>NW_017728992.1:33467527-33480115 GCF_001723915.1 Gavialis gangeticus
GAGGAGCTAGCATGGTCTGTGGGGGGGGTTGGTGGGGTCTACAGGGGGTTCAGGGGGGGACCCAGAGGGTTTTGTAGGATCAGGGGAGCTTGTAGGGAGTACTCGGGGGGAAGGGGATGTTCCTTCCCCCAACCCCCAGAATGATGGGCTATTTTTAGTCCACCAACATCCTCACCAACCCAAGATGAACAAACGACCTCCACCCTACCCACAAATCAAGCCTCCCTCCCCCCACCCTGACTTGCTTGGTTCTCAGCACTGGTGAATGCCAGTAAAACCAGTATTGGGAGCAGCTTGTTGGATGGGGAAGTTGGCAGGCTCAGGAAGGAGCTGACTGGTCTGTGGGAAGGTGGTTTTATCCATCTGGGGGTTGCCAGCAGGGGGCTGGGGGTGGGAGGCTCTAAAAATAGTCTGGTGCCAGGGAGGTGGTAGAAAAAGCACAGTCTTAGGGCTGAGGTCAATGGCTGGGCTTTCCCAGCTCTGGGGCTGAGCTGGGAACTGTACACAAATTCAGGACAGTTACATCACTCTAAAAATAGCCGATTCTATCTCACGTATGTGGACCTTGGAGGTAGGGTTAACTTAGATTGGATTGGGCATATTTAGACTGATCTAACTGTCCTGAACTTCTGTGCAGTTTGCACTTAGATCCACCTAACAAGTGTAAGGCGATTTAATCAACTATTGGATTAAAGCACCAAAAAAGCCCCATTAAAGTGCCTGATCTATACAGAGGTTGGGTGAGCCAGGTCCAGCTAACAATACAGTGCCTTTTCTGGGCATGCACTGAGCTCAGCATGGGAGCATGCAAAGTTTGAAGTGCCCTTTTTTAACATTTGCAATCATATCATATCATATCATATCATATCATATCATATCATATCATATCATATCTCTATAAGTACACAAAGAAAAATATCAGGAGCTCAGTGTAATTCCAAATATCATAGAGCTACTGGAGCAGGTTGGATGGAAGAAGGAAGGTTGACTGCAATTATTTTTAGCTAAAAAGGAGAACATGTATGCTAAGGGGTGGAGATGGGGATAATGAACCAATTCTATCACTTTATTTTTTTGTGTGCCATTTAGAAATCTATTATTCCTTTACTGTAGAATGTAGGCCTATTATGCCTCACATTTCCATGATGTATTCTGAATCTATTGTACATTACAGATGTACTAACCTTGTATTGCTTTCAACCCAGTGGTATTGATGAATGGCAGAGATATTACCAGTATTCACTAAACGATGTTTCCACCTTATACTTCAGGATGAAAAACTATTATTCAAACTGTAGTGACCACTTACTGTCATTATTTTGTAAATTTTATGACTCAATATCACATCAAAGTTTTCAGTATGCATGCTATTTTTCTAAATAAAAGTGGGAGGTGGGGGGGAGTAGACCCAATATCAGCACACTTGCTTAATGCTCCGGCAAGCACCTCAGTTTCTTTCTATTTTCAAGGCATTTTGAAGTAATTTGCATGTCACACTTTGACATTAGAATGAAATCTTTTACATTATAACCCATCTGACAAATCTTAAGGACATTTCTTCTTAGAACGTGTATGAAAGTTTGAAGGCTGATTTCTGTCAATCTCATTGGTTAATCTTCAGGCTATTAATTCTGTAAATGCTCTGTTCATACCAACTGAATATGCCTTACCTAGAAGGAAGAAAAAATGCGTTTGTTCCTCATTTCAATCTCAATTTCTAATAGCAGTAAATGCCTCAGAAATGGATATGACCTGTGTTTCAAAAAACAATATTTTAAAAATCTTTGCTCCCCCCCACCAAAAAAATTATTCTTTTCCATTTTGAGGGGCTGAAGGAGGAAAGGGCTTCTTTTTTTAAGTGTGTATTTGAAGGTAGCATTAAGAAAGCAGAATTCCAAAATGACCATATTTTCTAGGAGCACATTTACTGGCTGCTCAAACCACCTCTAATTTTCTTTTTATGAAAGACAAATCAAACACTGATATATATTTCTGCTTTTGATTTTCAGTGAATGAAAGTGAAAATTTAAATACAAAGCTCTTCTGAGAGCACTTGCAACACAGGCAAAAATCTTTTAATGTTGATCAATGCATACAAGGAAAAAGGCAGACAAGAACATTTTTTACAACTTAGTTCTAAATAAATAAGCCTTAAAAATCACAATATTATTTCACTCCTATCTCAAGCCCCAGGATAACAACTAGAAACAACTGAAAAAGTAAGATACTGAACAAAGAATGTGGACAACTTATGAACCTATATGAAGTGAAGGCATACAAAAAGAAAAATTTGCAAAAATAGGAAGCTATAACTACGTGCCATGCACTGGGGTGAAGGAAAACAGCATAAAATGTTTCTTATGTGATCACTTCCACCTTCCCCCACATGTCAGATCCAGCATACCCAGCACCCATGTCAGCTGGTGTGCGGCTGGTTTGGGATGCATGACACATGTAGTGCTTGCTCCAGCCACTCCAGGACCTGCACTGCATGTGATGCCCATCTTAGACTGGCTGGGGTGTGCACCATATTCAGGTCGGTTCTTCGAGTGCCCAGGTTGGGCATGGTGTGCAGCATGGCCCTAGAACAGTCAGAGTGCACCATATGAGGTGTGGATCCCAGACTGGGTGGGGCAGGTATTATATCCAGTGTGTGGATCAACTCTGAAAGCCAGGGGCAGCATTGTGGACCAAATGATGAGACTCCATGGACTGGATCTGGCCTATGGGTATATCTATAACACTGTCTTAAGGCTGTATGAAGCTATACTGGAACATAATCAATGGTCAATATCTACTATTTGGTTATTGTATGTTAGAGTGCAGCAACAATATGTGAGACTTTTGGAGGAAATTGGAAACAGCTACAGTCTTCCTAGGACTCTCGGAAATATTACATATTTGATGCATGCAGAAAGCACTGCCCAGAGCTCTTTTCGTATACTTCCTTCTGCTTGCAACCATAGTTCCCTTCTAATTACTCTAGGCCCAAATATATGCTGAAAACAAGGAGTAAAAACATGCTTGGATAAGGGAGCTGACTAGACTTGAGTGTTGGAAAATTTGGAAGAGTTGACATAAATAAATAAAGCCAAAACAGCTATTGTCATGAATTTACTGAGGATAGCCACAAAAAATAAATAGTTTTGAGCAAAACAGCATGTAATTGGAAGATTCCTTCAGCTTGTGAATGCCTTCAGAATAATTAGCTATTTTTCAAACTTGACAGGTATGACAGTCAAAAACTATTCTTGGAATTATTCTTTTGAGTTAGTATTCCCAAAATAAGGTTTGAGAGTTTGCCCAAAACAAAACAAAAAAGAAACCACCCCCCAATACTTATCCTGCATGCTTACTGTACAATATTGAATACTGTAGTTGACACTTTATGGATTAATGCTTATTATTGCTGTAGTTCATCTGTTCAGATTTCATTACTTAATATGCATTTCAGACTCTTTTATTCCATTATCCTAAATACAAAACATTCCTAGTGAAAAAAGCTTATTCTTTATCCAAGGAAACTGGTTTTACAAGTGGGCTGGAATAGTGGGTATAGTTAGAAAAGCTTTTCAGAATGTTGATCATGTTCCACTATTGGTTCTATTAACTCTCTAAAATGTCCATATTGATTTAATCATTAGACTCATGATGACCTCTAGCAGCCAATTCCTATCCTGAGCAAAAAGGATTATTTCAATGAGAAATGTGGAGATTTCTTTCTCTTCATGAGAAATATTGATTTTTTTATATTATTTTGGTTTTGGCTGCTGGGGAAAATGATATATGGCATGATTATTATATGTGTTTGTGATGGATTTGTGGAGTTTGTGTCAGGTGGCAAACTGTAATGTCAGTGTCAGGAACATAAAATCCAGATTTCTTCTTCTAAGTTTAAATTTCAAGTGTTTTTACAAGGCACTGGAACTAAGGGGTAAGAAGAAGGGAATAACATGTTTTCGATTTGCTCCTGATTAAAAGCATTTGTTAGCACTGTTTCCTGCAACCAGTCATTTTGTGTTTTGAGTTTTGTTTTTTACTGGAAGTTTTGGGCTGTGGCTACAGGAGGTAGGGTACTTGGAAGACCCTCTGAAGTACAAGTGGCTGAGAGAGAGAGAGAGCCCTGCAAAGGTCCAGGACCCAGTAGGATGCATAAGGCTAAAGCTAAGTAGTTAGAGGCTAGGGATAGCAGCTCTGAAAAAGTCAACAACTCAGTGGGCTAAGCCCAGAATAGGGCCAGGGGTCTGAGCACAAGGCACAGGACCAGAAGCCCAGAGTATGAGAGCCTGCAAAGCAGAGGCATGGCTACAGGGGCAGCTGGAGACCATAAATATTTTCTTTAAGTCAATTGTGGCCTATAGGTATATGATTGGGGCCAGTAGGGTTCAGTGCTGAAGAGAGACTGTTTTGGGGTGGAGAACCCCAAGAGACTACATTTAGGGGAAAGGCACTAAAAGGAGCTACTTCAACCTGTGAATGTCCAGCTGTGGCAAGTGGGAGGCAGGTGGTTAGGAAAGACTGAAGCAGAATAAGTGGGGCCTTGGAGCTTGGATCCTGTCACAGGCCCTTACTTAATGGGGAAAGCAAGTTAATAATGCAGGATGTGCAGGAGTCTGACTTGTTTAATAATTTATGTTTGTTTGTTTGTTTTACTTCACTTACCATCAAAAAAAGGTCAATGTTCAGATGACAAGCACATTTACCAGAAATAATGGGTGGATAAATACCCAATCTATGGTAGAGAAAGAATAGGTTAGAGGTTACAGAGATAAACAGCATATTTTCAAATCAGCAGGTATAGGAATTTCCTGATTTTACTGCAGAACCATTGGTTATTAACTTTTGACAATGTATGGAGTTCAGATTAGGTCCCAGAAGACTGTAAAAACCAAAATAGTGGCTATCTGTAATAAAAAGGAAAGCCCAGTGATTTTCAGCCTGGTAATTCAAAGGCTGATACCGAGAAAGGTCCTGGAGTGTATACAGTCAACAGTGAACATAGGTTTGGTGAGAGCAAGTGTTGGTTAATCTACCAGATTTGTTTTTCTATTTCAGTTTGAAAGCTTTGTATATGGGGAGGATTTTGAGTGACCATTCATCTGGTTTTGTCCAGAACACTCCCATTTTAAACACCCATTTTGCATATACCTTCAATTTAGTCTAGGGATGTCAAATTTACAGCTCACAGAGGTGGGTTATCTGGCCTGCCATTTTTTTCCTGGGGCTTCTTACTGAAGAGTTTGCCTGTGCACTGGTTGCAATGGTGGGGCTTCATGCAATTGCCGGTGCTGTTGGAATTGAGGATTAAGGCAGGAATGTCCAGTTACATTCGAATAAGTCTGGGTCTCTCATCAGTCTCACACTGCTGCAGAGAGAGGTGTCCGTAAAGTCTCTACTGCAGTCGCTACTGGATTTATCATCCCTTATTGCTGCTGGCCACAGGAATTGGCAGCATTTAGTGTTAGGGGTCAGTGGCAGTGGAGTCTGAAGTAGGAAGGTGAGATAAAGTCTAATATGCCCAGTGTCTCTGCATTAACCACCTGGCTTCTGACACCTTCCCTTATAGCAGCAGGTATTTCCAATAGTAGGATGCTGGTTCTTGCGTCATCTTTAATCTCAAGAACTCAGTGATGATTACCCTGAAAACTTTCCTTGAGTTTTAGGCTGGCATTGATGACGTGGCATAGTACTTACAATCAAATAACTAATTCATGCCTGGACTCTGATCTGCTGAGAACTTTGTTAAAAAATGGCAAAGCCCATCCTTAGACCAGTAGGTAAGTCTTCCAGGAACTTGTGGGAAATTCCTAGTGCAATGCTGACTTCAGATTGTAGGTACTTGGCTCAGAATCCTCCTTGGTAGATAAAGATTTTCTGTACACCAGCCAGAGATGACCTGAGCACAATGTGGGGCCCAGGGCAAATCAGCCTGTGCGTGACCCCACTCCCAGACACAAGGAAACCGGTGGTGGATTTAGTGGCTGGGGGGGGAGTGGCAAGTGGCTGGATGCACTAGATTTGGCAGTGGCTTGCGGGTGGGGGGGCGAGTGGCCGGACATGAAGTTGGCAGCAGCATGGAGTCCCCACGCCACTCTGCCACCTCCACAGGGCCCCCCAAAGTGCAGGGCCTGGGCCGGTCATGCAAATTCATCCCCCCTGGAGATGGCCCTGACCCCAGGAACTTAATTATCCACAAGGGGATATTGATATGCTTGAGCCAAGTTCACTTTAACAAAAATCTTGCCTCCAGCAAGTGTTACAGACAGCTGGTTTATGGCTGTAATTTATTATAAATATGTTTCTGTAGTGCTTTGTTTATCAGACGTTTGAAATCAGTACATATTCAAATATCATCATGGCCTTTGTGATGGGTATAGCAGGAGTGGATGAAGTTGGATGTACAACTATTTCTAGGACACCTTATTCTACTAAGTCATTGATCTCTTCATCAATTTTTGGATACATGGTGAATGCACTATAATGAGATTTCATTGAAATTAGTGCCATGGTCAGAGCTTCATAGTTTTGTAGGGCTTAAGGTTGGAACAGACCTAAACAGATCACCAGGTCCGTCCCCCTGCTTGGGCAGGAATGAGTGTGGGGTCATAACATCCCAGTCAAACATCTGTCCAGCCTCCTCTTGAAGACTTGTAATCTCAGAGAGAGCATCACCTCCCTTGAGAGCTAGTGTAAATGAAAATGGTGGTCTTTTGTGTAGACATCTTCTTGAAAAACTTTGCTGAATTCCTTTAGGGTATCTTGAATGTGGTCTCTCTCAATGCTATGCATTCCTGTTAACATGCTGTCCAGTAGGGCTGTGCAAAGCTTTGGACCATGCTTCAGATCTGGAGAAGCTTTGGACACTTTGGCATCCAAAGCAGCATGCCCAGACTGAAGCACTGGCTTTGTTAGTCTTTCCAAAGTGGTTCAGAGCTTCCGAACCATTTCTGAGCTTCCTAACCATTTTGGATCCGCTTCGGAGATCCAGCGATAGAGTACAATGGGGAATCAATGAAATATCTATAACTTTGTTGTTTTATGTCTGATTTGGATGAAGCTTTCAGGGATGGTAGCTTCTGCTGATAGCGTGAAGTTTTCCGTGTTTCAGGAAGATCAGTGCAGAGGTTCAGGAGAAACTGCACCCCAAATTCATGAAAGCAAAACTCATGTCATGTGTATGTGTTACACCACAGGGGGGTGAAAGCTTCAGGGGTGGTGGCCCCTGGTGAGGCCACAAAGCCTGCCAAGTTTCAAGAAGATTGATACAGGGGTTTGGGGGGAACTTCACCCCAAATTGCTGAAAGCAAAACTCATGTCACGTATATGTGTTACACCACAGGGGCTGAAAGCTGTAGGGATGGTAGCCCCTGATGCAGCCACAAAGCCTACCAGCTGTCAAGGAGATAGGTACAGGGGGGTCCTGGGGCCCTGCACCTCTAGCTGGTCACTGGCAAAACTCATGACATGGGTGGTTGTGCGACAGACTGTCTCTGTCTTGGGACAGTTGATTGTCTGTATTGATTATTTCATCTTCTTAGTCTGTGGTTTTGTAGGTGTTAATCATTGCTAATTAACTGGCTACATTAGCTAACTACTGTGTATTGAGCTGGTGCCTGAGTGAATCATGACTGATTGGTAACTGGTAAAGATAGTAGTTTAGCAGCCAGGCCTGCAGTAGTGTCTTCCCCCTTCCTCCTTCCCCTCCCCCCGTCCAAGCAAGTTGCACAAGCACCCATGTCACGAGTTTTGCCAGTCAGCAGCTAGAGGTGCAGGGCCCCAAAACCCAGAAGCCCTGCACCTATCTCCTCGACAGCTGGCCGGCTTCATGGCCACAGCAGGGGCTACCATCCTTGCAGCTATCACCCTGCTGTGCCTTAACACACACAGTGTCACCCATGTCACAAGTTTTACTTGTCTGCAGCTTGAGGTTCATGTCCCCCCCAAACCCCTGCACCTATCACCTTGAAACTTGACAGACTTTGTGGCCACACCATGAGCTACCAACCCTTGTAGTTTTCAGCCCCCTGTGGTGTAACACATACACGTGACATGAGTTTTGCTTTAAAAAATTTGGGGTGCAGTTCCCCCTGATCCTTTCACCAATCTTCTTGAAACCTGGCAGACTTTATGATCTCAGTGGAAGCTACCAATCCCGCAAGTTTCATCCAACTCAGACAAAAAACAACAAAGTTATAGATATTTAATTGAATCCTTGTTATACCCTATGGCTGGATCTTCGAGGCGGCTCTGAAGCTTTGTAGCAGCTTCAGCCAGATCGAAGTGGGAACCTGGTCCAGAGCTCCAGATCGGATTGCTGGCATCCAGAGTGGCCAGATCAGAAGCCGGATCGAATAACTGCCTATTCGCATAGGCCTACTGTCCAGTAGCTGGAACATTAGATTCATAGACATTAGATATTAGGGCTGGAAGGGACCTCAGAAGATCATTGGGTCCAGCCCCCTGACCCAGCCAACATGTGAAAAAATAGCCCTAGGGAACACAAGTTCCCTAAGGTTCTCTAAAGCACACTGCCTTTATCTGATAGCTCATTTGAGGAGGGTTAATTTTTCACATGATCAGCCACTTTAAAAGTGCTCTGCAGCTGTGCATGTGTGGCATGGCATAGCTGTAAAGAGCTTTCAGGGACCCAATTACATAAAAAAAGTAACTCATGTAAGCACCCTTGCTTCACATGGAACAATAGGAGGACAATTCTAGGCCATGGCAATTTGTATGCCTCTTTTGAAATTAAGGCAGACTTGGATCCTGCATCTAATGAAACAGAGAACACCTTAAAGCATTACTGTAGTGTAGGTAAGGGATGTCAAAGATATGACTCAGAGGTTGTATCTGGCCCACACAGCCCCATCATCCAGCTTCTAGTACTGCCTCTGCCTCTCAGAGTTGACCTGCATACAGCACATATTGGAATGGCCTCCGCCTAGGATGCTTGCTGTAGACTACACCTCCCCCAGCCATCCTGGGACTCATGCCACCCATTGAGCCCACTCCAGTCAGTCCAGGACTCATGCTACACATGGAACCCTCCCTTGACAGGCAGGAACAGTTGCCACAGTCAATGCAATACCAGGCCAGTTGGAAAGGGTGCTGCATGCAGCACACTTCCCACACCAGTTGGTGCAGACACCATGCATGGCATGTATCCCAGAGAAGCACTGTATGGAGTCTAATCCTGGACTGGCTGGAGAGGGTGCTGTGTGCACTGGAGCCAGTGTGTGTGAGGGGGGATGATTGGGGGAGAGAAAGGGAGAGGTTATGGACCCAATCCAGCCCAGGGACAGACCCTACACCACCCATCCAGGCCATAGAACCGGATAAGTTTCACACCTCTGATATAGATTGTCTTCTGTTTCTACAATGTTAACACACCTGGTAGTATAAACATCAGTGGCCATTCCACGGGATGAAATTCTATTCAGATCAGCAACAAAATTTGTGTCCTCCAGAGGCATACACTGATTTTTTGACTTCTTTCTGGATGGCTTGAACTTTTGATAACATAAACATTCAGTGTGACACTTTTTTTTGCACTGATGGCATTCAGCATCACAGAAACAGCTTGTGTCACATCTGTGGCTACAGCTACTTCCCCCAAATTAAGAATTTATTTACTTGTTTACTGCCAGTGACTTTTTTTGGATAATTGCCAATTGAATTTCAATTGACGTCATTTTTCTCAGACAACACTTGGATCTCCTTTGAACAGAGAGACTCAGCCTTGTGAGCAAGCGCTCATAAGAAGTGAATTGCAGTTTTGCCTCATGAGGAGTCTACATTGTAGAGCTTTATCTTGATCCCCATCCAAGTCAGTCCCTTGGTAAAGTCTCAAGACTGATACTAATGGGTGTTTACACAAGTACCATTTTTCACGCATTCGGACCCCTGGAAATGCTTTACAGCCGTGTTCCCTCCAGGTTTTTTGTGTGTGTGTGGGCTGGGATTGGGCTTGTTTTTGCACCAGCAGCACCAGTCCATCCTCATCCCTAGGGATGTCAGTGAGGGAGAGAGGGGGAAGGAGAGTGAGCAGTTAGCAGCAATCTACTGGCTGCTCCTTCTCCTTCTATCTTCCTCCCCTACTGACATCTGGAGGTGGCAGGGCTGGAAGGAGGAGCAGTTTGCTGGAGTGCCCCTGCCTGCTGGCTAGGACCAGTACAAGTTGGCTTCAGCGCCCTGCCCCCTCACCTGACCCAACAGGTGAAAATCTGTTGGGTCAGGTGGGGGACTCTAATTCATGGTGCATTATGTAAAGTGCCATGAGTTAGAGTGAGGCCTGAACATATGTAGGTGCCCAAAATTGTAGTTTTCAGCTCAATGCACATAGGCTATGTATGCTGCAATCATTTGGCATCCAGTTGTGCTGACTGACATGGAAATATTTCTCTGTTTCAGTACAGTTGGTGAAAAATGATTTATTTTTTTTTAGTAGTGCATTGCTTTGGTTGTATAACTTGTCACTTAAATTTGGTTGGAGACACAAGGAAATAATGTCAAAAGTCTATGAACAGATGACAGTCAGTAACATGGAATGTTTCTTGTTAGCCTCAATAATCTGATTGGCTTCTAACTAGAGCTCCAGCCAGTTGGCATAGGAGCCCCAGGATAATGTCCCCACCACCTCTACTTTTTTAATGTGGTCCAAACTAGCCTCAGTGGAGAAGAGCTTCAGGGACTGTGCTGTGAGAAAGAATTCCTGACCTGAACTCCTTAAGTGGTTCAGGTCCCCATCTCTCTTGTAGCCTTTGGTACTTACAGCTCATGATGAAGCACCGGAAGCATCCTAATTGCTGGCATCCCATCCCTGATGTCAGCTTTGTGTATTGGCAGGGGTTTCTCTTTTCCAGTGAGATCAGACAGGGAGCAACAGGGCAACAAATTTCTATAGTACAAAAACAAAAGGCATAACTGAATGCTCTTCAGGAATAACAGCAGGCAGCAACAGGAGACAAACATAAGGTGTAATAACTCCATCTAGCAGAAGTGCACACACACATACCACTCAGCACATAACTCCGTAGTTGGAGGAATACACATCAAAAAGAGAGAGAAAACCCTGTAAAAATCAATGGCAGTTGTTTTCAACCTTTTCAATTTGACGTGTGAACATATATTTTTTTCAGAAATTTCAGGGAGTTGCAGCTGACATTTGAAGCAGACTCTCTGCCTTATTTTTCTGTTATTTTTGCACTCCATTGACACAAAAAATAGAAACAATCTGGAAGTCTCCATACAGCAGAGTCCACTCCTAATAGCTGCCCTACATCAGTTTGGTCCACTGCTTGGGCACCAACACTGATGGAACATACATGAATGGGGAACTGAAGAAAAATTGGTTAGGACCTCCATAAGTCTGTGTTCCATATACATTCCATATTCCAACTCCTTTCCTAATGAAAATGGAGACCTATACAACCCAGACAATCCATTGCTAATGGAACTGAGGAGTGGCTGTCATTACCCCACTGTTTATGCCTTTGATTGTGAGTATACCCCAGACATAGATGTGGCATCCAGCACATACTGCTGGCCAAAAAACCCACAAAAATCCAAACTTGAGTTCATGTGATACAAGCATAGCATTAGTGAAATGCATATGGTTAGCACACATTGAAATATATCACTTACAGTAAGTTAAGTAATAGTTCTATTATGGACAAACTGAAAAGAGGAGGCATAAATGTTATGCTTCAGAAGTCACTAGTATCAGATTACTGGGCATATACATACTTGGGAATCTGTACCTTTGGGTAACAAGAGACCAAGACTTCTAAAAAGATCACAAAACTCTGAGTTCTGTGTTTAGTTTATAGCAAATGAAGAGCTCAACACAATACCTAGCTATAAAACCATCCATCAAAATAGATGGAGAAACTTTTCCATGGGGTAACTGACTGATAAAAAGATGTCTTGCAAGGGGAGGATCCTCACTGTAGGAGAAAACAAGGGATTCACTTTTCTGACAGTTGGGTTTGTTCTTGGTATATCAGAATCATGGCTCTTGATGACCATCAGCTTCATTGCTTATTATTAGGTAGATTAATGCTTTCCCACAAATGATGTAATTCACTGTACATTAGTTTTCTTGCCTTTTATTTGGATAATAATATTCTGTTCACTCTGTTCACTCAAAGTATTGATCAATAGAAATATAGGAGGAAACTTTGTGTTTATGCTGGTAGAAATGAATCTTCACTGTTGATGCCAAATAGCGCTTTTTTCCCCTTTTGGTTTGTTTGGCTGATTTTGAATGATTTATTTTAGGTTTTACAGAATATATAGAAAGTAAAAAGTATTACTTTTAGACTCATTACTTATAAACATAGTGTCTCTCATCAGCCTGAGATGTTCTGTAACACTGAAATATTTTGTACCATTAGGCATGGTTGATTTAGGATAAATGAAACCAAATCTTGGTAGTCAAAGGAAAGTCCATATCAAGGTCATGACAGAAGTTACACTCTAAGGAGCTAGCTATGAAACCAACTTGGATGTAAATATAACAGATGCAGCAGTCCCCACCACCCCCAACACCCCAGATCCCCACTCACTGCCCCCCCACCTTGCACCCTG
>NW_017728992.1:33485115-33499216 GCF_001723915.1 Gavialis gangeticus
CCAACACCTCTTTATTGAATACTTGGATCCAAATAGTCAGTTAACATAAATCAGTGTAACCTCCTCGAAATATCTAAAGCAAAACTTATTTATACCAGTTAATTATCTGGACTTCAACCTAGTATATTGGATAAATACTTCTTATTTTGTATGTATCCTTACTTGATTTTCATGGACTCTGTACACCTAACCTGAAGAGAACAGTTTATAATTCTGTGAGATGTTAGAGGTATATATACAATTGTAATAAAAACTGATACTTTGTTTTAAGAGTATATGGTGTTATAATTATATTTTAACATACTATATGTGTAGAGAAAATCATATTTAAAAATCTGCCTGCACCTTAAATGTAATCTACACAGATTTTTTAAGTTTGTTTTTCATACCCATTTTTGCTTCTTTGATTTATAAAGGTTGTGTTAACACTTAGGATAGAGCCTATTTACATGAATTTATTTATTTGTGTATGATTTAACTTTTAAAATACCAATAACGTTGTATCCATCTTTTAGCTGTTTTGCTGGAAAACCTCTCTGTGAACTCTTATCTAGACAGAGGTATTGAATCTTTAACAAAGATGCTTTCAGCCAGCTTTCCTTTGGTTGTTAGAATTAAATACATGAAGATAATAATAGGTATAAAAAAATTAAATGAATCTGAGTGTTTTAAATCCAGCTGGAAATCCTACCCCCTTTTCAATTGCATGCTTCATTTTATTTTATTTTTTTATGTCAATGTTATGATTGTCCCAGATATTCCTATATAGGCAAATTGTAAATATCTACTTTCCAATGCACACGGAAAAAAAATGGTATTTGGTCATGGTAGTAAAACTTAAAAAAACAATAATAATAAAAAAGAGTGTGTTCTTTCACATACCGGACATTGAAGTATGATATGGATTATGTGCATGCTGAAACCTAGATCTCATCTCTGACAATGTTCAGGACCAGCTATTTTAGAAGAAGGTGCAAAAAGCCTGTAATTAACTATTAGAGAACAAATTGGGTATAGGTCTAGTTTCAATCAAACCTCTAACAGGTAATGGTTGGTTTGTGCCCTGAAGCTTGACTAGTATATGAATTTTCCCCTCCCATATAGGCACTCCCACCTTTTCAGTCTCAGAACTCTTCTAACTTGTCTGCACTTGTGGCGGATCTCAATATTTCTAGTATTTTAGGCTAACAGGCACATAAGCCAGTTGTTTGTTTGGGGGTGGGAAATGTGGATTGTAAGTAATCCTTAATGTTAATATTTTCTGAATTAAGTATTGCACAGCTTAGCACTCATAGGATTTCTTAACATATCTTGGCATATCTTTCTCTAGTTTTGAACTTAAAATTAGAAGAGAAAAATAAAAAAGAACTTTCTTAGTAGAACTCTCAAGGTTTTCTGGCATAAAACAAATTGACATGCAAATACCATGAGTAGGCACCATTGAACTAAACAAGACAACATACTCTCATGCTGCCATTTCAAATATATGTCTCTCTAAAAAGCCCACACACTTCCTTTAAGGTTGTGGAAACATATTTTAAACCCCATTCTTTGCACTCATTTAAAAAAAAGGAAAAGAAAAGCTCACTTCCAGAGACAAATACCAGACTTGGAAAATATTCAGGCTTAACAATGACAGCTTCAGGAAGAAAACATTGAAAATAAGACATTAGAATGGAAACAGTTATGAAACCTTAACTATATAATTCACTAACTACACCCCATATAATGAAGGAAATGTGAGTGTGCTTTAGTTCATCTTTCAGACTCAGCAACTAAGTGTGTCAACCATCATTGCATAGTCTAATGCAGTACTTTGCTTTGCAAATTACTTTTAGAATTGGGCCACTTCTTTTTGTTGCACCAGGATAATTCCACTGATATTAATGGAGTTATTCTCAATTTGCATCACTGCAACTGAGAGATGACAGTAACATTTATTAAATGCTGCTTTTGTCTGCTATTCAAGCAGCCACCCAGAAAGCCAAGCCATGTTAGTGTACCTAGTGGAGTAAATCAGCTTCATGTAATGTCTCTTATCTTTTTCCAAATTGCCATGTCAAGTTATATTAATTGTACGTACCTAATACTACTCATATATAAAATGTTAAATAAGAACAAAGTATATGAAGTTGAAGCAAATGCTTTCCCCCTGCTTAAAACATTAATGGGTTTCAATTTCACACTATATCTGTCAACCTGTCACACTCCAAAGCTCCATTCCCAGTATAATTTACTCTTCACCATATTGCTGATGAAGGGTTTATTGTCTGATGAAACTAATTGCTATAGATGATGCAATGTTGTACAGCTCTTTGAGGAATCCTAGTAATTTTACATGACTATAAAATAAGCCTTTTATTATTTAATTAAAATAATAGTGCCTTTGCCCTGATTTTTTGCAGTTTATAGCATATATATAAATTTCCCTTTGCCAGCCCTGACTACTCAAAGCAGGTAAGAAATCTTAAGTAAGCTACTGATTTACAAAAAGAAAATGAAATAAAAAAGAAATTTTAGTTGATAAAACTTCCCCTCTACCCCCATTTATTCTTCAGTGTATAAAGGAACTTTAAAACGTAAGTTCACTATGCTTTTGTCCATATACTTGATCAATGATTGTAAGAGCTATTGACTGTTTGTGACTTAAAACAGAAATCATACATAATGGGGGAATGCTTAGACCTGCACAATGAGATGGACTAGGCCTGTCCCAGATGCATGTGAATGAAGCAGTGAGGAAATGCTCTGTACCCTTGGCCAAAGTACATTTTTGAAATGAATGTTGTTGATTAAGATTTAGAATTAAGCAGGAGAAAGAAGAGAGTAAGTTGAATTTTCTCTAACTTTGGAACAAATCATTTAGAACCAAATAACTTTAGAACAAATGGACAGTTCTGGGAAGTATTCTCTAAGGCTAGGAAAATAATTGAAATCTTAATGCCTTTTCTTCTCTTCTGATATTTCACTGACTTTCTTTTCTTACATTTTACTTATCTGTGGTTAAGTGAATTCAACCTTAGAGATCAAATCTGAAGAAACTGGAAATAAGCCACACTGCACAGTGTGGGGTTTGGTAGACTTAGAAGTGAATTGGAAGTACATGGGATTTTGATTTTAGGTAAACTAGATCTTTCTGGAATACCTGTACTAGAGCCATGACATTTATTTTATGAGGGGCTGTGTTCATATTTAAATGAAATGATTAACAGTAATCTTTAAACAGTAAATATATTAAACGTTCCTCATAATGTGTGTCAAAATACTTTAGAAGAAAAGTAGTACCACCAAGTAAAAAGAATTCATTCAGGAAAGGAACCAAGGTTTCCTTTTCAAAGGAAGTAAGATTTGTCTGTTTGGAAGTGATGTTCATGTCTGTAATCAGTGCTATTTAAATCTAATGAGATACTGAACATTTTTTTTCCTTTATTTTTGTGACTGAGCTAGTCCATGAAAGCTGATTTGAAATGGTTTTTCATACATTATAAATTAAAAAACTGTAAAAAGCTTAGTGTACTTTAGTATTTTAGATTTTAAAAATTCATATCTGAATAATTGAATGGTAAAATGTAGTACCTTTTCAAATTACCAGAATATTAATCTCTGGAGCATTGCCATAGTGACATTGACCATTTTGGAGGCAATACAGGTTTCTATAGTAGTTAGCCTCGAATTTGGATGGTGTCTACTGAAAAATTAAGTGCCATGGAGATATTATAAAACAAAAAAAATAACAGTGTGCCCATATTTCCCAAACTGAACCTTTGGGGGGGGGAAGGGGCGGTCTCTTTGTCCTTGCTAAAGACTAGATCAAAGAAGGAAAACTAATACCAAATTTTGACTTTTTTTTTGACAAATTTTTCATAGTTTCATAGATTTCATAGTTCCTCCAACCTGTTCTTGGAAGGCAGGAACAGTTTGGAGGGATGACCTCTAATCATTTCTTTGTTTTCTGCTGGACTCTTTCTAATTTGTCCAAGTCTTTCATAAAGTGCAGTGCCCAAAACAGGACACAGTATTTCAGGTGTGTCCTTATTGTATAGAGCTGAAGAATCCCATCCCTTGACTTACAAATGACACTCATACTAATGCATCCTAGTAGGCTACTGTCTTTTTTTTGTAACAAAAGCGTTTTTGGGGCTACGTAGTTATGTACCTTCTGGACGTAAACAGACTCCCAGATCCTTTTTTGCAGTACTGCAGCCTAACTAACCATTTCCCAGTGAGTATATGTGCTTGTGATTGTTTCATCCAAAATGTAGAACTTAGAACTTACTGAATTTCATCAATTAATTTAAAACATTTTTCCAGTTTGTTTAGGTCATTGTAAATCCTAATTGTCTCCTGCAGAACATGTACAACTCCACTTATCTTGGTGTCACCTACAAATTTGCTAAGTATACATGCAATCCCATCTACCAAATCATTAATATAGTTATGCTCTGCAATATAATGGAAACAAGTCAACTGATATAAGTTGTTAGGTTATAGTTCATTGGGTTAGCCTTCCCACTCAAGGGTCTCTGTGTACCAGGTTCTAGAAAACCATTTCAGCAGCAGGGCATGCACATGTCCACTGAACATTGTTCTTCTCGCTATGCCCAGTTAATGACATGCAAAATGTTTTTATTTCCCATTTTATAAACATGCTGGGTTAAAAAAATGTTTTTTCCCCCTCTAACTCTACTAAAAGAACGGCTATGGAGACCCCCCACCCCTCCCTCCCACAGATTTCCTCTGCACTCACTTAGTAATTAGATGAAAGGACTTCTCCTTTCTGGAATTTTCACATTGGGATTATGAGAAAGATATGCCTTTGTATTGCAAAAGGAAGGAGGAAAGTGCTTGCAGATTTCCCATTCACTTAAAGATGAAAAATAATTGTTTGTTTTTTCTTCTGTTTTCATGGACGAGAGATTTCTTGTTCATTATACTTTCCGGATGGGAGAGAAGGAAGCAGGGAAGTAAACTATTACCCTAAGATGCTTAAACAAAACCAAAACAAGTCAAATGACTAGTCCAAAGAAACATTTTATTATACTTGTATGGCTAAAGAATTGTGCAGATGTAATTGCCTTATATGAGGGCTTTTCAGTTGGAAGACCACAAGCCATATGTAAGGGGTTAATATATGGCCCCCAGACTCCTATTTGTCTGCTGTTCCCCCTATCACTCTGGCTGCTGCTTCAGACAGGATATCTAGGCTCTCTCTTCCACCCTCAGCTTTCACTAACTGCTACCACCCCAAAGAGTAGAGTAGTGCAGCCCATGGCACCAGGGGAGCCTATGGTGTGATGCAGTAAGAGCTAAGGTGGGACTGCCTGCATACATGGTGCAGAGAGAGCACTGCTCTCATGCATAGTGCAGCAGTTCCTATGTGCATGTGTCAGGATGCTATCCACACACATGGTGCTGTAGGGGGTGGAGCAGCCCAGGGAACCATGGCTTACACTACTATAGCCCCTGGGATGTGTGGCCTCCACTGGTGTGGCCAGTACTGTGTGCAGACCCAGCCACTTAGAAGTTGGACAGCCCTGTCTTAAATCCTTTACTGTAGTTGTTGCATCTGTCTGTATTCCAAGTATTGGGGGTATGGAAATGTCTGATGTACCTATACTAAATCACTAGTGTCCACATACAAATTGGTGACACAACTGTACACAGTGGGCTTTTTATTATAGAAACTTACATGAACTTGGAAAACAAGTGGAAGAATTACTCTATGGAAAAGGAAAGGATTGTCACAGTTTCTGAAAGAAAATGATAGCTTCATTTTGAGCAAAGCATATGTTACGTCTAACTTACTCTGACATGTTTCCATCATTCTGGGTTATCCTTCACAAGTCTGTGTCACCTTTTGTTTTTATTATGAGTGATGTTTCCAACATGTTTTATGAATTGTGATGGTGTAATATTTGAGCTTTTGTCTCTGCTTCATTTACAGTCATTGATTTATGTACATATCCCTCAGCTATCTACTAATCGGACATTAAATAAAAAATCTTAAATATGCATGTATGAAGAAAGGGATCAACATCTTTAAAAGTTAAAAATGAAACAAAGAGTTTATTAGAATATTGATCTTTAGTGACATCTAGTGGCTACTATAGCAACTGCAAGCAATAGCAATCTCTTTTTTGAGCAATAAATTAATGAGAGGACAATTTATTTAATAGCTCCCCAGCCCCCTCCCCACCTCCCACAAGTTTGTTTTCTGGTAAGTTATTTGAAAGAATTCAAGAAATATTAATAAATAAACTATATTCTAGAAAGAAGTAACTGCAGTGATTCTTTGAAGAAGTGTCTGCAATGATACTTTGAAGTTGCCTCCTGCCTTTGGTACCATTGGTCACAAGATTTGGTTTGATTTCTTTGTTTAAGCTTATTTGCTGGGCTGGGTGGAGCTCTTGTTGAATACCTGAGCTCATTCTTCTCTGACATGTCTCAAAAGTCAGCTTTGAGAGAGAGCTCATCTGCACTGATGGCTATGACTTCCTTCGTAATCTTGTAACCTCTCATCACACTTTTTCAGTACATATATGAGTCTGGAGGGTGGGTGATGATAAGACATAGACCACAACTTAGTCAAAAAGCTGATGAACAACTCTGTCTTACACTCATGTCAAGTACTTGGCACAATGGAAATGATTATTCATTGTCTATATAAAATTAATTTCTGGATACAAGGTATATGGCTGAAAATATGACCCAACAAAATATAGTGCTGGGGGAAAGCAGCCAGAAAAGTTAGAGTGGACTACATGGGTACCTCTGGGAGTACACTTTTGAATGTTAATATTAATTGCATTCTATGCATGAAAATAAACTGTTTACTTCCCTGGAGGTTGCAGTGGCTAGTCTTAATGTAGCGTTTTCTTTATTTGCACTAGTAAGGAAAAAAAGGGACCTTTCTTCATATCTGAAGATAATAAACAGTGAATGGGTTATTGAAAAAAATAAGAAAAAACAAAATCACAAAAAGCTGTTTCTCTCATTTAAAGACTTCCAATTATGAAATGCTTCAACCAGGAGTTACCAACTTAAGATTGTTGGAATAATCCTTATCCACATCCTTATCAACTTAAGATTGTAATACACAAGGCTCCTGCCATCTGAAGATAATTATATCCTGTCCATGAGTATCTGTCTTTTGAACATTCAGTAAAAGAATCCCATGCATAAAGCAGGAGGTAGTTAGCTGTGTTAATCTGAAGTTAGGAAGAAGACTGGGTGCACCTTTATGGAATAACTGAATCAGAGATGCATAAGCTTTTGTGATCAAGAGTATCTGATGAAGTGAGCTGTTGCTTATGAAAGCTTACGCATCTCTGATTGAGTTAGGCTAGGGGTGCAGACAAACAAAGCACTTAACCCATTCCAAGAATGTCATTGATAGGGAACCACTTCACATTTATCTCTGGTCATAAGTGTCTGTATTTATATTGTTAAAGGCTCCACGTAGAACTGTTACCTTGTAGGGGTTACGCTTCTGCCAAAATGCCACTAAGGCTGGTAGAGTACCCAGACCACCAAGACTTCCATTGCCTGGAGTTTCATCAGGATTCCACTAGCACATTATCAGGAGAGGAAGACCCAGATTGACTGTTTGCCAAGAAAGAGCAAGATGTTATGGCCTGCAATTGCAATTATTGCTTCCCTTTCTAAAAAAGAAAAAGAAAAGAAAAATGAAAAAACACTAATTGAGTGTAATAATGTAATTACAATTTACAAAATCCATGTGGTGGTATCTTGTCTTGTTGGGGGAAGGGGAGAACCTGGACTCCATTTGGCAGGATCACAGGGTAATTTGAAATAATAGTAGGAGTGGAGCAGTTGCTAGGTGCTGTGGGGGTGAGTGGGAGTAGCCCCTGCTGTAGTTCCTGGGGGCTGGATTCTCCAAGAGCCCCCTAAGATCTCTGCAGCTTTTTAATGCCTCCTCTGGAAAGGGGCTTATTTAGCCCGTGAACCCCAGGAAACAGCTCTAGCAGGGAGCTGAACTTAATAAGCCCCTTTCCAGAGAAGAGCTCCTTTCCCCAACAGCACCCAGACTCCTGATGATGACAAGTGGGGGTCCACAAAGCCACCCCTCAATGCCTGGTAACCTTTTCAGTCCCATCCCTATGTGGAAATAACCTGTGAATCCCTGAGCACAAAGCTCTAGCAAGGAGCTGAAACTGATTTGCCCTTTTCCAGAGCAGGAATTG
Source organism: Gavialis gangeticus (assembly GCF_001723915.1). Taxonomy (NCBI): domain Eukaryota; kingdom Metazoa; phylum Chordata; order Crocodylia; family Gavialidae; genus Gavialis; species Gavialis gangeticus. The sequence goes on from NW_017728992.1 coordinate 33,493,320, forward strand.
AAAAGATACTGAGACTTTGAGGGGAAAGGGGAGGACAGAGCACTCAGCCTCTGGGAACTGTGAACAGAGAGCCACATAATGCCCTTGCCAGCATCTCACAGCCCCTCCACTCCTCACCAAAAATTAGCCTGGAGCCCAAAGGGTGGGCAATTATTTGGGCTGGAAGGATGCTTAATGAGTTATGGTGAGCACTTGAGGGGGGTGGAGATACTAATTGATCTTATCCAGCCTGCTGGTCACCACCAGAAGCCTGAGGAGGAAGGGCTGCACCCCACATCACTCCACTCTGCTTCAGCTGGGGCCAGGCTGGGCTGCACAGCATACAGAGTGCATCACACCCCTGCACCCGTCTACCTGCTGACCCTGCTTCCTGTTGGTGGTGTGCAGTCCTGGCACCATGGCCACTGGGAGTAAGACCACACAGAACAGGGAGTGATGCAGCACACCAAGTAACCATCCCACCTGCCTGCCACCATGAGGAGCTGCTGCCACCACGCTGCACTGGGAAAGTTGGGAACTGTTACCTGTCAGAACCCTAGCACAGTATGCAGCCTGTCTGGCTCACAAAGGACTCACCCTGTCCACCTCTGCCTGAACAAGAACTGATTGGAGGAAGGACTTACAAAAAACAATGAAGATGCCATAGGAGACACACCTAAATCCCTCCAGACAAGGGTGATAGGAGTGAAGCAACTCCCCATGTCTCATTTACATTGGAGATGGAAGCAGATGACGACTTATTTAAATGAGAGATGGGATAGGAAACACCTCCATTAGCATTCAGAATGGAGAACAGAGATTCCAAGGCAGGGACCACACCAAACTCTGGGACTAGAGAAGCAGGGGAACACTGCATGATGGGAGATCCCTGCTCCAAACGCTAATCAACCCACATCTGCACACATCCAGCTCAGCATTTATCAGATGGGTTTTAGTAATGACTCCTTCATTGGTACCCAAAACACTGAATCTGCCTGTCTGTATTGTGAGCTCCCTCAGAGTAATGCCACACATAGTCAGGAATGACCAGTTCCTATTATCCAGCATATGAGCCATCCTTTACCCATAAACAAACCTAGTGTTCTCCCTTGAACCATTGTCAGTTCTCTACAAAAAATCCTACCCAAGCTCAAGTTTATGTCCTGGTGCTTGGATCCAAAAGCTGCACCAGTTCCACTCCTTTTTTGCCTGGAATCCCTCCATCAATTGTGCTGAGGACTCTGCCTGTCTGCAAGCTCCAACAAATACCTGGGAACCTCAACTGGTTCAAGCTTTACTGAGTGGTGAAACCCAATTCTTTTTCTCTTTCGCTCTGATTCCAGGAACCTGACTTTTGTTTTCTTACTCCAGGTACAGCTTTCTAAACCTGACTTTTGCTGATCAAACTTGAGCTAGACTTCCCAAATACCTAATTTTAACTATTTAATATTGTAACTGTTTTATTTCTCTCTTTTGTATGGCCATTACTACTGGTATCATCATAAGTTGGATCATATACCTGGAAATAAATAACTTTTATGGGCAAGCTGGTTGCTATATTCTTTCTCTGAACCTCACTCACTCTTTCTTCTCCTTGACTTCCCCATTTGCTTTTACCTAAGCCAAAGAACTCTGTAATGCCCAAAACTATGGTGGGGTCTGCTCATCAAGGGAGTTACTACTAGGATCATTGCAACGAGAGATTGAGACGTGCTGAGTTTTGAGGCGCATGAGGGTATTGGCTGAAAGTGCTGATCAGACCCAGCCAGCTCAGATGTACTCTGTTAGCATGCATGTATGTGTGTCTAACTGCATTTATTATTGTCTTGCTGAAATACAGGATCAACTGAGTTCAAGGCATATGAGGGTGCTAGGCTGTCAATGCTGAATAACCCGACCTGGCTCAGGCGTGCCTTGTTAATCTGTGTGTGTATGTGCATACGTGTTTGACTGATTTGGTGGTTGGAGGAACCCAGCCCCATTGAAACTGAGTCCTGCTAGATAGCTCCATTGGGGGTGAGGACTTGCAGAAGGGAGAGATATAGCTCCATATAAAAACACAAGTAACACAAGCAGCACATTGATAGAATTACAGAGACCCCAGAAACATACCCCTAATAAATGAGCACACCACAAAGTGATGGGCAAATCTGGTAACAGGGCAGGTGCCTTGGGATGGCTCCCCATGCATCCAGCAAGGTCTCTCCTACTAGAGGTACCATGATGGAAGTGGCTCATTGCAATGGACAGGTGGGTGGGTGGGATAGCTATTCAGTGCACTGCATCATGTACCATTCCAAGCTGGCCTAGCTGCTGGCAGCCACGATTCTAGGTTTGGACAGTCACAGCACCAAAAGGAACCTAGGAAGGGAGAATGGGTGCAGAAGTGAGGTGTGTCTGTGTTTTGCGTTATTTGGCTTGGTTCCAGCTGCAGCAAAGGTCACTGCCATTCCTCCTTAATCTCCCACTGACATCCAGGAGGCCAGATAGGATCAGGTGGCAGGCCAGATATGGCCCACAGGCTGTATTTTTCTCATGTTTGGTCTAGAGTCTATAGCAGGGAAGTCAAACTGACATAATAGCAAAACCCCTGTTTTTTCTTTTTTTGGTTTATGTTAAAATGTATTCCCTCCCCTTCCCCAGCCATTTCTGACTTTCCCTCTGGCCTCTCTATCCCTTATAAGTGATTACAAGTAATACGAGGTAAGCTAAGTTCTTGTATAGTATTATTGTAATAAGCCCCTTTTTATATTGTAAATAGTGTTCTGTTATATTTGCATTGATTTTTACTGTTTTATGTTGTATTATATTGTATTCCTATATATTTTTGCATTGATTTTTATGGTTTTATATTGAATTTATATAATTTAGGCCTATGTTTGTAATGTCAAGTAATATCAGGTTTCCATTTTGTATGTCAAGCCTCCATCTTGTGCCCCCTGATGTTGTAATCTATGAGTCGTACCTACCCCTCCTATGTAAATTTGTTCCTGAATGAATGGGAATGAATGAGGGTGCTTGAGAGACAATGGCAGTAAGTCTAGATATAGCTCCCTCTGAATGACCAAACCATCAACTTGACGACCCAACCATCACTCTGCATTGTCTTCCAAATCTTGAGCCAGGGAGGGTCAAAGACTGCTGTAGAAACCAGCCAACCCACCATTGTACCAAGGCTGCACATTTTTAGTAGGAACAACTGGAACTCTCTGGAACAGGGCTGACTTTGCCTGGACATACCCTCCCCATAGGAGATCATAGGTAGTCTACCCCATAAAAAGAGGTAATGAAGACTCACTCTTTGGGACACCCTCTCCATCTGGACCAGCACCATGCCACACCACCTATCCACCCAGAGGCCCTGCTGGCGACCCCCCTCTGGAGAACACCTTGCTGGGGACAACCTAATTTTGTTTGTGGGGTGGGGGTGAAAAAAGGGTGTTCCTAGCTCCCAGGCTGTCATGTAAAAGTGTACAGGCATTTGTGACATCAGGATAACCCTTTCTGAGATCAGGTTAACCTAATCTCAATCTAAATTTCCACTGATAAACCTAGACTGAGATTTCTAAACTAAGATTTAAATTGAGAACGGTACATCTAACATATATCAAGTGCATCATTTGGGGGCAATTTAAGTCTCCTCCATGCTTTCACAATTGGGCATGAACATCCATCTAACTCTGGTTAGGTTGATCTAAATATAATGCTTGTACATACCCTCAGTTGCTTACTGCTACTTACCAGTACTTTCTATCTTGCTTTTCCATAATGCCCTTTCAGGGGCACTTTGTATGTGAAAAAATACAATACTTTCTGAGAATTATTGATGAGTCTAAGGTGACACCAGTGTTATACTACATTGCTCTAAACTATATAATAATCAAGCTATGGCCATCTTTAGATTTTCATAATGCCTGGGTTTGAGGTGGGGGGAGGGTTGGGTTTGTATGTAAATACTATTTGCCAAATCACTTAAATTTTGACTCTGAACATCTATCTCAATATGCCAATGTACATTTAGAGGGGTGTGCAAAATTAGAGTCATTAGATGAAGTGTGTGTTTTTTCTTATTAAATGATCAGAAATGGAGAAAGACAAAAGCAGTTGAACTACCAGGGAAGCGAGTGAGTAAACAGGGGAAAGCAAACAAGGAAGATTTCAAGCAGTTCACCAGGGGCAGGAGGAAGAAAAGGAAGGAAGGGGAGCCAGGCATCAGATTCTGCTCTTGGAATAGTGAGCTTGGTAAGTGAGCTATCCCCTTTATATTGTTTGGTGAGCATCTGTTTGGTTGTTTGGGCCATATGCTCTTTGATTTAAATTAACAGATACATATATTTCTAGTTGACCTTAATTATGAAAAAAAAAATTTCTGAAAGCAAATTTAAATGCATAGCATTGGATCATAGTTTATTTTTATTTTGTATGCAGGTAGATCTGATAAAACCAAAGGATTTTACTTCTGTCCCCTTGGGTCCTTATAGTAAAAGAGTTTTAACCAAGTGTCACAGATTGTTTCTAGTTGTCTAGATATTTATATAAAACAGCTACCCATAACACCATGCTATTAGATCATTATGCTGAGAGCATGAAAATTGCCATTCCAAATATTCTGTACCTCCCCCTACACTTACGGTGTGTGTGGAAAGGGAGATTACTAAATGTCATTGAATGTTTCATTGTTTACTTGAAAATCTCCATAATTTTAAATAAAGACAAGGGACAATAAAGAAGCTCTTCATATTTAATTTATCATATGCAGTTTTCAGTAGATGGTACCTAAAGACTAGTAACCTGATACATAGATGTGTTGTGTAAAAGGTAGTACCTGGAAGTTCAAATGCTGTGATTCAATCCATTCATAAAAAAGCTTTAAACTGCTGAATCAGGAATCTAATTTTGTCTTATAGAATTTGATCATTTTAACTTCTAACTTTTAACAAGTTATAAAGTTTTAAAAGTACTATTTTTTATTCAGTTTTATCCTTCAAGCTTGTTGCTTTATTGTTCTTTCTGATATTACTTTTGCTATATGGGAAACATGATCAGATAAAGAAATAAAACTTGGTACAATGCTGAGAAAGGTGAAAAGTAGGTCTACCATTCTTATATACTACAATTTTTGGGTGTGTTGAAAACCCCATGCTGTGAGAGAGAGAAATTCTTTATACCAGACGTGTCAAACATACAACCCACAAGACTGATCTGGTCTGCAGAGGTGCTCAGTTTGACCTACTGGGCTACTAGCAGACCAAGGAATTTGGGAATGTGGTTAATATCTGTTTGGAGCATTGATTGAGTTTGATAGCCCTGCTTTATGCCAATCTACTCTGAAAATTATCACATTTAAGGAAGTAGGACAAGTATCATAATCTGACTATAATATACTGACCCTAGAAGGTTTTGTTTTGTTGTGTCTACAGAAGGTGGACTATTTATATAAAATAAAGGAGATGCAAAAGCTAAATTAATAAAATGCATAATCAATTTATCAATGAATGAGGTCCCCTTTACATGTTACAAATATCATGCAATTAACTGGTTAATTGCTCATTTACCTTAAGACCAGCTACATGTGCAAAGTAGCTATCACATGGTAAAAAGCTCCAACCATCTATGAAGTTAGACCTCAACATTTGTACTAACTTTATAGCTGGTTGCTAGCAAGCTTTAATTTGAATGTGTAGGAGGGTTTCTCCTGTGGCTGGGAGGACCAGCTGACAGGGCTCCTAGCTGCAGGCCTACATTGTGCCCAGCACAAAACTCTGGAATCCCAGAGATTGAAGTTACCATGATCCCCAAGGCTTGGGGGTGCATGAAACCCCTGACCCATACATGGCTCAGTCCTCGATGTGCTATACATACAGCCAGTACCAAAAGTCCCACAACTGATGGGGCTCCTGGTCCCATCTGTGACTTAT
>NW_017728992.1:33504216-33504900 GCF_001723915.1 Gavialis gangeticus
AGCCCTAATTCACCAGGTGCTTCCTAGCTTGGGGGTGATCCCTGCTGCCACCCACTGCCCCACGCTGCATGGGGGGGGGCATTGCACAAGCCCCCTGATGCCCCCTCACTCTCTCAGAGCTCCCATGGCTGCCTCACCCAGCCCAGCTCTGGTCCTTTAAAAAAAAAAAAGATAAAATCTCCAGAACTCACCACTCTTGCAGCAGCCTCAGAGCTTTGGGGGGCTTGTGGAAGAGCCTTCTCCATGTGGTGTGTGGCAGTGGGGGGCAGCAGAGATTGCCCCCCACCAGCAGGAATGGTGAGTCCAGGGTTTTCCTCATTTTTTTTTATTAAAGTGCTGGAGCTGCGGTGGGCAGGGCAGCCATGGGGAAGGCTGGGACAGTGGGGAGGGGTTGGGGGGGCTTGTGCAGAGCCCCCCATGCAGTGGGGGGCAGCAGAGATCAGACACTGCCCAGCAGTGAGTTGAGGCTTTTTTTTCCTCAAGTGCTGGGAGTTAGGGCAGCCATTGCCGGGCTGGGAGAGTGGGTGGGGGATAGGCCTGGGTGATTCGGCCAGATCAATTTGGGACAGTGATTCGAATCACTGAATTGAATCACTGTCCCCTGAATCAGCCAAATCCAAAGCAAATACTAGCCACTTTGCACAGGCCTAATGTGGAATCGTACAAATGCACCTCTTGCCATTC
>NW_017728992.1:33505256-33505514 GCF_001723915.1 Gavialis gangeticus
GAGATTCAGCCTGATTCGGTGGCTGAATCTCCAAATCTGAATCAAATCAGGGGACCAATTAAAAGGTCCAAATCGATTCTTTCCAAATATTCAGAGAGCTTCAGATCAATTTGAACAATCCCTGCTGGCTGCAGCAGGTAGCTGCAGCTGGACTTGGAGCTGGTAAGTAGGGTCAGGGGAGGGAGGGCTAGTGGGAGGAACCATGGGGGGACTCTTGCCAGGCCCCATCCCCTGCCTGCTCCCCCAGCCCCCTGTACC
>NW_017728992.1:33506014-33507696 GCF_001723915.1 Gavialis gangeticus
CCCCCCCATGGCTGCCCCACCCAGCCCCAGCTTCTGGTGCTTTACAAAAAAGCCCTAATTCACCAGGTGCTTCCTAGCTTGGGGGTGATCCCTGCTGCCACCCACTGCCCCACGCTGCATGGGGGGGGGCATTGCACAAGCCCCCTGATGCCCCCTCACTCTCTCAGAGCTCCCATGGCTGCCTCACCCAGCCCAGCTCTGGTCCTTTAAAAAAAAAAAAGATAAAATCTCCAGAACTCACCACTCTTGCAGCAGCCTCAGAGCTTTGGGGGGCTTGTGGAAGAGCCTTCTCCATGTGGTGTGTGGCAGTGGGGGGCAGCAGAGATTGCCCCCCACCAGCAGGAATGGTGAGTCCAGGGTTTTCCTCATTTTTTTTTATTAAAGTGCTGGAGCTGCGGTGGGCAGGGCAGCCATGGGGAAGGCTGGGACAGTGGGGAGGGGTTGGGGGGGCTTGTGCAGAGCCCCCCATGCAGTGGGGGGCAGCAGAGATCAGACACTGCCCAGCAGTGAGTTGAGGCTTTTTTTTCCTCAAGTGCTGGGAGTTAGGGCAGCCATTGCCGGGCTGGGAGAGTGGGTGGGGGATAGGCCTGGGTGATTCGGCCAGATCAATTTGGGACAGTGATTCGAATCACTGAATTGAATCACTGTCCCCTGAATCAGCCAAATCCAAAGCAAATACTAGCTGCTTTGCACAGGCCTAATGTACAATCGTACAAATGCACCTCTTGCCATTCACATGTAGCACAGCAGGAGGCACAACTGTGCAGCTCACACATTAGATCCAGTCATGCCTTTACTTGCCCTTGTAGAAGGGGCCTAAGATATTCTTGATGGTTATCTAAGAAGTGGTTCTAGAAATACTTGCTGATTCTTTTTTATTATTAATATTTTACTGATGCTAATTAAGATACTTTAATTAGTTTTGTTTTATGAACTATTTTCCCCTTCATGAAACCAAGTTGCTCAGAGTACTATAAAATTACTATTTTGCATGTACCTGTATTCATGGTCTTTCATCTCAAATGATTTCAAAACATTTTATAGACCTCACACACTGAGTTTTTTGGGTCCACAGTTGATTTTGCATGTTTTGCAATAGCAATGACCTTCACTTGTCATCATATCTTGGGAATTCTGTTTGTGGCCATTATGTCAGAGAAGTCTGGCTAACCAGCGGTGTCCTTTTTGGCCAAGAAGTTTCAAGAACTTGGGATAGATCCCATCTAATTCTGCAGCCTTCTCTGGTCCTGGTAGCTCTTAGGGCTTCAATGACCTCTTCTTCAGTGAAGTGAGATGATAGATGCAGGGGTGGCAGTGGATATAGTTTTCCTAGACTTCAGGAAGGCTTTTGATACTGTCTCTCACCCCATTCTCATTAGGAAGCTGGGGGACTGTGGCGTAGACACCCATACAGTCCAATGGGTTGCCAACTGGTTAGAGAGTCACACCCAGAGGGTGGTAGTGGATGGGTCCTTCTCGACCTGGAAGGACGTGGGAAGTGGGGTCCCACAGGGCTTGGTCCTTGGGCCTGCACTGTTCAATATCTTCATCAGTGATTTGGACGAGGGGGTGCAAAGCACCCTGTTCAAGTTTGCTGATGACACTAAGATGTGGGGAGAAGTGGGCACAATTGAGGGGAGCAACAGGCTACAGTTAGACCTAGATAGGTTACAAGGATGGGC
>NW_017728992.1:33507781-33534500 GCF_001723915.1 Gavialis gangeticus
GTATGATCAAGGGACAGCAGGGTAGGTCCTATGAGGAAAGGTTGCGGGACCTGAACCTGTTCAGCCTTCAAAAGAGAAGGCTGAGGGGGGATCTTGTGGCCTGTTATAAACTGGTTAGGGGGGATCAGCAGGCGCTGGGGGAGTCCCTGTTCCCCCGAGCGCCGCAAGGAGTGACCAGGAACAATGGTCACAAGCTGGCGGAGGGAAGGTTTAAGTTGGACATCAGGAGGCGCTACTTCATGGTCAGGGTGGCTAGAGTCTGGAACCAGCTTCCAAGTGAGGTGGTGCAGGCTCCCACCCTGGGGGGTTTTAAGAGGAGGTTGGATGACCACCTTACTGGGGTCATTTGACCCCAGTGCTCTTCCTGCCATGGCAGGGGGGCGGACTAGATGATCTGCTCAGGTCCCTTCCGACCCTAGAAACTATGAAACTATGATAGGGCTGTTTTTGGTGCACATTCTGTCATGGATTGATGGAGTTGAGCCCTTACTCACTATCTAGTCTGGCAATCGGTAGGGGTCTTTCCATCCAGCAGCATTTTTGAGGTATGGCATTTATGGATATATAGATTGTCTTATTTTTTGGTGCTGGTGCCACTCCTTGGTGCCTCTGGGGGCTCCAAGCTTTATGGCTTAAGTGCATAAAGTCTAATGAGTCCATCACTTCAATTCATCTTTGTCTTCTGGATTCATTTAGCAATTTCAAGAGAGCTTTGCCACATTGTGGGTTTCCTGAGGCCAAGAATTCCTGGAACAGAGATTTGCTTTGTTCATGCCAACATGACATGTATTCCACCCACTAGCCCCTGGGGATGTGCAATTAGGCTGCTTTGAGCACAAGCTTGGTGAAGCACTCAAGATTTTCTGGTTTGGTGGAATCTAAAAAACAGTGCATTCAATATCCTCAGTAAAAAGGTTCCCATTTAGCCTTTCTGAAGTTATATCGTGGCATGGGAATGAACATTATTGTTGGAATTTCAACGCCTATGTGTATCAGAACCAGCCTGTGCTGGCTGATTGGGAAACTTTATTACAGTTCTTGAAGCATACAAAGGTTCACCCAAGCTATCACATATGACAAAATATAGGTCAGGGTTTGAATCCTTTCTCCATCATGTGAAGCGGAATGTAATTCAAACTTTAGCATTGAACAGAAGGAACAGGTTTTCAGTCATTGCTCAGTCTCCACATTGGTCAGACCTGTTCTTCACAGTTTTTGTCAGCTGTGTAGCCCCAAGTCATGTTAAAATTGCTGGTGAAAACTGCTGGATGGTTAACAGTAGGCAGCATCCTTGGAATCCATGTGGCATTTGGAGGTTTACATATATTTATCACAGATACATCCTGAATTTTAATGGTGACAGCTATAAGTGTATTGTTTTCTAGATTTCTTGTGGTGACATCTTTAAGGCTGGATTTCATGTACATTGCTAGTCTGTGTTTTGAATGGTGGTGGCTTGCGACTGGCAGAAATCCCAGGAGCTTCATTTTCAAGACTCTTTCATTGTTAATTATGTGCATTTCTTGAAGCAGTAGCACATCAATCTTATGGAGTTTGAGGAGTCATCCCAGGGAATCACACTTTGGCCTTGATAGGCCCTCCACATTTAAGTGGCACAAACATAGTGATGGTCCCATGTTGCGATGTTTGACCGCTGAGAAAGATCTTTGGCACTGTAATCTTGATTGGGAGGGAGGCCCTTTACAGGTATTTGATTACTGAGTTCATGACATTGGTTATTCCTTAACATGTAATAGGAAAGACCACAAGAAGCTTGTCATTTTCTTCCCCATTGCATATTGTAATCATGAATTAAATCATCAAGCAAGAAATATTAACTTAAATACTAACTTTTTCTACTTTTCATTAGGTCATGAGCAGAACCAAGAGCCTCCTAACCATACCCACGTGCTTTTTCCCTTACCTCCAAGTGATACCAGAGCAGCAGCACCACCAGGAAATATTGTTTCCTTGGTGCCAGGCAGCAGAGTGTTGCCTCCAGCTCTGCTAGCCTGAATATTAAGATGGCCACTCATCAGAGCTAGGCCACACCTACTGAATGTCACTTCAGGCTTTTAAAGTGGGAGGCACCAGAGATGCTCTGCCACAGGCCCTAATCTACTGGTCATGTGCTGTAAACTTCTTTGGGTTTCAATAATATTTCCTTGGCCTCTGCAACATTTTATAGGCATCAGAACTATGTCTGTTATCTATTTACAGAAATGGAAACGGAGGGACCTGGCCTGACTTTTACTCCATAATGTTGTTTTTTGTTGCTTTGGCCCACATTCCGAGAAATTCAGCTTTGTGGGTGCTCTGGGTTTTTCTCTTTACTTCACACACAAATTTTGCAAACAAGAAAAAGGCAAAATATTCTCTACTTTAATAAAATAAAAGGAGATAGACAAAATACACCTTAAGCTCATTTATCTGCTTCAATTTCCTCATAATTCTGGAGTATTCTTTAGGGTTATTCTCCTGGATCCTTCAGAAGAACATGACCTACTTCAAGTGCCTGTCTTGTGTCATGGATGCCCTGCAAGGGGTATTTGACTGGAACAACTGAGGCCTTATCTGGTCTGACAGTGCCCTCCTGAAGCCTGTCCAGAAAAGTTCAGTTCCCAGCCCTCCCTGGTTGTTTCAAGGTCTTGACTAAAGGAGGGCTAGCTTCCAGTTCAGCTCCTTAGAAAGGGACTTTACCTTTTGTTGGAAAAATCAAGAGAAGCCCAAAGTTCCAGACTGTCAGTTCTGCTTCAATAAACACATTTTTTTTGTATGTGCAAAAGCCATGCAGCCAGAATTCTTTGTCTTTCCAAAGGATTAATCAACCCTCTGTCCCTAATCCAGCCCTCATAGCCTAGAGCACACTCAAAGGTTGCTCCACTGTTCTCCCTTGACTCCTTCAGAGGGTAGTGGACACTCGCTGGTGTGCTCTGCTTGGTGTCCCCTTCTGAATCCCTTTTTATTAACCTGTCATCTTACTCTCATTCCTGTTTTCTTTTTTGTTGTCCCAAGAATTCAGTTGATGTGTCATGAGTGGCCTCCCTTCTTAAGGCAGGCTTATAGAATTTTGTGATGGCCTGAGGCATAGGCCTGTCCCCAACAGTAGCAAAGGTGGATGCTTTAGAGGAAGAGCATTCATTCACATATCCAGAGTGATCTATCCCCTTTTCATGATCCTCCTTGGCATCCACCATTATTGACTGAGAGATGCCAGAAGAAACATCACCAACACTTCTCTTCAGCAGCAATTAATGGACCCATCATCCATAAATTTATCTAGTTCTTTTCTAAGCATTGCTCTTCTATCTGCTGTACTACCTCCTGTGGCAGTGAATTCCACTAATCAAGTATGTATTGCTTTCCCTTGTTAGTTTTAAACCTGTCACCTACTAATTTTAGTGGGTGCCCCCTAGCTCTAGTATTCTGGGACTTAGTAAACAAAGGCTCGCTGTTTATTTGGTCCATACCCTTCATGATTTTAGAAACCTCTCTCATATCTCCCCTCAGCCCTCTCCTTTCTAAACTGAGGAGTCCACCTTGTTCAGTCTCTCCTGGTATGGCAACTGCTCCATGCCCTTCATCATTTTGGTTGCCCTTGTCTGTACCTTTTCTAATTTTCCTACACCTTTTTAGAGATTCAGAGACCAGGACTGCACACAGTACTCAAGATGTGAGTGCACCATGCATTAGTATAATAACATGATTATGTTCTCTGTCTTGTTTTCCTTTCTTAACGATGCCCAATGTTTTATTAGCATTTGTGGTCACTGCTGCACATTGAGCTGGCATTTTTAGAGAACTAACTACAGTGACCCCAAGGGCCAGATCCAGACATTCAGGAACATGTCATTTGTGGCACTGTAAACCTCTTTGTAGCACTGCAAACCACACGCCTGGCATATTAAAATGTACCTCATGCTGCAAAATTGTAGTGCAGAATGGGGGAAAATTTTGCCACCAGGAAATCTTACTAGGAAAAACAAACATTATGAAGAAAAGTATCATGGCGCATTCCACAGGAGTGTGTGCTGGCAGACACAGGGTCTTGGTCCTCCCAGAAGATGCTCTGGCTGCCATCCAGAGCATCTCCCCTCTAGTTCTGCCCCAGCTCCTCCAGTATGCTGGGAGCCAGGAGGAGTGGGGAAATAACAGTTTCTGCATTTTGCTTTGCCCAAAAGCCCACAAGCAGGGGCATGCGTAGTGGCAAAAAGTAGTGGCATAAATTTGTGCCACTACTTTTTTTTGCCACTGCTAGTGTATGCCCAGCATGTGGGGCCATGCCCGTGGTGTCTTTTCTGAGTCATACCAGATAGTTCAGACATCACCATTATGCATGTATAAAGTTATTCTTCCCTATGTGCATTACCTTGGATGTGTCAACATGGAAGTTCATTTGCCCTTTTTTTGCCCAATGTCTTAGCTTGATGTGATCTTTCTGTACCTCCACTGCATCACCTTGGGACTTGACTATCTGGAATTATTTTGTATCATCTGCAAACTTGGAGATTTCACTATGCACTCCCATATCCAGGTAATGGCCTTGCACCCCACAGGGCTCAGGCATCCATAGCCATGCCTGGCCCCAACTCTCACTCCTCGGGGTCTTGTACCCCACAGGACTCATGTGGCCACAGCCATTCCTTGCCCCCACTACCTCCAAAGTTACCAGACCCACCCAAAGGTGAGGGCTAGGGTTAAGACTCCCCTACCTGCCTTTAACTGGGATGATAACTGGCCTTGCATTTCCTGGGGACTCCTGAACCACTGAGAGCCCTACCAGGCCTCCCACTCCTGGCAGGTGCAGCTTTAGGTCATGCCCAAGACCAGGAGCCTCCAAACAATTCCCTACAACTCCTGCCCTTACCTCCAGGATATTATGGAGCCTTGCAGCCAGGCAATGTTACTGCCCACGCTTCCAGCAACAAACTGCCCTGTTTATATGGGCGGCCAGAGATCTAAAATAGCCACTGCAGTCAAGCACCTTCTGGCTGCTTGGCTACACTTTTAAAGTGGCAGGCACCAACAGTGCCCTGCCACACACCTTCCCTTTTAAAATAATTCCTGGGGGAGATTTCCCCTGCTGTTTCTCCAAAGCAGGATCATCCCCTTAGAGCCTGTGAGAGCCTTCAAGTGGCATGCACCCCAAAGGTGCTCTGCCACAAATCTCATGAGATTTGTTTTGGCTCAACCCTCCAATTTGTCTAGGTCACTCTGAATCCGAGCCTTACCTTCCAGTGGAGTTCCTACTCACCAGCTTGGTGTCATCCATGACCTGGCTGAGGGTGCAATCCATTCCATCTTCTAGATCCTTAATGAAAATATTAAAAAAAAACAAAAAAAACCAGCTCCAGGACTGACCCCTGGGGCACTCCACTTGATATCAGCTACCAACTAGACATTGAGCCATTAATTACTACCCATTGAGCTTGACAATCCAGTCGTCTTTCTATCCACTTTACAGTCCATTCATCCAACCTGTGCTTCCTCAGCTTGCTTGAAAACAATGCTGTAGGAGATGGTATCAAATACCTTGCTAAAATCAAGGTATATTACATTCACTGCTTCCTCCACATCCACAGAACTAGACATCTTATCAAAGGCCATCAAGTTGGTCAGGCATGACTTCCCCTTGGTGAATTCATGCTGACTGTTCCTGATCACTTCCTTCTTGAAGTGCTTAGAAATGGATTCTTTGAGGACCTGTCCCATAATTTTTTCCAGGGAATAAGGTGAGGCTGACTGGTCTGTAGTTCCAAAAAAATGTTCCATAAAATTTTTGAACAAATTAGGGATCAGTACAGATCCCTGCAGGACCCCACTCTTGACCTCCAACTCACCTGAAAAGTGATAATTTAGCCATACAGATTTCATTTTGAAATGTTCACATAGTCTCAAAAATATTTGGTGGGTGGGGGTGAAGGGTTGGAGGGAGTGTGTGTGTGTGTGTGTGTGTGTGTGTGTGTGTGTGTGTGTGTGTGTGTGTGTGTGTGTGTGTGTTGGCAAAAAGAATGAATATCTGAAGTGTTGCTAAATGTAGAGCCAGGATGAATAATGCACTATAAACAATAATATAGAGGAACCCAAACCTAAAACAGCAACAAAACACTTCATTAACTTGCTCTTTTGTTATGCTTTGAGCAGAATGTCGATAGTATTTAAATAAACCTATAAATGAGAGATTTACCTCTGTGCAGAACACAATACACAAAGGGCTGTATTGAACTCTTAATATTCACAGTAGAGACACAGGGGAAATCCCAATTATGCATAGTGCTTGTGGTAAACTGATAATAAATTAATCAACACACCAAATAATACTTGAACAACAGGCATTTGAATTCCTAAGGCCAAGTGTAACTGCTTCTTTAGTGTTAAATTAAAAGTGATATTGGTCCTCAATGAATATTAATATTCATGAGACATTAAATTAATGCATTTCTCTCTAATACCTCGACTATTAATTTTTTTCTATTCTGTTTATGACTTCTGGAATGGTTCCATAACACAATTAAGGAGAAAGAGCAAATAATTGGTATACTGAGGCAAGTAAAATGTGTTTAAGGAGGCAAGGGATAAGCTATCCTGAAATAATAATCAGTTGAATTTTTTTGTAACTGTGATAGCAACAAAACACTTCAATTCTAAGTGTTTCATTTTGGATGAAATTTTATATTATAAGGATTTTATGTGCAGGATTTTTGTATTATAGTACATAATTACAGCAATACACACACAGAGACAACAAATTAGCTTGGGAAGATGGAATCTGTGTTGAACAGGAATAAAGGATAGTATTGAGTACTGATTTTCTTTTAACTAGTTTACTGCAATTGTCTTTTTTTTCTCCTGCATTTTGAATTCATTTGTTCCCCTTAGAGGATAATGTAATTTCATTCTTTTCTATTTAAAGGCAAGTTTTTCAGGAAGTCAAGCTGAAGTGTTAGATATCCTTGACAGTTTTTATCTTTTTCTTCTTCCCTTCACTTTTTTCACTCACCTTCTGTCTCTGTTTTCCTCAGATTTATATACCAAAGCATAGGTGCACAGATAATGAAGTGATATGTAACATTCATATATATTAGTTGTCATACCACTTCTTGAAGCAGAACTAAAACTCCTAAACACTGAATTTTTCAAACCCACCATCCTTGACTACTGTATTCAACATGGGGGAAAATAAATCTTTGTCTTCAATTTGCATACAAGTCAAAGGCAAATGACCGCAGAATCTCCAACTCTAGCCCTGATCTCAGTTTGGGGTCAGAGTCAGAGCCATAGCCACTCCCTGCCCAGTTTATGTCCCCCTCCAAGCTTGCCTTCAGTTGCAGCTTTATCCCCAATACAGCTCAGGAGCAATCGTGGCAGTGGTAGCAGCCCCAGCCCTGGTCCCAGTTTTGACTTTGACCCAGAGCCAGGGCTAGGGCTGGGATGGAGCTCCTGCCATCACAACTACAGCTTCCTGGCCAGGCAGAGGCCAGAGCAGAGTGAGAATCCCATCTGAGAGTAAATGATGGTAGGGAGAAAGTGTGAAGGCCATATGGGGGCAGAGAGAAATGGTGTGGGCGCACATGCACTCTAGGAGGCAGGGGGTGTATCTACACAAGACATTTACTGAGGATCTACTAATTAGCTCCGCAGTAAAGTCTCAGCAGCTGCACATGCAGTGCTATTAGGACAGAGAAAACTAATTAACTCCACCATAGGTTAATAGCTGTCAACACAAGTACACTCCTATGGCAGAATTATTTACCTCACTGAAACACATGTGTAGACACTGATGGGGATGGCTGGGGCACAACAATGCTTCAGTGTGGGGCTGCCTGGTGGCTAATCCCACACTGGAGCACCCTCATGTCCCAACCAACCCCTCTATAGCATGTTGAGCCAGGTTGGAAAAGCTCTGGGATGTCAGGGAGATCCCCCAGGCCCTCTGCCAGTTAAGGCTGATATGCCATGAAGTTTACTCTGTCACGTTAACTGCATGTGTAGGTTGTCACCAGCCAGCTGGGCACTGTGAGTATATTAATTTAGTTACAGACTGACTGAGCACTGCAACTTTATTAGCCACTGGGCTTTTTTGGTTTGGGATTGAGGTGGTGATGTTGGGAAGGAAAGCAATGACAAGTTTCACTTATAAAAAAGAATAAATTTTATTTATAAAAACAAAAGATATAGTTTGCACATATGACAGTTGATATTCATATGGCGGAATTACAAGATACTCGGAACATGGGACGTTTTGGCTTCCCATTCAATGGACTACCACTTGACAGCATAAGAGCCATTTTTAAATTACTATTGTACTTTGCTATACCTGGATGACCGGTGTATTTGGTGAGCTGTACACCATTGTGCCAAAGTATCATCAGGTAGGGGAACTGCTGGAGCTATTGTTTCCCATTGTGGTGGGGTCAGAAGTTTTGGTCGCCTCTTTGGGCTCTGGGTGGTTGCAGAATTTTGAGCTGCAGTCAGGGTTATGGCAGTTGTTATGTCAGGACTCAGGGTGGGCAGTGTACCTGCAGGCAGAATATAACAGCACTAGGGCCATTGAAAAAAACTACAACAATCTCCCCTTGTCCCACACTCTTTTTTTCCAATTTTTGCATATGAGAGGAAACCGAGTAATCACCCTGTCCCACAGTAACATTGACAGGTTCTTCTTTGCCAGTTTACAATTCATCGCTGACAACTGAGAGGCCAGTTTTGCACTTCTTCGATTGCAGCTGGGCGTTCCCAGTATCTCAGTGTGTCTGAAGCCTTCGCAGTGGGTGCAATCTGGGGTGCAGGAGCACTGGAATGCCCCACATCAGTTAAACAGTAGCAAAAGACTAGCAGTTTCGTCATGATGGCATTCTACCCCTTCATTGCTGCATGAGGGTGGCGGCATTGCTCTGGAGCAGGATGACAACTCCAGAGTGCCCTAAGGTTGCTACAGCTGTGCCCGCAGATGGACTCAATCTGCAGGAACAAGGAAAAATGGAGTCTGGCTCCCGTTAGATGGATTTGACCTTGACATCTACTATGAGTTATATGTGTCCCATGTTATTAGCACCCCTTCCCATTTGTCCCCCTGCGGATGCTTAACTACTATATGATCGCCTGCCTGGAGTTTACCACAACTACCCCTTTGGTCAAAGTGGGCCCCTTTCGGCTTGCGGGGCCCACTTTGACCAAAGGCTTGCTGCTTGGGGCTTCCTCCAGAGTGGGGCCAATTGTTGGCCCAGTTGACTAAGCAATCCAAGTGCGGGTCTCAGTTTTTGAGGGCCAAACTAGCGGCCATTCACAGGTTGTACTTTAAGATACCATTGGCTTGTTCTACCAGTCCATTAGATGGTGGGTGATAGGGAATGTGATAGGTCCACAGCACTTGATGTTTTGCAGTTCACTTAAAGACAAGATGGTTGCAAAAATGTGAAACATTTTTACTTTGCAGCTCTACAGGAGGTGGGTAGATGGCTAGTAGGTTTTCCAGTGCTTTGGTGAAGGCCCGGGCAAACATTATTCTGGTGACTGCTTTCACTGCTATAAATACATATTGTCACTTTCTGGGTGTCCAGGGAAGTGGGCCTATAAAGTCACATTGTTAAACTTGCCATATTACTTTCCCATTGCGTGGCAACAAAGGGGTAGTCGAGGCACGGGTTAGTTGGGCCTTGACTTCCTGGCAGGTGATGCAGGAGTTGACTAATTTCTGTGCTTCCCTTTTGGTTAGGTGAATGCCTCAGGTGGCTGCTAGGTGAGCAATGCCATTGCGACCAGGGTGCCCATGCTGTTGATGCAGCCATTCTGTGGCTAGCACTCCAGGGGTCTGCTAGAGGGAGTGGCTGGGTGCCTTCTCTTGGGGTGGCTGAGCTTCTGCTTCAGCAACAAGGGTTTCTGTGCTGCCTTTGGCTAGCTCATCTACTTGTCTGTTCTACTTTGCTTTAGGCCTTTCAGCTTTTTTGCTCCCATGTGCTGCACTAACATGTCATATATGTAGGGGAAGGCCTCCCTCTGCCATTACTCACAAAGCCTCCCAGTTATCATAGCTCTAAATATTTTTGCCTCTTTTCTGAAGTTTTTTTTTTTCCCCACAAGGGTAGCCACTTGGTGCAACCCTTTACTACCATTCACAAATCGCAGTAAATATAAATTAGTTTGTATAGCCTGACCCTAGTAACAATTTATAGTTGGCCACGTTGATTACAGCGGCCAGTTCAGCATACTGTGCACTTTGTCCGTTTCCTTCCATTGTAAGTTGCTTACTTCTCAAATTTGTATGGCAGCACTCCTCCAGGTGCGACTTTTGGCTGAGCCATTGGTGAACCAGACTTCTACGTTTTCTGATGTTTCCATGTCGGGTGAGAAGGGAGGTGCTTCCTTGATGAGAGATGGCTTATTAGAGCTGGTTGTATCTGGGTATATGGTGACTGTGCTTTCTGTGACTTTTTCCACTAGTGATGGACATCCTTTTGGTGTTACCTGCTGTGCCTGACTTAAAATATAATAGATTCATTTCTGCACTGTTGTTTCTTGGGCCCTCCCTCCAGGCAGGAGGTGTCGGTTAGACAATGCTATTCTCAGGATGGGTACCATAGTGGTTATGATAGTGGGTAACTCCCCTCTCAGGGCCTTTGTGGCTTCTAAAGCTGTGGCTCCTGCACACAGCATTTGTTCTAACAGGGTGTATCGGGCTTTGGCCCTCTTCCAGTTTTGGCTCCAAAACCCAAGGGGCTTTCCCTCTGCCTTAGGTGTATCTCTTTGCCATAAGCTCCATTGGGCCCCCTGTTGGACACATTACATGGAGCTAGAGTTCCCCTTGTGGACCTCGTGCTGCTAGGGAGGTACGGATGGTTACTGCCTCCTTGAGGGCCTGCATGGCATGTTGGCGTTTGGGGCCACATTCCCACTGTGCCTTTTTTTGCACAAATTATACAAAGGCCAAGCCAACACACTAAACTCAGGGACATTCAGGCGCTAGAAATTAAACACTCCCATCTGGGCTTACAGCTCTTTTACATAGTTGGGGGCAGGGGTATCTACCAGGCTCTGCAGCTCTTTAGCCGGTATGGTGGGTCCACTTTGTTGCCACTGGATTTCCAGGAATTCACACTGGGGCCCAACTTCTTGGATCTTTTTTCTGGACAACGTGAATCCAAACACCTGCACCTTCTCCTTTAGGGACTTAAAAACACAAATGGTTAATTCCCGGTTCTGGCGTCCCACTATGACATCATCAACATCCTGCCAGACATGCACCTTTGGGTGGTTCAATTGGACTTCATGGACCACCACAGCCAGCATTCTAAGGGCCAAGGTGGGGCTGTGCACCCAACCCTGGGGTAGGACTGTGTAGGTGTACTGCTGTCCTAGCCATGTGAAGGCAAACAAAGGCCAGTGATCTTCATGGATGGGACTAGCAAAGAACATGTCTTTAATGTCCATGGATCTCATCCACTGGGGTCCACAACACCTAATGTTTTCTGTTAACACAGGCATGGATGGGACCACAGCTATTAAATGGTTGGTATTGGCTTTTAAAGCTCTAAAGTTAATAGTCAATCGCCAATCCCCATTTGGTTTATATACCGGCCACACAGGGTTGTTGTACGGAGAATGAGTCTGAATGATGGTTCCATCCTCCAGCTGCCTATTGATGATGTCCTGGATTGGTTGTGTTGCCTCGGGGGGTGTGCTGTATTGGGGTCGGTGTACCCCCTTCATGGCTGGCAGGGCGCGAGGGTCATAAAACATCAGGCTACTGCTGTCGTTATGTCTTCCTGCTCAATTTCCTGGGCTGTGGTGCAGCCAAACTGCCAGGTTTCCTGTTTAAGAATAAACTGCTGCCCTTGCAACACATTTAGTCCCAGGAGGTTCAGCCCTCCCCGGAGCATTACCAACTCTTATGACTTGGTAGGGGGTTCCCCATGTCCCCTTCTATTCTTCACAGTCTAAAATGCATAGCTGACCACCAGAGTCTAGTAGCATGTCAATTGACTTTTTCCTTCTATTTAAATAAATCTGTGTAGGCACTTTGATTAAGGGGCTAATATTATTCTGTGTTACCGGTCCCCAATCCTTTACTGCCCCCATGATGGCCCCTTGCATGGGGGGCTGGGTCAGCTGGGACTCCTACTTCGGAGGGTCAGGGGGTGCCGATGGTTCTGTCTTCTTCCCCTTCCCGCCCTCACAGTGTTTGATCCATAACACCTGCAGGACTGTGGTAGGCAGTCCGTCAATTTGCTCTTTACTAAACCCTGCTGCTAGTAACTCTCTCCATATTTGTGCCTGCGGAGCTTTGGGTTTTTCATTTCCCACTTTCCTGGATTTAGGGGGCCCAGCTGGGTCATCTTTCTCAGGGGCCACTGCCATGGCCTTTGCAGTTTTTATTGGTTTGGGAAGCCCTGGCTTCTGCAAGATAGGCAGAAGCTGTACTAGCCTCTATATCGCATTTCTTACCGGATGAGTCATTAATTCCTGTTGTAGTGTCAGGAAAGCTGAAGTGAATTCTTTCGGTGATCTCTGGCAACGCTTTCTCCACATTGTGTCTGTCACCAATTCTTCTTCTGAAGTATGCCCCCACTTTCCTGCTTGAATGATTTCTGACAAAGCCAGCTGATAAAGACAATGAATAGCTTCCTCTAAGTTAACCCATGCTCGTGGGGGGGGAGGTTAAACTCTTCTTCCATGTCACCATAACCCGCAGCAGCTCCTTGCATTGCAGCAGAAAACAGAGTAATATTTTGGTTCTGCCCAACCCACTGACCCCAACCCACTCTTTTCAGGGCAGAGAACCAATTGTTCTGCCTCGGTGCAATTCACAGATACTGCTGAGGCTCCTTCACTATACATTCAAACTAACCAGTCTATTATTGGCTCCCCTGGTTTAGCTTTATGTTGCTCTTGCAGTTCTTTGATTTCTGTGTGAGTAAAGGACTGTGTCTCTGTCTGGAGATTTCCCCCTTGTGGCCCTGCATGGGTCATCACCAATGGGAAGTTTTGGGCTAACTTTTCCTAAATTCTCTTGGACTGTTGGGGCATAAGGAGGTGGGATTTCATGGGCTTCTGCTGCAAGCCTCACATACTCATCATTTCCTGGCTTAGTTTCTGCAATTTCACCATACAGACTTCCACTCTCTCGGTCATCCCACAGATCAGTTTTTGGAATTCCATTATAAAGACACTGTCAAACCTTTTCAAGGGAAGGTTCAACTGATCATGCCATTTGCACTTTCTGCTCAAGGGAGGCAATTGCCTGTATGACTAGTATCTTTCCCTCTTGATGCTCTAGTATCTCTAGACAATCTTGAGCTGTCCTGGGAGCTGAGCACGCAACAGAACTAGAATCTTTTTCTTCTCTTAATTCACTTTCAAACTGGGTTACTCGACTCTTTAGGGATTGAACTGTTTGATGGAGCTGAGTGTATTGCTTTTCCCCCAGTCTTAGGCAGGTTGCCAGCAGCCAAGACAGACATCCCTTCCTCGGTTTGCCTTTCTGCACAGCAGTGAATGGAGCCCACTGACAGGGAACTGTGGCAGGGTCACTTCAGGTGGGTTTCAATCTGTCTTTACCTCACCCCAGATTCTTAATACCCATAACCTCTTCTATTAAAGCAATCAGTGGGGCCCACCCCTCTGCCCCCTCTACACTATTCTTCCCCTCCGTACTCTCCATCCTTGATCCTGTTCATGACACCATTTGTCACAGGCCAGCTGGGCGCTGTGAATATATCAATTTAGTTGCAGACTGACTGAGCACTGCAACTTTATTAGCCACTGGGCTTTTTTGGTTTGGGATTGAGGAGGTGATGTTGGGTAGGAAAGCAATGAGAAGTTTCACTTATAAAAAAGAATAAATTTTATTTATAACAGCAAACAACATAGTTTGTATATATGACAGTTAATAAAAAGATTAAGCTAATAAACAGACAACATAACAATACAAGTTAAAATTGACAGTAATAATAAAACAGACAAAGAAATTAACCAAGAGTTTTCACTTGGTTAGCAATTTATTGACAGTTCTTCAGTTAGAAGATACATGTCAAATTGATTCAGTTAAGTCAGACATCTCTGATTCAATGCTGTCAGAGGGAGAACCGGAGGAAGGTCCCTCAGTCAGGATTTGGTTTTTATTTAAAGATTTGTGGGGCATGGGACAGCAATGACTCTTTTGTTCCATCTTTCTCTGAGGGTTATTTAATGTGCATTTTTTATACCTTGTTTATGCAAATTTTTTGGTTATATAGCCATTCATAGTGTTATCCTATGGGTTTAAAAGGTGTTAGAAATTATTACAATAAATTACTGCCTAAGCTTGGGCAAGATTAGTATAAAAAGCTATATATAAATATTTTTCCAGACAGACAGGAAACTACTCCATAAGTTACTTCAGATACCTTCAAAAAGCAGATTTCTACTGTTAAAGTTGCTCATTAACTCTTCTGGTTCTGGCTATCACATTAGATGCACCCAGGAAGTGAAAGGAAGGTGTCAGGGGAGGGGGAGCACTAGGGGATGCTGGTAGCAAGGGGGGCAGGTGGTAGGGGGCAGGGTATAGACTGTCTGCCCTCCCCTCCACTGTCTACCCCATCATAGCTGCTTGCCTCCTTGATGCTGCTTTCCCTGATGAAGCAGTGGGGGGGAGGAGCAAATTTAAGATGACCTTCCAATAATTAGCTTCTATATGTGGAAAATCATAACAAAATTGTAAATTTTCCATCTCTACAATCTAATTATTGGGAGGGTCATCTTAAATACACACAACTTAGATTTGGGTAATACAATAAACTCAAAATGAAAGAAAACAGGTTTACCTGTTTCCAGGACTGAATTTTATCTAAAAAAGCTTTTATCTTGTAATTATTCTAGTTCTCCTATATTATCATATGACTGCATTGAATTTTTTTGTCAGCCATTGTTCCAAAAGTCTGTACAAAAATCTGATAGGAGGAACACATGAAATTTACCTTGGCATGTAATACCTGAGTATGTATGAATCACCCAGAAATAGATAAAATGTTGGGAGATCCCACCGCCCCAACCCAAACTGTGTTTGTATTGGGGAGAAACACCTTGGGACAATGGTTTGTTTGAAGCTAAGAAAACTAGTTCCTTTAATTTTCTGTAGAGCCCCAAGGGAGATGGAAGGACAGAGGTGACAAAGTAGAGATTTAGTAAGTATTTACAGCGGGAAGAAAAGCTCTGGTTAATTTTGGAATGGGCTCTCTGTTTAGAATATAAAATCCCATGGATATGCTTTCTTAACTGCTGGACTATTCAAGTTCAGTTGATCCTGATTAGTGGAAAGAAAGGGAAAGAGATTTAATAGATGGTCTAGAAGGTGCAGGAAAAGGTCCTGCATTTCTTAAAGAACACAGATCTAAGCCCAAAGAACATTTTAATAATGGGTTAACTGAGATAAGGAAGTGTGTGTAAGCATGTGTTTGGATTTCAATTTTCATGCTATCTAATTTCTGATGGTTGGAGTTTGAGACAGGGTGCTTCAGCATTGTAAGTTTTAAACCTATAGGCTGAAGTACTACTTTTTGTGCTGGGCTAATTCTGTATGAGGCTTCATATAGCAGCTACCTCTTGTGTTCAAGGGTAAGAGCTAGGGCTGTGCAAAGCTTCGGTCCCTGATTCGATTTGGCAGATATTCAGCAGATATACTTCCAGTCCACTTCCAGGCTCACCTCTGAGCATGTGGATTAGCCCTGGCCTTGTCAGTGTAAGGCAAGTTAGCTATATCCTTATAGCACTGTAGCATGAACTGAATTAATGTAGCTAATGTTAACATAGAATGTAATAATAGTGAAATATAACCATGTTAGTTTTGTCTTATAAGCAACTTGAAAACTTTATTTTGTAGTCTTTTGCTTGACATAAGTGAATGAACTCTGCATAGCCTTTATGTATGAGTGTGTGTAAAAGGGTGAATGGTGAGAGAATGGCATAGAGGCGGGAGAAGAGTTAACTGTTTATGTAAGCAACAAGGCACTAAATGTAAGTTACTAGCCAGGAAACTAACTAATGAATGGATGAAGAATTTATTTTAGGTCTAGGACACAAAGAAGATAACAAGGAGAAAGAATGAATGCATACTGCCAGATGGGCAGCAAAAACACTTTAAAGCTAAGATAAGTTGAAGACAAAAGAAGAAGAAATGCAAAAACAGAAGCTGGGTATGAAAAAACCTTAAAGCACTGAAACAAAAGATGCTAATCCCTATAAAAGAACAGTTTGAAAATGCCAGGTTGGGTGAGTCTCTTTTTTTAGTGCTGTTTCATCGGAGCACAGATGCATCTGTTTACTTTGTTTTAGCTGTTATTTTTAAATCTGCTATCTTTAAATCATTATCATGTACTTAATAAGCTGGGGTTGGCTACCCTGGGCTGATATTGAGCAACTATTGCTGGTATCTATATATGGTGTACATGTGGATGAAATGGTTGTTTTGTGTATGTGTATAATGATGTGTATGAGGATTTGTGTCTGTTTGTATGAATGGTGTGCTTGAATCTTCATGTTTAACTTCTGTGATTACTTAACATGGTACCTTGTCTTATCCCCCTTTATAAAGTTTTGCTTGTGATTTGAGCAACTGGTAATCTGTGTAACTTTTTGGTGGAGAATGTGGGCAAGGTGCCATTCCTTTATTTTTCTAAGTGGTCTGTCTAACCCGAGACCACTATACCTGGCACTTCTACCACTGGGTGGTGTGTACACCTTCAGATAGACAGACAAACACATATACAGACAAAACTTACTATACAGATAACACACAACTGATCAATAACCGCAACATAGAACCTTATTCACCCCCACACACATTCTCCACCAAAAATATTACACAAATTACCAATCGCTCAAATCACAAGCAAAACTTTATAAAGAGGGATAAAACAAGACAATATTTGAACAAATGGCAATCTGTGTAGCAGTATGGCACAGTGGCTTTGTTAGACGTTTTATTCTTCCAGAAGCACATGGGCCTCTTGAGTCAGTGACTGGGGCAGAGGTCCCCCGGCAACTGATCCCACTGCCTGGTGGCTGATTGCACTCACCAAAAAGTGGCCATGCCACTTCCAGAAGTCCCAAAACCACATCTGGAAGTGGCACAGCTGCTTTTGCTGGCAGCCCTGCTCCCCAGCTGGCACTCGCAGGGGGGGCACCGATGCTCCCACCTGCCCCCCTACCCATCCCCAAAACAGTGAGCATGGCCTGACAAGCCATGCACCAGTGCTCTCAGGGGGTGCCCATATGTATTGCCACTGCAGAATCAAATACTCACATCATTCCAGGCAGAGGAAGAGACTTCAGTTCCCAGTGGTTTCCCTGGCCAGAATGGGAAGAATATGAAGAGTTTCTAAAGGTTAATAGCTTATTCAAGGACACAAAGGTAGCATTAGCAAAAGTGCACTTTTTGTGACTTTAATGCACATTAAAATCGGATAATGTGCATTTTTGGTGTATGTGTAGATGTGCCAACTATGTTCTAAATTAGTGCTAGTTATATAGGGCATGTGTAGATGAAACAGGTGCCCTAAATTGAAGCGGTGGGTTTTAAAAACACCGCTTCAATTTAAGGCAAAGTAAACCCCTGTGTCATGTACACCCGTGTCTTACCTGTTTCTCTGGCAGTGGGGAGGGGAGGGAGAGTTGCCGGTAGATGGAGCAATCCTTGGAGTCGGGGGCTGGTGCTTCCCTCTGTGTCGAGCGGTGGCCCCACTCAGGTGGCACCCACTCACAGGCATCTGGCTCGGGTGGTCCTGGGGGATACTGTAGCTGCAGAGGGAAGGACCAGGTCTCTGCACAGCTCATGCAGGCAGGCAAGCTCCAGGGAGAAAAATAAATAAATAAAAGAACATCCTTGCACTTTTTTTTTTCCTTCAGTGGAGCCTGCCTTCCTGGGCTGCTGCCAGGCTGCCTGCATGGGCTGCCTACACAGTCCCTGAGCTGCACGGAGCCTGGTGCTTTGCTTCACAGCTGTAGGGCAGCAAACTAAAACTGCTTGAAGGTGTTTTAGTTTGCTTCACCCCAAAGTCATTTAAGTAGCATTACACCACCGAATGTGTTACAGCAGCTGGAATTAATGTGCAATATGCTGCCAACATGCAAACACCTGCACCATTAAAGCAGTGCAAAAGCATTTAACCCACTTTAAAGTGTTGTGCACACATGCCCCTCATTTTGTCTGTGCATGCACAGATAGAGCTGAAGTGCCTTGCCCTTATTATGTGTGGTTGATGAGTGATGAGCAGTAGACTGAGATATGAATTTGGGTTTTTTTGCTGTGTTATTTTTGTTTTTATTAGAAATTTATAAATACAAAATATATGCCAGATGAATAGAAATTGAAAACCTTGCATACATTTCCTAAATGTTTAATAAAAATTATAAAGGTATGCCAGCTTGATCCGCTTGGCCTACAAGAATACATTTTTTTAAAATTTGAGATATTACTCCACTAATAGTTTCATTAACATAACACAAAAATACTGGTTCTAATTTCACTTCTCTTAGCAGAAATTGGTAGTCACAACGCTGCAGAACTGGTGTCAGAGGAGAATATGTTTAAATGTTTGGGGAAAATATAATCAAGTGATGATATAGTACAAAGAAAGAAAAAAGGAGAGGGGGGCAGGGAATCTGCTCGTGGTATGGTTTCTTATAAGAATGTGGATACTGGATATACCCCTCCATGCAGGGCAAAAAGAAAGGTTCATTAAAGACCAAATGTTGTTTAATCTAAGGGAGTGATGTTCAGATCCCAGAAGGTACATAATTTTCACTGCCAGTAAGGAGATTTAAAAGCTTAAAAGGACAGATTTGTGGCTACAGTATGGTCTCTAAGTATGCTGATGTAGAAACTTGCACAATCCTTTTATAAGTCCTGAAGGATGGTTTACAGTGCAATCAGTTTAATATAATTAATAATTGTTTGAAATTAGACTGGTGTGTTGTTTTCCTTTTAACACCATCTCATTCTTGGTCTTTTTAGACCAGCAGAGGATCTTCATTGCAAAGTAGCTATTAAATATTAGTGTTAAGGTTAGAAAAAAATCCCAAGGCACAAATTGTAAGTATTTTGTAGAACATGCAAATTTACTAATACATCTTTTCAAGTGAACCCTGCAACAGCTCAGATAATAATAACCTGGGAAAGATGGCATGCAAACAGGCATTTTTGACAAACAATGTGCTGACACTGCTTACTTTAAGAGTTTGACAGCAGATGAAAATGTATAGATGCAAAGTCTATTTAATGAAACAAGTGTAATGTAGTTATATATTTTTAAAGAACTGATGTGTGCTTTGATTGATTTTATTTATTTTTTTATTTTATTTTTGGAATGGCCTGGAGTGGTTAAAATAAGATGTTATTTCACCTAAACTCCTACCTAGAAAACTTTTTTTTCAAAAGAAAAGACTTCACTGAACCTACTTGTTGGAATGTGGATAAATGAGAGTTCATTATTTCTGATAAAAAAAATACTCTCACAAAAAGGAAAAATATTTTCCATATTAATCACAAACAGAGACAATTCTTATGACAGAGTATAGCAGAGCAGTGAGGTGTACCAGCCAAGCGGCCACAGAGGCTGCTTGGGAGTGGCAAAGTGGGGGAATTAAGGACTCCTCTGACTGGCAGCAGGCTAGGCTAGAGCTTTATAAGCCTTGAGCCTGAGCTGTCCAGGAAGTCCTTCCCTGGGAGTCAGAAAGTGAGGAGCTCCTGGTAGCAGAGCAGCAAGGCTCCTGAATTCAGGAAGAGACTCTGTAACACAGTGAACAAAGAAAGGTACCTGGGGAAGAGCAGGACTTGGTTATGTAAGTAAGTGGCTCTGGTTTATGTTAAACCTAAGAGAAGGCTTGAGTACCTGTCAGAGGGCAGGTGTTCGCTATTAAGTTATAATAGCAGTTTAGCATGAAGTTCTGCAAAGGCAGGCAAGGCTTAATTAGAGAGAGCCAGCAACCCAAGGGCTGAGAGTAGGACTGGAGGGGTCCAGCGGCCCAACAAACAGCCAGTAACAGTGTAGTGGTACCAGCAGGATACTGAGGCCCAAGAGGGGCCACATGAGAGACCAGTGGGCCTGGCAGCCCAGAGAGGAGCCAGGAGGTCTAAGGGCCAAGAAAGGGGCCAAAGGAGGGACCAGAGGGTCTGGCAGCCTGGAAGCAAGTCAAACAAGGGGTCAGGGTGTCTGGCAGCCTAGGGAGGGGCTGAGTGAGGAACTAAGGGACCTGGAGATTCAAGTGGGGCTGTGCAGAAGACTGAGCAGTCTAAGTGTCTGAAGGAAGGCTACATGAGTGTAAGTGTGTGACAAAGAACATCCATAATGATGCCACCTGTGAGGATTTGGATATGGTAACTGCTGTAACTGTAGTGTGTGGTATTTCAATCAGTGTGGAACCCAAAGGGATCCAAATATTTGTATGTTATGACTAGTAGTGGAAGCTGGTGTCATGCCTGGGCCTTATGCTATCTCCTTTTGCTGTGTGAAAGATAAAGGGTAGTATGGTCAACAGTTTCCCTTCAGGTCCCACACAATTTTGGGCACATCTTAAAATGAGGATTGAGGGTTAGTTGTGTGATTTAAGATTGACTGACCATGATTTATACATGTAGAGTTGCAGGAATACATCCTAAATTAATTTTTAGAGGAGAAACTGAAATTGACTAAATATGAAATACTGTCTAATCCATAAAGTAAGTAGACATAAGGGCTAACCCTGCACTGTAACACCCTTGTGTCCCAGCCAGCCCCTCCACTGACTTATGCTGTCACCCAGAACCCAGGGCTGACCACTTGGTCTCTCTGCCAGCCTGGGGCTGCTCTGCCTCAGTTCAAAATGCTGTGCCTGGGTGCACCTGACTCTAGCACAAATATGCCAGAGCATATTGCATCAGGGTAGCTGCACCCAATATGTCCTAACTGAAATCTAATTTCTCATGAATTTCATATTTTAGATCATACACATAAATAGGAATGATGTCATTTCTCCTAAAATTTGGCACATTTTCTTAATTGACATATTCTCTATTTCAAAATTTGCCTAGGAACAATTCTGGAAACTTCATTCAAGTACTCAAAAGAAATAGAATAATGGTTTTCTGCCTTGTCTGTTACAAGCTTTCATTATTTCTTTTTCAAGTTTCTCTTTTAGAAAAATTCTTTTTTGTGATAGTTATATTGGTCCGGATCTCCATCGAGTGTAAATAGACAAAACTCCATTCATGTCTTTGGAGATTTATACCAGCTGAGGAACCAGTTCTCTTTCTCCAGATGGAGTTATCCAAACATCTTCACTTTACCTGCTTTCATGCATGAGGATGGCTAGTCACACTTACCATTATTGCATCATTTGATGTCTCTTTCTTTGTGAAAATAAAATTAGTTAAGGAAAATTTCTAATCTTTATGCTATGCCATATGTTGCACAATCAGAAATAAATTGAAATGCTTACAAGAACGGACAGAAGGATTAGATGACAAGGGGTGTATATGAAAACTAGGGAACTTTCCTATTGGAACATTAGTTTCAGCTTAATGCTAATCTCCCCTAGGATCACTATTGATTTTGTCCTGCACAGAAGGAGCATAGGTTCAAACCATACCTATATGTATGTCTTTCTTACTCCAATGAAAACATTGGTTACCTCTTAACAAAAGGCTCAAAATATCTTTTTTTTTTAATCTGCTATACATTTATTCTTATAAACTCAATGTCAAATTGCATTTGGTGAAATGATAGATCTTACAAAACAGTAAAATTGTTTCAGCATTGCTAATTAGAGATCAAAAACAGAAGCACAGAGTGAAATCGCTGAATAATGTGGCATGGGTATAGCAATGAAATGGAAAATTAGCTTAAATAGATTTTTAAATGTTAGCACAAATGTTTCATATTGACTGATTGCACAAAGAGCAGCAGAAATCATTTTCCTGTTCTAGTACAGCAAGTATCTTAATATCATTTCTTATGAGTGCTATAAATTAAACTTCAGTATATTTGTAAACTCTCTTTAGACACCTCAATTCTACAAGGAGCACTTTAGAGTTTAATTGTATTTGTCTCTTAGCTAGAAATTGAATGATTTCAAAGCAAAGATTCTAAGCACTGTATTAAAGTCACTGACAGTTTTGTTTTATACATTAATAAGGACTACACCTACTTATAATCTGTGCATTATCTTTGTGACTTTTTGTCACAAAGAATAGTTCTTAATGCTAATATAGTATGGAACACAAAATAGTTAAATGTGAAAAATCCATGAATTCTTATTCAAAGCTTGTGAAATACTACAGTTAGGAGAAAAACCTTGTCCTAAATCTTCCCAGGACAGAAATCCATATTTGTCTATGGAAGCTATTTATGGCAAGGATCTTAGGGTTAAAAACCATGTATAGTAGTCCTCTAAAGTTTCAGCTCTTGCATTATGCCTGTTAATATTATATGAATTTGTTGTGACTTGTACTCAGATTTCAGTAGTGGTTCAAAAGAATGTAATGCCTTGTGTCACTGTCACACAGTTCCCATTAATGTAAAACTTCATTTCAATGTGGGTGCTATTATGTTCTTTACATTTATGGTCACACTACCATCAGAATTATGAAATCCATTTTCCATCAGTTTAATTTTTGCCAATTTTTTGCAGGAACTGGCATTATTGCACAACCCCCAAACCACATGGTTATTTTTAGCTGCTATTGCGTAGTAGCAACGAGCTACTGTGCAGTCACTCATTGCTGCTGCACAGTAGTGTTGCCATCACAGTTCATGCCTGGTGATGCTACAGTGCAGTAGCTTATTGCTACAGCAACGTAGCATCTTGTGTAGATAGGCCCCCTGTTTACAGGTGTAAATAAGTAAAATTTAGTTCAGAATCAGCTCCATGGTATTTTAAAAAGTCATAACTCAATGGTAGATTTAAATCAAGGACCTACAGGTGCCTCAGGTATGTAATACAACTATTTTGGGCCTAACTATTAGCCAGAGAGAACCAGGCTAATTCTCATAATCATAGTACAACTGTGAATTCAACTGGAAGAAAGTAAGGAAGATATTAACCTTCAGCATTAAGAGACTAATCCTGTTCTTACTGAGTTAGTGCCAAAAGTCCCACTGATGTAAAAGGAACATAGGTTAATTAAATTCTGGTCCCATTGAAGAAAATAGTAAGATCCCATTAATTTTAATGGAACCAGGCTTTGGCCCAAAATGTGTTTTACACACTCTTGATGAGCATTACAATAGCAGCTCAAGCTAAAAAAAATTAGCGGTGTCAGCTCCTAGCCAGAGAAGTATGAAAAAATGGACCAGAGGTGCATGTGTTGTGCATACTTAGTGCAGAGCACGTGAAGTAAAAGTCTGCGCAGAAGTATAGTTTCTGAA
The DNA here is from genome assembly GCF_001723915.1 of Gavialis gangeticus. Taxonomy (NCBI): domain Eukaryota; kingdom Metazoa; phylum Chordata; order Crocodylia; family Gavialidae; genus Gavialis; species Gavialis gangeticus. Next base: position 33,531,157 of record NW_017728992.1, read on the forward strand.
TATGAATAAGATGTCAAAGGAGTTAGATCCTTCACTGTTTCACTGCTTACCATTCCTTGGCACAAGGGAAAGCTTGGGGACAGCTAGCTAAGTGTTTTCATCATTACTCACTATAGTTCGAGGCTTGGCTTTTATTCTGAAAACCACATGTGAAATTGGAGGTTTTACTCCAGAATGTACATATCAATGCTAACATTTTAATTTATTTCTAGTTTTTCTATAACATTTCCAAAGCAGTATGGCAGAAAAAGACTATAGTAGGGTAAAGGGCCTTGTTGAGAGCTACCATTACTATTTTAATGAATAAATTATAGAGATATGTAACCAACTCCATAAATATAAGTTTGTGGTTCCTCTCAAGTGTAGTAGGAACAGGTTTAAAAAGGGTGCTCATAAAAAAATGTCAATGACATGCTAAAGATAGGTCCCTCAGAGAAAAAGGAAAATAGACAGCAGTGCTTTTGTCTCCCACTGTACAAAAGACAAGGAACAATGAGTTAGTGAGAAAATAAACATACTGTTTTAAAGACACTAAATGAAAAAAGATTTCCTTCACATTCTGCTTCTATGTTAAAGTGCAATTGAGAAATACTGTGAATAGCTGTGTTCAACTTCACATGGTGGAATGATCATTTTGTATCTTGTTCCTTGCCTTTTTTGTTACTTTTTTCCATGTCAGTTACACAAAGCTGCTTAGAGAAAAAAATTAATTGATTTCTAAATACTAAAAAAGACTGCTTTCCTGATATAAAATGGAAAACTTTGCTGTCTTTTAAAATGAAAAAAATGCCTTCTCTTTTCTTCCTCTTATCTTCCTGCTACCCTTCTTATATAACCACATCACTTTCTCTTTAACTTTCTAAAGGCTGCAGGAAGTCGTGATACAAAAAACATATATTTTTCACCCTCCCTTTGTGGGGAGTGGGGCAGAGGGGAACTTGACCAGTGGATTTTTTTTCAGGCGTTTTTTTTTTTTTCTTCCCTCTAATGGATGTCACTATCTTGTATAGGAAATAGGATGCAATCTTCTTGGTTTTGTGTTTAGTTTCATCTTGATGTAAGGTTTTATAAAATTTTGAGAGACAGAGTTGGAGTTCAGTAGACAGTATAAATTACAGACAGGGTAGAGGGTTATAAAGTGCTAGGGACTGATCATCTCCCAACATGTTAATGCTTCAGAGGGATTGAGAGAGATTTATAAGGTGTAAAGTGGTGTATTAAATTTTGTGTTATATAGACTCCACTGCCTTTTTTTTTTAACTTTTCCAAAAGATTTTAAGATAAGTTCTGTAATTATATAGACAGGCATTGATATGTGTTTAACCTAAAGGAGCATATTTGCCAAGTTTCTGCTTCAACTCCTGTTGTGCTCTGCCATCTGTAAAATATTTGAAATGCCTTTGGTTTACTATTGTGATCAAAATGATGTTTAGGCATATTTTTTTAATTCCATGTTTATTTAGAAACTGAAGTTGGGAAGTTCATATGCTTAAAGAAAGAAGCTTATGGCTTCTCTTGAGCTCAAGAGATGGTAGTGAAGGTCTGGCTAACCCTCAGATAGGGAACTAAGAGGACAAGAATTAGCAATGCATTTCTTATCTCTGTGTGCCAGGCAAAGGATGTATTTTTTCCCTTAGGTGTAAAAATCGGGAAGTCAATCAACATTTACTAATGAACTGATTTCAAACTAGCACTGGTAATTTGCTTCCTGAAAAGAGAGCTCCCAACAGCACTTTAGTTCCAACATTCCTCCCCATTGCCTATCTACTGTCTAAAGAAAAAAAGGTGGGGAGAAAGGTGAATGGAAAGAAGGCTATATCAAAAGGTAAAGAAAACAAAACCTTACATTTATGCTGTCTATTCAATTGAAGACATTTCCTAGACTTCCTGAAGTTCAGTCACAAATCTGAAAGACGTATCCAGTTTATATTCTATCTGAAAACTTTTGTAACATTTTAGAAGTAATTCAGAACAGATTTTAAGTAAAATTTAAAACAGAATGTACAAATCACAAAGGACTCATTATCCCATTATCCAACATTTGCACTATGATTGTTATAACCAAGCGAGTCATTAAATTCACCTGTGAAACAAAGCAGGGAAAGATCTGGGGGGGAGGGATGTTTTGGGTGCAGTTACATGTCTTTTTGATTCCTGTTCCACTGAAAAGTAAAAAAGAACAGCCCAGCAGAGACAGCCACATTCCTATTCATGTGAAACTGGGAGTCAAGTGACTTCATGGCTCATTATTTTCTACTTGATTTTTGCTAATATCTTCATTCCATAGATGTTAACAACCCCTGATCTTCCTCTAAACAAGCCAGCTTTTATTTTACAATGATTCTGTTGGTTATCTACTCCTCATATTGTTTCTCTGCTTTACCCTCAAGTATGTCCAATAAAGGTGTTTCTAACTATGAAACTGTACTAGATGGTTTTGTTCCTAGAGTGATTCAAACCTGCAAACATTAGAGATGAGAAGGTGTTGGCTACAAAAGACCAACTCACATATTTAGTTTATTAGATGGGATGTGAAGTTTTAATAAAATTATAAATCCAAATTCTGGGATTATGATAGGTACTGGTCTCCTTAGCATGTACACACACACGCATGCACTCACTCATTCAAACCCATGCATTTAAAACCATGTAGTATAGTGTATAGTAGCTGCTGCAGTGATTGTGAGAGCAGTGGTGTTAGTATATTTATGAATCCAAGACCCTGGAGTCTGCTGTGGATGGTCAGCTTCCTCCAAGGGGATATCTTCTCCAGAATGGTCACCTGCTTGTCCTTCTGTCTCAGTAAGCTAGGTGCTGGATGATAGGGTGCCACTGAGGGTCACACTTCACTGCCTTTTATCCCTTTCTGGCAGACTTGTGTGATACCCCAGCATCATGTTGGCTGCCTAATCCAGATGTCCCACATGGGTCTAGAGTAGTGCATGACAGCTGTTAGTCACAGGGGTCTCCGCCTGCCAGTACGTGCAGTTTCAGCAGTCAGTTTGTGCTTTTGAATAATTTAACAACGGTATTGCTAAGGGTTGCAGGAATAATCAATAGGGTGGGTGCTCAGTTCCAGGAATCAGTTCCATAGCTTGATTAGCCTAAAATGGTTTGTAGAGCAGAGTTTTGTAATGGTAAGTTCTTCTGGCTAGGCTATCATCAATTAACAGCCAGAGGATTTTGCTTTGTCTTCAGTTGTCTTCTGATTCATACATCCTCACATTCACTCAGGGGGACCAGCCCAATACAACAATACAATTCCAGTGCTTACAAGCTTATGCCATCCTCTGTAAAACTGGCAAGCAAGTCAGCAACACGGAAGTCCTTGACTTCAGGAAAGC
>NW_017728992.1:33534511-33535528 GCF_001723915.1 Gavialis gangeticus
TGCCCTTTGGGTGGGGGGCTGGACTCGATGATCTTCCGAGCCTTAATGTCTATGAAATCTATGAAAATTCAATGCATTCTTTCAATAATAGGTCTTGAAATACAAGGTATTTCCTTACTTTAAAGAAAAATGCATTTTTTAAAAGTTAAAAGGTATAAACTACTGAGTGTCAGGGGAAAGATGAGACAAATTAAATATGCACTATGAGGTTGTGAGGAGGAAATGCTGGGGACAGTAAGTGAGTTAGGTTAGATGCAGTAGACTGATTTAGCATAAACTTTAGACAGCTATGGGAAGTTTGCTTTGGAAAATAGACTTTAATCAAAGGGGGAATGTGTTCACCAGGATATATTTACAGTCAGGTTTTCAATGTACCTTGGCTTGGCTTGTCTCCTATAGGCTTTGCTTTAAAGTGGATATTTTAGTTCTTTTGTTTTTTTTAGTGACACTTAGCTTAATTGATATGTAGATGTAGTTTGTAGGTTTCTCCTACAGAAAGTTACTTCAGCTTTCTGGCTTGCTCTGAGCCTTGCCAAACCCATGAAATGAGTGTGTTAGGTCTCTGCCAATAGTCAGAAGGAAAAAGAAATGCATAAAATGGGGGCTGTAGGCAAGAAGGGGCTTTTTGTTACATAGAGAAGGAACAGAGCACAAGCAGGTTGAGCTGTGCACTGGTACATCAGTCAGAGGCGGGGAGGATTTGCAAAGGTAAGGTGAAGAGGAAAGTCACTGAAGTGACCCTTTTCTGGATTATTCATTACAGCAGATGAGAGGCCATGGGAGACTGAAGGTGACACAAATATGGTAGTATAAAGCCGGTTATGGGTGGATGAGAGAGATTGGTCTCCTAGATAGGGGTGCTGCCAGCATCTAAAGTGAGTGCTTCTCCAGACTCAACTGTTTGTTTCTGTAAGTTGAGGGTGGAAGGCAGTGGAGTTCAGCTATGGGCCTGCTGTGAGGAGGGAGGGGGCAGTGAGAGGGAAGTTATAGTGTTACACAAATTGCCAATTGCTCAAC
>NW_017728992.1:33540528-33544982 GCF_001723915.1 Gavialis gangeticus
AGCCGGTTATGGGTGGATGAGAGAGATTGGTCTCCTAGATAGGGGTGCTGCCAGCATCTAAAGTGAGTGCTTCTCCAGACTCAACTGTTTGTTTCTGTAAGTTGAGGGTGGAAGGCAGTGGAGTTCAGCTATGGGCCTGCTGTGAGGAGGGAGGGGGCAGTGAGAGGGAAGTTATAGTGTTACACAAATTGCCAATTGCTCAACTCACGAGTGAGACTTTATAAAGGGGGATAAGGCAAGGTGCTGTGTTTATTGATCACATGAGTTAGACATAGAGGTTCAAGCACACCATTCATACAAACACACACAAATCATCATACACATCATTACACACAGGCATACACATACATAAAACAACCATTTCATCCACACATACACCAGATATAGTTACCAGCAATAGTTGTGCTCAATATCAGCCTAGGGTGGCCAACCCAGGCTTACTGAGTAGATGATGATGATTTGAAGACAGCAGATTTGAAGATAACAGCTGAAGCGGGGTGAACAGATGCATCTGTGCTCCGATGAAACAGCAGCAGAGAAAGAAACTCGCCCAACTTGGCATTTTCAAAGTGTTCTTTTATAGGGATTGGCATCCTTTGTGTCAGTATTTTGGGTTTTTTCCATACCCAGCTTCTGTTTTTGCAGTTGTTCTTCTTTTGTCTTCAGCTTATTTTAGCCTTGGAGTGTTTTTGTTGCCTGTCTGGTAGAATTTCTTTTTCTGTTTTCTCCTTTGTGCCCTTGAGCTTCGAAGAATTCTTCAGCCATTTGTTAATTAGTTAGTGGCTAGTAACTTATACTTGGCACCTTGTTGCTTACATAAACAATTACAACCTCTCCTTTACTCATGCACACTCTCATTCACTCTTCACCGCTTGCCTATATCTCTCTCATGCCCAGGGCATACAAAGTTCATTCACTTGTGTCAGGCTGGAAGCATCATAGAATAGAGTCAAGCAGCTACCTTTTAAAAAACAGAAATTAAATCATTGCATTTGTGCTAGATTGAACTATAATATATAAAAAGTTTAACCAAATGCTACAATAGCCCTGCCCCATGCTCCAGGCTGTGAGGGGTGGGGGGAACTGTCTGAAAGGATGGGCCTCTTGGGGGACATCAGAGGCTGGATGGGGTGTTACAAACACTAAGTGACTTTTTGGGGGAGGGAAGCCTAATGGGCCTGTGGGATAAGGAGATAATGCAGCATTATAGGAGTGGAGAAGTCTGAAGGATAGATGGAGTTTAGGGCGAGGGAAAAGATGGGGTCAGTGTGGGTGAAATGGGATGAGAAGGGGGCTGGGAGCAAGATGGATTGTGAAGTTTAAATGCTCAGAGGGGAGGGAAGGACTCAGTGGGGTGTGAGGGATAAGTGGGGCTGCGGTATGATGTGGATGGGACTGTGCAGAGTGCAGCGGGTTCAGAGGGGCAAGGTCAGACTTAGTGAAGCATAAGATCTCATGGGCTCTTGAAACAATGGGGTTGAACCAAGTGGGAATATGTAAGATAAGAAGGGACACAGTAGAGCCAGGGGGCATTTGATGTGCCAGGGAAAATGCTTAAAGAATATGTGAGGGGCACTTTGGGGCAATGGTGAAATGTTTGGGGGACTCATGTAAAGATGTAGGGGACTGTCTATGGCCTGGTGGGGATGGTAATAGCTTTACATCCCACCAGCACCATCTGCTTACCCCACCCTGGAGCTGGTAGTTAGCTCCAACAGAAACAAAGACAAACATTATTTTTTTGCTTCTGTTATAATTTGTTTAGATCATAAACTGAATAATAGAGCCCTAGTCCCTTACCATGGCAGTAAAACTGCTATTCTCTTTTTAATGGGGGCGGAAGGGGAGGGGAAGGGGGTGTGCTTTGCATTATGGGATAATACACCACACATCTACACTCCCCCTTTTTCAAAATCCTAGATCTGCCCATGAAACAAGGGATATTTCATTTATACTTCCATTGAGTTTGCTCATTAGTACAGTATGTCACTTTTTTTAAATGGCACCACACTATTTGAAACTTATTTACAGAAAATAAAATTAATTCTTATCAAATGTTGATGATCTGTATTATGTTTTATATTGGAATACCTTCTACAACTTTATTTTTCTGTACAGTAATAAACATTTGTGGAACTATTGATTTGCTATAACTTCATATTACTGTATTATACCAGTATACTAACATTATAAGCCTCTGAGGCTGGCAGAAAAGAACCTAAGAGCCAATGAACTTTTGAACTTTGGTAGTATTAAATCTATTCTAAAGCATATGAAATGTGAAAGTTGTTAGATAGGGGAAGAAGTACCCTCCAATCCAGGAAGCTCCTATGTCAATCTAGGGCAGGGATGGGCAATTATTTCAGGTTGAAGGCTGCTTACTGAGTTTTGACAAGTGGGCCACGTGACAGGCATCCGGGGCAGATAAATATTAATTTTCTAAATTTTTTAGGGGCTCCACGGTCCAGATAGAATGGCCTGGTGGGCTGCATTTGACCCGTGGGCCTCATTTTGCCCACCCCTGATCTAGGGTGAAGTGGTAGTTGTAGTAGCCAGGTCCTAGCTCCCTCAGATCTCTTACGTGCACTGGGTCATTTCTGTGCACAGCCTGAAAATGTTGCTGACCACTGAGCTAGAATGTAAAAGTTCCAACACTTTGGGACGAGTTCTAGGAATAGATGGATCACCATGTCCTGTGATCATGGAGGGAAAATAGAAAAAAATGCTTGGCAAGAAAATACAAGCTTTATGCTTTCTTGCATTCCTTTTGGTTCAGTTAAAATGCTGAATTACTAGTGTCATATTAATAAAAAGTCCATAGAGGTTGTCTGAACAGTCCCCTAGTTGCTTAACATTCCATTTGTCAGAAGGAGTGAACTCAGCATGCTGCCAGTTGTTAAATGTCCAGTGATCAATGGGTTCTTTTGTAAGCTACATTGTAGTCCTACAAAACTTGATTTCTTGAGACCCTGATGTTGAAATGCCCTTTAGTCATGCAATCAGTTATTTTTAAGACATTTTGAATAAATGTTTAATTCTTCATAAACAACAGAGTAGAACATATAATTAACATGTGTCAGTATGTGCATGCTTATGTCAGATCAAGTAATGGAAAACAAGTATATTGAAGCATTTAAATACATTTTGAGTGTGTATTTGTGCTGTTATTTTAATGAAATATGAAGTCTCAGAAATAAGATACAAAAAGCAGAAATGCATTACCAATCAGATTTCATTTCTGTTGTGCTAATCATATTGACAGATAAGGCTTACTCCTTTTCAAAACTCATCTAAGCAAGTTACTATTGAGGGCATTTAAAGTTCTTAAGTGTCTTAAAATAATCAAACTTTGTAAATATGCTTTTAAAGAAATGTAAAAATTATAAGTGAGGATTCTTTGGGATTTGGAGCAGGAAGAGACATGAATTTATTCTGAATGCTGTTGCTGGTATACATATTCACTTATATATGTGTCTTTATATTTTTGGTCTCCAAACTAATATGGGAAAGAATTGTTTTTGTTTGGGTTTTTTTCTGAGGTGACCCTAAATCTATTCTAAAGATTTTGTTTTCAAACTAATCTTGGGTGGGGGAAATCTAGATTTCCTTTTTTATTTTACTTTTTTCATTAATTGAAACTAAAATTAGAAATACATTTAAATCCACAAGCCTAGGATATGTTATTTGCTGCAAAATGAGTTGATGGGACCAAGGTATCCAGCACACCTTAATCATGAGGCAGAAGATGCTGGTATATATATTACATTGATGGAAATTATATACCACAGAATGGACTAAAATATTCAGAAGTTCCTGCAAGTTAATTCTGCTGCAAAACTTGGGCCCACAACAAGGTAAATATCTATGCAGATGCAGGAATCAGTGGACTGCTTAAAATTATATTATTGCTACTGAATAGCATGGCAAAAGGAAGGCCACTTTCCTGTGGGATGTTTTTGGTAGATCAAGTAGCAGTTAGCTTGTTATCCTTCAATAAAGCAGAAAAGAATCCTGGTATAACACATAACATCACATGAAAATCCAGGATGGGTAGGAGTTCAGGTGGCCAATCCAGAGATGTCAGGGATGTTCCTGGATTCCCCTGATGGCCTAGTGACAGTACAAAGAAAGACAGTGGGAAGTCTTATTGTCAGGGAAGTAGCCTGTGGGGTAAACCTAAAGAAAGAACAGTGTTGCTTTTAATTAGAAAGAGGTCTTTTGAAATCCTGGGATGGCAGCTGTTGGTACAGATGGCTTACCAGTCACAACTTGTTAGTGCAGTCTCTACAACCAAAGTCTGAATGAAGATTTCCAAGGTAGACCTTTGCAGAAGCAACCAAAAGTTGCTTTGTTGTAGTATACCAGAACCTAGGGTTCTCTCTATACTAACAATAGCACTGGACTGTAAAAGAAAATACTAATACCTTTCAAAAATATTTTTAATCACTGTGGTT
>NW_017728992.1:33549982-33551207 GCF_001723915.1 Gavialis gangeticus
CTTACCAGTCACAACTTGTTAGTGCAGTCTCTACAACCAAAGTCTGAATGAAGATTTCCAAGGTAGACCTTTGCAGAAGCAACCAAAAGTTGCTTTGTTGTAGTATACCAGAACCTAGGGTTCTCTCTATACTAACAATAGCACTGGACTGTAAAAGAAAATACTAATACCTTTCAAAAATATTTTTAATCACTGTGGTTTGTTCCTTGTTATGCTCAATGTACTTGGAAATAAACACTCCAATCATTACAGACATCCTTCCCACTTTGTTTAAAAACTATTAATCTATGGATAACCTACAAAAATCTTCCTGTTTACAGCCCTTTTCTTGTAGTGCTATTTATGTCAAAACCATATACAGGGGACCTGACCTTTTCTTCCTATCCAAAGAGAACTAATAAGAGTACGTTTAATAAAGCTGCTTTAATTGAATCCTGTTTATTATTTTCCATTAAAATTGCTTTTCCCAAAAGAGTGATGTAACACTGAATGATAATGCATGATTATTCTGTGAAACATGATAATATGCTGTAAACGTCTGACCTTTCCAGCATTTAAGCAATAAGACACCCCAGGGTGTGTTGTTGAAGCTTAATATTAACACACCTCGCCTGCATTGAGCTTGATATGCATGCTGATATTGTATACCACCAGGCACCTTGGAACATTTTTTTTTAATTATAAAATGTCAAATCAAAAGTTAAAAAGGGTTTCTTAAAATATATGCTTTTCCGGGGGAGTGTTTTTATTTTTTAACACTTTATATAAATATAAAGCAGGTTTAAAACAAAGAGGAAGTACTTTCTTAACACACTCTATAATTTTGGAACTGATTACTACAATATATTGTGTAGGCATATAGTATAACCAGCTCCAAAAGAAAGAGATAAATTTCATGCACTATAGGACTCATATGGGGGAGGGAGGACACTTTTAAGCATAACAGTCAGCAATGTAACCTCAGTTTCAGATTATTCCTGACCCTATGACTGCTGCTAACTGAGGGTGGGTTACAGAAATAGATTCAGAGAGAAGTGGCAATTTTCACTTGATCTGGTCGCCGAAAGCACCTTACTGCATGAGGTATCAGAAAAAAAGATGTTATAAAATGTAATATCTTTTGTAACTTTTGTCTGCAGAGCTCCCAGCCTGTCACTGTTTTCAGAAAAGAAGTGGGGAAAGGGAGAAGAGGGAGTTCAGTCTGGGTGTTTTTCAGGATCCCCAG
>NW_017728992.1:33556207-33568020 GCF_001723915.1 Gavialis gangeticus
TTTTCTCCCTCCTACAGCTACAGCAAGGAAAATAAATCTAGGGTGTCAGGTAGCTTCTTTACCCTCTGCATTTCACCCAACCACCCTTCAGCACCAGCTGAATGAGCTCCTTTCACTGTCTTTCCCCACTACCATTCCAAAAACAGCAAGCACTGGCAGAGTGCCATGGCCCTTGCTATGGGAACCTGGCTGCAGGCTACCAGTCTGACCACACAAGTTTAGTCTGGGGTAACATAACTCAGAACACTTTGCAAAAATCATTCTGGGTTACAGCTGGGAGCTGCATTTCTGTCTGCATCTCATATGAAGAAATTCAGGAGGTTAGATCAGGTGAAAACTGGCTTCCTGACCTATCCCAGTGATTAAATAGGTTCTAGCAACCAAATCTAAGGTAAGTCAGGGTAGGGGGCAGGGTGGTGGATGTGGGAATGAGGGGCTAGAGGAACTATACAGGTTTGGTAGAATTAGGGGGCTAGTGGGGTCCACAGAGGATTAGGGGAAATGGAGACCCAGTGGGGTCCAGAGGAGTAGGGAGGATCAGGGGGCTGGTGGAGTCCAGGAGGGTTTGGCAGGATCGGGTGCTACCAGCTCTGTGGGGGTGGTGGTGGTGCTGGTGTCTGGGGGAGGGTTTGTTGGGATTAGGGGGCTCTTCCCCCCCCCATTGTTATCCCCCAATGTCCCAAATGAACAACCTCTGCCCCCACAAACCACCCACCCTTCTCCCCACCCTGACTTGCTTTCATTGTGCAAATGCCAGTAAAACTCGCACTGGGGAATTTTGCAGGCTTGAGGAGGCTAGCTGATCAATGGGGGAAGTTGTCCATATAGGGGGCGGGATGGGGTGAAAGGTCAGGGACTAAAAATAGCCCAGTCAGGGTGATGAAGGGGTAGAAAAAAACACAGCCACAGAACTGGAGTGAACAGCTGGGCTTTCCCAGCCCTGGGGCTGAGCTTAAACATGGACAGATGTTTGGTTAAATTGGTCTAACTGTCCGATATAATATAGTGCACTTCTCAGGTGAACTAATATTAGATTGGGCCCACTGTTTTTTGACCAACCTAACTTTGGGGGAACATCTGTACAGTTCAGTACTTAGATTAACCTGACTAGGGATCTAAGGGTAAGGTCCATCTGTGGGTGAACTACGTTAGATTGTGTGGTCATTTTTTACTTGATCTAACCATCTTACACCGGCATATTTTGCTTTCAAAGCACCAGGAGGTGCCATCTATGTTATTCAGTTCCAGTCAAGCACAGGTGATACGGGAAAAAAATCAATGCAAAATAGCCACCTCATTGCATCAACAGTTTCTCGATTCCCTTCCTACCTCAAACACAGACAGCAGTAGAAAACCTTTAAAGCACACAAGTCATCCAGTCTCTCACCAAAGAGATAAAAGTTGGCTTAACAACCTCACAACCTGTTTCAGCTAACACTTATCAAGACAAATACAAAAAAGAAAACTGTACCAGATCAGAAGAGAATAGAGTTTGGTTCTGCCTGTACTGCAAGAGCTTTAATAATGTAAAGCACTTTGATTTTGGTTAGGTCAAAAGCAAACAAACACCAATAGGGGTTGCACAAAAGTCTCTGGTCTAGGTTCATCATTTCTGATTCTAAGAAAATGCACTATCACCAGATACTACACACTGAAACCTGCACTTTGTAATAAGAAGAAAGGCATCTGTGCAGCCAATTCAGTGACATGCTGCTGTTCAAGTTCTCCAGATTCTAAATGCCATACTAACTGGCTGATTAAGGTTGTCACTCCTTTGTCTTTCTTATGTTACAGTTGCATATAAAAACCTCAGGCAAGACTTAGAGCATCCCTTTCCCACTGTCCCCCCCCCCATCAGCTGGGAGCAGGTACTGGAAGAAGGAATCTTTGTGACGTTGCTGCTGTCTCTGGTTGAGCTGGGCTCCCCACACATCTGCTTCCTGCCATGTGGGTAAGGAATGGCTCTAGGACTCCTCTCCCTGCCTGCATGAGCCAGGGACAGTGGTGGCAGTACACTGTTTTCTCCTTTCAGCATCTGCTCCTGGAGACAAAGTGGGGGGCAGAGGAGGGAGGGAAGTTGGTAAAAGGAACCCATGCACAGGCAGTTCTTGTTCTTATGACATAATTGGTTCCTGAAAACTGCATCTGTTGTAACTCAGAACCATTTTTCCCATAGGAAACAATTTTATAAATGGGGATTGGTTCCTGAACCAAGGCCTGATACCCTATTTTCACCAAAAATAGCCCAGAATTTTGTACTTTATCAATTGTAGATGAATAATATAACTCCATTAATGCATTTATATTGTACATAGCAATCATATTGATTTGGAAGGACTTCTTTAAGGTGACTTTGCTGGACTTTTTGGTTGGACTTGGGCTCTTGGTTGGACTTTTTGAAGGGTACTTGGCTGGAGTCTTCTCAAGAGTCTCGGCTTCAGGTTTTTCTGGAGTCTTGGCTGCTTTCTTAAAGAAAGTGTCCAATGAAGTTTGGACAGATGTTCTCCAGGGCCACGGGTGATGCAGCAAACTTGTCCACTGGCATGGCATCGCATTGGATCAAGCATTGTAAAGTTGAAACTGGCATCAGAAAGTTGAAACATGGTGTCAATTCATAAACATTGTAAGTCGAGGACTGCCTGTACTGTGGCTGCTGCTATCTCCGGCCAAGACAGGCTCCCTGAACTACCATTCCCAGCTATAGTGGTCTGATACTGTCTTCTAAGATGAAAGTTTGTTTTCCCCATATTGAATGGCAGGGCTTTCAGTTTTTGTGGTGAAGGAAAGTCATTAGGCTGATGTGTGTATGAGGTTCACCTGTGCAAAAGTACCAGAACAAAAGTGTATATTCTGTATATTATACTCACTCTGTACTTGACATAAGGTAGTGAGTAATCAGGATCCAAAGATTTATTTTGGTTTCTCCAGCTGTTTCAGCTTATTCATACAGCTAAATGATCAGGTTCAGTAGGGTTCCCATAAACTGAAGTATCTTTTGATATTGCAAGGCTATCTCCTTCTGAAAGGCCTGTGTTACAAAGATTTCAAAAGTGTAATAATCTTCATGATCAACATCCCAAATGATAAAATACAAATAACCATATACAAGAAACCCACAGACCAACATACATATCTACACAGAACAGCAATCACTCTAAACACCCCCAAAAAGCTGCAATTTATGGCCAACTCTCTGATACCACTGAATTTGCATCAAGGAAAATACCCACAGTTGTCACCTCACAAATCTCAAAATGGATTTCACTCAACAAGGACACTCCTCCAGAGATAGATCACACCTTTGAAAGAGCCACCTGGATACCATGTGAGAAATTGCTTCAGTAGAAAAAAGAAAATCCCCACTAATTGCACACCATCAATTATGACGTACCACCCTTCCCTGGAACCTATACAGAAAATCCTTAAACAACTGCAACCCATACTAGAAGAAGACCCAATTCTTAAAGACATCTTTCCAGAAACACCCATCCTAGTCTTTAAACAAGCACCCAGACTTGCTAACCTCATCACTAGAAGCAAACTCTCTGTGACTCAAACCATGCCATATGGATCCATACCATGCCACGACAGGAAATGTGAAACCTGCCAACACATCTCTACCAGTCCCAAAAGTACTACACCACACAACAGAAGCATCACCATTCCTGGATCTTATATGTGCATCTCCAGAAACATTACATATCTCATCTAGTGCACCAAATGTCCTGATGGAAAATATGTAGGAGAAACCAAACAACAACTGCGTACCAGTATGAACACGCACTGAAAATACATCAAAGACAAAAATAGGCAATAAACTGTAGGTGCTCACTTCTAACAAGAAAATCACTCCCTCTCTGATCTCTCATTTCTAACCCTCAAAGGAACTTACAGAACACCTTTCACAGATGAGCCTACAAACTTCACTTCATAAATCTACTGGATACAAAAAATCATAAACTTAATATAGGCATTGGATTTTTGACACGTTACAACCTGCCTGGCATCTGATTCACCAGGTATATGCCTGAAACTTACCATTTGCATTCCTTCCCCCATTCTCCCCTTATCCCTCCATCTCTACCCATTGTCTTCCAAACTTCCACTCATTTACATTTTCACAGACTTCTTGTCACATTTTTAGCTTCCTTTGTATTGTAGAGAACTCAGAACAACAGCAGAGTCTCCCAATACCTGAAGAAGGATGTTTGTGTTTAAAAGCTTTCGATGAACTTTTTTCCGACTATTTAGTTGGTCTAATAAAAGATCTATTCAAAGAACCTTGCCTACCTATGCCCTTAGATCAACAAGGCTACATCCAACATCCCTGAAATAAAATCTTGGGAATTCAAAATCTCCTACTACAGAAACTCATGAAAACTTTCATTAAAAGAGCAGTTAGTGATGCAAAACTAAACATTCAAAAGTAAGGAAATATCAGAATTAAAGTTGCCTGGGCAGCTTTAGTTCAGCCCCTGTGTGTATGCAGCATTCTGATACAATCTTTAATGATGTGATCAAATTCTGTTTTTTTCTCCTGTTGTAAACTGTTTGTTTGTAAAGATTGACATTTCCTAGGTTCTTTTTTTACCCTTCCCTATCTGCCATATTATGGCAATATATACACACCTTATCAGCATTGTTGATCCAGTACAAAAGCCACTGCATTAGGAATAAGTGTGGCAATAGTAGCAGGTCCTCTGTGTGGACTAGAACTTGTGGTGGGTGAGACGCTGTACCAGTGGCTATCACAGGTACCTGCTAAGAGTAGAGCGATAGTGAATCTCAAGAGTAGAGCAGAGGGTGCTCTTTTGGGCAGACTCTTCTGCCCCTCCCACTAAGTTTGAACCAAGATTTCAAGTTTTTTTATTCAAACGGGGGCTCAATTAAAAGCAGACTTTGAATCATTATGTAAAGACATACTCTGGTTTCATTTCTATCCATGCAAATCTAGTATCTTCAAATATATCTTACATATGGATGTTAGATACAATAATGGTATGAAATACAGACTTCTAGCAAAAATATATGGCATTATCATATCAGTGGCCAAAAATTAGGTGTTAATTTTATAAAAAATATAAATAATTGAAGAAGTAGAGACCCCTATCTAGGTCATGTGTAAACAGAAAAAAGTTAATTGCCTAGGAAACAAAGAGGAAGGTCAGATTCTAAGCTAATAATTACAGGGACAAGACCTCTTTAAATGATAATGAGAATGAAGATAAACATGAAATTTCATTACAAAGTGATAAATGACTTAAGATTGATTTAGTTTTCACCACAGTCACATATTTCAAAATGTCACATTTACACTCAGATAACCTTTCCAGGGAAACAAGGATCTGTATGGATATATAAATATTTTGCTAAATGGTCTCATGCTTCACTGCCTCCTCTCTATTTGCAATTCATTATTTTGTTCATTTAAATGACAAGTGGTACACTTTCTAGAAGGGAAAAAATACCTTTCTTTTAAAATATTAGGATCACTACCTAATTGTTAAGATATACTGTAAAATGCAATTAAACTAAATGAATCCCATAAAATGTTGACTCAGGGATGGGTTGCTTCAAAAGAGTTTATACAATTATTTAGACCTCATAGCAACAGATTTTTATACTGGCAGCTACCATGGAAATCTATGGAGAGACTAGAAGGAATTCAGTATGCTAATGTTTAGAATAACTAAATTGAATAAATTAAAAAACAAGAATGCTCTTTTGACCCGCATCCAAATTGCTCAGCAGTTAAGGGTGACATGTCACAGTTGGGTAATGGAGTAATTTTTGGTTCTAATTTGTAAAAAATTCAATGCTGGTATTTTCCTACCTCAGTTTCCATTGCTTAGTACCATACCTTCCAATGAAGCAAGCTGGAATCATATGCACAAACCCAAATGTGGAGCATCTCTGGAGCCTGAAGTTTCTTTTTGCTTTTTGTCCCATGGGACAAGAAAACACAACACAAGCTTGCCCTGGGATAACTCAAGTCTCAGCTCCCCTGCCCCTATACTGGACTTCACAGCTGCAGCAGGCAAATCTCTGTCGATTCCAGATGGCTTCCCTTTGGATTGGAGAAAAAAATGTTAGGTCCTTGTAAGCAGGTTGCACCTGTGGGCTTCCTGAGACAGGCTTTCACACCCTGAGCCATTTCCCAACTGTCCTCTTTTAACAGGCTGACTCTTTGCTCACTGAGTAGCCCCTCATATGAGGAGGAGTTAGTAATCTTCAAATGCGCAAAGCGATTATAGAAGATTGTGATAGACTGTTGTGTGCCATAGGGCACAGGATAAGGTGTAATGATCTTAACTTGCAGCAAGGGAAATGTGCATATTAGGAAGAACTTTCTCATTATAGGAATGGTTAAATACTAAAACAGGCTACCTTGGAACATTTTTTGAGTGGATTAGACATACACTTGTCTAGGATCAGTTTAGCCTATAAGGTGCATCTCTACCCTGTTTTTTTTGTTTGTTTTTTTTTAGCACAGTTTAATTGGGAATAATCTTGCCTTCAGCAGGGGGTTGTATTAGATGGTCTCCTGAGGTTCCTTCCAGCCCTACATGTTAATAATTCTAGTCTATGATAATTGTAGGACTGGAAAACTCAGAAGGTTTCCAGACACGTGCTATCTCCTCTTTGAATTGCTGGAAAAACTCCAAGAAAGTACATAAAGGTCCTTTTCTCCCAACTTTTCCCAGGCTATAGTTCTAGAGGCCTCACTAGGGAACTCAGGAACTCCTCTCAACCACTCCTGGGAACAAGCTAAGCCTATTCTTAAGGCAATTAATTTGTACATAAATATACTAGAACTCAGTCAGTGCAGAAAGCTTTTGTACAGTGAAATGATGACAGACAATGTGTCCATTCCATTTTATATGAATATGCATGGGGGAGCTGTGTTGTGTCTTATTGTATTTTCTTTGTTCTGTCCCTTTAAGGCTAAAGCTCTCATTTTCAGCACTGCAGGGTTAAGTTTGCTTTTTTGTAGCAGTTTTGCAGCACTGGGGACTCCTTGTTCACTGCCATGTGGATCCAGGGGGCATTTTGTTGGTTCCTTTCACTCATCAGGACTGGGCCGGGCCAAGGTCAGAGACAAAGCATGTATAAGTTTTGTGTACATATACAGAGGGCAATTGGTTAAAATCCACCCTGGATATGATGCCAGAGAGATACAATAATAAATAACTGTTAGTTCAGTACAGCAGTGTCTAGAGTGTTGTTGCTGAACTCACAACGTATCAGGAGTTTAATGATTACTGCTGTGCCAGGAAGCAGTTATCCTTTGAGCATTCAGCATCAGATATTACTCACAGCCATTCAGTTTCTAGCTCTTCAGAACACTCTTTCAGACAATCTGCACCGATACTTCTCATCCAAGCATGAATTGATAATTCACAAAACATGCCTGAATGAGTGAACTGAAGAATAAGAACAACAAGAGTTTTAAGGGATTTCTTTGGAATGGACAGGAATAAGAAATTCTAGGCTTTTCTACCATCCCTGTGATGTATGTTGATAAATACAATTATTCCAATTCTCTTGCTCCTGGGGATACTTAGAAAGATCAAACAAAATGCAGCTAGAGTCATTCCTGTTGTCTACTGGCTGACGCAGTGTTGTTATCCGGAGCAGATGCAATTTCAAGTCATGCCTCAGATCTACTTGTATTTATCCTAGGTCTGTCACGTCAGCATGAAGAAACCATCCTTCATTCCATCCCATCCACCCTATATCTGTCAGCATGGTTTCTGAATGTATATCAGAAATACAGAAGTGTTGTTGAAATAATTTACAGGAACGATTCCCCTAATAAACCTTATCCTACTAACGCAAAAAATTTTTGGCTTCATGCATGAAAATATTTGCTTGCAATCTTCTTAGACAGATCCCTTCAACAGCGGACTACTTGTTCTGTCTAAAGAACTTGGAAGTTTTGTTCACATCTCTTGGGTACACTTCTCAACCATTTATTTTTACGGTTCACCTGGATATTGACATACAATTTAAATACCCAACTGGGTGTTTTGCATGCTGTTGTTATAATTTCACGAGCCATGTGAATGTGCACAAATTAACACCATACACTTTTAAAATTTGTTCAAATTATGATAAATAAACCCAATATTTAAACAAATACCCTCTATTTTTATTTTTATTTCCTTTGTTCTTTCCCAATACTTAATAAAATAAATGTGAAATATTAATAATTTCATGTATGATTCATAAACAAAGCTGTTGTACACATTCAGATCTACTATTTGACTTACTAGGAAGGTGTCAATATAGATCCAATAGTAAAGAAATGTTCTGTGTTTTAAATTAAGAAAAAAAAGTTAATTCATCTTTATCCAAGAAGTGGCTTTAGCTCTTCCTCCACAAGGAAATCCCATTTTGGACTTAAAGACTCTCAATTAATTTTCCCTTTATTCAGGCAAAAAAAAATCTTACCACCTAATTTGTATCCATCATCATTCCCTCCAATTCATTAACTGACAGAGTTCACTCATAATTATCCAGGACTTTCTCATGCCAAGAATAAATAAATGTATACAAAGTTGGCCTTTGCAATGGTTTGTATTTCTTCATCCATAATGTTGAAATTTTGTAGCTGGTTTACATACAACAAAGTGTAAAGGAATCCTATCTTTAAATACCTTTATTCTACAAGTTTCAAAAAGGATTGCAAGTATCTAATTTTTTATATTGATTTAACCTTTTTGCTAATTAATTTTATGGGTCATAGTTTGCTACATGTAGGGTCATAGTTCTGCTAATCAAGCATGTCACATTCTTAATAAAGAAATCTGATAACATAATTTGGGTTGGGCAAGTGGAGCACCAGGCCCCAGCATTTTTTGTTGCCGCAGTGGCATGGACACTTATGCAAAGAAGTGAACATTTGGTACCCCCACCTTTCCACTGGGGGCATCAAAAATCTTAGTTTCTCCTCTGAAAAAGAATGCATCTTCTTCAGTTCACAAATATGTTCAAAGGTAACTATAGGAACATAGCAATGCACAGATATGCTTAAAATATTGCATTCTTTAGGCAAATGAAGTTATCTGAGTAAAGTTTATCTAGATTATACAAATACTGTGTACATCAATGTTGGCACACTTAGTCCTGTATATATGATTTTGTACTGTGCCACTAAATGATTTAAGACACAGGTTTGAATTAAAGGTAGTTGAGGACTACATTGTTATAACCAGAATTCAAGGAGCCATTGGGTCTTGCACCCATATAAACTTTATTTATAGATCTCAAAGTGCTTGACATAGGAAGACATGATCGTAACTCCATTTAGGGAAGGCAGTAGGTAAGAATAAGCATAGAGATCCAAAGCAATACTTTTATGACTAATACTGAAGTATATCTAATTTCTATGATTCAGTACTCCATCTGTCACACTGTTATTTGCCTAACCTTGTACGGGTGGGAAAGGCATGCCATCTTGCTGAATAAAGGCTGTGAACTATGAAGAATGATTGAGACCTTTCAAGGTTAACAGTTATAATAGAATTTAAAACATCCTGGCTTGCAGCGCAGAAGAGTTACCCTTAAGTTTGGAGGCTATTTGCTGAGTGATGTAAATGAAAAATAATTTTTCCCAGGTCTTGAGAATACTTCTGCATTTGAGAATTGTGTCTTGCTGAGCATAAGAACATTTTTTTGGGTAATAAGGTGAGCATGTAAGTAGGCATGTGCCCGTGTATGTTGTTCCTTACATATAAGAAGCTTAAGGTTAAACAAACCCTGACAACCCTACCTCCACTGCCCCAACCCTGCCACTCCTTCTCCTCTTCCTCCTCAAAAAAAAAGCACAAAATCAGTATTGCACAAGATAAAACTCTTAATTTTATTCAAAGTTTCTTATAATTCAACAATGTAAAAACTTATTTTAGAATCAGATTGTGCAATGAGAGTGTTTAATAGTCATAGTTACAGTGGCTGCTACCAGATGTCTGATGTAGCTGCTATCTAGACTGCATGACACCCAAAAATAGGATCATTCTCATAAACTTCACATGACACTGAAGTCCATGATGACTCCTACTGCTCTTTCTTTGTTCTATAGAGGCTGATATTAAGGGCTAAAAAGTCTTTCCTAACCAGGGACATTGGAAAAATATGTTTTTCTGTGTATTTTCCCAAATAATTGCCAATAAAACCCTTATAGTGCCGTTTGTTTCTATATATTCCATGGGCACATCCTGACAAGCATGCACATACAGTTTGCAGTGTCTCAAACCCATTTGAGGCATGACTAACTACACGGGGCACACATGTATCCATTTACCATGCTACTAATTTGCAGCATGGTGGCTTTTTTGACACTGGAAGATCCTGGTGTAAAAAAAAAAAATCTGCACTAAAAAATGTGGCACAGACTATGCAGTAGCAGCGTGCACCACCAGAAACCAGAGCCTGGCCAGCCAGACCCATGCTGCTGCTTAACCCCCAGGACCCAGATAGGGCTGCTGGGGCTAGCACAGGTGGCCCCAGCCTCCCCTACTCCACCTGGCTCACTTTGCTGTGCGCTGGAACGTGCATGCAGGGTTGTACTACTGCTATTTGTTCTGTGGGAAATGCACACCCTCGTATGTGCATACTCATTTGGATACCCCCATGTATTTACCAAAGAGAAAAAAAAGAAATCTTGGAGAGATTCATCTTAAATGCCCAAAGACTGAGGAGGAGAGGGAAACAATCTTGGGGGAATTAAAAACCAAATTTACAAAGTGACTTACAATTCTTTGAAAAAAAATCAGTCAGACAGCATGATCAATGTGGGGTAGACAAGGCTGTTGCAGGTGCATGATGCATTTGATATCACCATACACTCTCTCTAGTACACACATGCACATGCACATGGTTTCTTATATTGTTAGTCTAGTAATTATATAGTTAGGAAATTTGCAGAGAGATAAACTTAATAATTATCTGTTGATAGTATTATGCTGCTATCTACAGGTAGAAGAAGATATCAGGCATTCTACTATGTGAAAGATTTGCCAATAAATTAGTTTAAATTATGTGCCAGAATTCCTAGATTTCAACTATATTTCATTACAACATGTAATGCTCAAAGGAAAAGAATGGAATTTTCAGGACAGCCAAAAATGTCTATGAAGTAAGAGAAAGTTTTAGCAGGGAGAGGCTGTCTCATATCAGTTGATATGACTGTGGACGTGCCTATAAAATAACAGGACCAGGCTGGAGAGCAACACATGGAAGAATGTCATTCTTGCTTACTATGGAATACACTCCAAAATGGACGTAAAGCACTTTATTTTGGTTCACATGTCAATAACATAATTTTGCTGTGACCCCTGTTACATGCTCAGTGGCACACTAAGATGTTTGGGTGAATTGCTTCCTTTTTAGGGTGCAGGGTGGTAGGGCAAGTGTGCTATGCCTTCTTGTGGTGCTTCCTAGTGTACCCTTTCATGTTCTACTATAGACACACGGGGTGCATCCAGACAAGCACGCATGTGCCTCTTGCCCCGTCTCAAACCCCTTTGAGATGGGGCAAGAGGCACATGCGGGAAGAAAAAAATGTTGCAGCGTGGGGAATAAATTGCCCTGAGGCAACTGGAGACTGGGTCCTTTACAGAGACATTCTGGCTGGCAGAGTGCCTCTGTGGTTGGCCCTTGTCTTGGTGTTGATACAGGTGCTGCAGGACCAGGGCTCCAGTTCTGGTAAGTAAAAAGTAAGTGGGGCTGGAGGAGGGAGGAGGGGACCATGGGGGGGGGACACCCACTGGCTCTGCCCACTCCCCCAGCCCTGCCCTAGTTTCATAGTT
>NW_017728992.1:33568327-33568532 GCF_001723915.1 Gavialis gangeticus
AAGTGCGGCGCCCAGAACTGGATGCAGTACTCCAGCAGCGGCCTGACCAGTGCCGTATAGAGGGGGAGTATCACCTCCTTGGATCTGCTTAAGATGCATCTGTGGATAAATGACAAGGTACAGTTGGCCTTCCTGACTGCATTCCCCACACTGCCGGCCCATGTCCATCTTGGAGTCAATGATGATTCCAAGATCCTTTTCTGCC
>NW_017728992.1:33568543-33569343 GCF_001723915.1 Gavialis gangeticus
AGCCCATCCCATCTGAGCATGTCTCTTGTCGTGATGTGCCCGTCATTGTTGAGGAAGCCAAAGCCTGTCTTGAGACAACATTGCTGAAGCCGCCAGTTGGTCTCCACGGTGCACGTTTCATGCCCTCTTCCACGTCCACTCACTGGTAAGATAGAAGAGAAAACCACCTGTGCGCCTATCTCCTTTAGCACGCACCCCATAATGTGGTTGTCCGCCATCAGGCGATCTGGGCTTCTCCTGGCTGCCTCATTAGTACCCACATGGATTAGGACCATGGGGTAGTAATCAGTGGGCTTGATCATGGCTTGGATCATCCCCTTCACGTCCTGAATCTTTGCTCCAGGTAGGCAGTAGACCTCGCATGTCAAGGGGTCCTGGCGACAGATGGGGCCCTCTGTACCTCTCAGGATGGAGTTGCCTATGACGATCACGCAACCCTTTCTGCTCCTGGCCTGCTTATATCCTTCAGCCTGCTTGGGATGTGGAGAGCATGGAGTTGCTTCCTCCCCGGTTTCCTCCTTTCCTTCCTTCTCTTCCAGAGTTGCCAGGGCCTCGTACCTGTTCTCCAGCCAGACTGGAGGAACTGGTACTGCCTGGCTCCACCCCCTGCCTGCCCCCCAGACACCTCTGATCCCTGCTCTGCCCAGCCCTGCTCCACCACCCCAGCATCCCCTTAGGAAAAAAACAAAACATAAAAACCCCAGCACTTACTGGCAGTCCAGCTGCCATCTGTATCACTGGGGCCCTGCCTGGGCCCTCCTGCCCCCCTTCTCTGTGCTGCTCAGGGAGGCTCTGCCAGG
>NW_017728992.1:33574343-33579611 GCF_001723915.1 Gavialis gangeticus
TTAGGTGATGGTGCCTGGGGTTGTTGGTTTACTTGTGGAGGAACATGGATTCGGGGGTATTTTACAGAGTGACTTCAAGTTTTTTTTTATCAGGTATTTTTCAGTTTTCTGATAGGGAACACCAGAATTCCTGCTAGGGAGGCCAGTGGCAGGATCCTGCCTGCTTAGAGCTGGCACCTTGGACCCAGCTGTCTATGGCTGATCTTCTGGCCAAATGGGGCCAGGAGGACATGCTTTGACAATTCAAAGCAGGCCACCACACCCCAAACATCTTCCAAGTGATAGCTGCCCAGATGGCTAGGTGGGGGCATACCTGGCAGTAGTGCCGCACAGAAGCCAACTCTGCAGCCACATCCCACTGGCAGCTGGCCCAGAGGGACAGATGCCTCTATTGGCTGTGCAGTCCCCATCTGGGTCTGGCAGGTGCACAACAGATCACAGCCAGGCAGCAGTCTCCACTGCTAGACTGCTGCAGTGGGTAAAGGGTGCAGGGAAGTCTTAGGGCTTCTTCAGCAGTCCAGCTGGCACAAGGGGTAGTGTCCCCAGGTACCGTTTGACTAAGCCCCAGAAGCTCCAGAGTGAGCAGCCCTGAGCTACTTGCCAGGGCAGCTTTTTATACTGCTGGGGACAGCACAAGTGCTGTCCCCAGGCTCTAGCTCCACCTGGCTGCAGATCCCAGAGGAGCCAGGCAGGGTTATTTTGCCAGAAGAGGTACAACTTGCTCCACAACAAAGTGCGTGTCCAAAAGCCCCGGTTTAAATTTGCACCACTTCTATCTGAGATGCTGTAAGCGCACGTGCTTGCATGTGTGGATGCGCTCACATAGTATATCTCTAAACAGGTCAGCCTGATAATAAGTCTGAAACATTAGTTATTCTAAACACTTCCATTTTTTACTCATGTTTTCCTGATTGGAGGGTTGCATATCTGTGTATTTGTATCTGAACAAAGAGAATTTTAGTCCCAAAGAGAACAGTGTATGGGGGAAAAATGTCAAATACTTTGTAGTTCTGAACAAAAGTGTATTATAATTAGGGTTTTACTGTCAAGACAGGCTTCAGTATAAATGATACCTAAGAGACCTGAAATGTAACTATAAGTCTGTCTGTGATATAATTAGTGAAAAGTTCTGTGAATAGTTCACTTTTTCACAGCTGTATACCTTCAGTTAGCTAGAGCAGATATTTGGTCCTATGTAAACACCGTACAGAATGGATGGTAGAAGGAAGATTGATTTCTCTCACTACTGCCAGAGGCATGACAATGCAGTCAGGCACCAAAGGTAGTTGCAGCAGCTGGGGGCAGCAGCCTTTTATAGCTGTCACCATGCTGCAGTTTTTTTCTATGCCCCACCAAGTTGGCACTGAGGGCAGCTGCCTTGGTCACCCTGTCCTAGTTGCATTACTGGCTGCTGCTACTCACTTACTTACTACAAGGAAAGACCTTTTTCTTTCTTCCTGCCTTTCAAAAACAAGGTGCACACTTATTCTGGGGCATATTGTATGAGAGAAAATACAATATTTACCCTTTTGGAAACCAGGCTGCCTCTCCCATGGCCTGGACAGGGGTATTCATTGGAACTAAAGAAGAGTAAATGAGGGCAGCAGTTACACAGTAAGCCCTTATTCTGTCAAGGCATCACATTTGACAGGAAATCAATTCTAATCAGTGCTTTCCCTACACTGCTTCTATTTTTTTTTAAGTGCAGATGCACACACTGAAGAGACTAATGATTTTTACAGATTTTTAAGATTATAGTGTTAGCTGATATTGAGCATATTTCAGTACTGGTAATTGTGCCTCAGGGAATTATTATGTTTTTTGAAATATTAATATGTGTGGTGCTACTTGGAGTTTTTCTTTTTCTTTTCCATTCCTTCCTCCAAAATGTTTTTCAGGTACAGTAAATTATGGAGGGAGTTTTGGAGAGGGGAAAAGTAGCAAGAGGTAGAAGTTTGTTTTAATTTGTCCATAGTTTGATGAGGTTTTTCTTAAGAGCATTATTATAAAATGTGATTGAGTTAAGGGATATGATGAAGGAAACTACTATAGCACAACAACAAAAATATGATTAAAAAATGTCGTTGAAGTTATAGAAATCTTACATAATGGTGGTGTTCTGGGCTTACCTTTGGCCTCCCAGTCTACTGAGCTTTTAAGTAGGTACAGGGCCAAGCAATGTTCATGCTCTAGTTTCCCTACTAATTTTCCTCAATGTCAGTTTCATATCACTTACAATTATTACAGTTTTTCTAAAAGTTGATCAAAATGATAGAAAAAAATAAATATGTCACTCCCATGTGCTTCATTGGTTATAAATCAGTTGTGTCCAGAATATAGCAATAAAATATGGGCCGTTTTCTATATCAACCAGAGTGCTTTGTTTTTAAAACAAACAAATGGATAAAGGCTTCATATATAGTCAGAAATCTAGATGCTTTTCTGTAGTTACCTGTGTCTATTTCTTTTACTGATAGTAACTATGGAGTGAAATCTATTTGTATCTCATTTTGCCAAGATCTCTAGTTTATCATCCCTTCATACTGACATGTGTATTTTTTATACATGTATTCAGAATGAAACCTGTTCTTAATGCAGCAGTTTCCTACATTGTGTTACAACCCCTGGTTTAGATTCCTGCAAGCCTGGGTGCCTTAAATTAATAGGGGGCAATAAGTTGATTCTGTTTCATCTTTTCTACAATAACTCTCCCTGTGAGTGCAATTACATGCAAGCAAATGAAAGCTGAAATGAAACAATTTTAGTATTGTTTCATTCAGGGGTAAGCTGCTCTGGTTTAGCTCTCACTGGGCACAACTACACATGCTATTAATGCTGTATAGGTTTATTTTGCAGTAAAATACACAGTAAAATACTTCACAGTAAGCCTTCCCCGGGAGCCTGTCTACATGTGCACCCTGTTGGGAGTAGCCAAGTATAGTGCTGCTCCTGCCCTGTTCTACCTCCCCTGCAGCAGCTAGGGGGAGTGCCAAGCTCCCCCTCCTCCCCCCCTGGAGTCCTAGCATAGGGGCTGGCAGAAGACATGGGGGCTGGGCCCAATGCACACAGGGCCAGGAGAGTTCTGCTGGCTGCAGTGATAGCTGTCTTGTGCCCTGGTGCACATCAGGAGGGAACCTGATGTGCATGGGGCAGGAAACAGCTGCCACTGCAACCGGCGGAGCTCTCCTGGCCCTGTGCTCATTGGGACACAACTGTCAGTGTGTCCTGTGCCTAGCGGGGCTTCCCTGCTCATCCGGGAGCTCACTGGGACTGTTGTACTCCTGGGTTAGTCTACTGTGGAGGAAAACTTCTCGTGTAGATGTGCTCACTTGGTTCATCTACATGTGCACTTTACTGCCAAGTTCACTAATTAGCTCCACAATAAAGTGTCACTGTCTATGTCACTGTCTATGCTTGCACCAATATTAGGGTGCAGTAAAATAATTAACTCCACCATAGGATACTACTGTCAGGGACAGTACCATCCCACAGTGGAGTAATTATGGGTGCTGAAATGCACATGTAGATGGTGACAGTGGCTGACTGGGGCACGAGATGACTGAGGCTAAACTGTGGGGGCTGCCTGTCACCTAGCCCTGCACTTTAGGACTCTTCTACAACATCCAGCTCCTGCAGTGCCCAATGATGCCACCTAGAGCCCAGGGTTGACCCTGCTAGTCTCCCTACTAGCCCAGGGCTGCTCTGCCCTGGCTCAAACTTCTGCTATCCCAGGTACACATGTAGACACTGTGCCCAGGAGCAGCTGACTCTAGCACAGTTTGTACCAGAGTTTATTGTCACCTTAATGGCATATGTAGATGCACCCACTGTGAAGTAAGAGTTGGCAAAGGGATAGGTACCACAGACAAGCTGAGACAGAGTAAAGTACCTGCCCCACTCGTCTGTTAATTTACTATGCAGGGACAGTGTTAAATGTATGGGATTGCTCAGAATTATAATGATCACTGGTGTTGTGAACAGAAAAAAAAAATGGGAGGCATTGTTTTAGTACCCTCATAATAGACCAATAAATATTGGTGGCTTTACATAAATTCTCATCAGACATGTGAAAGTGATATCCATGTATTATAAGTTGTTATGGGAGACGGGAGGGAAGGAGGTGGATGACTTTCAAAGTACTAACCATGGACCCAGGAGACACATGAAACGATTCTCTGAAATGATAATTTTACATTATCACGCATCTTTCCTCATCCTTTTTCATTTTCCTGTTGACCTCCTGGATGAGCTCAGTGGCCCTGAAGGGGAATTTACTTCCCAGACTGAGAAACATTGATCCAGATCAGAGGTGTCAAACTCAGCTTGTGCTCCTGGTTGAATCCTTTGTGCCCTGTACCAAAGCCAGAGTCAGAGCTAGAGACAAAGTTGCTGCCACCACATGCTGCATGCTGCAGGAGCAGCTCCAGTGAAATATGAATTGTTTTACACTGTCCTTATTGGTATCTTTAGGGAGCAATGATTGGGCAGCTTGAAGTGGCTAAACTTTTTTTATTGCTCTCTTGGCCTTCACTGGATGTTGGCTGCTCACCTCAGCAGGCTTTTTGAGACAGAAGCCTTTTTTTGCGCTATTACTTCCCTCAAAGTCTTTAGAGTAAGACTTTGCAGTGTTCTTATTCCAGCAAAAGCAAAAACAATCCTCCCCTCCAAGCCCCCCACCCCCATTCCATCTGTTGTGGTCCACAAGAGTATGCAGGGGCCGGGGTATATCATAGTCCTTACATCAGTAGCTAGGAAAAATCTCAGTAATTCCAAATGCATGGTTGCTAGGAAACCTGTGAGGGATCCTTAGCAACTACAGTAAGGATTCTGTAGTACGTGGCAGCCTGGGAGCTGAAATAAGGGAATTTTCACATATGCTTTATTTAGGTAAAGTAAGGGTTGGACATATCATCTCACCACTCCCAAAGACAAACATATTGGAGAGGCAAGAATCCATGCTGGGAAATATCCCTGATGACCATTTGGGATGGTATCTTTGAATCACACAAATAGAATATTAGAAAATTAGGGCTGGAAGGTTCCTCAGGAGGTCATGTAATCTAACCCCCTGCTCAAAGCAGGACCATCCCTGACTAGATCATCCCAGCCAAGGCTTTGTCTACAAAGGTCTTAACATCTCCAAAGATGGAGAGTCCACAATCTCTCTGGATAACCTGTTCTAGTACACCCTCCTAGTGAGAGAGTTTTTCCTAATATCTAACCTAAACTTCCCTTGCTGCAACTTGAGACTATTGCTCTGTGTTCTGT
>NW_017728992.1:33584611-33585025 GCF_001723915.1 Gavialis gangeticus
CAAAGGTCTTAACATCTCCAAAGATGGAGAGTCCACAATCTCTCTGGATAACCTGTTCTAGTACACCCTCCTAGTGAGAGAGTTTTTCCTAATATCTAACCTAAACTTCCCTTGCTGCAACTTGAGACTATTGCTCTGTGTTCTGTCATCTGCCATCACTGAGGACAGTCTAGCTCCATATTTTTTGTAACCACCCTTTCAGTAGTTGAGGCTTGCCATGAAACCACCTTTCAGTTTTTTATTCTCCAGACTAAATAAGCCCAGTTCCCTAAGCTTCTGCTCATACATCATGTACCCCAGTCCCCTAACCATTTTTGTTATTGCCCACTGGACACTCCAATTTGTCCATATCCTTTCTGTAGTGGAAGGCCCAAAACTGGGCATAGTACTTCAGATGTGGCCTCACCAGTGCTG
>NW_017728992.1:33585532-33588396 GCF_001723915.1 Gavialis gangeticus
AGTCCATTCATCCAACCTGTACTTTCTTAGCTTGCTTGCAAGAACATTGTGGGAGACAGTACCAAAATCTTTACTGAAGTCAAGGTATATCACATCCACTGCTCTCCCTGCATCTATAGAGCCTGTCATCTTTTCATAGAAAGCTATCAGGTTGGTCAGGCATGAGTTCTTGGTGACCATGCCAACTGTTCCTAATCACCACCTTCTTCTCCAAGTGCATAGTAATTGATGCCTTGAGGATCTGCTCCATAATTTTTTCCAGAGACTGAGGTGAGGCTGACCTGTCAGCAGTTCTCCAGGTATCCCTTCTTCCCTTTCTTAAATATGAGCAGTATATTTACCCTTTTCCAATCCTTTAGGATCTTCCCCAGTAGCCATGATTTTTCAAAGATAATGGCCAGTGGCTTTGCAATCAGATCAGCCAACTCCCTCAGCACCTGCAGGTGTATTGTATCTGGTCTCATGGACTGGTACATGTCTAGCTTTGCTAAATTGTCTCCCTAATCTGTTCTTTTACCACTGTTGGATTCTCACCTCCTCCCTAAACTGCAGTGTCAGGTGCAGCAATCTGGGAGCTTCCCTTGCCTGTGAAGACTGAAGTGAAAAAGGCATTGAGTACTTTAGCCTTTTCTGAATCCTCTGTCACTAGGTTGCCTTCCCCCTTCACATCCCTTGCTAGCTGGAACTCCAGTTGCACTTTAGCCTTCCTGATTTCATCCCTGCATACCTGAGCAATACTTTTCTGCTCCTCCCTAGCCATTTGTCCAAGTTTCCACTCTTTGTAAGCTTATTTTTTGTGTTTTAGCTCCATTAAGAATTCCCTACTAAACCAAGCTTGTCTTCCTCCATATTTGCTGCTCTTCTTCCAAACTTGCTAGTCTTCCTGCACATCAGGATACTTCATTCCTGCACTCAGTAAGTTTTCTTTAAAATAAAGTATCCTTTTAGTACTTTTGAGAACTTGAAATGAGGAGCTAGTTTGGAGGACTTTAGGCTTGTTTGAAAACTGGTCTTGTTTGGATGGACATCTTCTTAACCCCCAAAGATAAAGGAGGGTGAAGAGAGGCTGTGGCACTCAGGGTTCTCATTGGCAGTTTAGATTTGTGCAAATGAATGAATGAATGAACATGGCAGTTTGATTTACATGTTTCACATGAAGCAGTCTCCTCAGAAGGCTGTGGTTAACTGTGACAATGTGGTTGGATTCAGCACTTTTCTTAAATCATCTTAATTCCTGTGTACTGGAGGACATGCATGCCAAATTTATGGAAGACATTAAGGTACATGCTGTGAGCCAATGGATGGATCTTTCCATTATGCATAGAAAAGTCAAATTTACTTTATCTGTTTACAGCAACCCATAATGACTGAGTGACTAAATTCCCAATTGTAGCTCTGAAGGAACTTTGGATGGTTCAAAGCTTTTAAAGATGGCCTTTTGCTGATCTTGAATAGAAAGGTCAAATTCAAGGTTCCTTTACATTCAGTCACCAAAATCAGTGTGTGTACTAAATGACATGATTGTACGTTACTGGGAACAAGAACAGCAGCAGTATTCTCAGGTGGTTGTAAATATTTTTGCTATATTTGATGACTACTCTAAATAAAGATAATGATGAAAAATACTATTAATTCAGGATCTGTCATTGGCTAAGAAGGGGGTAGGAGGACAAACTTTGTGAAATACTGTGCAAAATGAGAGAATCCAGATCTTAGCAGAATTCTGTTCTATAGACAAAATCTATGTATAAAAAAGGAAATGTTAGCTCAGAAAAGAAATCAGGAATACCTAATGTTCTTTTAAACTCTTGTTTCTCATTCATAGTGTGACAGGCTAGCCCTTACCTTAGATATTTCTTTTCAAAGGTATATTCTGGAGTTTGGTTGGAAGTCAGAGGAATCATTACAGTATAGTGCCTTGCTCTCTGTAATTCTGTCACCAGTTTTGGGGATGAAGCCAAAGTCCAAGGGACTGTCTTTCAGTCTGGTAGTCCAGGATGTCTGGTAGTTTTGTTGTTAGAAGTAAAGGTCCTTGCCAAGAGATGGATCTCTTTTGGGCTCATTCTCTGTTGTCTCAGAAATTGGTCTGAAGAACTGATTTTTGTTTCTCATTTGAACGTTGAATTTCGGCCTTTTCTGTCATCAATAAACTGGCAAAGTGTATGAAGGATGCTATAACACAAAGTGTTAGTGTTCACCTTTGATTTCAGTGTAGTTTTTTATAAGTATCACAAATCAATATTACATTAGAGATAAAATGTTTTATAAGTTATGTATGCAGTGTATTACTTAAGTATGCCTGAAGTATCAGATTTACTTTTGAATATGCAAAGCTTAATTGATCTCAAACTAATATTTTAAACATTCTTAGTATTTGTGGTATATAAAACAATATTAAGGTTGAATGGAGTATTTTTTCCTAAAAGAGTTGAAAATGCTTTTCCAGGTCCAGAAGATGGTGCTCTTTGCATTTCTTCTAAATTTATACACTGCATAAAAGCAATTTATATCCAATTCAACCTTTGAGTTGTAAATCATTGAGGATACCTCTGCAATAGGAACTGTTAATGCAGCCTTGCTCCTGTGGCTTTCACATTTACAAATAATTTGCATAACATTTCCACATGAGAGATTAGAAAATGTACTATTTTTCCAGTAATCTCACATTAATGTAACCTGATATGTTGCAGTAATCCCAGTTATTTTCTGCCATGAGAACACTGAAATGTGAAAACACATATTAGATTAAACAAAACAAAACTGTTTAACTTTGTAGTCACTGTATAAAAATAAAAATATGCTATGCAGTGTATCAAAATCATGAGAAATCTCATTAATTAACATAAGAGAGAACTGCTTCTTCT
>NW_017728992.1:33588549-33602687 GCF_001723915.1 Gavialis gangeticus
ATTAACATAAGAGAGAACTGCTTCTTCTATATTGAAGTCTTTGGACAGGGTATTTATAAATGTCATTGGTATGGTAATACTGGACTTAAAGTATGAAGTATTTATAATGACTATATATATATAACAGTATATAAACCCATACTTTTCCCTTTTGTAATTTAGTGAGTTCTAATTTAAACTCATTGTAAAAATACATTTCATGGTTCTTTAAGAACATCACATTTGATCATTCTTGTAAATCATATGTTCCATTCTTAATTCAGTGTTTCATCTCTGCACTTTTAATTAAATCTTTTTTTTTATTTTCTCACTAAATTAACACTAATATTTTGCATTTTTATATTTTCTTCTACCTTAAGAGTTCCAGGCAAGATGATAGTACTGATTACAAACAACTGAGGCAAGTAAATATTGTCTCCATTTTGTAGATAGGAATACATAATGGGAAATGACTCTTAATGTTACATTGCAAGTCACAGACAGAACTAGAAATATTCTAGGAGTCCCAATCCATAATTTTCTTCTGTAATCAATAGGATCAAGTTCTCCCAAATGACCTACCTCTAACATACTGCTTATGTACTGAACACCCAGATAGCATTTTGAGTGCAGTTGATCAAGCTGCTCCATGTACCTGGTCTGAAATTGAACCAAAAATATGGGGAGGGAGTATTATGAGAGGCTAGGAATGAAAGTAAAATGGAATGTGTGGATTCTGAAGTGTGGAGCTAAAATGACATCAGGATTGTGCAGATAATTAAGATATATCAATTTTTGTTCTTGTGACTTGCCATACCTCCAAAAATGCTACATATTATACTTCCATAATACACTATTTACTTTCATTTTTTAAATACATAGAATTGCTTGTTCTATCTTACATGTATTAATGCTCTAAGAGCATGTTTCAGTTGCCTTATAATGTAATTTAGTAAATTAGTTATTTTCTTTATTTAGTACATAGAAAACTAAATTATTATGTTAGACCTATATTAGACCTAACTGTCCTTATTAAAACATTCTGTTCCCATAGGTAACATAAATTGTATATAATTAAAATAGATAGGACAACACCCATGAAAAACAGAGTTAATTTCCAAAGACAGCAATGTTGTCTAAGTTTGAGCAGTCATCTGAAACATCATGGTGTTTTATTACAGTAGCTATTGACCTAACAGATGGTTAGTCATTTTGGCACTGCTTCTGTGTCGAGGATGCACAGAGCACTATTGTTACAGACAAGAAAATGGAGAAAGCTAATGTCTTTGGAAGAAACAATGCATTTTCTAAATCCATGGTGCTTTGGTGTTTGCATACAGACTACATCGTTCTTTAGGATCATGCACCTTAGTGCAACTACCAGGGAAGATCTTTGACCTTATCATTTGTTGCTCAATATACTATGTTTTCATTTACACTTAGAGAAGAGATGCAACTGTTACCAAATCAAAATAGCAGCATCTTATAACTACAGTAAAAGCCTTGTTTTCTAGCATGAGTGGGAAGTAGGGGTGCCAGTAATCTAAAAATGTTGGTTACCTGAGACACAGGGGTTGCTGGTTGGACATAGAGTGCGGGTACGGGGGAGAGGGGGCAGCGCAGGTTGGTGGTGGTCGTGGTGGTGGTGGACACCATGTGCGAGCTCTCTCCCCTTTCTGTGTCCAGCTGGCTGGCTGGAAATTCCAGTTAATAGAAATGCCAGTTAGTAAAATACTGGATAACAGGCTTTTACTATACTTAAAATTGTCATAAATGATTATGTGACCTGTAGGGCACCACCAAAATTGCCCTATATTTATAACAGATGATAACACTATTGCCAGCATGGTGCTGAGGACAGTAGGGTCTTTTCTTGGGAAAACATTGACTCTTGCAGGACACTGGTTACAAAGACTCCTGTGCCGACCATTGCAGTATATGCACCCCAGCACCCTGGAGTTGGGCTTTGAAGCTCCCTCCTCCCACATCTTGCTCGTGCTGGTATCCAGTGTTTGCTCAGTCTTCCCCAAAAAGGTACTGCTACTGAGGACAGGACGCCCCTGAGAAAGTTTTGTATCTTCAGATAAGCATCTGGTAGTTGAGTCCTTATTCTGGCTGAGTCTCTTAACTTATTGTTCATTGAATAGAAAAAAAACAATTATCTAGTTATTTCTCCATAAATGTCTTTTAGAGTTGCAACAGCTCTAGCTGGGCTGCCACTCTACCCAGAATTTCCCAAGGGTCAGGTGTGAGTATCAGCATTGTATTAGAGGGAAGTGTCTTACCATATGAAAACTAAATTGAGCAGAGCACCATAGCCAACCAGATGTGAGACCAGACATGAGAAACCTGTCAGAAAGTGGTGACATGATTGATAACAGGAGTCTTGAAAAATTGAAGTGGTGTGTTAGTGAAACAATATTAAAAGGACTGGAGATATATGATACTTACTTGAGGGAGGAAACTAAAGAAAATAATCTTCCTTAATTTGGCTTGAATAAGTAGAGCTAAACCTCTGGATTTACACTCAAATTTTAACATACAGGAACTACCAGTTGGAATGGATAACTTCCATTTTTATTGTCAGGTCACTATTGTAATCATTTTACTACATCTGCTTTTCAGTGAAAAACATTAATTTCCAGCAAAGCCTTGATTTTCTCATACTTCTCCAAACCACATTCCTACAATCTGAAATAATTCATTTGTAAATATGTATTAAGAATGGATGTAACCTTGTGGCAATTTATGTTTAACAACCTTCTTGAACTATCCTTCTGGCTTTTGGACTTAGATAATATAGACATTTTGGTCCTCTTTCTCCACTGTTAATGTCAAACCAGTAGAACTCCACTGATAATTAATGTAATTACTCCTCTTATGCACTTGTGTATGATGAGAGGAGACTCATTTCTGCTCCCCTAAATGATCCAGTTGGAAGAGGAAACATATTTTTCTAGGTAAAATAACATTTTATATGTTTTGAGGCTAGAAAATCCTGTTAACTCCTGAAGTTCTTAGCAAGAATTGAGTTTCCATAAAATAAAACTAGGGTCATTTTGAACATTTTTATTACCATTAAAATAACAAAATATGGTTATTCACAGGGAATAGAGTTACATATGTAGGAATTGATAATTGCTCTAACTAAAATAATTTTTTTAGGAAAGTTAGATGGGCCCAAAAGAGCCTAATCTAATTTTAGAATATGAATAATTTGGAAATTTTCCAAAGCTGGCTATCATTTAAACTAGGACCAGATTGACTGGTGTGATCTGGTTGCTTTCTCCATTTATTAATTAAAGGTAGCCCTTTAAACTTGAAAAATTCTCATAAATCTCTGTAATTGATGTGGGAGACTGACTCTAGGCAATGAAATGAAATTAATTAGTTCAAAGGTTGATTATTTCTTGGTGGCAACAAGATATACATATTATCTGGTGGTTAAGATAATAACTACAGTAAAATTCCTGTTTTCTAGCATGAGTGGAAAGCACTTGTTCTTTAGGCTATGCCTGAAAACTAAATATATTTTAATTAATATCTATTAAAGTGCGTCATGAATAATGTTTGGTCTTCCACC
The DNA here is from genome assembly GCF_001723915.1 of Gavialis gangeticus. NCBI lineage: Eukaryota > Metazoa > Chordata > Crocodylia > Gavialidae > Gavialis > Gavialis gangeticus. The sequence continues at coordinate 33,592,112 of NW_017728992.1, forward strand.
AGTAGCCCAAATACCTCAGTTTTCTTTACATGTGTACAGTTAAAGTGATAAACTGAAGACAAATGGAATGAAGTAGACTATAAAATATCATCTCATAAAAGCACATTTGGGAGTTAGTAACTTCTTCTTCTTTGGACATTCCAATTTATCGGATGCTAAAGATGATAAAAGAATCTTTCTGCAGAATACTTGGAGAAATAAATCTTTCAGAAATTTCACTCCATTCTAATGTTAAAAATTCTCTTTAGAAAGATGTATTTCCCATGGCACATCTACATGATGCTCATTAAAGTAGTTTACTGCACAGTAAGTGCGTGCATCTACAAGTACACACATTTACTGTGCAGTAAAAACCCCTAATCACAGGTAAATTTGTATCTGAAAATGCAGATAGCAAATTCACTCCTGATTAGTTACTGTGGAGTAATGCATGTGTAAATGTGACCCAGAAGCAGAATTGCCACTAGTGGTTTGCCCTGAGGCTAGCTCCAGTGGTTCAGGATGGGGGCACCTCCTGCTGCAGGGCTGGTCTACCTCTATGGCAGCTCCTGCCTCAGGACCTTAAGCCTGCAGACATTTTGAGTCCTGGGGTACACCAGCAGGAAGCCTGAGGTCACTCCAGGCCCCTGTGTCCTTCTGAGCAGGACATAGCTTAACTGTGCCAGACTGCCTGCACCCCACTACGGATGTCTGGCACCTCACTGCTGTACACCTGCCAGGCAGGCCCGTTGGTGCTATAGGCCCAGCCAGGCCTGCCAGCACCCAGGCACAGCTACAGGAAGCTTTTAGCTGCTGGGGCCAGCTCCTGTTGCCAGCAGCCCACCCAACAGCCTGCCCTGAACCTCCCAGTGCTGTGGGACATTGCCTTAACACATGGCTGTCAGTCCCACACCAGGACCTCTGCTCTGGACACTGCAGGCCGCTGCCCAGGCCCTGCAGCACAAGGACAGCTGTGTGGAGGCCCAGAGAGCTAGCACAGGACCCCTGATAGTGATGCCCTCACCAATGCTCATGCCCACATCTGTACATGCCACCCAGGGCCCCAAATGGTTGCAGGAGGAGACTGCCAACCTTGTGGCACTGTGGGATTAGGTGGAAGTGCAGCATAAGTTTCAGCAGGGCACACGCTCCAATGCCCATGTCTATGAGGGGTTGTCAGGCTCAATGTGGGAGAGCAGGCATGATAGGTTGGCATGGCAGTGCCTCCTAAAGGTCAAGGCCTCGAGGTCCTAGAGGGTTGCCATCACTGACCACAACTGTCTGTTGGGGATTGCCTGTAAGTCTTTATGCAGCAAGTGACAAACATCCTCACACCCCAGGACCCATGCCACAGCTGTGGTGTGTACAGCAGCATGGATGGCCTACGCAAGCTCCAGCCATGGCCTGGCACCCACAGTGACATATTACTGGGGGAGGGCCCCTCCAGCTGCCCATTCTGCTGAGATCCCAAGCTGCACCCTCCATCAGCACCTCAGGGGAGCCCAGGCCAGTGCCTGCCACAACAGTTCCTCAGCTTCAGCCCCCACCACAAGGCACAGGCAGCCATGATACAAGCCTCAGCAGCCACCAGCAGTTCCAGGCCAGGCACCCACCTGCCATGCCCCACTTTCCAAGGGCATCACCTGAAACCACATGCTGTCACCAACAGCCATGACTGTGTGGAACTACCAGCTATGCCAGCTCTGCTCATGTGGTAAGGCCCATTGTGTTGGGAGGGCACTCCCCACTCCTGCCCTCCCTCCCTGCCTAGCACATGTGCACTTCCCTGAACATGGGTTTCCCCCTCAAAGTACACAGGGAAGTGGGAGACAGTGCAAAACTTTAATGAGCAGCTTGTGCCCCAAAGCTATGTGGGCATGGGCCTCTCACACACATTGATGCTGGCAGCAATGTCCTTCCTGGCAGTGCGGGGCAGGGATGTGTAGCACAGCCACAGGTAGCCCTCTAGGTGGTGGTAGCAGTTTTGGGGAAGCCCAGGCTTGCCCCCTGCACTGTTGTAGTTCAGGGTCCCATGCCAGGTGTGCAGGTGCACCTGGGGCACCATGGCCACCAGCAGTGGAGTGTAGTGGATTGAGCACCCTGCAGTCCCCGCAAACAGCTCCTCATGCAGTGTCCTGGGCATGTGTAGCAAGGGTACACTTGGGGCTCGGTGGTGGCAAGGGAGGTCTGGCCTAGGGTGCCTCCCTGGAGAAAACCTCTGTGGGGAGAGCAGGGGCATGGACTGCTCCTCATCCCAGTCATCTGGGAGCTCCATGCCCCCTGAGCCTGTGTGCTATGGACTGGGTGGCAGCACAGCAGAGTGGTTTGCCAGTGGGGGAGGGGGGTCAGTAGGGTCTGGAGCCATGGCAGCAGGTGCTGCCAAGTGCCTGCCCTGTCCTGCCCTGGGAAGAGGGTGGGGCAGGCAGGCTGCCTGTAGCCACAGGGGAGCAAGCAGGGACTGGAGCCTTGGCTGGCAGCTTCCTAGGCCTGGGCCTGCCTGCCTGCCTGATTTACCGTGGTCCCTGTGCACCCATGCATGCCCAACCCCCAAACTGAGGCTGTGAAGCTCACAGCCCCTGGTATGGAGCATCTTATCTCTGACATGTTGCAAATTCATACAAATAGCTTCTTTCTTGTGGCTCTATGGGGCATGCAGCTGCACACAGGGGAGAGGCTGCACTTGAAAGCCAGGATGCAACCTCAAGTTCTCCAAAACCCACAGCTGGGGCCCTGCAGATGTGCTGGCTCTGCCAGAGGACCCTGGACAGTTGGGCTGTGCAAAACAGCACCATCTTATTTCAACTTCTGTTTTGCCATTTCAACAAGGCAGTGTTTCATTTTGAGTTTTGTTTAATTTTGAAAGCACTGTTCCATTTAGTTTCATTGAACCTCTTTCACTGTTTCAACATTTCGCCCATAGGCTACAATGGGGAAGCACAAAGCTGCCTTTAACTTTGTCATTTCTTTACTGATTCAGATTAAACTTACAGGGATGATAGCCCCATTCTTAGTCCATGATGTCTGCAAAGCTTCAAGGAGATAGATGCAAGGGGTTCTGGGAAACTGCACCTCAAAGTCTTGAAAGCAAAATTTATGTCACACGTGTGTTAAGACACAGTGGGGTGAAAATGGCAGGCCTGATACCCCATGCTGAGGCCACAACACCTGACAAGTTTCAAGGAGATAGGTGTATGGGTGTCTGGGAAACTGCACCTCAATCTGCTGATTAGCAAAACTCATGTCCATGTGTGTGTTAAGGCACAGCAGGGTAAAAGCTGCAGGCATAGTAGCCCCTGCTGAGGCCATGAAGCCTGCCAGATTTCAAGGAGACAGGTGCAGGGGTTTCTTGGAAACTGCACCACAGGTTGCTGACAAGCAAAACTTGTGACATGATTGTGTGTGTGTGTTAAGGTGCCCCCTCACCGGCACTGGGGCCTCTTCACAACATGGTAGCATGCCCCAATGAGGCTTCCTCCCTCCCTACAGCCTCAGTCCAGTCCACCACTTTAAATGACAACAGGTAATAACTTAGTAAGCAGCACAGTAGCACCAGCAGTGTCTCAGGCAGCCAAAGAGTCACAATCAATATCAGAGCAATCTTTCCCTCACTTTTCCCCCTCTCTCCTTATTTTCTGTTTCCCTGTAGGCAAGTCCAGTTTCAGTTTTGAAACTTTCAAAACATTTCAACTGCCCTCATTTTGTTTTGATGCTGTTTTGAAGCCCTTTGTTTCATTTTGATTTCACTGTTTCAAGCCTGAAACAAATCAAAACCATTTAAATGAAACAGATGGTGAAATTTAGCAAATCCCTACTGGACAGAACCCTCCTTCTGAACCTCCTGGTAAACAGCATTAGAGGATCAGCTGGTGGGCATTCAGTTGGGCAAAGTATGTGGCACACCTGGACAGGTGATGAGCAGGCAAAGGACATGGACTGCGAGGACACATTGGACTGGTCAGACCAGGAGTTCCAATCGTAGCTACTGGCCCTGGGGTGTGAGCAGGTATAAGTACTGCAGGAGCAGGTGGTGGTCCTGGGAAAGGCAGGGCAGTGCAAACCACAGATGATGACCACTGGGTGCTGGACACCATTCTGGCAGTTGCCTTCATGATAACCAGTGCCCAATCCCCAACCTCAGCCATGCCTGCCCCCTGGCAGCCACTCACCACCAAGCACCAGGCCCCCCACTTGTGCCTGGTAGCAGGTCCTGAATTGAATGCAATTCAGAAAATAAGACATCTTTAAAATGGTAATTGAGATACTTTAAAAAAACCTGAATTGGGCAATGAGATTGGCAATGAAATTCATCTTCCACATATTTTTGTATTTTTGACTGTTTATATATGACATTTTCAAGTACGATTTGTAGTATTTCATAGGATTATAAGATTATATGAAAGTAGGACTGAAAGGGGCCTCATCTTGTCCAGCCTCTTGCTCAAGGCAGGATCATCCATTACTTATTAAATCACATCTGATTAATTGTGGGTCATTTTTCCAGTCTACTCAGGTCATTCTGGATGCTAGCCCAACCTCCAAAGTATCTTCAACTCCACCTAATTTGATGTCATCTACAAATTTGCTAAGCATCCCATTGTCCAAATCATTAATGCAGATATTAAACAATACCAGACCTAGGACAGACCCCTAAGGAACCCCACTTGATATCTGCTACCAGTTAGATATTGAGCTATTGCTGACTATTCATTGAGCATGATGATCTAATGAGTTATGTATCCACACTACAGTAATTTCATCTAGTCAGTATTTCTTTGCTAGTTAGCAAGAGTCACTTGAGAGACAGTATCAAAAGCCTTGCTAAAGTCAAAGTGCTCTCCCTTCGTCCACAGAGCCTTTTACCTTATCATAGAAGAAAATAAGGCTGGTCAGGCATGACTTAATTTACTCTTAATTAATCCATGCTGCATGTTTCTGATCACCTTGTTCTCCTCTAGGTGCTTTACAATAGATTCCTTCAGACCTGCTCCATACTCTTTCCAGATATCGAGGTCAGGCTGACTGCTTTGTAGTTTCTCAAATTCTTTTTCCCTTTCTTAAAGATAGGCACTATTTTTGTCCCTTTCCAATAATAGTGATGCTCAACTTTTGGACTCATGGTCCAGATCACTGGTGTGTGTCCACTTCATGGGTCAGATCAGACTCCAGGCACTAGGATCAGCTCTGCAAGCCTGGACTGGGCCCGAGACAACTGTGGCTGGAACCCACACCACCTCCTCAGGATTGGGCTCTGAGGCCCCATGTTGCCTTCACCCAGTCATGCACATCAGGATCAGGCTTTTGGGCCCTGCACGACCTTTTCCCAGTCCTCTGTCCTGGGACTGGGGCCTGGTGCCACTGACTCTGTCTTGCCCTATGAAATGGGATTTGAGCTCCAGGGCCAATGCCACTTCTGTTTGATCCCTTGTGCTGAGATTGGGGCCCCACGATCCTGCACAGTTTCTGTTCAGCCTTGCATGCCATGGTCAGGCCCCACACCATCCTGAGCACCCAATGTAGCATGCAGGACCATTGACCAATGATATGACACCAGGAGCCATATCTGGCCTGCAGGCTGGGTGTTGAGCACCAGTCCGGCCAACTTGAAAAAATCTAGTTTTTCTACTCATCCCTAACCTGTTCCACCATTTTTCTAAGCTGTTAGCTTTCACCTCTGTTTTTGATTCCAACTGCATTCATCATTTGGTAGCTGACCTTATTTGCAAAGACTGAAGTTAAAACAAGACGTTAAATACCTCAGCCTTTTCTGCATCGTCTGTTCTGCTTTGTGCATTCTGTAAGGGGCCTACAGTTTCTTTAGTCTTTCTTTTACTCTTGAGCCTTGATATTTGCATTGTCTGTATTGTTCTAATGGGATGTTTTGACCTCTTTGTTTAGCCAGGATATTCATGCATTCTGATTTTTTCTAGAGTTGGTTTTCTAAGTCTGTTGAATGTAAAATGTATCACTTTGGTCTTTAGAAACTAGAAGAGAATTGCAGAATGTCTCAATCTCAAGCCAAATACCATTTGCCTGTTGCCAATATGTTATACATTTGGAGAGCAACAGAAGAAATAGTAGAATAGTAGTTGCTATGGTTTTTCTGTCATCTGCCTAAGTCTCATGCACAAGCTCAGATTGGCTCAGCTCCTGGTTAGGAATCTGTAAAGACATGTAAGCATATTTCCTGCTAATGGTGACTTCCATACTGGCTTCACACTGTCCTTACTCATTTCTCTGTATGTGTCCAGAAACATGGCGATTTCACCAAATCCCTTCCTACTTCCAGAGGAAGTAGGCTTTTAAATATAAAACTCTAAACTGTCTACCTTATCAGTCCTAGGTACTAATTTAGTTTCCATAACCATAATTGAGTGCCTCCAAAGTAATTAAAATTAGAAATAAAAATGCTCTCTCTCTTCTTCCCAAGCACATAGGAGAAACTGTCTGATTGATTAACGAGAGGCTTTGTTTCCTTAGTTAGGTTTATTATATTAGTGCTTGTCTAATTGTAGAAATGGATTTTGAAGGAGGAAATTCCATAGAGTAGACAGAGATCCTGTGAAAATATTCTTTCCTGTATTCCTGCTTCCTTCTGTTGAATGACAGCTTCATTTTTCTAGTACAGGAGTCAGCAACCTGCAGCCTGTGGAGGTGATCCAGCCTGCAGACATGTGGCTTCTGTGGCATCCCGCAGTCGGGGGCTTTGGCAACAGTCACTTTCCCTGTGCTAGTGCGTGGAAAAGCAGATACAATGGGTGCAGAATAAAACAGTGGTGGCTGTTTTCTGTATGCTGGTGGCAGTTGCTCTCCCTGTACCAATGCAGAGAGAAGCAGCAGTGGTGGATGTTTACCCTGTCTTGTCAGTGGGCACTTACCCCATGACGGGGTAGGAAAAAAGAAGTTGGGATAAAAGCTGGGAAAAGCAGCACTAGCAGGCATTGCGGAAAGCATTGGTAGCACATGCTTTGTCCGTGCCAGCAGTGGATGCTTTCTCCATGAAGTCCTGTAGAAAGAGAGCATGTGATTACATCATTAAAAAGTATAGCACAACACATACATATTAGGAGGTCAAATTAAGATGATCCAGATAAATTTAATGCTGGTATTTTCTAAGTTTTGACTGTTTTACTTAACAGGCATAATATTCTTTTAATGCAGGATTTTTGGATGTAGTAGCCTTTATAGGTTAGCATACAAAACCACTGCAAACTGTTGCATTTAAATCTAAAACAACTTCCTGTACTGTAAATGCCAAAGCTGTCATTTATGATTCAAATATGCTTTGCCATTAGTAAAGCTTCTAATTTCAGTGCTGAATCATAAGACAATTATCTTGGAAATGGAAGTAAAATGGAGAGGAAGGTAATATATCTCATATAATTGGAGAACAAGAGAGATCAGAGAGATGTTAAAAGTGATAAATATTCGACAACTAAGCAAAACGATACAAAAAAAATCAATATAGTCATTAAAGTTTGTTTTTTTAAGTAGAGGTGTTTAAATAGCTAATTAATTTCAGGATATTTTAATTTTGCAAAACTTGATTTTAAATGAGTAACTGATTTTATTTTAGTATCTGATATCTCCTGATCAAGCCTTTTATCCAGAGGAAAGGAAAGCTTGAGGTTTTGAATTCTAAACTGATGATACTGTATTCATTCAATGAGATGTGCCTTGACTTAGTTTGCCTTAACATAATACAATACAATTTCTGATGCCTCACTTGACATTTGAACTAACCTCAAAGTGTGGTAAATACTGCTATTTGCTTCTATTTAATAGCCTTCAGTTTCTTGAAGAAAAGCAAAGAGATCAAAACCACTTTTTACCAGATGGAGGCCCTGAGCTTTAAGCAGAACTCCCTATTGCTGGCAGTGATGATTTCTATTTAAAAATTGATGGCACAATATGGCCCATCATTATTATTTTACCTACTGTTATTGAAATAAATTCAAGGTGACAATTTAATATAACAAGGGTTATTTATTAGATTTTGTTAAGCAAACAAGAATGTTATTAAGTATAGACTGTAATGCAGAAACGAAGGAATGTTGAAAGAATTCCAGCAGTTTATCTGCTCATTTGTATTTTGTCTTGGTTTTTGCCGTGTTTGTAGGCTGTTTATAGACCTCCATCAGTACCAATAGAAATGAGATAAATACTGGATATGTATTAGGTCTGATAGTCTCTAAAGTATATAAACATCTACATCTACCTTGTAGAGTACTTCACTGATGTATCTCAAAGCCATGTTCCTAAGAAGTAAAGTATTGTTCTACCATTTTAGAACTGAAAAAATGGGGATTGAAAGAGAGGAAATGATTTGCCCAAGGAGTTTGATGGCACTGACAGGACTAGATCTTCTGGCTTCTAATCATAGTGGTATTCTCAGTGAGGTATGTAAGAAGAGGAGGACATTTTAAAGGCTCTCTGCATGTGCATGCTGATGAAGAGAAGAATTTTTCTTTGAGAAACGGCTTATACTTTGAGTTCTGTCTTTGTAAGGAGTAAGAAACTATGGGGCATTTATACACATGCTCCAGGAATGGAAGGGGGATGCTTTAATTAGACTGGCTCTGAGAGCTGCTCTAATTAAAGCACCCTGAGCTTTATGAGTATCAGCATCCCCTCACTGAAAAATGGTGGTGGGGGCTCTTTAACTAAAGCCCATTTAACAAGCTTTATTTAAAGTGCCCCCACCACCATTTTTCAGTGTGGGGATGCGGTAATTATCATGCTCCAGCGGACTCACTTAATCGTGTCTGCTCTAACACACTATAATTACAGTATGTCAGAGCAGCCTCACTGCATAGGTGCCCTTAGATGTGCAACATTGGCCATGTTCAAAGTTGGCCATGCTCTGTCTGATTGATTGGGCATACTCTAAGTTACTATATCAGTTATCTTTTCCTGATTTTTTGGTATCATTTTTCTGTGATCTTAATTTTTCTATGCAGTTTCTTCCTTCTGGAGTTCTGTTAGTAATGTAGTTGTATGCTTGCATTGAATGTAGACTAGTAGTGAAGGTGTAACATTATAAACATCACTACAGAAGTTATAAATGGTCAGGGCAGCATACTAACAATACCTGTCATTCAGAGGGACACAGAATTCTTAGGGAATTTAAAGTCAATGACACTGGCACATTACAACATCAGCTATAAGCATCATAACTGGGCATGTCTACACGCATTCCAATGATGCCTTTGTTACTGTGCTGTCATTTAGGATTTCCTTTTGGAAAAAGGAACAGCTCATACTTCATTGTGTGCACTGTACATGGTTATTTTTAGTTGCTATGTTGCTGTACCAATGCACTATAACAAAGGAGTGCACTGCTATGGCACCATAGCAGTGGTGTCACAGTTTGTAACCACTGATGCTATATCATTGTAGTGTACTGATATGGTGACGTAGCATCATGTGTAGACTTGCCCACTTGAGGATCATCATGGTAGCAGATAGTCGGGGGACACTAGCTTTTTATTGCAGGACTGAAAAAAAAGAAGAAGTTATGTTCAGTCACTACCTTATGGACATATAAGGTGTGTCTACATGTTCATTAATGCACCTTAAATATTGCACATTTAGTTTAGTACTTGCTTAATAAAGTACTAACTATGCGCAGTACCTATTGTTATTGCACAATAGTGCTGGCACATGGTTATTTAGTAATTCTTACTGTGCTTTAGCCTAATAACACTGCACAATAGGGTATTAGAATGGTTTTTTCCATGACACACTTCTGCAGTGTTGTATGGCTCCTGCACACTAAGCATATCATTTTGATGCACCCATACAGTATACTTCTGTATACCAGCTTACTTTTTTTACAGGTCACATGTCTCTTGTATCTAAAAATTTTAAAATGTAGCCGAATCTTTCATACCTGTTCAGAATAATAATACCTTGCAATCAACAGATAAGAAATAAAAATTTCTGGACATGTTCAGGGTATAGTATACAAGATCTTAAAGTTTACTCTGGCCTTAAGTGGTGCAGACATGATTCATTTAACTCATCTGCTCGAACTTCTGTCTAGTGATGATCAAGGTTACCTCTAAGGTACACACGTGCATGGCCGCGCACAACTAGAAGTGTGGCCATGCACAGCTTTTTCAAGGCCGCGCACCAGGAGAGGCTGGGGTGGGAGCCTGGCATGGGCTCCGTCGGCTCTGGGAAAATGCTGTGGTCCCCCGCATCAAGGCCGGGGAGTGGAGCACTTCCCCAGAGTTGGTAGAGCCCACGCCAGCCCCCCTGCCCCAGCCTTCATCCCTGCCTTACCTCACCTCAGGCAGGAGCTGCTGCCTGCCCCAGTGAGGGTCCGCCGGCTCCAGGACACTGTTCCACCCCCCAGCACAGCCTTGGGGAGTGAGAACACATGTGACATCAGGGCCAGGGAGCTGAGCAGTGTCCCAGAGCTGGTGGAGCCTCACTAGGGCAGGCAGTGGCTTCTCCCTGAGGTGAGGCAAGGCAGGGATGGAGGCTGGGGCAGGGGGCTGGCACAGGCTCTGCCGGCTCCGGGGAAGTGCTCCACTCTCTGGCCCTGATGCAGGGGAGTGGAGCACTTCCCTGGAATTGGTGGAGCCCACGCCAG
>NW_017728992.1:33607687-33608302 GCF_001723915.1 Gavialis gangeticus
GTGGAGCACTTCCCCAGAGTTGGTAGAGCCCACGCCAGCCCCTGGCTCCCGGCCTCGTGGCTTCAGCCCCCACCTCCAGCCTCTGGCCCACAGCCACAGCTTCTGGCCCACAGCCCCTGGCCTCCAGGCCCCAGCCCCTTTTGATAAGTGTCCCACGCCGAACTGAGGTGGCCTGCTTATAAACCGAGAAGGCATGCTCACGGACCAGTACTCCTTAGAGGGAACCTTGGTGATGATTCAAAACATGGACAATGGGCACATCATGATCCAAATTCTTTTCTCAGTTACAGAATTGAAAATTCTGTATAACTACAAAATAAATTAAATCATTCCAGATTTAAAGGATAGGGACAGACATTCTTTTAGGAAGGCCTTCAACACTGTCTCTCACCCCGTTCTCATTAAAAAACTAGGGGACTGTGGTGTTGACACCTACACAGTCAAATGGGTTGCTACCTGGCTAGAGGGCCGCACCCAGAGAGTGGTGGTAGATGGGTCATTTTCGACCTGGAGGGATGTGGGCAGTGGGGTCCCCCAGGGCATGGTCCTTGGGCCCACACTGTTTAACACCTTCATCAGTGACGTGGATGAGGGGGTAAAAAGCACCCTGTTCAA
>NW_017728992.1:33613302-33613536 GCF_001723915.1 Gavialis gangeticus
ATGAGGGGGTAAAAAGCACCCTGTTCAAATTTGCTGACAACACTAAGATATGGGGGAAAGTGGGCATGCTAGAAGGGAGGAATAGGCTGCAATCAGACCTAGATAGGTTACAGGGGTGGACAAATGAGAACAGGATGAGTTTCAACACTGACATGTGCAAAGTGATGCACCTGGGGAAGAAGAACGAGCATCATACCTACAGGCTGGGGAACTCCCTTCTCATCAGTGCTGAGG
>NW_017728992.1:33613547-33617073 GCF_001723915.1 Gavialis gangeticus
AATTGATTCAGTCTTTGCAGGTTAGTCTAACCTGACTAGACTGAATGGGATTGAAACTGGACAGGCATTTCTGTGGACTGAGGAAATTCAGACACATGTCTGCAGTGGGTCAGGCTAAGATCTGGGGCAGGGGCACTAGAGCAGCCTTCCCTTCACTTCTGCAGGGAGCGTGTGGCCTGGCCCTGGCAGGACTCTCATTAGGGAGGTCTGCCTGCACAGTCCCAGGCTTTTCCCCACTGGCTGCTCAAGGGGCAGGAGTGTTGATAGCCCCCAGCTCTGGGCTAGCACTCTGAGGCGAAGTGGGGTGGGGGGGTGCAGTGCATGCATCTGTTGGTGATACAGAGCTTTTCAATCTTCCTCCCTGCTTCATCATACTGTGTGCAGCAAACTGACAGGCAAGCAAGCCAACTGGGGACTGATAGTGATAACAATCTTTATCACCCAATTAGCAAAACAATGGCCTCGCTCCATTACTTCAGACTTTTTAAACAGCTTACCAGCTGACCTGTTGATTAGCTCCACACAGCCCTAAGCAGTCACTGTTCTGTCTGCCTGCCCCACTGAAACTGGAGAGACACACACACACACCTCGGCATTAGCTAGCATACCACAGGCCTAGGGTCCAGGCTGTATGAGATGGGGGGTGGGATTTTCTGCTTGAGCAGTGGGAGCTGGGGGGAGGTTGGGGAAGGGGGAAATCAGGGAGACGCTGCTGTGTCTGCAGTCTCTGCTGGAGCCTTACACAGCACTAGCTAGCATACCACATGCTGGTTATGGTCCATGCTGTGGCAGAGAGGAGGAAGGGATCCCTGCTTAAGAAACAAGTGGTGAGGGGGCGGTGGGAGGGGGGCACAGGGAAGCCAGCAGACTCTGCTGTGCCTGCAAGTTTCTGCCAGAGTGGCCAAGGAGCAGAGGGGAGGGATCAGCCCTGCTGTGGGGCAGAGAGCTCTGCCCAGGCCAGCGCAGTGAGCATACCAGGATGCTGGGGCACTCTGATTTAACTTAACCCAGCAAGGGGTCTGGGACAGACATGCTATTTGGGCATGCTATTTGTCAAAAAGAATTAATGCAATCCAAAAAGAAGCACAGAGTTGTCAGGGCAAAATGTGTGTTGCACACTACACATTTTTCTTTGCTTTTCAGTGCCACCAAGAGACTTCTGATATATCAGTTTCTCATGGCTTTCCAAATCGGTATCACATTGTATTTGTTCTCTCCTGCTTTCAGGCATCAGTCAAAATGTGATGGTGGTAGCTCAGAGTAATTGACACCAAAAGGAACCACAGTTCTCCACATTTCTCTTGGTGATAACTGTCTACCAGTGAATGATTCTATAAAGCAGAGAAAGAGAAAGGTGAAACGTTCACAGTGAAGCCTGAAGCCAGGAGAAACTTTGTCTTCAAATATTGTTATAAACATAAAAAGTAGTCCAATTTTGAATAATGCACTAGCTCTTACATAACCCTTACAATAGAATTTAATCTTTGTTTGAAGCAAACCTTATGCTTTTTTAGGGTGGTTCCACTCTTTCCCTCAGAGAAGGCTGCAAGTTTCATAAGACAACCATGTGAAAAACAGTTGTTAAAAAACAGTTGTTTCTCATTTTCTCTCTTTTTCTTAACCAAGTCTCACTCAAATACAATTTTAGGATAAGTGAAAGAAGGTGATGGAAACATGAAAAAGAGCAAATCCGAGCAAACTGAAAATACTAAGATTCACATAGATGAAAGTAGGGCTTTCTAAAAAGGGATGGATTGTGTTCATCTTTTATAAAAAGTGTGCTAGCTTTTTTCATGGGACTTCTGTGTTGATAATTCCTTCTGAACCTAACACAGAATCCCATGCATGTACTGGGAAATGCTAATGCAATGGTGTTATTACACTTTACCCTTAGGCCATACAAAATTTGTGGAGTGCTATTCAGTATAAAAGACTAAGTTCTGAGCAGTTGCATGTTAAAGCTTCATACCATTTTTTGAGCTGCACAGTTCTGATTTGCCACTAGAAGACTGACGATCAGGGACATGGATATGTGCCAGGATTACTGGGTTTTATCCTCCCTCTGAGTTGGGGGAAAGGTGGTGGGTAAGGGCTAGGCTGTAAGGATCATGTATGGCTTGATGGACATTCAGTGGCCTAATTAAGAGTTAATTGGATCATTTGAAAGCTGATTCACTCTCCCTACCCCTAACAACAACCTAGCAACCCCTCAGTCTTCCTGGGAATAGGCTGAGCCTTTTGCCCAGAGCTGGGTGAAAGCCATGGGCTAAATTTAATTAAATGTGGTTACCAGTAGTTAATTGAAATATCCCCGTACCATCTGGCCATGTTTCCCCAAAGCACTGCCAGCTCTCCTGTGGCCAGGAGGCTTCATGAGGGCTGCAGTTTTCCTCTGGAGCCCTCTCTGCCCCCTGTGTTCCAGTCCTAGGGCAGAGGATTGGGCTGAATAGGGCAGAACTATGCAGAGCCACTGAGCCAAGCCCAGGTGGCTGGCACCACACAAGACGGTGCTGCCAAACCTGGCCAATCTGCTCTCAGAACTTCCCCACCCCAAAACCAATCTTTACCCCCTCTACCTTCCTTGGGGTGTGCTATGTCTTTCATTCAGATGTTGGCAAAAACTGCAGGAAAATTCACTTGACTGCATTTCTTGGTGGTTAATGGAAATTTTCCCATGCTCCCAGGCTGCATTGCCTTAAAGCATTACTGATTTTCCTCTGGCTCAGAGGCCATGGAAACCTTGCCTTTTCCCAACCCCATCCCAGGGCTCTGGTCCCCTTCAAGGTATCTGGCCAGTGTAGACCTGACAGGGCTTATGGGAAACAAGGCAAGGCAGCATTGTTAAAATTATATTAGTTATGCTTAGGTCAACCATGGTTAGGCAAAAGTAGCGATGCTTAGGTCAGCTTTCCCATAGTTTTTGCCCAGCTCTGGGGGAAACTGAGGCATGGGGAGGCTGTGGTAGGGAAAGATGCAGGCTGGCTGGGGCAGGAAAACTGAGGCATAGAGGATAGCAATGGGGAAAGATGGAGACTGGTTCAGCTGGCTGAGATGAAGAAACTGAGGCATGGGAGGCCATGGTGGGGAAAGGCTCATAGAATCATAGAATCATAGAAGTAAGGTCAGAAGGGACTTTGTAGATCTTCAAGTCCGACCCCCCACCTGGGCAGGAGAAAAGACTGGACTCAAATGAGTCCAGCCAGGTAGTCATCAAGCCTCTTCTTAAAGATCCCCAGGGTAGGGGCCAGCACCACTTCCCTAGGAAGTTGGTTCCAGCTCCTAGCCACCCTAACTGTGAAGTAGTTCTTGCGGATGTCTAATCTAAATCTACTTTCTAATAATTTGTGTCCATTGTTCCTTGTCATGCCAGGGGGTGCTAGGGGAAACAGTGTCTCCCCTAAACCCTTCTGGTCCCCCCTAGTGAGTTTAGAGACAGTCACCAGGTCCCCCCTCAGCCTTCTCTTGTGAAGGCTGAACAGGTTTAGGTCCCGCAGTCTTTCAATGTAGGGTCTGCCCTGTAGTCCCC
>NW_017728992.1:33617867-33635515 GCF_001723915.1 Gavialis gangeticus
ACCACTCGTCCTGGACACTGAGTTCCCCTGCCCTCAAGGACCCCAGCGCCTCACCCACTAGTCTCCTCAACTTGTTGAAGTTGGCCCTCCTAAAGTCTAGGGCTACCATCTTGCTGCAGGCCCTTGACACCCTGTGCTGGATGGTGAATTCCAGCAAGCGATGATCGCTATCTCCCAGGTGGTCAAGAACCTGGAGGCCCCTTACCAGGCCTAGAATCATTTCAATCAACTTCTAATAACGGTGCTTAAGTGAACTTTTCCACAGCCTTTGTTGAGCCCATTACCTATTTTTTCTTTGGTGGCTGGGATCGTCCCTGGGAGTGCTGTGACCTGGGGGCACACCTCTCACATCTGAGCTGGATTATTCCAAGCAGCTTGATAGCTGAATCTCCATTAGCAGGTCTAACTTTGCACTCATAGGGAGCTGGTTGCAGGGAAGTAGCACCAAGGTCCACCCTCCCATCTTATCATTGCCATTTAGGTTCCTTTCTGTGGTGCTATTGCTCTGCTGTTGGGATGAAGGTATGTGGGAGGCTGGTGGCATTTCCAGTCACCCAAGAGAAGGGAAAGGATGCCCCTGCTGGGGTGCTCTGCAGATGATATACCATTTAGACTTCTGTTCCTTGCTTGGCATAAGCCACACTGGGGGATGCCAGGTCCTGGACAGTTGGACAGCTGGAGTATGGGGAGGTGTGGACATAGCACAGATAGACAGTTTCCCCATACTCCCACTGACCATCTGGCAACTACCATCTCACAGCCCACATCAGTTTGAGGATCATGTTGCTGCCTGTTTTCAGATGGGGGAGGCTCAGTAGCTAGAGTTGCCTGCTGCCTCACTGCAGGCATACAGACATGCACCATTGCAGCCGTACTCACCCTTTCTGCACGCTTTATGTCTTGAAGCCTCCCAAGCAATCTTATTCCAGGGCAATTTCTGGGGAGTGAAACAAGCAGAAATGTTCTTAAGATTGTTTCTGAGGGATAAAATGTGTGTGGATCCTGCCTTCATTCCCACACAAACACTGAAAGGTACACAGACAGTGGTGCATAGATAGCAGACTTTGAAATTGTACTGAATTTTTAAGATTTTATGAGGGCAAATTCAGCTTGTCTCCCTCTTTGTGGGCATTTTAACAGGATAGAAAGATCCATACAGAATATCATCATGATAAGTGTACTCTTGGCCACCTACTCTCAGCTACCTGTTGCCCGTCTTCCCTCCCTCATAGGAGAAGCCCCCCTAAAAACATCCCTTTCCCATCCCTGTTTCAGGGTAATGATTCTCTGTCTGATATCTATTTGGCAAGAGTATCCCACTAGCATGGAGCACACTTCTTTGAGCTTGCAAGTGGTGACTCCATAAGAAATGCCCTGCTGCTTCTGCATGCTACCGTGCCAATGCATGTCCTGGAAGGACAGAGGGGAGCCATTTGCTATGGAAGCTCTTTCCTAAGGTTGACCATCCCATGAAATGTATGTGATGACATGGGAAACTTCTTATGCCTGAGTTACACCTTGCAAGCTCTGGCAGACTTCTTGGCAGTGAAAGCAATGATCAATAATGTTCTGTAGAGGAGCTCACTCCCTTCCCCACATAGCAGGCATCCTGCCTTCCCAAAAGATCTCTTTTGTGCAATAAAGGTTCATCCCAAGCAACCCCAAGCTGTGTGGAATCCCAAAGAACAGCACCTTTCACTGCCACTCAAATCAGCTGTGCCATGCATCCCCTTGTAGTGAGGGAAGTGACTACTGTTCTAAAAGATCATAATGTGCTCTGCAACTAGTCTGGCCAGGCAGAGACTGCCACAGGTAGAGAGTGCCTTTTGGGGGTGGGAATGTAGGGCCTCATGTATAATAAAATCTTTTACTTGTGTATTCCTGTATGTTTATGCCCCAAGAGGTGTTCTGGCAGTGGGGAGCTATGACTCCCATAGGGCTGCCTGGCCAGGGTAGAACCAGCGATGCTGAAGAAATGGGCTTGCCAACCATTGTTACTGGGTTGTTCATATCCATCTGCTTGAAGAGGACCTCTGAGCTTCCCCATCTTCTGCATTGTCCTGGGTTTGAGTTTATGTCAGACTTGAGTCACTAGGGTCAGGGTGAGTCCCTGACTGAGGAATTTGAAACCATTGCTCCCTGTTATCTGTCTCCACTGGATATTCAGATAGTTGAAGGGTGGTTACAAAGAGGAAGGAGCTAGACTGTTCTCAGTGGTGGCAGATAGCAGAACAAGGAACAATAATTTCAATTTGCAGCAAGGGAAGTTTGGATTACGTATTAGGAAAAACTTTCTCACAAGGAGGGTAGTACAGCACTGAAACAGGTTACCCAGAGAGGTTGTGGAATCTTCATCCTTGGATGTTTTCAATATCCAGCTAGACAAAGCTTTGGAAGGGATGATATAGGTGGGATAGTCCTGCTTTGAGCATGGGGCTGAACCAAATGACCTCTTCAGGTCCCTTCCAGCTCTAATTTTCTATGGTTTTATGATAACAAGCCCATGGATCAGTCATCCTCATACTCCTTTTTAACTTTTTTGATAGTAGGCAGTAGGGCTGTGTGAAATGGGTGTGTTTCAATTCAGTTTTGGATTCAGCCATTTTGGAGGACAGTGATTTGTTTCAGTATTTCAGATCACTGCCCTATTTCATTTTGGCCGAATCTCCTCCAAATTTGTTTTGAATGGGCTGCAAGCGAAGCTTTGCACAGCCCTACCCAGCCAGGCAGGGCTGCAGGGCACCAGCAGGGAGCAGGACAGGGACATAGGTGGCTCAGCCAGGGGAGAGGGAGGGCCACTGACCTCCGTGCAGGTGAGGAGACCCATGCACAGATCACTGATCCCCATCACACTGCATCGTGAGGTAGGGAAGCAGCACAGAGTGGCGAGCAATCCTGCTGGTCCCTGCTGTGTGACTTGGTTCTGCAGGGAGTAGAGATCTGCACTACAGATCTCCTTGCTGCTGCTGCCCACCCCGTGCTGCCCTGGCAATATGGGGCTGTGTGGGGTGGGAAGCCACAGCAAGGAGACCCTGGCACAGATCTGTGCTCCCTACAGAGCCAGGTCATGTGGCAGGAATTCCCTAGCTCCCATTTCAATTCCCTAGCTCCTGTTTTGATTCTCCAGTTCCCCATTTGATTCCCCAGCTCTCCGATCATTTCCCCAACTCTTCCTGGAGGTGTGTGCCCCTCAATCTGCTGAAACTCCACACACAGATTGGGGGCCTGCACCCCCTGGGAAGAGCTGGGGAAATGATCAGATTGCTGCCGAATCAAACTGGAAACTAGATGTCAATATCAGAGCAGTCCTCCCCTCCCTTCATCCCCTCCCTCTTCTTAGTTTTGTTTCCCTGCAAGCCTGGTGCTGAAACACCAAAATTCTCTGAAACATTTCCAAAACATTTCATAGCCTTCTGATTTGTTTTGGAACTATTTCAGAGCCCTCTGTTTCAATTCAGATTTGGGGTTTCAGGTGCTAAAACAGTCCAAAACACCTCTGAAACAAAACAGCTGCTGAAATTTTGCACAGCCCTAGTAGGCAGTAGCATGGAAGTGACTTTGTTATCATCTTTGTTTTTATTGTCATTCCACAGCCACAGCAGGCCTGCAAGTGTGTAGTGCTTGGTGTGACAAAGAGCAACAGTATGGTTATCCTTGAGCATCTGGAACAGTTCATTGCAGTAAGGGGCCACAGTCCTCATTGCACCCAAGGCCTTTTGGTCTGCCTGTATCAAACATACTGGAACCTCAAGTACTTTATTTTACTGCAGATCTGCAGCCAACTGATGCCCCCAAGCTACCATCTAAGCCATGGTGTACATGTAGACTGCTTGGTTCTGTCTTTGCTATTTTTGCCCGCAGTATTGTTGATGATGGTTCTCTCCTCATCTCCAGATCATGATGAGGTCCAGCACCTCAGCACAATACCAGTTTGAGACCTGCCTTGTGGGATCCAAGGGGGACATCCTCTGGCTCAGTTTGGTTCACTAAAGTAGATTATGGCTGTTTATATGGGTCACTTGAGTACCAGTGACAAACTGTGAGGATGCCAATGGGTGCTTGGTGTGGTGCCATGAGGGCCATCAGTGTTGGTGGGAATATTGCTTTGGATTCAGCATTATACCATAATGCTATGCAGTTCAGGAGGGTGAAAAGTTTGTCCATGGGGCAGGAGTTGTGGGAGGGAGGGGGAATTCAGAACAGTTTATTCTGGGATGCTGGATGATTTCAAATTGCTCTTTATATATCCAGAATGATGTTACCATAACATGAGCTGAGTAATACAACCCGAAGATTCTCTTTGCCAGATGTGGTGTAACTTTGAGACAATCAAAGGACACTTTGCACATGTTTTCCTACTTTAGTAAATGGCCACTCACATTTTAAGTGCCTGTAGTATGGCCTAAGGGTAATGGGTAAGAACATCCTAAGAAAGCTTTCATACTAATGGTCTATTCCATGTATTTTTGGCTTTCTAGCTCCCATCTAACCTAGGCATCCTTGCGAACACCCTCTTTCAAACAAGTACTCCCATAGATATAACAGAACACATTACACATACATTTGCTGCTGCTTTTTCCCTAGAATTGACCAATATGTGGAATGCAGTACCAGATGCTTTATCCCTACTAGTTTCTGCTTGCAGCTGCAGGATTCAGATATAGACAGGGAGACCTCAGATTCATGGGCTGGAACGGATTGCGTAGGAGCATGTGGGTGGTTATGTTAGCAGCTTTCTCTCAGCACCTACATGGACTATTTGTATATGAAATACCATGCTAGCAGCTAGGAGGGATGATACTAAGAATTTGTTGTTCAGCACTTGGTTTACTTCTTTAATACTGTTTTGAGTGGAATAGTGTGCCTATCACCCATGTAGAAACAGGTAAACAGAATCTCCAATCTTAATTAGGAGCCAATCTCTAAAGCCTTTTAAAGAATTTTAGTAGCTCACTGAGTAAAGGAGCATTGATTTGTAAAGTATCATCTTGTAAAATAGGACTTGGAGCCATATTGCTATCCCCATTTTATTTAGGTACTGAAATAGCTACCTTGAAAATATTTTTAAAGGTGTTTCTTTTGGTTTTGTTTTCATCTTTTCCAGGTTTTTTTGAGAGTTTGTAACTTACTGTAAGTTACATTTCCCCAAAGATTGTACTTCAGTTGTTAGCATTTTGAATTATTAATACCATGAACTACAGCGGGGATCTTACCACACTTATAATCTGGATGTAAAATCCAGCAGTTAAAGAGGATATAAAGACAAATCACTAGGGAAAAAAAACTTAATTTCTGCCTGAAAATCTCAATGGGGAAATAATTCAAAATTGAAGTTATAGCATATAATCAGGAAAACATTAAAGGGATTTTTAAAGTCAGAGAATAATTTCTAATAAATTCATTGTTTGGAAAGTAGGAAAATGCTGGGGATTTTGTTTCTCTCTCTCGTGAACTTTTTGTTGTTTAATACCAAATAGTTCAATACACTTCACACATCATTAAATGAAGGTGCAGAAGAGAAGGTTAGTATTTTGTAATGTGTTTGTTATGGGTTTGATTCAGAACCTATTAAAGGCAGTGGAAAAACACACACTTTCTTTATTCACATTAGTAGAGGTCCTGTCATGGGGTTTTCTAGGGAGAGAGCAGCAAGTCTATTTACTTGGAAAATAGGCACATATTGCTTACTTTGGTAACTTAATGAAATTGTGGGAGGCAGACCAGATACCAAAGGACTGGAAAACGGCCAACATAGTGTCCTTCTTTAAAAAAGGCAAAAAGGAGGACCGGGGAACTATAGACTGGCTAGTCTCGTCTCAATATCTGGGAAGTACTGGGAAGGGCATTTGCAAACATCTGGAGGAGGAAAGACTGGTCACAAGCACCTGGCATGGATTTATTAAAATCAAATCATGTCAAACAAACTCAATCTCCCTCTTTAACAAAGTATCTACTTGGGTGGATAAAGAGAATGCTGGATAAAATGTATGTGGACTTCAGCAATGCTTTTGACAAGGTCCCACATAATTCAATATAAGTGTGATGCAGCTGCACAAAAAGTGAATGTAGTTTTTGGATGCATCAATAGAAGCATTAGGTGCGAGTGTTACTTTAAATCCAATATATCAAATCAAGAGCAAGACCTTATAAAGGGGTGTCATGGAGCGGGACCTAGGGGCGGCCGTGATCCCTCTAGCGCCCCCTGCCGTGCCAAGTAAGCGTTCCAACACCCTCTATCTTGCCCGCCATGTCTTGGTTTTATGAAGTTCAGTAATGGAAGCTGCCTTCTGTCCTCTTGGAGACGGTGCTATGACTATTTGGGCTTCTACTCTGTACAGGTGGCCTGGTACACCCCCAGCCTTATTGGCTATGCGTGCCTCCTACCTCCCCTTTAGCACGCCCCAAGCCTCGCAGCTGTCCCGGACAATGTCAGGTCACTCTCTCTCTTTATGCGCCTTGCCTGGGGCCCCTGGGCTTGTCACACAACTGGCGCCCCTTCTCGGCGCTCCTGGGCTTGTCACACAACCAGCGCCCCTTGCCTGGCGCCCCTGGGCTTGTCACGCAACCGGCGCCCCTTCTCAACGCTCCTGGGCTTGTCACGCAACCGGCGCCCCTCTGGGTTCTTGCCAACAATAAGTGTCCAACCCGGCTCAGGCGGCCTAAGCCTTACCTGGCCCTTTGGCCCCTCAGGGTTCCCTCTACAGTGGAGCCCCTTCGGGACTCTATCCCACGCTCCCTGCCCTCTCTGGGCTCGGTCCCGATATGTGCCCTGCCTCGCCCTTTCCTGGGGCTCCTGCTCGCTGCACAAGCCCGGTCGCCCCTTTGGGTTCGGCTAGTGTAATCACCCTCTTCAGGCTTCCAACCGCATGCTCCGGCCCTGCCTCGGGCCTCTAACCGTGTGCCTGCCCTACTCCAACCTCTTACACTCGCTCTCGCCCCCCTTTATGGGACTTCCCCCTGGACTCGCCTCTTCTGGGGCATCCTAATAGGGGTCCCTCCCTTTCAGGGCTTATGCCTCGCCCTCTCTGGGCTCCTCCATAATTCGCCCTTCTCAGGGGCTTGTCCCAATCCACGCTTATCACACCCTCGCCCTCTCTGGGGCTTGTCCCAATACGTGCTTCTCGCGCCAGGGCTCAGGTGGCCCGTAGCCATGCCTGGCCCTCTTGACCCTTCTCAGGGTCTTTCACCCGACTGGGCAGAATACTGCCCTCATGGGATGGGGTCTCCACCCCCACACACCGCGCCACACCGGCGCCAAACAGCTGTGCCTCCCAGGCACTGCTCTGTGCCCAAACAGGGCACCCAGGAACCTCCAGACTACTGGGGAGCTCCCGTGAGGCCTCCTCGCACCCCTACAGCCTCACCCGGTCCTCTGCTGATATACACAACGAACTAAACAGAACCATAAGCCAAACGGCTGTAACAGAACAATAAGCCTACTGGCTATAACGCACACTCCGGTCCCACAGGCTTCTCCTGCCCAGCCGGTCAGGGTTCTCTCTACCCTGTACCATGATGTAGCTGGTGGGTCTCTCAGTCTGCTCCACCCAGCTCAACTCCGCTGCAGAGCTCTTGCTCCTCCGGCAGCCAGAAGGTAACTACCAACTAGGCTCTGGCCTGGGTTGTTTATAAAGGCCAGGCCCTGCCCCTTTCTGGCCATGTGACCTGCTCCAGTTGCCCCGGCAACTAACACCTGAGTTGCCCTGGCCATTAGCAGATGCCCTAATTCCTACTTAGGAACGGGGCACCTGAGTGCCCCCGTGACAAGGGGGATGAGGCAAAATGCCGTGTTTACTGATTACATGAATCAGACATAGAGGTTCGGACACACCACTCATACAGACACACTCAAAGCATCATACACATCATTACGCACAGACATACACAACCACAAAACAACCATTCCATTCAGATATTATAGTTACCAGCAGCAGTTGCTCAATAGAAGCACTGGGTAGCCAGTGCAGGCCTATTGAGAGAAGATGAAGATAGCAGCTGGAGTAGGGTGACCAGATGCATCTGTGTTCTGAAGAAAGCAGCAGTCAAGATAGAGGCTTACCCACCCTGGCATTTTGAGAGTCTTCCTTTTATAGGGATTGGCATCCTTTGCTCAGCACTGTGGGGTTTTCCATGCCCAATTTCTGTTGTTACAGTTGTTTCTCCTGTCTTTCTTATCTCAGCTCGAGGTCATTTTGTTCTTGCTGCCTGTGGTGGGCAGGGGGTGCTTCTGCATTAAGCCACCCATGTCACTTCACCCAACCACCTTCCAGGCTCCGAGTGCCTCCCTGGGAGTGCCTCATGTCTGGCCAATCCCCTTCCTAGAGCACACCTGCTAGCCTAGCCTGGGGGTAGTGCTGCCACCACTCAGGGTCTGGCCTGATCCTGGCACTGTGTCCCCTGGGAAATACAGGCTTAGTAGCCCTTGAGGGTACTCGACCCACTTCAAGAACTTGGGGTGCCTCCCTCATCCTGAAGCAAATAGTGGTCTTCTTTAGTCAGGTTAACCATTGGGACCCCAAGGTATAATCTAGACCCACTCCCAGTAAGTGTCCCATGCTAGGTACAAAGGAGAACTTTATTGGAGTTTACAAGGAGTAAGTTTGGAATAGGGTACAGGGTAGAGCAATATCAGAGATATCCCATAGAGTAAACTGGCATGGCTGGGTAGCCTTTGATCAGACATGAGTTTTAAGAGAGAAAGCAAATTTCAGATGGTCCATCTCTTCTCTCTCTCAGTTTTCATCATGGCTACTGCTCCTCCTCCTGGGAAGTCCTTAACTTATATACACTTTATGACCTCATTTACCTGGTCCAATGGAAGCCAGCACCTGCTGGCTGCCAGCCAACCAATTTGAAATGCAGCACTGGTTGCTGGGAAGACTGGCAGGGTCTCTAGCCCTCTCCCAGTCAGGTTGGCATTGCTTAGAACAATAGAGAGCATAAGCCCTTCACCCAGGTATGTGATGCCAGTCATATAAGCAGAGGGAGCAGCTTCCCCCCCCCCAAGAATGTATCTAACTCAGATTACCTAAAGAGATGGGATGTCTGCCTTCTGCAGGGCCCATATTAACCAAATTGTCACAGAGCAGAGTTTTTGGGGAGAGACAGAGATGGGCTTCTGCCACACTGCCCATCTGGTAGGATGTGCTGTATTCCTTCTCCTGGTTATCTCCTTTATGCCCTAGCCTCAAAGGGATTCTTCAGCCATCCATTAATTAGTTTACTGACTGGTAACTTACATATTTGGCACCTTCTTGACTACATAAATAGTTAAATCTTTCTTTTCTTATCTGTATGCCATTCTCCCACCATTTACCCTTTCACATACACTCACACACAAAAGGTTTATACAACATTCATTCACTTATGTCAAGAAAGCAATTCATGTCAAGCAAGAATATACAAAATGGATTTTTTAGTAAACTTATAGGATACAATAACAAGGATAACATGGTTAAAAATCTACTAAATATTATCAAAATCTATGCTAAGATCATTCATGCTACACAAGGAGGAGGTGATAGTGCTTCTCTATGTGACACTGGTTAGGCATCATCAGAATTACTGTGTGCAGTTCTGGGCTTTGCATTTTAATAGGGTTATGGAGGAGTTAGAGAGGGTCCAGAGGTAGGCAACAAAGATGATCAAGGAAAAGGTGCTTAAAAGGGGAAAAATATCAGGCTTCAAATACTTGAAGGCCTGCATAAAGAAGAGGGAAAGTAACTTTTCTCTTTTGCTGAATAGAGAAGGACATGGATCAATGAAATGAAGTTGCAGTAAAGTACATTTAGATTGGATAGTCAGAAAAACATCTTCATTTTTGGAATAGACTCCCTAGGAAAGTTCTGAACTCTCCATCACTGGAGGTGTTCAAGAAGAGATTGAACTGGTTGGGGATGATCTAGGCATATCTATGCCTATATTCTACTATGGGTATTTATCATGCTTCTGGGCTTTGCTGGTTGTCCCTGACCTCCCCTTTTTGATGCGTGCATCAGGGTGTTTTTCAGCCTTCCTCAGAGACATTGGGAATCAGCTACAGCCAACTCTGGGGACTTTGACTACGGTATTCCAATGCTTCTGTTGGAACCGAAGGCAGAGTTTTCTGGATAGAAGGTTTTGCTCTCCACTCAGGATCAGACTGGTCACCATATTTGGGGGCAGGGGAGAGGAGAGATCACTACTCAAAGAGATGAGGTGTAATTATAGTTTCAATGGGATGGTTTGGATAGGGATGATCTGCCTTGGGCAGGCGGAAGGACTATATGACTTCCAGAGGTCCCTTCCAGGCCTACTTTTCTATGACTCTATAACTTACAAGTAGCATTGCAGGGGAGGGAGCTGGGACTTGTAGGTTACCAAAGTAAGGTACCTTTTGATCTAAGGGTGAAGTTACATGTTACCTTTTGACCATACTATATCTGTGGAATGTTAAGCAGTGTAAAAGTTAGAACATGTGAGCAGTTGCATGTTAAGCATTAATACTGTTTCTTGCCTGCATGGCTCTGACTTGCCACTAGAGGGTTGGTGAGCAGGGGCATAGCTATGAACCAGGGTACCTAGAGCATTTATACACATACTCTGGGAGTTGGGAAAGGGGAACTTTAATTACAGCAGCTCTGAGAGTCACTTTAATTAATGTGCCTGGAGCCTCGTGTATCAGTGTCCCCACAATGAAAAATAATGGTGGGGGTTCTTTAACTAAAGCTATCCAGAAGGGGAAAAGTGTTCTTGGAACTTGCTCTGCCAATACTCCCCAACAAGGGGAGCTGGAGGGCTGTTGACACATCTTGCTGAGGCATCCTTGGGCAGAAGAGTTCAACATAAATCTCAAAGAGAGCCCTTAAAGGAACAAAATAAGTAGGGAGAGAGCAGTACACCCCAAGATGCTGAAGAACCTAGCCTGACACTGTCTTCCTATGTGTAAGGTGCTACACATTCAAATTAAAGTGTGATACAAATGAGCTGCAAAGATATTCTACATATGACAAGTAATATCTTTGAGGTTGGGTCTCCATTTTTACATTGTATTTTTGAATAATAAATTGCTAGAATGTGTTGCATATTACAATTTATTGATCTGTAAGCACATTAATCACACTTTAAAAATAATGCGAATCAAGGGTAGGATGTTGCAATCCTGCCCTACTTCTGTATGGCTTCAGATTTATAGTAATTTATGATGGTTTCTGGATAAGGCATATGGATCCAAATTATAGCCCAGTATTTGAGAAGGAGAAGGTTAGGATCATACTGCAGTTCACAGTGCAGTTTCTCCTTTTTTACAAACATTGTATTGATTGGCTGAGTTTTTAAAATGATTTATAAAGTAAAAATTGGCAAAACACAAAATATATTGTTTTCAGATATGGAATAGTTCTTGGCCATGCAGACTTTTACAGAAGGAGCCTAATGCCTTATAATAGGAAACATGCATTTAATAATTAATTGAAAAAAGCTATAATTGTTTGCTGCAAATTATATGAAAAACGCCAGCTGATGATTTCAGTTAGCAATTCTGAAGCCTGAGGGTTATGCCTTGCCAGTCAAAAGATATTTTCCTTATTTTTAAAAAAATACTAAAGTGGGCTGAGAGCAAAGAGTTTACCAAGACCCTTCCTATCATTTGCAGTTCATTATGAACCAGATAATGTCCTTAATATTCGGATGCTAAACTCAAGTGTGCAAGGAGATATTAGAGCTTTAATTCTGAACTTTTACTTTCACCTTTTCTTTCCTTAATCTGTGCTTCTGTTTCATAGCTACATGGATTTATTTTTTTCTTTTCTTCTTTTTTTGTCTGTGGTGCAACACTTCTGGCCCAAGAGCTGTCCTTAGGGAAAATGACAAACTTGTATTTTGGCACACCTGCAGTGGCACCTGCCCCAGTGCTCCCCTCCCCAAATTAGTGGTGCTGCTGCAGGTAGAGGCAGGCAGGCAGAGGCATGGGGAACAGTCTGGCAAGGAGGCAAAGTGGCATGGTGCACCAGGCAGATGGGTGGGCTGGCCCCACTGCTGCCACCTGCACTGCCTGGTCTGGCTACTCCTGAGCAGTGGCTGAAGGTGGGGGGTAGGCTAGGCTGGGAACCACTCCTCCTGCCTGGGGATGTTGGTCAGCTGGGTTGGGGTGGGGAAGTGTGCTGGTGTGAGTGCTGGCTGCTCAGAAGTGTGTGGGTGTGCATGTGGATGTATGTGTGTGTGTGTGTTTGGCATCTGTCTGACCACAGTGCCCTGGGCATTCACCCATATTGCATTCTCCTAAGGCTGGGCCTGCCCCTTCCCCCAACTCCCTTTTGGGTACATCTATCTTAGGTCTCAATATTTTTCCTTTTAATTCACTATTTTCAGATTCCTCTGCACAATTTGATTTCTTTCTTTCTGCCAATTTTACTTTATGCATTGTGTTCCCATTTTTCATTCTCCTCTGCTTGCTTGTTATCTCCTTCCTTCCCCAGGTTCTTTAAATAATGTTTCCATCATTCCACCTGCACCACCCAAATACCAGTGTTTCTCTTTTGTCATTGCTTTGTCCACTTAGGACAGGGGTCAGCAGTCTGTAGCTCATGGGCCAGTTACAGCCTTGAAATCTTGGGCTTTAGTGGTGGTGTTGGGGTGAAGGTAGGGGAGGGGGTTCAATGGCATTCAGTAGCAGAAAGAAGCAGTACCAAAAGTGGCTGGTCCTAGTGCTGGTTTGCCTGAGGTCTGGGCTGGACCATTCTGGGCCACTGCCAGGACACATTGCCAACTGCTGATTTACTCTAAGGACAAACTGTCTTATTATCTGCTTTGCAAGGGGAGAAAGCATAAATCAGCTAGTATCATCTATCTGTTATATCTCTATAATCCTGTAGCGATAAAGAGTTACTTGAATCACCCTTACTTTGACCCTGAATGAAAATGTGTTGGTGGTATAATGATTTTGCCCCATTTATGCAATTGTAACATTTTGAACGTGATAGCTTTATAGGTATCCTTTGCTATCAGTAAAATTGGTATATCTGTCTATACCCTTAATTTTCTTTTCTTTGTTTTGTTTGCTTGGTGGGTGTCTTATGTATCTTTGTCCTATTCATCCAATGCTTAATACATTAGATTGACTTTATTAGGACTTCTACTCTGGCTCTCACTAATTTAATTCACAATTAATGGCATCATTCAGCTTTCACGTAAGTGTAATTCCTTTTTAATTCAATTAGAGATAAATTCCCATAACTGAGAACATGACAGGGCTGTCAATTAATCACAAATGTAATATTTAATCTTTATTTTGGGAAAAGAAATAAGTTCTTACTTTAATACTAAACTGCCATGGTCTTATCTGCGAAGGTGTTCCAGCTAACAATAAGGTTTTACTAGCCAAATAAACAAGAACTGGATATTTATTCTTATTTGTTTACAGCCAATACTGTGTGTCACCATCTAAAACATTCAGAAAAACTCACTTCCCAAGGAGCCTGCAACTTAAATAGGCACTTTTTAATTAAACTTAGTGTTATCATGAAAGGGATTTTTCCCCCTTTGAATCCTGCCTGTACAATTTGTTAATTGCACTTTCAGTCTTGGAACAAAGATTTTTAAGCAAGGGCTTAAAAGCTGCTTCACAAGGGCTCCTTCACATTCAACAGCACAGACACACAACAGTCAGTCTTACCTGACCTGATGTCTCCAAGATCCCAGCAGTAGCTTCTGCAGCAGAATGGTGTCCCTGCACCTGACTGTTGCTGGTCTGGCATGGGACTGCTGCTGCCCCAGCACAGAGTCCCTGGTGCACTATCATTTGGACTCTCCCTCTAAGTTAGTGCTATGGGCCAGTGTCCTGCTTGCCTAACTCTGTTTATGTTACTGAACCTGAAGGGAAGCCCTGTATCACCAAAATGGGACAAAGAAAGCTTACTTTGTTGGTCGGCTCCCTGGAATAAAGATAAAACACATCTGTTTCTTCTTAAATGAATGACTTTATTGGAAAGTTAAACAAAAGTTTAGCTAGTATTCAGATTGGGAAGTGGAAATGTGAAAAAAATACTCACACCTGAGAGGATGTATGTAAGTTGGACCCCAAAATCTGTGTGTTCTTGTTAGTTGTTCATTTTCCATAACAACTCAGGTTTCATGTTCCTCCTTTTCCTCTCCAGGACTACAGTCACAAATAGCCAATCGTTAATGACATGTATCTATCTGCAGTTTGATTGGGTACATGTTAATGAAGGGGTTGATCATGAAGACCTCCTGCAGCTAAAGGAAGGTATCACAGTCATTGTTTAAAAACTTTTTAACTAGGATAACATCAGAGGTTATTGGTTAGGTTTAGTCTTACAGTGAGTGCTATTCCTTGCATTCATGACTAGTACTTTGTCTGAGTTACTATTGTCAAACATGTAGGTAGTAGGGCTGTGCAAAAATTCAACAGCTGTTTCATTTTGACACTGTTTTGACTCAATTCAAGGTCAAAACAGCAAAATCAAAATGAAACAAAGGTCATCAAAATAGCCTTGAAACAAAATGAGGCTAGTCGAAAGGTTTCAACCATAGTGCTGGGGATGGGAAGTCAGTCCAGATGGGCTGACTTTCTATCCCCAGTGCAAGATCCAGCAGGGGGCAAGGAGGCAGTGTGGGGGAAAGCGAGGCACCCCAGCTGGACTGACTACCCATCCCCCTGTGTGATCTAGCATGGGAGATGGCAAGGCAGTGATCTAGCATGGGGAATGGTGGGGTAGCCCAGCTGCGATGCTTTCTTGCTCCCCGTATGATCTAGCATGGGGGATGGAGAGGCAGCCCAGGTGGGCTGCCTCCCCACCCCCAGAGCAATCTGGGAGGTCATCCCAGCTGGTCTGACATCCTGCTCTGGGCTGGGGTTGGGCATTTCTCCAGTCCCATGGTCTGGCAAAACAGTTGAAACAGAAGTGAGGCTGTTTCAACTCAAAATTATATTTGCTACAAAACACTGTTCCATCCAGACCTCAAAACTGAAGTTGGAACAGAATAATACCATTTCTCACAGCCCTCGTAGGCAGTGCTTTCTTGTTTAAATCAACAAAAAACATGTTAACTGGCCTTACAAGATTGTTTGTTTTTTTATGTTTGTTATTTTATAAGTTATACCTTCACAGCAAGAACATATTATTCCTAACTTTTATATAATGAGGGATATATACAAGATGGAGGCACTTATGACAAAATATGTACAAGATGGAGGCACTTATGACTTATGTGTTCCTTCCAACTGCAGTATGCAATTATCAGGCAAAGTTTTATCATAATTTTATTTTGATCCTGTAATCTACCTTCTCAAAAACTCTACAGGGAAGTATTTAAGAGTGTGAAGATTTCAGAGTGTAAAGGTTTTTCATTCCCTCAGTGGACATCAGAAAATGAAAGGAGCTCGAAGACAGAACTCTTCAGCTTTCCTTCATGTTGCTTGCATGTCCACTACTTGTGTTACAAATGGGAATTCTCATCACTGGCTGTCTGATCCAGTTGAAAGAAGAAATATTTTGTTGTTTTTTTTGTTATTTTATTGTTACTGCATTGTGTTGTGTTTTTTTTAATTTAGTGATATCTTTATTGGATCAAGTGTGTAATTAGGAGAGTGATTACACAAACTTTTATGCACAAAATGCCCTTTCTCAAGTCTATACAAGATGAACAGTGAAGTTGAAGTCAAACACTAAATAAAACAATGGTTTGTGTTTAACTCAATATGTAAAAAATACAAAAATAAAAAACAAACAAAATGCACCCGTCTGGACTAACGTAGGTACTCTCTAGCCTCCTTGGAGTGTGCACCTGGTCCTGGCCACAGGGTGTGCCCTTAGGTCTAGGCCTTGGGTCACGTTCACCCTGAGGGAGTCCTTGATACTCGTCTGCCATGACTTGATCTTCCTTTTCAGTGGTGGAGCTCCTCGCAACTCCTCGTGGACCGGCTGCTGCCCTTAGTGGTTATTCTTGGGGCTCCACCTCCCCTACACTTCAGCCATATGCCAGCCCTCAGGATGGCCAGATGATGTATTGTCAGCCTGTCCCCGATGTGATCACCTGCCCTGTCTTCTCCCTGCCCATCTCTCTGCGTCTCTCCACACAGGATAACTATGGGACATGGGACAGTCCTCGTCAACATGTGGAGTCTTCCACTGAAGCATCACAGTCCACTCCGCTGCCTCAGCTCCCTTTGACCCAACAGGTCACTCATGGCCCCTCTCCCTGGTTTGGAGCTCTGTGCAACTCAAAACATATTAAGAAAGAAAGAAAAAAAATGAATAGTTTGGGCACGGGCCCTCAGCCGATCCCACTCAGAGGTCCGGCATCTGTGACTCCTGGGGTCCCTCAACACCATTCTCCTTGGCCAGGCTGCCCTGCCAACCTGGGGTGATGCTTTTTTTAAAGGATCCAGGACCTTTCCAGTGGGTCTCTGTCCGCATCCCCTGTGAGCTGCTGACACAGCCTGTGGCTCTGGTGCTACTGCTCTCCCTTCCATTTCCCCACTACCGGCTTTTAAATAAGCCAGGCAGTGATTTTTTATGACATCATCTGCCGGCATCACTCCCAGACAGAAATAAAAGTGGCTGACAAACTACACAGGTTGCTCATCTCAGGGTGACACATGTGGCTCCACTTTTCCTGAAAATGGTAAGCATGCCCTGCTTTCAGGGTTTTTCCCTTTCTTCTTTGGGTGGATCAGCCCTGTCTTGAGTCCCACCACAGGAGGGTGCTCCAAGGCCTCCACTTGTGTCTCCCTGGGACACAAATAGACCAGGCACTTAATGGAGTGGAAGCAGGCTGTAAATTAAGAACGAAGAGAAATTATCAATAATTACTTCAAAGCAAAGAATTCAACTGAATATAGATTAATTATGTAAAAGTTCAAGATAGACCTATGGAAACTTTCTGATGCAGTGATCATCTCATACATGGAGACCAAGCTCATGAGAAGGACCACTTTTTTGTCTCTGGCAAAGTTGGTCTCTGGCAAAATTTGTGCATTGAAACTATTCAAACCTGCATCTTGTGGAAAGGTGTGTGGATCACAGATCTTTGTTTCAGATGAAAATGTCTTCCCTAGAGATGGGTTCAGAAGACAGCAAGAGCCCTTGCCTGCAAAGCAGCCTGGTGGGTGAGCAGGTGAGCAGGGTGCATCAAAGGCAGTCAGCACTTTAATCAGCTTTTACAGATGATGCATTGCAGAACCACAATTTAGTGAGCAGGAGACAAAATTTAATGTTAATAGCCAGTAATCGTAGACACCAGCTGCATCCCTTGATTTGAGATAGAGTTTTCAGTTTTGTTTTGTTTTGTTCTTGTTGTGTTTTTCTTTTTACATGTTGTGATAGGCAATGCGGGGGAAAACAACAACAACAATTCTTCTTTGTGAACAGTGCTACTTAGTATTAGATGATAAAACTGGCAAACAACCAAAGGTTAAGTTCTGCTTATAGTGGAAGGAAACTGTAACTTCTTAGGTCCCACAGCCCGCACATTAGACCAAATAGCCAGCATAACTATTTAGAGGGGCTGTGAAAATAGTGATGTATCATTCCACATTGTATTGAATGGACTTGGCACAAAAAAAAAAAAGAAAAAGAAAAGAAAAAAGAAAATGGTGAAATAGTTAGGGCCAGATTCTATTCTACCTTTTGGGTGTGTAAGTGGACCTA
>NW_017728992.1:33640515-33643590 GCF_001723915.1 Gavialis gangeticus
AAAAAAAAACAGAAAAAATTGTTTATCACAGATTCTACTCAAGGCTGAAATTTCTACAGGATCTCCATAAATTCTGAAACATTAGTCTGAAATTCAGATTCCTTCATCCTATGACAGTTTTGTGTCTCTTTTTGCATAATAAGAAGCCTATCACGTGTAAAATATAGTCACCTTAAATAAGAAAAATCTTTGTGATGGGTGCATCATAATTTGTTACATTTTCATAGCTCTGAAAAAAAAAAGACAAAAAGAAAAAAGGAAAGGAAGGAAGAGAAAGAAACTGGCAGGTTCTTTTTAACATTGATTTGTTGGTGAACTGATTTAGCATACAGTGATCTAATAATAATAATAATAATAAACCCTACTGAACACAATTGTATTTAGTTTGGTGACCCAGTAAGCTAAATTGTAAATGGGAAGAAAAATAGCTTGAAGAGTAAATGTAAATTCTAGGACAAGAAAAATATTTTTCATAAGTGTATAAATCAATTCAGTCACACTCTAGGATACATTGTAATGTACCTTGTCATTATACAATACAAATTTGAGTGTTCAGTATGAAAAAAAAATCTACAGAAATGTAAAGCTCCTTAAAACAGAGAATTTAGATGTTCCTTTATGTTCCTTAAATGTAAGGGTTAGATTTATTAAGTCGGTAGTAAATTTACATAGAATTTAGTTTTGTTATTAGAAAGTCTTCCCAAACATCCAGTCTTCCTTTCTTTTTTTCCCCCTCTTCCTCTCTCTCGCTCTCTTCCCTTCCCCTTTTTTTATCCCATAATGTCCTTAGACAAATTGTGCTTTTTCATATCAATGTAACTATGTTGAAATGAATGAAATTACCTTGAAATTCTCTGATGTAACCTGAAGCAAATTTTTACTCTTTTTCTTCAAAAATGCTAAAATTAAATTACTTTACTAATTCCATTAATACCCAGCCAATAAAAGGGGAAAAATGAAACAGAAAATCAAAATGGGAAGGCAAGTGCCTTGATAGTAATATCTATCAAAGTACCTAGTTCTCTCTCTCTCCCTTTCCTCCCTTCTCTCCCACCTTTCTCCTGCCTCCTCCCCTTCTTGTATATTTATTTAAATCAAGGGAACTTGAAGTGTTTTTTTTATTTATTTTCCCTTCAGATTTTTATACTTAGACATTTTTAAACTGGATATTATTTGGGTTGGTGCATTTAAAGTACATCAAGATAAGCTATTTTGTTTTTTAACTTTTTAAACCTTTAGTATACAGATATTAAAAGAAATGGTGAAAGTATATGGACCTTTCAGGGGATGATCATGAAACACTTGCTAACAACAAAAAAACCCATGTCACTGGATATTGAAATGCATCCCACATACCCCTCATGGAGCTATATATGTAATAGCAGTTGCCCATCTTCAGTCTTGCAGGGTTGCCTTGGTGGCCCAACACAACACAAACAGGTCAATGTTCTGTTACAAAATGAAGTGTTAAAATTCAAATTGTCATGCACCGGGCCAGGGAGTGGAAGAGTTGGAAAGCATCACTGAAGCCACTCTGTGAGTTGGTTTCTGTGGTTTTTCAGAGCCACCATCTTGATCTGGCTCAGGAGGAAATTGGCCAGGCATTGTCTTGGTATGAGATAGAAAGGATGTACACAATTTCAGAGAAATCTAAGTCCTTGATTTTAGCAAGGCTTTTGATATGGCCTCGCACAGCATTTTTGCAGGCAAGCTAAGTATGAGTTGGATGGATGGACTCTAATGTAGATAAAAAAACTGTCTAGATCATCAGGCTCAGAGGGTAGTAATCAATGGCTCAATGTCTAGTATCAGTAGGCAGCTGGTGTCAAGTAGAGTGCCCCCACGGGTGGACCTGGGGCTGGTTTTGTTCAATATCTTCATCAACAAACTAGAAGATAGGATGGAGTGCACCCTCAGCAGGTTTGAAGTTTACACCAAACTAGGGAAGTAGTAGATATGCTGGAGAGTAGGGTTAGGATTCAGTGAGACCTAGACCAATTGGATGATTGGACTAAAATTTCATGAGGTTCAATAAAGACAAATGCAACGTCCTGCACTTACGACAGAACAATCCCATGCACTGGTACAGGCTGGGGACCAACTGGCTAAGCAGCAGCTCTGCAGTAAAGGACCCAAGGTTTACAGTGGACAATAAGATGAATATGAGTGAACAGGGTGCTCTTGTTGCGAAGCAGGCCAATGGGATACTGGGTTTCATTAGCAGGAGTGCCAGAAGGTTAAGAGAAGTGATTATTCCCCTTTATTCAGCACTGGTGAGGCCACATGTGGAGTACTGTGTCCAGTTTTGGGCCCTCCACTACAGAAAGGATGTGGATAATTGGAGACACTCCAATAGAGGTCAGTGAAAATGGTTTGGGTGCTGGGGCACATAACTTCTGAGGAAAGGCTGAGGAAACTGGGAGTATTTAGTCCTGAGAAGAGAAGGCTCAGTTTGAATTTAATAGAAATCTTCAACTACCTGAAGGGCAGTTGCAGAAAAGATGGAGCTAGACTGTTCTCAGTGGTGGCAGATGACAGAACAAGGAGAAATGGTCTCAAGTCGCTGCAGGTGAAGTTTAGGTTAGATATTAGGAAACACTTTCTCACTAGGAGGTAGTAAAATGTGAGAACAGGCTACCCAGAGAGGTTGTGGAATTGCCATCCTTGGAGCTTTTTAAGACCTGGGTAAACAAAGCCTTGGCTGGGATGATCTATTTGGGGACGGTCCTGTTTTGAGCAGGTGGTTGGATTTGATGACCTCCTGAGGTTCCTTCCAAACCTAATTTTCTAGAATTTTATGATGCTAGGGTAGCAAGCACATGAAGGGGGAAGGCAGCTTTCACTTCAACTAAGAGGTATGAACCAAAACAGGCAGAGCACAAGCCCAGCCAGTCAGCGAGGGCTCTGACTGAGAGCTAGATGGACTGAGCTGAGTTGAAGAGGTGGGTCAGCTAGATGGTGTGTGACCAGAACAAGGAAGCAATGAAGCTTTAGGAAAAGTAGCATATATACAACTTCAGCATACATGGAAATATGTAGACAGAAACCTAAGCAAGCATATAATTTTGCAGTATT
>NW_017728992.1:33648590-33651122 GCF_001723915.1 Gavialis gangeticus
GGAAGCAATGAAGATTTAGGAAAAGTAGCATATATACAACTTCAGCATACATGGAAATATGTAGACAGAAACCTAAGCAAGCATATAATTTTGCAGTATTTTTTAGACCTCATTTAGGATGTGGCTCTTGGTGTGGTAGACCTGTCACCTCTGAAGAGTCATTTACAAAGGTCCTACTTTATATTTTACAATTTTTAGTCTTGTTACAGTACTTTTTCAGGAAAAGATATGTCTCATGCACTTAGTAATAGAAAATTGAATGTGCAACCCTTCAGATGAAAAACAGACTTGCATTTGGTTTAGGTTTTGTCATATTTTAACATACTTACTAGAATATAGCAGTATGATTACATGAATAAATAATTTATGTTCTCAGTTTATAGCGGTAATCAGAATTCCTTGTGCAATGTACAAACATGAACTTCTCTATTTCCACAAAGTACTTGCACATGTGTAACAGACACTCCAACATGAAAACAGGCCTTAAAAAGCTATACCTTTTTAACTATGCTGATATCATTAATGGTGTGTCTAATGTACAGGATACTGCAATTTTTATGCAAGCAAAATTCCTGAGTCCATGTCCTTTACTACCTATTGATTACTACTACCACTTATTGCTTAAATCACAGATTTCCTTGCATTTGGAATGTATGATCAACACCCTATATTAAAGTGATTTGCCTTCACTGAAGTATATTTACAGTGGTACTCTATTACCCTTTCTGTTAACAACCTTTTAAAAAGTAGATCATAATGACTAAGAAAGTGTGACTCATTGTTGAACTATTATTTTTTGCTGTGGAGCAGACCACAATTTCAACCTGTACCTGTATTCTTGGTGTCCCACTT
The DNA here is from genome assembly GCF_001723915.1 of Gavialis gangeticus. Classification (NCBI taxonomy): domain Eukaryota; kingdom Metazoa; phylum Chordata; order Crocodylia; family Gavialidae; genus Gavialis; species Gavialis gangeticus. The sequence goes on from NW_017728992.1 coordinate 33,649,443, forward strand.
CCTTCAATGAAAGGATCTTAAAAGAAAATGCAACTTCAGGATTTTTTGGTACTTTTTTTAAGCTTAAGCTCTCCAGAACCAGAAATGTCATGCTTATTGTCCTTGGCCTTACCGTTGTTTTTTTTTATCCCGTGTATACCATGAATCAAATGGTTTACCTCTAAAAGGCCATAGGAGTGATGGGAGAATGCAAAGTAGGGCTGTGATTACCTTCCTGTGTATATTGGCTGATCAGGTTTTATTGTATATTTCAGACTTCTCAGTATCAATATTAGAGCTATTGAGAACAGTACAGGAATATGGTTCAACGTCTGGCTATAAAATAAATTACATAAAAGTACAAGCTATCAGTCTAGGCAGCAGGAAATGAGAAAATAATGTAATTGTGGGAAATTGTAAGTGGAACCAAAGGGGACTGGGATACCTAAGAGTGTGTCCAGATGAGTGCATACATGCCTCTTGCCAATTTGAGACACCACAAGAGGCATGCTGAGAATGAAAAAATGTTCCCCGTGGTGCATATTTACAGTGCAGTCTCAAAATTTGATACCGGGACATCCAGGTATATATAAAAAAACCCAAACAAACCAGCACAGGGTTGGGGGGAGGGGAAGCAGGGCAAGGCACAGTCCCAGACCATGCCCTCAGATAACCTAGAAGCCAGACCTCCAGAGATATGTTTTGGTTTCTGGTGAGCATGTGTCTATGGTGCTTCTGCTGCCCCAGCACACAAGGCATGCACCCTTAATGTTCAGGGGCAAGCAGAAGAGCAAGGCAAGGATCTGGTGTGACTGGGACCTGGACACTGTCATGGGTAAGTAAGAGATGTGGGGGTGGGGGGTTGAGGAGGGGGTGTGTGTAGATTTGTGTGGGGAGTGGTGGAGGGATGTTGGGGGGTGTAGGGAGTGGTGGAGGAGATGTGCAGTCTGTGTATGGGTTTGTGGAGGTACTTGAGTGGGAGCTGTCACACACCTGCCCCCCATCCTCCCCCTGCAGCACCTGGCTGCCAGCACAGCCCACGGTGGTGCAGAACTGCCTGACATAGGCTCTGTACATGATGAATAGACTGGACTTGACCCAGCGTGGCCCAACCTAGCCTGGCCCACTAATACATGGCTTCAGACAAGACCAGGAAAGTCGTGCACTAGCAGGCCAGGCTGTACTGGGCCCATTAAGCATGTACAGAGCCTGTGTCTCATAGTGCTGTACCACTGCTGTGTCTGCTGTGCTGGTGCTATGTGGGGCAGGTGTGGAGGCAAGTATGTGGCATCCCCTGCTTGGCCCCCTCCACAAAGCATACAGCAGGACCAGACCTGGCATGGCCTGGCATGTTCCCCAAACATGCCTTTGTACAGGACCAGGAGGCACAGCTCCGGGACTTACAGCTTCTGTGCAAAGGTGCACTTATCAGCGCGGGCTGGGCTGGGTTGTGTCAGATCAACTGTTAGACCCTGACTCCATGCGGCACCCAATGACTAGAGAGATGATGGTCCAATTGCCAATGGATCCTGTGACTCATTAGCCAGATCAAGCAGGGAGCAAACAGCAGCACACATTGCTCCCAACAGCTTTATTCAGAATGGATAAAGCTTTGGACTAGCTCCCAAAAAAAACAACAAACTGGGGAGCTACCCTAAATATTAGTTCTTTTCACATTTTATACACCTTGGTTCATACATA
>NW_017728992.1:33651319-33651605 GCF_001723915.1 Gavialis gangeticus
CACACACACACACACACACACACACACACACACACACACACTACCAGCTCATGTACATGCACATCCAAACTAGCCTAGGCACATGCATACCTATCACCAGTTCAAACACATACAGACTACACACTAAAAATTAGACAAAAATCAATTGTCTATACCCATACACTATACGCATAAAGAGATCACTAATTCATATATCATGCACTCAATGATATATATATATATATATATATATATATATATATATAAACATACACACAACAGTTCACACACAACTAGCTAGAGAGAC
>NW_017728992.1:33656605-33663687 GCF_001723915.1 Gavialis gangeticus
TACAGTGTGTATGTGTGTGCTTGGGGTACCTGGGATACTTAAGGGAAATTTAAGGTTAGAAGGAGAGCGTTAAAGTGTAGGGAGTGAAAGATGCCAGAACCGGGATTAGAACTGGTGGACTAGAGAGAAGCTAGCTGAGAAACTGAGGCTTGGGTTTACTTATGATCAAGTGGCCCCAGGATTACTCAAGGTCACTGATGCATGATGGGAGGGGAGAAAAAAAAAAGTCTGGTGGCAAGGAGGAGACAGCTAGGAAAGCAAAGAAACAGGGGGTTTGGAGGCAGAGGGGAGTTCAGGACAGGTGTTGGAGGTGGTGGTGAGCCAGAAGCAGGTGAGGGAGAAATGAGACAGAAATTAGCGGGGTGAGGAGCAGATATTGGAGCAGGGCTGGACTGTAATAAAGCAAACCCAACTGAGGGGTCCAAATAAGAGGTTTATTAAGCAGACAACACGTTACACAGCCCCATGAAGTTATTGGTTCAAACACACACACACACACACACACACAAGCAGTCACAATGGCAGCAGGAGAAAGAGACTCAGTGGAATGGTTGGAGTCCAGGTAGGGAAGAGAAGCAGAGTCCAAGTCCTTGGTTGAAGACATGGTGGGGGTAATACCTACCTATCCAGGCTAGAAAGGGGTCTTTGTCTAGCACGTGTTGTCCACAGGGGGGTCACTGGCAGGGCCCTCTAGGTGGATAGGTGGTGTGGCATGGAGCTGGTCCAGATGGAGAGGATGTCTCAAGGAGTCAGCCTTCACTATCCCTTTTTATGGGGCAGACTACCTCTGACCTCGTATGGGGAGAGCCTGTCCAGGCAAGGTCAGTCCTGTTCCAGTAGGATCCAGGTGTTCTTACTGAGCATGTGCAGCCTTGGCACAATGGTGGGTTGCCTCATCTTTTATTTCTTGAATGTTGAGGGTGATTCCAATAGCTGGGTTGTTGGTCCAGGTATTGGTGTTGATGGTTTGGTCATTCAGAGGGAGCTATTTTTAGACCTACTGCCATTGCCTCTCGAGCACCCTCATTCATCCCCATTCATTCAGGAACCAAGTTACATAAGAGGGGTAGGTGTGAGTCATGGGTTACACAACCGGGCATGGGGATAAAATGGAGGCTTGGCATTCCGTGATGGAAACTTGACATGACTTACGCTAACTTACTGTACTCAGCGGGCTTCAAACATCTGGTCCCATGCTGCCCGGCTTTGAGTGTGTAAGATCGCTCGTCTCTCCATCCCGTAGGTTGTACAGCCCGGATGTATTGCCCCTGGGTAGTCTTCACCCCAATCTTTCCTAACATGACTTTGTTCGTTCTTTCAGTGGTAGGGATTGACTGCTAGGGCATATCCGGAGTCGGGAATCCTGGGGCAATTGTTTTCTGCGAGGCTCCAGCCTCCCCTACACCTCGCCCTGATACCCAGCCTCGCCAAGCTGCTGACGTCTCCGGACTCGACCCTCGCCTCTTGATGTAATGGGCACTCTGGTGCAGATATAAAGCTCTAACCTGTCCCTGACTCAAGCCAAGCATGAGACCCTCTACGGCCTTCCTTCCTACCCCTCCAAAAGTGGGAAACAGAACAACAAAATTAAGAAAAACACTACCAGTAAAATCCCTGGCCTCACACAAAATGGGCTCCCTGGCCCAGAGAATTCCTCTCCCTATCAGCCCTGTAGAAGGCACCCCTCTTTCCGGCTAATATCCCTCCTGAGTGCCGGACGGGACCACTGCGAGTCCCCCCCAATTCAACCCCGCTCTGTCCGGAAGATATCCCTCTTTAGTGCCGAACTGTACTACTGCGGGTCCCTCTGATTCAACTCCACTCTGTCCCTCGCCGAGCGGCTCAGACTGGTAGGGGCTTGTTTCATGCAGCCCTTCCCACCGCTTAGGCTCTCTGTTCCCTGTCGGGGTAGACTCCGGGAGCCTTCCCAAACCTGAGCTGATCCCACCTGGACTGATGGGTTGATTCCCATCACCCTCTCTTCAGGGCCATCTCTAGTGTCGGCTTTTTCATCCGGAGTCCTTGGATTTTCTCCCTTGGCTCCGTCGCGGTGAATAAGGGCATCCGCCACCTCACCACTGGTGTCTTCCCTCTGACAGTTTTGGGTGCAGCCTCTTGTCTCATGGAGGGTCGTCTGGATCCTCCTCACCACCGATCGAGGGTCCAAGGGCACCTCCTCTGGCAGCTCCTCTCCGGCTCTCTCCCCGTCTCCTTCACCCAGGCTGCCTTTCATTTTCCCGCATCGGCTCTGCTCGTTACTCCCCGCAGCTGGCCGCAGTTTCAAAAAGATGCAGCTAATCAGCCGCGTGGGTCCCGCCGTCTCTTCCAGTCTCACCACGTTGTCAGCTGCAGGTAAGGGAATCTCTGTTGCTCTTTTCCCTTCCCACGCCTTCCTTGTGGGGTTTAGGGTCCTGGGGTTCCCCCTTGGCCCCTCGGGGTCTTTTCTGCATGGTTTCCCTGTGACACTCACATATATAGGCCTAAAACAGTAATCGCACAATATAAAAGCAGTAAAAAAAAATAAAAAACATAATTATTATCACTTATAAAACAGTGGATATCTATATCAAAATATCAGGGCACTTATTTGTAAAGAGGTGAGAGAAAAAAAAAAACTTAGTACCTAAAATAAAATGTTAAAGCTTATCCTACATCTTAGCTCACTTATACTTATCTAGGGAATAGAGAGGGAGAGAAAAAGTCAGAAATGGTTGAGGAAGGGGAGGGAATGCATTTTAAAATAAATAAAAAAAAAGAAAAACTGGGGGTTTTGCTACAACAGTGCATGCATAAGGCCATGAACTAAGATACTCTCAGTCACTTGCTGGTTCTTTCTTGTTCTTTACTGATTTCAGCACCATCTCCAAGGTCTTCCTTCTGTTTTATCTTGTGATGATAGCTGGTGGACTGCATTTTGTTCTTCTTACACAATGGGCTTTATGACTTTGTTTAGAAAACTGCTTGCCTAAGCATTTGCAAGGTTAGTCTTAATATATTATCCTGCCATGTTCCAGCTGCAGATCCAATGTTCCCCAAAATCCAAATTATTGTCACCCTAACACTAAGTAGGCACATTTTTCATGAGGCTCAGGCAGCAATGTGCCATGGCTCATTTTAGGCACAGTGCCATGACTGTGCTTCGCTGCCTGAGCCACATGGAAAAAGGACCTGGCTGGCCCGACGCAACTTGGCTCACCCCGCGTAGCAAGAGTGCCTTTGCACAGGAGCTGTGCAAAGGTGTGCTAGTGGACTGTGCTGGGCTGGGTCCTGCTTTCTGCTTTCTCTCCGCACACACTGTAGGTCTGGCTACAGTGTAGGGGTTCACGGAGGCAGGACTTAGCCTGGCTTGAGACCCAGTCTCTATGAGTGGTGTGGGGCCCCGGGTAACAGCCTGAGCAGCCTGGGAACACCTGAAGATGCACAGTCCCATGACAAGTGGCACAGACAACACTGGGTCTGAGGCAGCTGGGCCCACACTGTGCCACTGTGGGCTCTGGCTGCAGCAGGCCCTGAGTGCCTGAGAGCTGTTGCTGCTGTGGGAAGGGGCAGGTTGTGGACCTTGTGGGAGTGGGGTCTGTGGACTCTACAGGGAGGGCTGTGGCCCTGCAAGGAGGAGCTGTGGGCTCAGGGAGGTGGCGGGGGGCAGGCAGCTCTTATTTTTCTATGACAAAAACCCCAAAAGTAAATGCCAAAGCATGTAGATATTTAGAATATATTTTATTATGATGATAGAGACACTGATAGGCTTCCAAATTGGTTTAAACTTGTAAATATATCAATAAAACTTTGCCCAAACTGATCCCTCTCTATATAGTGGCATTTCATTTTAATAGGGAAAGAACACTATCTTGGGTATTTTAATGAGTAAATTTTGGTTTCTTACCAGAGAATTTGCAATTTTTAAATAGGGAATACCAGGATTTCTGCTGGTGAGACAAATGGTGAGGCCCGGGCAGAGGAGTATGTCCGGGGGCAGCACCAGGGACTTAGCTGAAGGGAAGACAAGGTGGTTAACCTCTTTCTTGAAGGGAAATGCCATTAGAAATCATGACTGGCTATTTCTGCAAACTATATAATATAATATAATATAATATAATATAATATAATATAATATAATATAATATAATGTTCACAACAATATCCTCGGAGAAGTGCTATAGTATTTGTAATTAACTTCATATTTTTGGTACTTATACCATCTTTAATGGGCTCTAGTCTGATATATTGGTTTATGCAAGAATTTTTCAGGAATATATTTCCCATACTTCTATTCACATGTTGTGAAAATGCCATGTTAAAGATAGTACCCAGGCTGAACTCTTGCAATTTTTACCAGTACATATAGTTAAAGAGCATGGACTAGATTGAATATTTGCTCCCAGCCCTTAAATCAGGGCAGCACACAGTTTTGCCATGCTAAGAGTGGATCTTTAAGTTGACCCAGCATCATGGTATAGGAACATTTACAAAGAACAGAGTGATGACAATATTACTTTTGACTTGATTCTTTACCAACAGGTGATCAATATTGCCTCAGCTGAGCTATTTGTGCACTGTTTACTATTAACAAATATGTAAGGTTATTTTGTAATATTAACTATTCTGTTATTTAAAAGTTACTTCAAAATTATACTCAGAAGTCCCATATGCAGAGTGGGAAAGGAAGACATTATACATGTTTAAGCATGTTTCCCTTGTTCTTCTTTTTCCTGCTGGTCATGGAATAAATAGTAGCATGGTATAATGGATTTGGTGGTGGGTGCACATTCTTTATGGAAAGCTGTGGCATTTTTCGCTACAATTTACCATCTTTCCCTTCATCAGCAGCCCTTTACTCCCTGTAGATCCTTAAAACAGCATGTGTTTTGGCATAACATACTCGTTTTAAAATGGATTAGATGTAGCTTCCACCATTTTTGTCAAATGCATGCACTTCACCAGATGGGACAGTTGGGTCCCAGATGATTAAAATATTATTGAAGAAATTTCAGAAAAGGAAACTGGTAAAAACAACAGATTGTAATGTAATGCATAGTACAATGATTAACTTCACAATCAGCTAATAAGGAACTTTTGGATGTCTGTCAAAAATCTCTAATATAGATGTTGAACCTAGTGAGATAATTTAGATTCCATAATTGTTAACTTAGATAAGCAGGTTGTCCAAATGTATCTTATTTTAGACTCAGCTTCTCACTTCCACCGTGCCAGATAATACTTTTCCCAGTTAAAATAAACCCTTTTAGTCATATAGGGAAATGTTCCTTTGAGTGACATAATATCTACTATATAATGCATAAATGGTAAACATGTATTCCAGAGAGGTCTGGAGATACGGAGATGTCTATATCTGTCAAGAAGATCATAAAACACTTTATTCTTTAGTTTTCCTGATAATATATATATATATATATATATATATATATATCATATCAAAGAATGTAGACATCTTTCAAAAATGTTATAGTTCAACATATGGTTGCATAAACAGGAGAGCCATAGCACTTGGTATCATAGATTTTTTTTTTTCTCATTTCCCACAGTGGAAGGGTAAAGAATAAAGAAGTTCTTAAAGACTAGATTAATTCCTGCATTCTGCCTCCTCGCCACTGGCTTCACCTGATTTGCTCTCCTAATTGCATTGAATTGTAAATATTCAAAATGCACAAATCAAGCTTGGATTTCTACCCTGAAAACTTTAAGCGTGGGCTGCATGTGGGTTTAGAATTTATAGCCCTGAGATTCTATCCTAGTAATTCATATATGCTCTTGAAGTTTGTTTAGTCACTGAATCTTGTCTTTTCTGTCTTTGACAATAGCTTGAATTCTGATTTGGAAGTTATACCCAGTTTTATCTGCTGTCACTGGCAATTGCAGCTGAATGCTTCAAAATCAGTTGTTTGTTTGTTATCTGTTTCCTATGCCATAACACCTCTGTGACTCAAGGTCTTCCTCAGTGTGTGCCTGATGAAATGAAATCCACATCCTGCCTATAAATGCATTATTTTTGATAGGTCTCTGATCTATCACGCCCATCTGTTAAAAAGGCTGCCAAAGTCTAGGCCCACAACAATCAGCTTGGCAGGCTTGCCAGATCTAACACTAACTTTCTTCAAACATCTGTCCTTGGTTCCTCCTGTTTATCAGCAGAATATTGAGTTTGAAACTGGATCTGCTTGTCCCATGTTTGACTGGTTCTGCAACTCCTTAGGTATTCATGTTAACAGGAATCAAGGTGAAATGGTTACCACAAAATTAGTACAAGGTCCAGGTTGAAAATTTTGCCTTTAATACAAATATAACTTTTCCATGGAGATCAGAAACATTGAAATCAAAGGTTTTACATTACCCTATAATAGAGTTAGCTATATAATCCAAATTCAGATTTCACCACAGCTTAATTCATTTGACAACCATGACTCCTTTCAGATCATGGTGCATGTGTGAGAACTCACCCAGACCTTTGACATATGCCTAGGCAGGTGTATGGAGGAGTGGAGGCTTCCCAGACCTTCCATCCCCACTTTAGGTCATTGAGACAGAATCTGAAGGCCAGAATGAGGACGGACATTTGGTACCTCCCTGGCTGTAGTTGTATACATATCCAGGAATTGAATTCTGGTATCCTGTGTGATAGACAAGAATTCTACCACAGGGAACTCCCCACAGCTAAACTGGATAATCAAATATGGGGTTTTGTTTTGCATTGGTCACTACAGAAAATTCATGAAATGAGCCACAGAGCTTCACATAGTCTGTGCATGCCCCCCAAGAAGAGAAATAGATTCATAGATTCATAGATTCATAGATTAAGGGTCGGAAGGGACCTAGTAGATCTTCTAGCCCGACCCCCCGCCAGGGCGGGAGAACAACAAAAACCCCAAAAAGAGAAATGGGACTCAAACGAGTCCAGCTAGGTGGGCATCCAGCCTCTTCTTAAAGACCCCCAGGGTAGGGGCCAGCACCACTTCCCTTGGAAGTTGGTTCCAGCTCCTAGCCGCCCTAACGGTGAAGTAGTTTTTGCGGATGTTCAATCTATACCTCCTCTCCAACAGCTTGTGCCCATTTCTCCTTGTTATGCC
>NW_017728992.1:33664287-33680882 GCF_001723915.1 Gavialis gangeticus
CCATGCTGATTGCCCCTGAGCATCATTTCTGATGCCGGCCCCTCACAAATGTGCTCCTTGATGATCTTCTCAAAGAGTTTCCCCAGGATTGAGGTAAGACTGACGGGCCTATAGTTACCCGGGTCCTCCCTCTTCCCCTTCTTGAAGATGGGGACCACATTTGCTACCTTCCAAGGTAGCAATAGGTTTGAAGAGTATCTGTTTAAAATATTTCTCATGACACTTTGTTATAGTGGTTGGGGGAAAGGTACATAAGTTTTCAGGAAATGTGGAACAGAATAGGAAAATCTGTATAGGACCATCAACTTTTGAGGCTGTAGGTGTCAGGAACCTATATATACTAAACATCCCTTTTATGATCAATGATTGAAGCAGTAGCATTAACCAGCAGTGAGCAACCAGAAAACAAACCATAGGTATTGACTTGGAGCACCAAATACAGGAATTAAGGGTCAGGTGGAAGTCCAAGCAAGGGTCAGGGCCACCTCAAGGGACTGGCCCCATGGGAGACATCACTGTTGTTGGGCAAGGTGCTGTTGAGTCCACTGTTGCAGCATCTTGGTAATGAAGGATTTGGTGGCACTGGACAATGGAAGCAGCTGTAGGGGGCTGTGAAACAGTTGCTCCCTGGATGCTGGTTGTATTGACTACCTCCTCCACAGCAGAGGAACCACCTACGACTGGGATGTTGGGGTGGGAGATGTGAAACTAATGTGCTCAAGGTGCAAATCTTACCAATTATGCTTCCAGACTAAAGTAATATATTTCTCATTAAGGCTGATAAAATATAAGCCTTTAAAAACTTAAAGTCCTTGATGACCTGAACTGAAAATAATCACTTATAAAAGGTAAGTTGGAGGATCTTTTTTTTTTCTTTTTAGCTTTGTAGATTGAACACACATCTGGACAGCACAGCAGCAATCAACCAGCTTGCATTATTAGAATTAATTTAATAACACTCAACATTTTTTCAGTGTTTGTGTTACTTACATTATTTTGCCAGTTACAAAATAATCAAGTACTTATTATATACTGTTTTCATCCTGGAAAATTTGGGGGGAAAAAAACCACCCACTTAATTCTTTGATATAAAATTCTATCTGTGTTCTTATTGAAACCTGTGTTTTTAGCTGTTTAATGCATATTCTGGATGCTGCTTACCTCAATGTGGAGGAAAATTTGAATATTTAATGATGTTAAATCTCTCACCCAGTTATGTCAAAGAATGGAAACCTGTAAATAAGGCATACTCTTTCTTTTAAGATTTTATACTGTAAAACTATTTAACCATTCACAGAAGAAATGTTCCTCTTGAAAATATTTTAGAAATTCAGGAGTACCCAGATGACCAAATGTACAAATTTTGCCCAGGATACAGAACTAGCTAGTTATGCCTCTGGTACCTTTGCATTTGTATTAATAAATGTATGTGAACAAATCTGAAGTATCCTGTGCTTAACACACACAAATGCACTCACAAATACCTAGATAGGAAAGAAAACGTAACTATCAAAAGAAAAATCTGTTTCCTAAAGGAGTGGTAAAGAGTGGAATACTGAATAAACACTAATACAAGTAAGGGAATTAAAAAACAAACAAACTGAGCTTCTTGCCCAAGGAGATGAAATCCATCAGTTTCCTTTGTGAGTCTGACTGGATCTTAAACTTCCTGCCTATTGGCAAGACCTCTGCCCCAAGGGAATAGTATTATAAAGTATCCAGAGATTGTGTACTTACATAAAGAAAAGTTCAGAGGTTCAGAGAATACACCTCTAAATCAGTCCACTTTCAAGGTAACTTTATATGCATATAAGAAACATTTTGTTGGGCTATCCTTTTGTCACTATCAGGCTGCATGCAATTTTACCATCCAATTTTTTTCCCATTTTAAACTCAGTGTTTTTTTCATTAGAAAAAAATCTGAAAAATCATAACTTTCAATGTAAATAGTTTGTGTAATGACATGTTAACTTGTAATTTTCCAACTTGAATCTTATTCTTATATTCTTCCTATGTGTTATGAAATCTATGTCGTTACATTTTTCTTCTTCACATATTTATCAGTGTAGATTTCATTATAGGTTCATAGGTATCTCATCTCTTAATTGGGAATCTTTTTGGAGAAGCTATACAAGGGACATTGGTAACTCGTCATGCTCCCATGTAAAGCCAGAGTGTGTGTAGGAGCCACAAACCTCTCTCAGTTCCCTCTTGCTGCCTGTGAAATCAAGTAAATAGACAATGTCTTATTTAGTACTCTGATGTATTCTTCATTTCTTATGTAATCCTCTGAAGTTCTCCTTCTAAAATATTACTTCTAACTGGGCACAAACACAATCCTACTTTGATAACTCCACTCTATGCTGCCACATAGGGCAGGATATAGAACCTTTATCAAAAGACCAAATAGGCTTGAGACACGCATGACAGTTCATAAGGAAAAGGCTGAAATACAAAGCAATGGAAAATTTGTCTTCATGGTGGTTTCTGAGTTCTAGTCACTTTTCTTGTCCACTCCGATTTGTGCAAAAGAAAATAAGCAGCTCTATACTATGAGCAGATGCAGACTCCTTGAGTACATGAAGACTAGGGTAATATCAGTCTAAGTGAAGATCTCTATATACATTTGGCAAGGTTAGATTGGGCAAACAATGGCCTACCCAATTGAACTTTATTTCACGTAGAAGGTGAGCTATGTAGATCCAACTAACCTGTGCCTGATCTTTGGAGACCAGCCTTGGGCCTGGGAAAGCCCTGTCACTAACCCTATCTGTTGTGTTTTTCTTTTCCTATCTCCCCCATGGACCTACTAGCCCCTCCCCACCACAGACCAGCTACTCCTCCTGTGAACTTGCCACTTGCACCCAATCCTACCAATCAACCCTCATGAACCCAATAGCCCCCCATCACCTCAACTTAGATTAGGTTCTGGGTGAAGCTCCCAGCACTAGTGAATGCTGTCTACTCCCTGTGTATACAAGCAGGACACAACGTACTATCATGCCACTTGAATGATTGTAGATAGGGTCCTGGGAATGTCTGCACACATATTCCAAGTACAACCCTAGAGTTTAGAATGTCCTGGGACTCTACTTTTCCTACCCACCTCCTGCACCATGACCAAGCTATCTTTAGCCCACTGGCCCCTCCACACCTGCATGGACAACTCCTCCCCCCACCATGGAGCCACTATTCCCTCTGATCCCACCAAACCTGTCTGTGGACCCGCTATTCTCCTGAGCCTGCCCTGTCATCCTCCCACCCCAACTTACTTAGGTCAGGCTCCCAGCATTGGGAAACATCTGCACAATCAGGAGTCAATCTATAATCATGTGACTTACAGTAAATGACATAATTGTAGATTGGGTCCCAGGAACATCTGCATGTGACCTTAGATATGTCCTGATGTCCAATTCTGTCTTTATTTGAAACTTTGTGCTCTCTTGTGGAAGAATGACCAATCACAGGACATGCACACAGCCCATCAGATTCTGCTTTTCAGAAACACTTCCAAGCTTCTGCACGAGTTACCTGTGCAATCGCAATTAAATCCAAACTGGTTTTAACATCTTAAAGATTACTGAAGAATATGTAGCTGTCCTTCCTCCTTCTTCACTTCTTCATTATTTGAAACTCCCTCAAATTTAGACCACACTGATAGTGTGGTTAAATAATATGCTGTTTACTGGGGGGGTGGAGTTCTGAGTTGTAAGACATTAGAGGAAAAAAAGTCTGACAATGATTTTTGTATTACTTGTCTGTAAACCTTACCCCAGTTTAAATAATCTGTTGGATTCATTTATAGTTACCAGGCTAATGTCATTTATCATTTACAGATGTTCTACAAGTTTTCAATCACATAATACTATTCCTGTCCAAGTCCATTTGAGCTCATTAATTAATTAAAGAATCCATTATGATTTGGTTTCTTTCCAACCTATGGAAGCATTACTGTTTGTTATCTTCATATTAGTATGATTATAAAAATATTCAGGTAATGGCTGGCTAGGTGGAATTGCTCTGTTGACAGGTTACAGTTAATATTACAGCTAATAGAATGATGGTTTTGTCATTAATGATGATATGGTGTCCTCACTGTACTTTTTCTTGGTATATAAGAGACAGCAGGGGATTTGATTATGCAGGCTGTTTTCCTAGTTATGCACATGATGCTGAGGGTTCTCTGAATTGGGTATTCCAGTTCTGTTTTGGGATCTTTATAATGTGTTGTTTGTTTGATTATATATCAACAAATCAAGCATCGTAAGGACTCAAGACTATCATGTCAAGAACAAATCTCAAAATATTTAGAAAAGATGTGGCTAGTGCTATCTTGATTTTAATTTACCAGGGGGAAAAAATAAAGCCTGCTCTTACAATTCTTCCAGTGATCAATGTTTTAATTATCTTTACATTTTTCTTGGTCATTAATTATTACTATATATCTCTTTACACTTGACTTTTATATGATCTTTATGATTTTATTTTCTTTTTAATATAAAAGCTCATGCACATGCATATACACACACCAGTGTGACTTCTTATCAGTCAAATTGTTATAATCTTGGAGTGTTTTAAGTATAGTAAATTTAAAATATTGGGGAGAAACTGAGGAATGAGACTGGCCATCAAAATTAGCTTGTTTGTTTGTTTTTTGTTTGTTTTGTTTTGTTTTTTTTTTTTAGATAAGTGCTGCTTTTGAGGGGGAAGCTTTTCCTTTGGATTTCACAAGAAGCAACTTTATTCAGTCTCCTTCTCTTGTGCCAGTCCTGGTGTGGCTTCTAAGGGGTAGGCCTTTGGCTTTGAGACCTGACTCTTCTCAGTCCCTTCTCCTAGCTTTGTTGATTTCCCAGCTTCAGGGGTGAGTGGTGTACCCCCATTGCTGGGAGACTACAGAAGGTGGTGTGCCAATCATGTGATATATGAGGTACCCCTGTGGTTGAGAGATCACAGCAGCTGAGAGGGCTCTCAGCCATGGGAATTTGCTTCTTGCTGGTGCAGGGGGAGCCTGGGATTAGGCTCCCCCTGAACCAACAATAAGATGTGATGGAATCTGATTTGTGATCCCACAATCACACTTCCTACCACGCATGTGTGGCGTGGAAGGAAGTGTGATTGTATGGATCAGGCATTAGATTCCATTATGCCTTTACCTGCACATGTAGAGGACCCCAGCAGTACTCAGGAAGTTAGTCACTCTCATTTATGAACAAAAAATATATTTCCATAGCTAGTCTTAGGTTATCATAATGCATTTTCCTGACCCTACTCAAGGTGAAAAATGAAGAGAAAAGAAATGTTTGTGAACTCTGCTTTATTTCTCCAGCGTGAGAGAACCGTTAACTATTTAAATATTATTTGCCCTATTCTTACTAGGATCTCATTATGTTTTTGTACAATACAAATAAGAGCTGAACTTTTTGTATTTTGATTTCATTACTTAACTAAGATGTGATGAAATCAGTATGGTGGGGGGGGAATGAGAAGTCTGTTGTCAGATTAGTGAAAATAGCCCTTCCATCCTGATTTAGAGGTTTGAGTTTATAAATTTATAAGTGAAATGAGATTGTCAGTTTAAGACTTGGAAGAGTTTTGATTACTCATATAACCCATATCCTTTGGGTATCCCTCTGGCATAGTCTACAAGACAGCATTCCAGACACATCTACATGTGCTAAATGCTCTTTTCCTAATGAGCATTAAATTTAGTACCTCAAATTTCAGGTACGAAATGAATGTGCATTAGCCTGCCCTAATGTACAGTACTGAAAGAGCACATTTTTTTAAGTGACACTTAATGCTCAGTAGCCTATTTTACTGAGTATTAGCATAATTGCATGGTTTTTTTATGGGACATTTTAATGTGCAGTAAAATAGGCTATTGTACAATAAAGCAGAAGTGTATGCATGCTGTCTGCTAACAGAATTTTGATAATATCTACCCTCAAAGCATGTCTTCAGGGGCAAAACCATCCAATCCCTCCTTTCAATGTACAGAGTTACAGAACATCCCTTATGAACAAAATACAGCTACTTTTGCTATCTGTCAGAAGGGACATCACAAGTGCATACACTCCCATCCCATTTGCTGGTTTTATCAGTCCTTTTAGAAACTGGTGTCTTCTCAGGGTACGTGGATGTGTATGTCCTATGGTGGGTTGGCAGTAGTGGCTGCTGTCTCCTGCTAGAACTTCTGCCAGCAGAACCTGGTTAACGTAGACAAAACCTTAGACTCAGCACATGCAGGAGATTTTAATATAACTCTGAGACCAGGCATGAGTAGCTGCATCTTTTACCTCTCAAAATCCTTATTAAAGAAAAAGCATGTCAATTCCATTGAAAGCAGAGGTGGAAAGGGAATGGAATTAACAGCCTCAGAAACCATAATCATTCCCTTAGATAAGCCTTCTGATTTCTTAGAAGGGATAATGAGGGTAGGGAAAAGCATTAAGAATCTTACTTGACCTGCTTTCTCTGCTACTTTTCCTGAGTGTTTTCCGACAATTTACATGTGCTTTTTTCTGGGCGCAGGCAGAAGTGACAATTTTTGCCAAATCTGGCCACAGGATGTAGTCTATCGCTATGAACAAACAAAAATACATGACTGCAGACCACTTCAAAAATGGACAATCGAGTGAAACCTTCATTGCATGAGGTGTCAGATGAAGATGTTTCAAAATATAACAACTTCTGCCTCCCAGCCTGTCAGTGTTTTTCTAATGGGAGGGGGGAAAGGGAGCAGAAGAAGTTTAGTTAGTGGGGTTTTCAGCCCCTGCTGGAGGGTGGTGTGTGTGTGTATTGGAGCAGCTGGGGAACCCTGGGCTCATCTACAAAAGTCGCTACAGCACAGTAGCAACAAGCTACTGTGCCGTAGCTTAGTGCTACTATAAAGTTGCCTTGCCAGGCATTAACTGCAATGATGCTACTATGCTGTAGTAACAAGCTACTGCACAATAGCTCATTGTTAGTGGGAAAAAACACACAGTGATGGTACTGTGCAGTAACACCATGTACTGCACAGTCATTAAAGTAGCAATTTCTCAGTCTGCTGTGCATGTAGATGCAGCCTCCTAGAATGAGCTCCGTCTTCTCCCTTTCCCCCCTCCCATTCTGAAAACAACACAGACTGGCAGGGAGCTGAGCTGGCAGGGAGGAGGGGCTGTTGCTAAGAGAAACTGGCTGAAGGCTGAAGCCAGCAGCTATATTCCTCCCCCCTCTGGAACGAACAGTGAACTTCTGTTTGATTTGGGGGATTGTTGTAACTCAGAACACTTTCTGCAAAGTGTTTTGATTTACAGCAGGGAGCTGAACTTCTGTCTGCACCCTCTATGTCCTTTCTATGAGGCATTTAACCTGAGGTTATGGAAACATTATACACACATTTAAGACTATGTCCCTGTTACTGTCCATGTGGAAACATGATAAAACACTCACTAGATCAGAAAAACAAGAAATGAGAGTGTAACAATGAACTTCTGAATAGAGTGCATAGGGAGCATTTGGTTCTAGGCATCAAAGTGGCCAAGCACATTTAAAAGAAATCAAGGAGGAAGAAGATCAGGATGACTAAAGGCAGTCTAGAGCAGAGATCAGCACCTGCCACTGCCACTTTTCCCTATGTTGGCACAGAGAAGGCAACTTCTGCCAAAGTCCCCTCGCCATCCCATTTCACCAAAGTCCCATGTCCACGGGCCCAATAAAAAGGCTTTGAAGGATGAATCTGGCTCATGGACCATAGGTTGCCTCTCCCTATTCTAGAGGAGAAATATGTGAATTGATCAAGTATGCTTTCCACATTAGGACCATAATTCCCTCTGGAAGAAACCTTCAGATCAAGGACAGCATTTCTATAAAGCCTACTTTGTTAGTCTTCTGGCAGCAACTTTTCCCCATGTAATTGTCACTGAAAGATTAAAAGGTGAAATTGAGGGATTAGCAAACATTCCAAGTATTAACAAATATTTTCTTTTCCTTGATTGTATATTGGAGTTTTCATGTGACATTTGTATGTTTGTTGCAAATTTATGGCCTCCCTATCTGACAATATTGAGTAATAGAGTTAATGTACGTAGGAATTCAGTTGATAGTATCTCTTTTTTCTTTCCTTCCCTCCCTTGCACTCCTCCCTCCTCCCCCAAGGTTTACATTTGTAAGCCATTTGTAACTGTTGTGGTAATTTCATATGAACCTGAAAGGCTTACACTAAACATTTGAGATATGGACAAAGGAAAGATTCAACTCAAATGCAACTCAGTGTTCATCTTAGGTTCTTGTTGTACATTGTACTTTGAACTGCTCAAATGTTGGTCAGTGCTAGTGCTAGCTCAAGTTAAGTGCAGTCACACCTTAAGGCTAAACACCCATCTTTGACTGTGCCCCATTTGCACAACTGTGACTTGCCACTAGAGGGGTGGCAAGCATGGGTATGACTAGGAGCTACAGCTGTGAATTGCCACTGTAGGGATAGTGAGCCAGGACAGGCATCTATCCCTGCTCTAGGTGGGGGTCTGGGAGAGATGGCTTGGGTTGGGGGCAGGGTGAACACATTAAGTTGGGAGGTGGATAGTTAATGAGTGGGGGGTAGGTAATGAAATGGGAGGTGGAAACAAAAGGCAGGTTGGGGAAGGAAGTGAAATGAAGAAAGTCATCCACTGAAGGATAAAATAAAAAAAAGTTTTTTAAAAAAAATTTAAAAAGAAGGGGAAGAGGAAGTGAATTAAAGTTGATCTCATGTTTTAGTATAATGGTAATTAGGTGTTGGGGATACTGCTTATGCTTCCTGGGGTGGCTGGGAGGTGAGAGCAGTGAGGAAAAGTGCTTTTGAGGGAGCTACTACCCCTCTCCCATGAAGGAAACCCCAGCCCATGGGGACCCGATCCAGACCCCTACCTTTTTGTTCCCCCTTCTCCCCAGACCCAACTCTTGGACCCATCCCTGCTCTGTGACTTGGTTAGCTGGCATTTTGTCTGTAGGCTGTTTGCATTGGGTTACCACCCCCCTGGGGGTAGGAACATCACACCCCAGGAGTAGGAGTGGTAGTTCACTTGGTGTCAGAACTGCCCCTTGAGAAGTAGAGTTTAGGGGGTGGAAAGTCTGTCCACAAAGAACTGGAGGGTGGGGACACTGCAATTTAAACAGCTCATCTGTAGGGAGTGACTACATTTTAATGGAACATGAGCTAGGTAACATGGATTAGAAATTAACCTGCTCTGGAGTGATGTAATTTAAATTGCTTAAAGTGTGGTTAAAATTATTTTCAGGTGTTATTGTGCAGACAGTCTAGGAAGTTAAGAGATCCACGAGCTGTCTAAAATTAATGTATAACAAGGGCCTTAGACTTAAAATAATTAAGAGCTGGATCAGGAATAAAGTGTAATTTATCCATAGACAATCTTGTAATCTTGAAATTTTAACCATAAATCAAAGGATAGTAGATAGCAGTATTATATTAATTTAGGAGACAGATGGTTATTCTCATTTGTGTCAGAAAGTACTAGTCTTCTGAATACTCTTGATAAATCAGTCCTTAGTACTGGTCCTGAGGAAGTGTCACTGAGAAATCTTACTACTTTTTAAATCACTATAGCTAAACTACCTTTACATTTGTTTGTAGCTATAATTTATGGCACCAAGTACAAGACCCTTTAACATGGTCTTTTCTTAGCTAAACTAGTTTTATAACAAGTTAGAAATTTAAGAACAATTTCCTCATAGACAGAGGCCCTAAGAATATTATTCCATGTTATATGAAGTACTACAGCTCACCTCAAATTTTGTTTAAGGTTTTTTTCAGCACCGTCAACTCATTTGTCATTTCAGACCCACATAGCATCCTGAGCAGCAGTTAAATAAAATGAATATTCTGTTCAATTCTATCTAGAAATTTGTATTAAATTTTAGGTTTGAAATACTTAAGAATATTAGTCATAATAGTTGTTTCAAATGAGAACTTTACTTGGAGTATGTATATATGGAATCCTGTCATTGATTTATGGACTCAAATTTCCATAGAACCATTACTATGTACAGCTGATTACTTTTTAGACTTGCAGTTCGCAATTGCCTTGCTACATTTTTGATGGCCTGTACCAGACTGGCTGAAAGGCTGCTATAAATTTGATTTCTCGCACTCAGATTTTTGTCTTCTGGTATAACCCAAGTACTACAAGTCTGATCAATCTCTGTCTAGCTATCCTTCCAGAGAAAGCAAGCAGATAAGTAAAACTTTTTTTTCCAGCCAAAGTAGCAAGAGGAAGCTTAAGGCTGTGAAGTGTGATTGTATAACTGTGAAATTGAGCATTAGAAGGAAGATTAAGTCAGTGACATAGGCTTTGCATTTAGTTTGTGACAGTTGTGGATTTTTTGCCCAGTTCCTATGAAAGTACTACTAGCTCTTCCAAGTTAAGAGTCTCCATTTTGTCTACAGGTTCATTGTTGGTCCAACAGAGTAAAGGTGTGTATGAGGAAAAAAGAGGTCATCTAAGTCCTGTCTCAGATAGTTATAAATGATACATTGCAGTTTTAAAAATCAGTAGAGAAACTGCATATAGGGAGTTATTACAGGAAGCAGAAGGTTGGGAGATAATGTGATCAGGAATCATTGCTGCTAAAGGACTTCTCTACATGGTACATGTACTGTGCAATTACCTGGTTAATTGAGCAATTAATTTAGACTGGTTACACCTGCAAGATAACTATCCCTTCATAAAAAGACTCATCCAGCTATGAACATAGAGTTGGAAAAGGTGCAATAACTTTATAGCTGGTTTCTGCCCACTTTTAATTTGCATGTGTAGCATAGTTATGCCTCTTCAGCTGGGAGTCCCATCTGCTGACAGGACTCCCAGACTCAGGGGTGCACCATGTGCTGTGGCAGCTGGGAGTCATGCAGCTAAGGGGACTCTCAAACATGGCACTGTCCCATGGGCTGCCACAGGTGGGAATCTAATCAACTGTGGGACTCATAGCACTGGAAGTAATCCTGGCTCTGCCTACACCAGCAGTAGGGTGTGATAGGAGCTAATGCTGGATCCCATGATTGCGCCTCCTGCCATGTGCACTAGATCCTATCATGAATTTGCCTGAACATCTAGAGGGGCCTTAAAGAACACTGGACTGTATTCCAACATACAAGATATTAACATTTCAAAATTACAAATATTTTGATTATTTTTGTTCCTCAGTGTCCAAATGGATTGTATGTTGACCTGTGGCTGCTCACAGATAGAACTAGGTGTTTTGTCATGTGGCTCAGTCTGAGTAGCTAATCATGACTCCACAGCTGAAGCACATCTGAGGGCAAACACCTTTGGGGAATATTTGCTGTTCTATAGTAAAAAAGAATTGTCAGATAGTAAGGTGGTGGTGCAGGGGTAGTGGTGAGGTTTAAAAAAGAATTGTTTCTTTGTATGTTTGTCTTTATGTTTGTTTATGTATATTACTACTTGATTGCATGTGAGACATTCAGAAGATATGTTTGATGGCTAGAAAATGATATTTAGAGGTTTGCTTTTGGGAATTATTTTGTAGGTAACGTAGATAGTGCATTAGAATAATGGTCCAGGCCAACAGCAAGGGTTAATTGGTTTCTAAAAGCCTGTTTGTGACAGTTTCCTTCAAGGCCCACTGTGTCTGACACAGGTAAGCAGCAAGCAGACACAAAGGCTGGGAAACTGAAGACATGTACCACATGTACCACAGTTTTCCATACCATGAGATAAGTGACTCTGCAACATTGACACCAGGTCACAGTGCCAAACTGCCCTTGGGATTTCTAGTTTTGGTAGATGGACCAAATTAGGAGGAGACTGGTAAAAGTCCAGATTAGGATATGTGAGTGTGGTGAGTTTGTAAAACAAAGGAATATGCTGTAGGACAGAATGTGGACAGTATGACGATCACACAGGCAAACCAGTCAAGGATGCACAGAGATGAAGAGTCATCAAAGGGGGAAAAAGAATAAAAAGGGAGGGATTTCAGAGCAGCAAAGGGTCCCTGAGGCCTCCATGGACAGAGGGCACACCACCAGCCCATCTCACCCAATCC
This sequence comes from Gavialis gangeticus, assembly GCF_001723915.1. Lineage (NCBI taxonomy): Eukaryota > Metazoa > Chordata > Crocodylia > Gavialidae > Gavialis > Gavialis gangeticus. The sequence goes on from NW_017728992.1 coordinate 33,676,333, forward strand.
ATTACTGAGGGGGTTGGGCCTCAGCTTGTGATCTCCAGGCTGCTGACATTCAAGAGAGAACCTCAGAGTGAATCTTGCATAATGGCCAGAAATACCTTGACTCTGTCCATCTCTAGGACTGGTAGATATAGATCTGTTTGCATTATTCTTATCGATTACTACTGTGTATCAATAAAATTCACCTATTATCAAATGAAATGGTCATGGTCAGTCTGAGGGTTTTGGGTCCTCCCATACAAGAACTTTTAACATGTACCAACACATTGAATACAAATAGTCACACTGGTTAGATTTCTTAACTGACAAAAGAAGGGATGACTGTAAAATGAGCTCTTCTTTCTGTTATTCCCCAAAAGCGGCCTTTCTATGTGAGAAAAGAAATGTGTTCACGAGATAATATAGGGAAAAGTATATAGGTGCTGTTTTTACTGGCTAGCACCCCCTTAATGGTTAGTTTCTTTGTCTGATGTTCTGACACCTTCTGTGAGTAGGTAGGTAGATGTAGGTAAATGTAACTAGTTAAAAATGTAACCCTTCTATATTTTTTCTGCCTTAGTACAGTACAAGGAAATCGTACCCAGGCTTTTCTCCCAGTCTGAGTAGATCTGGTTCAAAACATTTCAACAGAATACATTTCCATGTAAAAACACATGCTCATTGAAACTTAAATATTTCAGGATAATTTGTTTTTTCAGTTGAATTTTCAATAGGAAGAAGTGAAAATAAGTATTTTACTTTTTTTCTTTTTATATAGCATCATTAAGAAAAAACTGCTGAAGACCGTCTTGCATTTGAAAACTTGTCTAACTTTATCCCAACCATGCAGTTGGTCCAATAAGAGAGATCACTCAAAAAATCCTGGCCTCTCACATAATTCTTGGACCATCTTGGATCATCACTCCAACACTATTAAAGAAAACTATCCTTTTACACTTAAAGTATTAAATGTTATTACATTGAAAATTATTTTAATAGCATGCTGATTGTTACAGTTTATTATGCTACGTTACAGAATGTTTTGACATTCTAAATGAAATGTGTTGATAGCTCCAAATGTGTGTGTGTGTATATATGTATTCAGGATTTTGTTATGCAAGTAATTTCTAAATTTTGGGCTTTGTTCCGATATGAAATGCTGGAATTTCCTACTGAACGTGAATTCCATTTTCTACCTTCTCTAGATATGAATAAGAGCAAATTCTAGATTGATGCCCTAGTTTTAATTCAGATCATTAAGCCGCTCCTTCTTTTTTATGCCAATAGATCCAACTGAATATCAGTCCACATGTAAAAAGTATGTGGCCTTTTTTCTGTCTGTTTTGCGTCACCTTTTACTAATTGGAATTTTCAATATTTTAATCCATCATTTGATTTGTAAATTCTGACTTCTCAAAATCCTGTTGTGTCTTGTCATTCTTTCTGGAGAAAAGCATTTTTCCTGGAAGAATTTCAGTTCATCAGTGATATAAATACAAACACTGCATTGTTATCATTTAAAAAAAAATTTTTTTGTAAATGTCAAAGACAAACTCAGTAAAATGACACATAGGAAAAAATGTCCAAGCAAGCAGTATACAACAGGTTCAACAAACTTTGAAAGTAAGTGTCAATTATCAAAGCCAACTGAACTCTTAAACAGTTTGATTTGAGATAGGCAGTTTGACTTTAACCATTTTTTCTAACTTACTGTGTTTAATATAAATCATGAAAACATGATACATTCAGAGATCAATATGTATTTGTATAACAACTTTGCAGTTTTGAAGAATTAAAGGAAAGCCTAAACTTAATAGAATGGCAATTAATTTGCTTAGTAAAAAAAATAAAAGTAGAATTAATTATGCTTAATAACATGGGGTCACAAATTTTGGATTAGATGTGAGCTGGAAATGTGCCTGATTTGGAGTACTTAAAGCAGGATCACCCATGGATATCCAGGGGTCTAAAAAACCCACAGGGAAAAAAAAGTGGAGCAGCGCACACCTGGGTAGTGTGCACCACTGAAAAGCAGAACTGGGCTACCTGGAGCCACACTGTGGCTGTCAACCAGGCTCTACCCAGCAGGATCACCACAACTGTAGCCCTGAGAGGTCCACAGGAGCCCAGGTAAGGCTGCTGGGGCCAGCACAATGCTGGCCCCAACCTCCCATACCCAACCCAGGATAACTTGCTGCGTGCCAAAGCACATGTAGTATGGGCATTCCCCAGGGACAAGCAGCTGTGGTGCAAGGTGTGTTGCTGCTAGTTGTCCCCAGGGAACCAAACATCTGCACTCATCTGGATGTGGCCAGTGGTATTTAAAATGATCTGGAAAAGTGGGTGAGTAACAAGGTGGCCTTATTTGTGGATGACACAAAATTATTCAGTGATAAAGGCCAAGGTGGACTGTGAGGAACTACAGAAGGATCTGGCTCAATTAAGCAAATAGAAAATTAAAAGGCAGATGAAATTCAGTGTAGATAAGTGCAAAGTGGTGCACCTGAGCAAAAAATAATCCAAACTAAACCTACACTGTGACAGGCTCTACACAAACTGTTAAAACACAGAGAAGAGATCTGGGAGACATTGTGAGCAATTCACTAAAAATATCAGTTCAATGCTTAGTGGCTGTCAAAAAGGCAAACAAAATGTTAGGGATTATTAAGAAGGAAATTGTAAACAAAACAGCAAATATCATTATGCTCTTTTATAAATGCATATTGCATCCACACTCTGAACAATGTGCCCAGTTTTGGTCCCCACACCTTAAAAAAAGGATAGAGAAGAACTAGAGAAGAGGCAGAGAAAGGCAACAAGGATGATTAGTAGTATGAAGCGACTTCCATGTGAGGAGAGATTAAAGAAGATAAATCTATTCAGTTTAGAAACGAGATGCTTGACGGGGAACAAGAGAAAGGGCTTACAAAATCCTAAATGGCGAAGAGTAAGTAAAGAGGAATTTATTACTGTCCCTCAGAATGGAGTACTCTCTGTCAGAATACAAGAACTAGGGTGCTCAAAATGAAATTAGTAGGTAATAAGTTTAAAACTAACAAAAGAAAATTCTTTTACACACTATGTAATTCAAGTTGTTGTGAAAATTAACAATTTAACCATTTTCTGGAAGTTGCCAGTTTAATCCTTTTTAAAAAGGATTGGACTAATTCTCAGAGGAAAGGGGCATCACTAGCTATTGAGCATGGGAGTTAGGGGCACAGCACCTGAATTAGAACTTCCTAAACCTTAAATGCTGGAGGCTGCAAGTGAGAGAGGAACATTGGAAAAAATAAACTGTGGTCATTAGAGGTGCATTAGAGGTGCACTGATACATTGGTCCAATATTGGATTGGAACCAATATAAAGAAAATTGACTTAATCAGAAATCAGCCTTTTTTGCCTAATGTGTGCACAGCCACAGTGAAGATGGCTATACATTGTACAAGAGGGATCGTGTAGATAAAAGGAGCGGGGGTGTAGCTGTCTATGTTAAGGAACGCTACATGTTCCTGCAAGCTGAGATTGGAGACCAGGGTGGATGACTGGAGACCCTATGGGTTAAAATCTATGGGGAACACGGCACAGGGGACACAACGGTGGGAGTCTACTACAGACCTCCCACCCAAAGCCAAGAGCTTGACCAGGAGTTCACCTGGGAACTGGCTGAGGCCGCATGCTCCAGGCCCATGGTTGTCATGGGTGACTTCAATTACCTGGACATCTTGTGGGAGCATCACTCAGCAAAATCTGAGTGGTCGCAAAGCTTCCTCTCATATGTGGATGACCTCTACCTGATTCAAGAAGTCTACGGGCCAATGACAGGTAAAGCACTGCTCAACCAATCGGTGACCTAGTGATCAATGGGAAGCTGGGTGACAGCAACCACGAGCTGATCACCTTCACTATCTGCCATGAAGCTGGCAAGTCAGTAAGCAGCACAGAAGTCCTGAACTTCAGGAAAGCTGACTTTGACAAGCTTAGGAGGTTTGTCGATGAAGCCCTAAGGGACCATGACCCCAGGGAGAGGGAAGTTCAAGAAGCATGGTTGCTCCTTAAGGGAGCGATCCTCAATGCACAAGCTAATTCAATTCCATCTCAGAGGAAAGGCAGCAAGAGGGTACAGCAGCCCCCCTGGCTCTCCAGAGATCTAGAAGACCTCCTGAGGCTAAAAAGAAAGGCCTACAAAAGATGGAGGATGGGATTCACCTCCAAGCAGGATTATTCTGCAGTGGTCTGATCTTGCAGGGAGCAAACCAGCAAAGCCAAGGCTGCAACTGAACTCCAACTAGCTTCGAGCATCAAGGACAATAAACAGTCCTTTTTCAGATATGTGGGGAGCCAGAGAAAAAGTAAGGGCAACATTGGACCCCTGCTGAACAAGATGGGGCAACTGACAACTGACGCCCAGGAAAAAGCCAACCTATTAAATGGGTACTTTGTGTCTTTCATCAGTCCCATGGGATGCCCATGCCCACTACGGGACAGGGTGGTCCGGGTAAGGGAGATCCCCTGCCCTCCATTAATGCTAACCTCATGAAGAAACACCTTGAGAAGCTGGATACCTTCAAGTCAGC
>NW_017728992.1:33685882-33687532 GCF_001723915.1 Gavialis gangeticus
ACTGGGAAATTGGCTCTGTCAGGGGCACATGAACAGAAAATGGTAGACTTGGTATCTAAGGGATTTATGCCCACATCTCCTACTACTTTGAGTACTCTGACCCAGTGGTTCTCAACATTTTTTTATACCAGGATCTATTTGTAAACATTGATGGCCAGTCCCAACCCAGTAAATAATTTAAGTAGAAAACAGCTCTCTGGCCCTGCCAGTGCCACTCACCCCGATCTGCTGCTCTCAACACCACCCCCCAAAATGTGTGAGGCAGGAGGTGGGTATGTAGCGGAGGGGAGTGTATGTGGAACATGGAAAGCACCAAGAATCCCGTTGCAGGCTGGAACTCTACCTGTTCAGGGAAAACCCAGAGCTTTCCACATTTTTCTCCTTTAAAGGAGAATCTATAAGTAAAGTTTGTTTGCCATCTTTTTGTATATTCTTGTGACCCAGTTTTAAGTTGTGAAACATGGATTGAGAAATGCTACCCTCACCATCAAGGTGGATTGGATTGCAGGGCAAGTCCCTCACCCCTTCTTTGGTGTTGACTTATAGGGCAGCAAAATGTGTGAGAGGCATGAGACCACGAGAACATACAAGGGATGCATGATTCTAGTGAATTGTGACTGAGTAAAGGAGACAGTGCTCAAGAGGGGTTGAGTCCTTCATTCCAAACTTTGCTTCCAGGACTCTTTATGCATTTCACATTGAAAATCCACACTTAAAAATCAGAAATATCTCATGATGGAAGAACATCCTTGAAATCCTGAATCAGATGCATATGTCTCACTGTACCCAGCATTTGTAGTGATTAATTTTGGGCATTTTCCTTCTAGTCAATCTGGATAGCCCTTACAGGCACCCAAGTCTTCTTCATTGTAAAGGAAGCATAGGTGCACAATCCTACCGATTAGGAATCTCCTTATTGGAACAAAGTGCCCAAATTTTAGGCATTTTGAAACCCAAGAAACCCTAAGAAATCACTAGGATCTAGCCCTACCCTCAAGCATATCTTCTACTCCTTCCAGCTTGGTATCATTCACAAACTTGCTGAGGGTGCACTCCATCCCACCTTCCAGATCACTGATGAAAATATTGGACAAACAAACAAACAAACAAAAAAAACCCCCAGAACCAACTCCTGGGACACTCCTCTTGAGGCCAGCTGCCAACCAGCCTTTGATTACTGTCCTTTGAGCCTGATGATCTAGCCAGTTTTCTATCCACTTTACAGCTTATTCATCCAACCTGTACTTCCTTAGCTTGCTTGCAAGGTGCATCAAGTCCACTACACTCCCCACATCCACAGAGCCAGTCTTATTGTCATAGAAGGCAATCAGGCTGGTCAGGCATGATTTCCCTTGGTGAAATTATGCTGACTGTTCCTAATCACTTTCTCCTCCAAGTGCTTAGAAATGGATTCCTTGAGGACCTGCTCTTCATGATTTTTCCAGGGACTGAGGTGAGGCTGATTGGTCATAGTTCCCTGGATCCTCCTTCTTCCTTTTCTTAAAAATGGGCACTATATTTGCCATTTTCCAGTTGTCCAAGACACCATGAGTTTTCAAAGCTAATGCCCAGTGGCTCTGCAGTCACACTGACCAACTCTCTCAGCACCCTTGGGTCTATTGTGTGTGGCCACAGGGACTTGTACATGTC
>NW_017728992.1:33692532-33693782 GCF_001723915.1 Gavialis gangeticus
TCATGATTTTTCCAGGGACTGAGGTGAGGCTGATTGGTCATAGTTCCCTGGATCCTCCTTCTTCCTTTTCTTAAAAATGGGCACTATATTTGCCATTTTCCAGTTGTCCAAGACACCATGAGTTTTCAAAGCTAATGCCCAGTGGCTCTGCAGTCACACTGACCAACTCTCTCAGCACCCTTGGGTCTATTGTGTGTGGCCACAGGGACTTGTACATGTCCAGCTTTTCCAAAGAGTCCCTAACCTGTTTTTTCACTACTGTTGGCTACTCACCTTCTCCTCAAACTGTGCTGCCACGTGTAGTAGTCTAGGAAATGACCTTGCCTCATGTGAAGACTGAGGTGAAAAAGCTATTGAGTATTTCAGCCTTTTCCAAATCTTCTATCACAAGGTTGCCTTCCCAAATCAAAAAGGGACCCACACTTCCCTGATCTTCCTTATGTTGCTGACTTAGTTGTAGAAACCCTTCTGGTTACTCTTCAAATCCCTTTCTAGCTGCAACTTCAGTTACATTCTGGCCTTCTTGATTTCATCCCTACAAGCCTGAGCAGTACTCTTATACTCCTCCCTACTTGTTATTCCAAGTTTCTATGCCTTGAATGGTTTCTTTTTGTCTTGTATTTCATTGAGGAGTTTCCTGCTAAACCAAGTATGCTCTTCTGCCATACTTGTTAGTCTTCCTGCCTGTTTGGATGCTTCATTCCTGTGCCCTCACTGAAGTTCTGGTCTCCTTTCCCACTCAGACTGGCCTCCCAGGGGATCCTGCCTATTAGTTCTCTACCTGAATCAAACTCTACTTTTTTGAAGTCTAGGGTCCATACTCTGCTACTGTCCATCCTTCCTTTCCTCAGGATCTTTAACTAAAGCATCTCATGGTCACTGCTGTCCAAGTTCCCATCCACTTCTATATTTTCCACCAATTCTTCCCTACTTGTCAACAGCATGTTAAGAAGAGCATGGCCCCTAATTGGTCTTTTTGTCCTGTGGGGCCAGGCCAACTCTCAGAATCTCAATATTGAGCAGTTAGACAGGAGGGCATGGTGTACAATTGCACATATACACAAAAAAAATCAATTAGGCGCACACACACACTATGTGCATGCACATCCAATACACATACACGGATCACTCATTCATCTATCATGCACACTATGTATATATATGCCATTTATACTGGCGCCACTGGAGTTGGTGTTGTCACGCTGGATTTTGCTTCCTGGACCATGACCCACACTTCAGAGCAGAGGGCG
>NW_017728992.1:33693793-33696283 GCF_001723915.1 Gavialis gangeticus
GTCTAGGTCCCTTCCGACTCATTAATTCTATGATTCTATGATTTTTTCCATACACCACCCACCTACACATACACACCGCTAAGTTTCTAACTTGGGTGGTGTGGTGTGTATGTGTGTGCTTAGGTTACTTGGGATAGCTAGGGTGCTTGGTGACTATAGGAAGGGGAATCAAGGGTCAAAGATCTCCAGAAGGAGGGAAAGGAGGGAGACGGATGGGGGTTAAAATGAGAGAGTGAGAGTGCCAGGAGTGAAAGTTGCTGGGGTTAGGATTAGAACTGGCAGACTGGAGGGGAGCTGGGGATACTTAATGTCAAGTGACCCCAGGGTTCCTTGAGCTCACTGGTGCAAGGGAAAAAGCCCAGCTGCCAGGAGGAGACAACCAGGAAATAGAGAGAGGCAGAAAGCTGGGAGATCAAGGGGCAGATACGTGGTGGCAAGGAAGAAACATTCAGGAAACACAAAAATCCCACTCAGGGTTTCAAAATAACAAGTTTATTAAACAGACACACTACACAGCCCCATGAAGTTATTGGTTCCTACACACACAAGCACTCACAATGGTAACTGGAGAAAGAGACTCAGTGGAAGGGTTGGAGTCCAGGTAGGGAAGAGAAACAGAGTCCAAGTCCTTGGTTGAAGGGGAGGGGGATAGCTACCTATCCAGGTTGGAAAGGGGTCTTTTCCAGCAGGTGTTGTCCAGAGGGGATCATTGGCAGAGCATCTGGGTGGATAGGTAGTGTGGCATGGTGGTGGTCCAGATGTCCCACTGGTCTGTCTTCACTGCCCCATTTTATAGGGGCAGACCCTCTATGACCCTAAACCTACTGCCATGGTCTCTCAAGCACCCTCATTCATCCCCATTCATTCAGGAACCAATTTACATAGGAGCGGTAAGTATGAGTCATAGGTTACAACATACTTACAAAATAGGGCACGGGGACAACATGGAACAAGATGGGAACCTGACACACAAAATACATACTTGACAGCACTCATGCCAACCCACATTGCAGGCCTAAGTCATACAATGCTAATTTGAAACAATAAAAATCAATGCACCAATTATAGGAATACAATATAAAAATAGTAAAAATTAATAAAAACGTAACAGAACACTATTACAATAATAGTATACAAGAACTTAGCTTACCTAGCATTACTTGTAATCACTTATAAGGGATAGAGAGACCAGAGAGAAAGTCAGAAATGGTTGGGGAAGGGGAGGGAATGTATTTTTAAATAAAAAAGAAAAATCGGGGCTTTTGCTACAGTCTCTCCAACACTTTGACCAGGAAGTTGTTCACAACATTCTACAGAAAACTTCCTGGATTGCCCATGCACTTCTGTATTGCTCTCCCAGCAGATATCAGGGTGATTGAAGACCCCATGAGAAGCAGAGCCTGTGATTGGGAACTTTCCAATAACTATTTTAAGAAATCTTATTCACCTCATCCTCCTGGTCTGTTGTTCTAACAGACCTCACCCTTGTTGCTCTCCCCTCTGACCCTAACTCAGAGACTTTCAACAGGCCTATCTCCAGTTTCATACTAGAGGTATGAGGAATCATATAGCTCTTTTATGTAAAGGGCAACTCCTCCTCTTCTTCCTCCCTGACTATCCTTCCTGAGCAGTTTATACCGATCCACAACAGTACTCCAGTCATGAGAGCTATCCCACCAAGTCTCTGTTATTCCAATCACATCATGTGTGAAGATTTTCAGTTCTTCCTGTTTGTTTCCCAGGGTCCATTTATTCATGTACGGGCATCTGAGATAACTAGCCAATTGCCCTATTTCTTCAGCAAGAATGAGAAGCCCTCCACTCTTTCCCCCTCCTGCTTGCTCTTCCTTCAGGTTGCCCGCTTCCCCATTTACCACAGGGCTTTGTTCTTCATCCTCTGTAAACCTAGTTTAAAGCCCTGCTTACTAGGTGAGTGAACCTGTCTACAAGATGCTCTTCCATCTCATCCTATCAGTCTTTCTTCTTGGAAGAATATTCCATGGTTAAAGAAGTCAAAGCCCTGCTGGCGACAACATCTGCACATCCATTCATTTATTTGCAGGGTGTGTCTGCTTCTTCTTGGGCGCTTCCACTCGACTAGAAGGATTGAGAAGAATATCAAGTGAGCCCTTGTCCCCTTCACCCTTGCTCCCAGAACCCTGTATTCACTTTTGATCTTCTCAGGGTCACCACAGCAGTGTATCATTGTTGCTCACATGGAAGAGTAGCCTAGGGGTAGTAGTCAGAGGGCTTGAATGAGTGTCAGTAATCCTTCCATGACATCTTGGATCCATTCTTCAGGCAAACAGAAGACCTCCTGAGACAATGTGTCAAAATGGCAAATGGAATCCTCCACCCGCTGCAAAAGGGAGTCTCCAATACCACTACCACCCATTGCTTCCTCTTGGTGGCAGTGGTCTTGATCCTTCTAACATTGGGGAGGGCTCACCTGGCCTCTTCTACTCATGGAATGTGCCCTTTCTCTGCTGT
>NW_017728992.1:33701283-33706757 GCF_001723915.1 Gavialis gangeticus
CTTGGTGGCAGTGGTCTTGATCCTTCTAACATTGGGGAGGGCTCACCTGGCCTCTTCTACTCATGGAATGTGCCCTTTCTCTGCTGTTGCTGGGGCTCCATATCTGTTCTCCAGGCAAACTGCTGCAGGTGGAGATAAAAACACCTGCTTGCTGCCAAAGGTCACAAGCTTCTATTATCCACCTTCCTGGGAGTACTTGTCATAATCATTCTTTACTGCTGCCTCTGGCAGCCCTTTCTCTGAAGTTTTAGAAGTCTCCTCCAGCATTGAATTGAAAATATCTTGCCACAGTGAATTTGTCAGTCAGCTAGGGCCCAGCACGTCTAAAAGCAATTTCTTGAAAGGTACTGCTCTCCACCAATAGCCAAATAAGTCATTCCTATAATTTATCATAAAAAAATCTGTATATTGGTGCTAAATTAGGAAGCTATAGATATCTTGGTCTGCACAAGCCCTAAAGGAAACGAACTGCTGAACTCTTAAGATGCACATTACTACTTGAAATTTTGAAGTATAAATAGGTCTTTGTGCAGGCAAATTGTATTTAAAAGTACTTGCACAGAGATGAAGCAACAGCTGTCTGTAAGAAAATGTTAATGATTTCCTCAAAACAAAATAATATTTCCACACCATGATCAGACCTCAGCATGTGCTAGTAAACAAATAGTTGCCCCTTTAGATGAAACTGCCTTTTTTGCCTTGTCATTCTTATAAATGAGTTGATCTTTTTTTAGATTTTATGGTGAGCCAATTCATGTTTCTTGTAATTATCACCATAAATATTAAAGATACCTAGTGTGCAGGGACAAGTAAGGAAAATAGTGTGAGACTGTAGCCAACATTACATTGTTTTTTCTAAGAACTAACTTAAGCAAAGAAATTGAATGTTCAAACTCTAATCCAATTCCTAGAGTCATTTCTACATGGCCTCTTTACTGACCTTGGAACTGCTGCCAAGAAAATAAGCTGTTTTTACTTGTTCCTACTGTGGGAGAGTCTGAAAGCAGCAGTGAAAGAGTAGGAGGGACCTAAACTGTTTGCTCATCTCCAATGCTCAGGAGTGGGAGTGAATGCATGGGGCTTTTTTTTTTTTTTTGGCAGTGGGCCTAGGGTCAGCAGAGAGGTGGTACAGATATGAGTTAGAAATCTGTGATAACTCTGGGGAATTAAGGAAGGAGGTCAACTATCATTTTATAGCATTAAAATTTGATGTCTTTGTAAAATCGTTGCTGCACGCTATCCTGTAGGGGAGGTTGACCTCAAAGCAAAGTTTAAATTGTTAGGTCTAGTGGATTTGGTACAACCAAATAAATTGCAGCAAAAGTGAGGACAGATGGAAATTCATTAAACAAACAAACAAAAAAGTACATTTGTCAGTTTCTGGAAGACAAAACCATTATTGCAATTATTACCACTATGTTTATACTTTCTTCCTGATTGGATGCAACCTGACTTGCATTTTGACCAGAACCAGAGTCCTTAGGAACTGCTTGTCAATAAACAATGATATAGCTGTTCCGGTAGCCATGTTACATTTATAAACTGGTTTTAGTTTTAGTTATTTTAAGAATTATTTTATGGCTCTTTTAGGGACCTGTAAGTTAATAAGCTATGCCCAGGGTTTTACAAGTGGAGGGATTCAAATAATTTATTTCATTAAAATGAATGATAAAACCCCAATAGTGTTCTTACAATGTACATAGTATAATAACAGCTGAAAGTTTTAGTTGAACTTTTTTTAAAGAAAACAAAAAAATAGTGATCTGCATTAACTCTTGAAAGGCCAAGACACTACACTTGCTGAGAGGCTGCTCCAATGCATTGTAATTACAAGTCATCAGAGGAGACTCAATCAATCATGGTAATTACCATGCTCATCACAGTCCAGTGTCAAATGTATCAGCATCCCCATGCAGAAAAATGGTGGCAGGGGCATTTTAACTAAAGCTCATTCGAGCTTTAGTTAAAGCACCCCCCACCACCATTGTTCAGCATGGGGCTGCTGATACACATGACACTCTGGGTGTTTTAATTAAATTTAATGCAATTAAAGCGCCCCCCACACTCCCAAAACACATCTATAAATGCCGCTTGTGACTAATTGTAACAAGGTTCAAGAGATCCTGTTACTTTAAGTGAAAAAGTGAAGCCTGCAGTCAGAGGCAGCAAGTGAGCAAGGGCTAGTTGAAAGAGAGGAAGCAGCTAGGGGAAGCTGGAGACAGGGGTCATGTGTAGACAAAACTGGGGTTTACTTCACCCTAAATCGAAGTGGTGTTTTGTTTTGTTTTTTAAAAAAACACCACTTCAGTTTAAGTAAACCCCTGTGTCATGTACACCTGTGTCTTACCTGCCCCTCCAGCTGTGGGGAGGAGAGGGCAAGCTGCCAGATGGCAGAGAGGTCCTTGGGCTTGGGGGGGGGGAGGGGCTGGTGCTTCCTTCCAGAAGGGGTGGGGGAGATCAGGCTCACTGCTTTTTTTTCCTCCTTCAGTGGAGCCTGCCTTCCTGGGCTGCTGCCAGGCTGCCTTCATGGGCTGCTTGCACAGCCGCTGAGCTGTGTGGAGCCTGGTGCTTTGCTCTGCAGCTGTAAGGCAGCAAACTAAAACTCCTTGGAGGTGTTTTAGTTTGCTGTGCCCCACAGTCATTTAAGGCACATTACATCCCTGAATGTGCTACAGCAGCTGTAATTAATATGCAATATGCTGCTGACGTGTGTAAGCACCAATGCCATTAAAGCAGTGCAAAAGCATTTAGCCCACTTTAAAGTGCTGTACACACATGCCCCTCATTTTGTCTAAACATGCCCAGGAACTACTAGGCATCATGTTGCTATTTGAGTGAGCTGCCTGGCAATAGGCACATAGGGCAGATCTTCAGATAGGTAGCACAAAGAGAGCGGGCTGATTTTTAAGGTTCAAGGGAAACCCCTATGCATGGTTGGCAAACAACACAACCAAAGGTGGTGGAGCTCAGGGAAATATAAACCTAGCTCCTGAGCCAGAACAGTTGATCTGGCTCCAACTCCTGAAGGAAAGGATCTATTGCCAGCATGGGCTACTACAGAGGGGAATATGAGGACATAGAGAAGTACCTGTGAGATTTGCGGAGGGCCAGCAGATAGGAAAAGCTATTTCTGGCAGTGGGGCTGAATTTAAGAGACCAATGGGTTTATCTTTATTTTTTGTTTGACCAGAGGTTTGGGTGTGGCTAGATGGACCCTTGGAAGCCAAAGGGGTTGCCTGGGAGGCACTCTGTGCTTGGAGCCTTCAAGCCCTTGGGCTGAAGCTAGAGTGAGAGCAGACCTGCAAGGATCAGGGATCTGTGGGCTGAAACCAGAATAAGGACAGGGCCAAAACCAGAGTTCCCAGTAAATGGCATTAGAGAAAGACCCCTGAGGCACTAGCATAGCTATGGGCAGAGCCAGCCCCCAATTTTTGGGGTCCTCTGCAAGAAATAGTTTTGTTTCCCCTTGTCCCAAAGAAGCTGCCAGCAGTGGCAGGGGGGTGGGAGGGTGGCAAGTGGCTGATGAAGCTATCAGCATTGGCAGCATGGGAGAGGGCGGTGCAGGGGGAGGCAAGCGGCCAGACACAGCGAGCCCCGCAGCCAAGGGGCTCCCTGCAGCCATAGGCTTTGCAGGATAGGACGGGCCAGCCCTGACTGTGGGGCATGCATACTGGGGTATCGAGTTAAGCTTATCCAGTTAACACATCCAGGAGGCTCACTTAGAGACTCTAGGGAAAGCTTCCCTAGGCAACATCCAAATTCCAGCAAGGAATGGCAGGCAAAGCAATGAGGAACATACCCTGAGAAGCCATAGTTGAGCAGGATTATTTTGGTCACCATGGGACATCACAGCTTCCTTCAGGGCTGGTCCTGCTACTCAATCTTTCCATCCCAAAATCATGCTGATAAAATCATTTTGCCATTCTGCATGGTGATGTGCTCATCCTGGATGTATAAGTGTCCATGGCAAGAAGCTCAGTGAAACTCTCTGGAGCAATCTGCTCTGGCCACTCTCAGGACACTGGACTAGAAAGATTAGTAATCTAATCCAGTATAACTACTTTTGTGGTCTTAACAGCCAGAATGTATTGGCAACTAACTAGTGCTTCTGCTTTGGGCTCTAGCTTTAATAGACATCTTGTTTAATAAATGATTCAGTTGAAACATATTACAGCATGCAATATGTCAGGCTTTTTTACATCTTCTATAAGACAAATTTAATGCTTGGCCTAGAGTTGAAAAGAATTAATACAGCATTAGATATTCTAAATTGCTAATTCAGTTCAGTCTCTTTTAGCATACAATAAGGATTATTATCATGCTTCAGTTAAATATTATTCTAGTCATATTTGAATTTGCACAGAAGACACATACTTCTGGCTCCATTGAGTGAAATTATCTTAATTAAAGTGGGATTAAATGTAGCATTTTATTTTATGTTCTGTGAACTAATAGGTTCTCCTTTGTCTGAAATGTCCAAGAATTCCTGCCAGTCTTGTGAAATGAGTATTTCTAAACCACGGTTAGATTAGCATTATTGTATTTCAGTGAGTTATTAGCCAGTTGAAGTATGACCCTACAGAATGTTAAGTTCCTTTTAGAGTGTTCAACACACATATCTCCCATGATTTCACTGGATTTTGAGAGCATTCAAGACCTTGAAGAAGACATTCAACAACCTGCAGGACTGTACTTAACATGAATGAATGCTCATTCATTCTTTTTAGAAAGTTTGTCTAAACATAACTGGAGAAATTGATACTATATTAATGTATTAATGCAAGAAGAATTGTAATAAGAGCTGTAAATCCTAGAACACACGCACAAATTACAGTCTAATGGGGATAACTGAGACTTGGTATAATGGTTATTATGGAATATTGGCCAAGTGGGAACTGTTTGTTGTGGAAATAAAAGCAAGGAAAAAGGGTCGAGATATGTATATATATAGAACACTTCCCAGTATATTCTAGGCCTAAGAACACACTTGTTCTGAGGTCCAAAATAAAGTCAGAAGTAGACTTGCTATTAGGGCTGTGCAAAACACCATCATTTTGTTTTGATGTCCGTTTTGCCATTTCAAAGATGTAGTGCTTCTGTAACAGGTCGCCCTCCCCAGCAGCAACTTCCTGGTCATCCATGCCTTATGTGGGGCACCCTTAGAGCCTTCTTTGGAATTCTTCTGTACCACCCTAATCTTGCCTGCCATCTCTTGATGGAAATTAGTATGCTAGCGGGATACTGCCTATTATATTGGGGTATGTTGGGGTCTCTCCTAGGATTGTCTGACCCCTGCTTTTTTCTCTAGCTAGGCCTCCCCATCCAAACCCACTACACAGGATTTGACTCTGAGATTCTAGCTTTTTTTTTTTTTCTTCTCTTCAGTGACTGGAGGCTTGTGGCTCCCTTCCCAACTCCCTTGTGGAGGCTGGTACTCCCTAACCCAGAAGCATGGGCACTGCCCCCCCCCCCCC
>NW_017728992.1:33706986-33719141 GCF_001723915.1 Gavialis gangeticus
CCCCCCCCCCCAGCCAGGGGACCACAAGTTCAAAACCACAGTGCTACCCAAACCTGCACCTTGTCAGTCCAAACAAAAAACCAAAATACAGTTGCACCCCAGGTGCAGCAGATGGCCGTGGCCTTTTTAAGGTCATCACTTTGAGGGTCTGTGCCCTCACTGGCGCTGGGATTCCCACTCTATAGTGGGTTCCCCAAATGGGGCCTCCTCTGTCCCCTAATAGCCTCACCCAAACCACCAGTCTCATTCAATAATCACCAACAAAAAGTAATAATAATACCTGCACATCATCAAGCAAAGCTGCAGGTCAGCTTACATGAACTTGCTTCAAGCTTTGGCTCCACATCATCGGCTACGGTCCTGGCTGGGGTGCAGCTGCCATCTCTCAGGGGCTTCTGTAGCTTCCCCCTTCCTGCCATGGACCACTCCCCAAGCTTCTTCATGGAGCCCTCAGAGGCACTGCTGCCCCCCTTACTACCATTCAACCCAGGGTTTTTATAGTCCTGCTTCTTCCGGTCAGCTGACCAGCTGTCCATGTTCAGCAGTTAACCCCTTCCTCAACCGCCCTCCATGACCAGAAAGTTCTGGCCTTAAAGGAGCAGACCTGCTTCCTTGTAACATGGTTAGGATTCCCAGTTACAGTTTCATCATTTTATTTTGTCATGAAGCACTGTCCCATTTCATTTTGTCAAAACTGGTTCACTGCTTTGACTCCTTTCAGTGTTTTGCCCATAGGCTACAATGGGGAATCATAAAAATGCCTAAGATGTTGTCATTTGTCACCTTATTTGGATGCAAATTGCAGGGATAGTAGCCCGTTCTGAGGCCAAGAAGCCTGCCAAGTTTCAAGTAGATAGGTGCAAAATGTTTTCAGAAACTGCATCTCAAATCCTTGAAAGCAAAATTTGCTGGTAGCAACAGCCTCCTGTCATCTGGCACACAGATCCAGGGACTCACACCCCCAGGAGGGCTGCGGGGCTGTGCCAGACTCCTTCTGGGGGTGTGGGTCCCCAGATCTATTCTGGATAACAGGAGGCTGCCACTGCTGCCTGGGACCAATGCTGGGTGCAGCCCACACCAAGAGCTGGGAAAGACAGATGCTGCCGCTGGCCCCAGGCAGCAGTGGCAGCCCCCCAACCATCTGGGTGTAGATCCAGGGGCATGCACCCCTGGGAGGGATGCAGGGCTGTGCTGAACTCCTTCTGGGAGTGTGGGCCACCAGATCTGCACCAGATGACAGGAGGATGTGTTGTCTTTTGGGGTCAGGCCAGCTCTCAGGATCTCAAAATTGCACAGTTAAATGGGGGGGGGGGGGGACACAATTGCACATGCACACACTCAAACATGAATTAGGTGCCTACACACAAACAGACTACCGAGTCAGGCACATACACATCCAAGATTAGCAGCCTAGGCACATGCATACCTATCACCAATTCAAGCACATGCACACTACACACACAAAAAATTAGGCAACAATCAGTTGTCAATAACCACACACTCAGTACACATACACAGATCACTGTTTTGTATATCATGCACATGATGACATCGCGCTCTCTCTCTCTCTCTCTCTATATATATATATAGAGAGAGAGAGAGAGAGATTCATCAGTTCACACATATACCCATATACACACTGGTGAGTTCCTAACTTGGATAGTATGGTGTGTGTATACGGTACTTGTGGGGGGGAAGGTTAAAGTGAGAGAGTGAAAGTGTAGGGAGTGAAAGTCACTGGGATCAGGATTAGAACCAGTAGACTAGAGAGAAGCTGGGCTGAGGAACTGAGGCTTGGGGTTACTTAAGGTCAAGTGGCCCCAGGGTTACTGAAGGTCACTGGTGCTAGGAGGAGACAACTAGGAAAGAGATAGGCAGAAGGCTGGGAGATTGGGGCTGGAAAAAGTGGCTGAAAGCTGGGAAATCAGGGGGCAGATAAGCGGTGGCAAGGAGGAAACAGTCAGGAAACAGACAAAAACCCAACCTGGGGTTTCACAATAACAGGTTTATTAAACAGACAACAAACCACACAGCCTCATGAAGTTATTGGTTCCTACACACACACACACACACACACACACACACACACACACACAGAGGCGCGCGCACACACACACACACACACACACACACAGAGGCACTCAAAATGGTAGCAAGAGAAAGGTTCTCAGTGGAAGGATTGGAGTCCAGGTAGGGAAGAGAAATGAAGTCCAAGTCCTTTGCTTGGGGAAGGAAGGAGGCTGATAGCTACCTATCCTGGGCTGTGAGTTGATCCTTGATGGCCAATCAGGGTCTCCTACAGCAAGGTGTTGTCCAGAGGGGGCTCACCAGCAGGGCCTCTGGGTGGACAGGTGGTGTGGCATGGTGCTGGTCCAGATGGAGAGAGCGTCCCACTGGGTCTGTCTTCACTGCCCCCTTTTATATGGGCAGACCGTCGATGACCCTAGTGGCAGGGCCGATCTCAGGCAACAGTCAGCCCCTGGTGTACTGAGCATGTGCTCTCCTAGCTAAGGACATGCAGTTTCAGGTGTCTGTAACGGTGGGTTGACTGATTTCTGCAGCAGTCTTCCAAATCTTGAGCCAGGGAGGGTCAATGCAGGGTGATGGTTGGGTCTTCGAGTGGATGATTTGGTCATTCAGAGGGAGATATTTTTAGACTTACTGCCATTGTCCCTCAAGCACCCGCATTCATCCCCATTCATTCAGGTACCTATTTACATAGGAGGAGAAGGTATGAGTCACACAGTTACAACAGAGTTACAATAGGGTATGCCCAGGCAGGGGACGCAGGATGGAGACTTGTCAAACAAAATGGAAACTTGACGTGACTTATGCTAACTTACATATGTAGGCCTAAATCATATAGTATCAGCAAAACAGTAATAAAGAACAGTGACAATCAATATAAACATAATAATTATACAATATACAACAGTAGATATTCATAACAGGGCACTTACTTGAAGGGGAAAGAAATAAAACAAAAATAACTTGCTACCAGAATAAAATGCTGAAGCTTATCCCATGTCCTAGTTCACTTATACTTACCTATAGGGACTAGAGAGGGAGAGAAACAGTCAGAAATGGTTGGAGCCGATTGGAGCCCAGTGCTGGTTCTGCCCACCTCCCGCCACCAGGCTGCGCTCAGTCAGCTCCGCCAGTCCCACAGAGCACAGCGCTGGCTCTACCTGCCTCCCACCACTGGGCTCTATGAGCCCCACATAGCACAGCTCAGCAGCAGGAGGCACAGAGAGCCAGGGCTGCGTTGGGCTGAGCTACGTGGGGCTGTGGAGATGCTCAGAGCACAGCCCTAGCTCTCCCCTGCCTCCCACCACCAGGCTGCTTTGCAACTTGAAACATTTTGAAACTTTCAAAACATTTTGAATGCCTGCATTTCATTTTGAAGCTGTTGATGCTTTTCATTTTGTTTTGATTTTGCTGTTTTGAGCTCGAAACGCATTGAAACAGCTTCAGAATGAAACACTTGGCAAAATTTTGCACAGCCCTACCTGTTGTAAGTCTCCAAAGGAGCATAATTTTTTTTTTTTTTTTTTTTTTTTTTTTTTTTCATTTTGCTAATGGAATTGAGAACTTTACAGTTTGGTAGTTCTGAAGGTGAAGGACAACTTGGGTGAAGTGATCCTGGAATGCTCAGGTCCCTGATTCTAAGAGAAGGAGGAAAGAAACCCAGGAAAATAAAAACACTGGACTTCATAAAATCAGAATTTAATACCTAAACTCAGAAAGCTAGTGGACAGGATCACATTTTAGATAACTCTAAAGGGAAAAGGAATCCAGGATAGATGGATGTTCATTAAAAAAGACCATATGTAGGACATAACAGCATGCAAACCCAAGAAAAAGGAAAAATAGAAGCAAAGCAAGAATTCAGCTCGGCTAAGAGGTCACCTTTTCAATTATTTGAAAATTAAAAAGGATTTTTGGTAAAAGCAGAAACATGTCCATATTATTAAATATTATTGTAAGACATTAAACAAGAGTAAGCATACAAAAACAGAAAAATAAAGGCACATATTAGGATATGGCTATCAAAGGATATAAAAAGTAACAAAGTATTCTATAAATAAATGAGAAGTAAGAGAAAGATCAAGGAACGCATCAGCCCTCTAGTCAATGGAGAGAGAGAGAATAACAGCCGATGTGGAGAAGACTGAAGTTATTCAATGCCTTTTTTACTTCAGTCTTCTGGGAGAAAAGGTCAGCTCTCAAATGATGAGTACATTTAGGTTGATGACTAAGGAAAAGATACTCAACATAGAATAGTGAAAAAACAGGTACGAAATTATTTTAGATAAGCTGAGTGTTTTCAAATCAGCAAAGACTGATGAAACTGATCTGAGAATACTCAAGAAACTGGCTAAAGTAATTGCATTGCCATGAGCTATTATCTTTGAGAACTCATAAGGGTTAGGTAAACTCACAGAAGACTGGAAAAGGCAAATATAATGCTAATGCTTGAAAGTGGGGAAAGGAAGATATGGGGAATTACAGAGTGGTGAATCTGACCCCGATACTTGGAAAGATTATGGAGCATATGCTCAAATAATTGAGTTTTAAGCACCCAGATAATAAAAAAAGCTGGTGATTAATAACAAACATGAAGGTTTCAAAAGCTAACCATGCCAAATTAACCCGATTTACTTCTATGACAAGGTTATGAGTCTTGAGGATGGGGAAAGATATACATGTGAATCTCTTGGATTTTAGTAAGGTTTTTTGACAGTCACTCATTATATTCTTAATAAGAAAGCTAAGGACTTGTGGTCTGGATAGAACTCCTATGCAGTGGTTGCATAACTTTTTAGTTAATTATGCCTAAAGAATAGCCATCAGTGATACAATATCATATTGGGAGGATGCCAAGCTGGGTTTAAAGGACACTTTAGAAGCCACTATTCAAATAACTTTGATAAATTGGAGGATATGGTTAAAATAAATAGGATGAAATGAATAAGAAAAAGCACAACAGTTAGGAAGGAAAATTCAAATGCAGAAATATAAAATGGGGAAGGACTGACTACACTGCAGTACTTTCCAAGTGGATCTTATAGACAACCATAAGTTTGACAATAGCTGGAGACTTTTTTAAAGAGGTTGGTGAAGTATTAGCATACAAAAATGTATTTACTAAAGTGGAATATATAATTCACAGGAAGAGATTCTTGCACTTTATTCACCCACTCACTTTTGGACACCACACTTCAAGAAAAATGTACACAAAAGGAAAGGATCCAGCGGAAAATAACGATTAATCAAGGTTTTAAAAACATGACATAGTAGGGAGAGGTAGAGGAATGCGGATGAGTAGATAAGTAGTTTCCCCCTCCCTGCTTGCTCCCAGGCTCTCTTCAACCAGTGTCAACCCTATGCACCTGGCTCCAGCTCCTACTGGGCCCGAAAACTGCCTGGGAGCTCCTATCCCCCTCCCCACACTCAGCTGCAGGGCTTGGCACAGGCTGTATCTGGGCATGCAGGGACAGTATGGTCTACAGGGACTCCAGAAGCAGGTAGGGAAAGAGAACTCTCCCCCCACCCCGTCTGCATCTATGCCACTCTCAGCTGATTGGGGCAGCAGAGCAGTGATCCAAGGCTGATAGGAAATAGGGGACCAATTTATATCAACCCTGCAGCCTCAGAAACTGGAACTAAAAAAATGGGGAGTTCCCATTTTTATTTAGAAAGCCACTGTGGTTAGGGCAGGGGTGGGCAAAATATGGCCTAGAGACTGGATCTGACCCATCAACTGTTTGGATCTGGCCTATGGCTCTACATGGGGCCAAGCCTCATCACTGCCACTCAGGGCAGCTTGCACAACGCTCCTGCCTGCCCTGACTTAGACCAGCACACACAACTTCCTAGTGGGGCTGCTTCTGGTGTGGCTGCAGCTGTCCAGGTACTAAATTTTCATGTATTTCATAGACATTAGGGCTGGAAGGGACTTCGGAAGATCATTGAATCCAGTCCCCTGCCCCAGGGGCAGGAAGTCAGCTGGGGTCAAAGGATCTCAGCAAGATAAACATACAATAGGGCTGTATTTCGACTCAGTTTCAGATTTGACTGTTTCGGAGGACAGTGACTATTTTTGGTGTTTCGGATCACTGTCCTGTTTCATTTCAGCCAGATCTGTTTTGGAGATTCAGTCTTCAACCCCTCCCTCATCTGGCTCACATCTTCCCCTGCAGTGCTTTTTATGAGGCTGAGCCCTGCCCAGGGCAGCCTACACTGCACTATTTTTCCCAGCCCCAGCCAGCACACACAGCTTCCTAGAGAGGCTGCTACCAGTGAGGCTGCAGCCTCCCAGGTACTGCTTAGCCTCCTCTGCCTCTAGCAGCTCCTCCTCCTGGCTCTGCTGCTCAGCTCCAGGCAGCTGGCAGTGTGGGGAAACTGTGGGGAAGCAGGCTGGGCTCCACACTCTCAGCCAGGTGCAGGGAGAAGCTGAAGCCAGGTGGTTTCTGATCCAGTACATGGGGCTGCAACTCCAGCTCCAGGTCCTACCCACCTTCTACCCACTCCACCTCCCTGATATGATGAGCAGCCACTTGCAGGCATCTGGGTGGATGAAAGGCAGTCAGGAGCTGGAACTGGATCCCTGTGTGCTGGGTTCCTGCAGCTCCTGCCACCCCCCACCTGGCTAGGCGTATGGTGCCTGGCCCGCGTTTCCACAACTTCCCCATGCTGCTTGCTTCCCTAAGTGGCATAGAAAGGTCAGGAGGAAGAGGAGGAGCAACTGGAGGCAGGGGGAGCTGAGCAGTATCTGGGAGGCTGCAGCTGCACCTGCACCAGGAGCAGCCTTATGGGGAAGCTGTGCATGCTGGTGAGGCCCAGGGTGAGAGTAAGGTGTGGGCCACCGCAGGCAGCAATGGATGGGGTTTGGCCTCATGCAGAGCTGTGGACCAGATCCAATCAGCTGGTGGGCCAAATACAGCCTGCAGGCCATATTTTGCCCACCTCTGTTTTAGCCATATATTTCTATGGTTCTTTACCTAGAAACTGACTTCTTATTAGCAAAATCTGAGTCAAACAGATTTTTTTTTAATTCTCTCTTTATATATAGCCCCATTGATCTGTCAGAATTTTTAGTTTGTCATGATAGATGCAATAAACATGTTATTTCTTTTCACTAATTCTTTCTGATTTAATCTTGGTGATTTAATCATGGTACCTGTTTAATCCACATTTATCAAGCTAAATTCATATTTTATGTGACTCCATTTAGTGTACCACTTACTGGCATCTATTAATTCACATTAAGTACTTAGTTCTTTTGTGACGTTTCTATTAGTAGGACCTTTTCCACTGTGCAAGTGAAAGAGAACTTCTATTTCTTGTGGTGATATATGTTTGTAAGTGCCATGAATACAACTTTAATGATATTCAAAGTTAGAAAAGCAAAAACATAAAGGAAAATAAAACACCAGCATATTGATGTTTTCTATTAACAATTCTAATATAAAGGTGCCTTGGTTTGTTCCATTAACACCTTATACTCAACTGATTGTTGTTGAGGGCCCCATTTATGTTCTCTGATGCAAATGTAGTAGGCTTCTCTGTGGATTTTCCTGTCTTTTCCAGCAGAAAGAGTTGCTTTCACATGGCAGAGGCAATAAATTCCTTCATTGTATGTCCTTTCTCATCAGTTGACTGGAGGCAGCAATGGAAAAGATGACTTCTACATAAGATTCTTTTGTCATTTTCCTTATGCTGCTAAACAATTTACTCCATTCTGGGGCCTATATTCTGTTACAATTTCCAGTGGACTATGATAGCCTCCAAAGAATCACTTTATAGTCTGGAGAAGACAGTTTTCTGTTTCTCCTTGTGCATCTTTTCAGGCTCTGCTAAGGCTCTTTGGGCTGAGCTTTATATTTTACTGTGTGCAACTATGATAATAAGTTTCCTAGGTTTATGTGAGAAACATTTTTGCCTATAATTAAAAATGTATTACACAGGTCACTCCATCAATGTTTATGTTATCTATCTTTGCTGTGCAACTTAGTTCTGCAACATCATACAGAAGTAAAAAACAAGAAGAACAATTGACAAATAGTCATTTGAATGATGGAAGAATTTCCTTCAGCTGGTTGTAATTACCAGTACCTGCACGAAGACTTTCCCATCACCTTGTGTTTAGCACCTTTGACCTTGGGCCTGGTATTAAAGGAACATTAATAAGCACAAGTGATCAAGACCTTCATTTTTGTCTCATCCCAAATATATCATTTCCAATGTTGTCAGAAAAGATTATCTTCTTCTTATCCTGTACCAAAAATATAAATTGAAAAGGCCATTGTTCACAGGGAACTGCAGTTAGTGCTGAGGCTTCATTCTGCTCAGTGTTTTAAAATGCTGGAAAAAAGAAATAATCAATGGACTGTAGCTTTTTCCTTGTTTTATAAATCTACATGCCCCCATCATATTTCGCATAATAATCAAACTAATAATGTTTCCAGCTCTGAAGACTATTCTAGTTCATTGCACAGGAATGGCTGAATCCATAAGCTAACTACTAAAACTAAATCAGTAAGTAGCAACTAAAATGAAATATGTTTATAAAGCTATTTTCAGGTATTATCTAATGGATGCACACCATCATACCACATCATTTTATTTTCCCAGCAAATTGTTCTGAAGGGGTTTATATGCAGCACAATATTTGTGAAATTTAATGTGATTCAAAGTAATGAAGAAATTTGCATTTGAAGCACAGTCACTTAGAAATATTATGGAACAAGCAGCATTCTTTTACGCAGCATTTCAAATGTTTCTGAGCAGCAGCTGAGGAGGATATTTCCTGATGTGGCTCTATTACTGTAGCACATTTTCTCTTCATCTGTAACTACTTCTTAAAAATAGAAAAGGCAAAACGGAAGCTTCAGTTACCAGAGAATACAAAGGACCTCAATTCATCTTTTGACAGAAGCAATGAGCAGGAGGCAGCAGTTAGTCATCCACTGCAGCTTTCCACTGGAGAGACTCTGATAATTTGATTGCTCATTTTGAAATAGAAGTTTCCCCTGTCCCCGGAAGGTTTTTTTCTTTTTCCTGGCAGCTCTGATAGGTGGTTTGTTTCAAAAGAAGGTAATGAATAATGGTGCACAAAATTATCCCTGTCAGACTCTAGCCTCTTCTCCATTCCCTCTGTTGTTTCTTTCAAAGTCTTATTGGACAAGGGTCAAATCCTTATTCCTGAATGTGGCCTGAGTACTCAGGCTAAGCTGGACTGATTTATTGGAACTTGGCATAAGATGACAAGAGAGCTGGTTGGTTGTCTGGAAAACAATAGTGGCTGCATGCCCACTATTGTAGCCTAACCGTTGCATTAGCCTGCTTTTGTGTGCGTCAACCCATATTCTCTTAGTGCAGAAGGCAGGTCTCTGACTGTGCTTCTCTTGGCTTATCTCAGGTTTCTCATATGGACTGCATTACAAGGTTTTAACATCTGTTGCATCCTTTCTATATTGTATCCTCTTGCCAAAAGGACAGGACCTAGTCCATTATTGTATGTATTGGATTTCTGGAGCTCATTAAAACACATTGACAAACTTTCTTACAGTCCCCAGCAGTCTCTGTGTAGGAAATGGAACTAATGAAGACTTTTGCAAATAAGAAATGGGGAAAGTTGTTAAGCTTATCCCAGCACTATGTGAGATTGCATGCACCCAATCAAACATACAGAAAGACTTATCAGTCTCCAGAGTTTAAAAAGTTGTCATTTGGAAACCCAAGCACTTTGCTTTGCCTTCCCCTCTTCCCCCCAAATCCCACATGTCCCTCTCTTATCTGAGGTTAAATCCCCCATGTCCCTCTCTTTTCTGTGGTTATTTCAGGCTAAAATTTAACCATAAATATGTTGTTGTCGTTTGTCCTTTGAATTCAAAGATGGCCATGACATCATTGGTTGGTTTGGTTTCTATGAGCACGTGAGAGGCTGATCAGGCCAATTTGTGTTTTGAGCTGTCTGTGGCACACCAAGCAACCCAAACCACCATCTCTTCCTCAATCAACAGTGGCTGTGCTGCTGTTGCAAGATTTAGGCTACTTGTGCTTCTGCTCTGCCTCAGCAGTTCTCCTCTGTTCACAGGTGAGGATTCTTCAGGTAGAATGATTATGAGGGAGATCTTCCCAAGACTTCGGGTCAATATTGAAATGTTTCAGGGATGACTGGAGGGAGTCCTTGAAACATTTCTTCTGGCCTCCCTGACAGTGCTTTCCCTCCTTTAGCTCACCATAGGAGATCTTCTTTGGCAGTCACTCCATCTGACATCCTGGTGACATGGCCTGCCCACATCTCATCTGTGATTTCATCAAAAGTGTGGATGCTTGGAATGCCTGCCTGTGTGAGAACCTCAGTATCTGGGACCTTGTCTTGCCATCTTATACTCAACAGTTCCCTCAGACAGCCCATGTGAAAGTGGTTCAGCTTCATAACATAACATCTGTACACCATCCAGGTTTTGAATGCATACATCAGGACTGGCAACACAGTGGCTTTGTAATGTATCAGTTTTGTTTGTTGACTGATGCCTCTGCACTTCCACACATTTGCAAGGAGTCTGTTGAAGGCCATACTTGCTTTGGCAACTCTGGCATTGGTTTCATCATTGATGTGAACTGCAAATGACAACGTACTGTTGAGATAGGTGAACTTGTCCACTGCCTGGAGGGTTTGCCCATTCATTATGTAGTCTCTACATAAGACTTTCCTGGTGCAAGCTGGTGCATCGCTTCTGTCTTCTTAGTGTTGATTGTGAGATCACAAGCTGAAGAGAAATGGTCCATACTCTGCTACATGTCAGACACAGATTTGGCATTCAGGGAACAGTCATCAGCAAACAGAAGATTATGAACAGTCACTTCCTGTAACTGTCTTCACCTGTAGCCTCCTCAAATTGAAAAGTTTGCCAGAAGTCTGGTATCTGATGTCAATCCCAGCATCAAAGTCACAAAAGGCATCTGTAAGCATGGCAGATAACAACATACTGAAGAGTGTTTGGACCAACACACAGCCCTGCTTGACTCCACTGGTGATAGGGAATGGTTCAGATGACATCATTATCCACAGAGTGAGTGAGCATGGTATCATGGAATTTCTGAACCACTGTGATTAAGTTCTCTAGGTAACCGAATTTTGCCATGATCTTCCAAAGGCTCTCCTGACTGATTGTATCAAATGCTTTTGTCAGATCAATGAAAGTCATGTACAGGTTGGAATTCTATTTCTGGCATTTCTCCTGAAGTTTGTGAGCTGCAAACACCGTGTCTTTGGTCCCGCATCCTTTCCTTAAGCCACAGTGAGTTCAGTGTGTTGCACACTGTTGAACTCTCTGTGACCGATTCAGGCTGTCCACATCATTGATGAAGATGTTAAATAGTATAGGCCCTAGGACAGAACCTTGAGGGACTCCACTGGTCACAGCGCACCAAGACAATTGGCTCCCATCGACCAACACCCTCTGGGTCTTACCACGGAGCCTATACTCCAGCCAGCGGATCATCATGATGTCGAGGCTGCAGTTAGCGAGTTTAGCCAAGAGGTGATCATGGGATACCAGATCAAAGGCTTTTTTAAAATCAAGATATACAATGTCGATCTCTTCACCCTTGTCTAGGTGATAAGTCACCTGGTCATAAAATGAAATGATATTGATCAAGCAAGACCTTCCTGCAACAAACCCATGCTGGGTATCCCTCGGGATATTGCCTTCAGCTAGTCTGTTAAGGATGGCCTCTTTGATAATCTTTTCTAGGACCTCCCCCAGGATAGAGGTCAGGCTGATGGGTCTGTAGTTTGCCAGATCTACTTTCCTCCCTTTCTTGAAGATAGGCATGACATTGGCCCTTTTCCAATCATCAGGCACTTCACCAGAGCACCAAGAGCTCTCCATGCCAGGGGCTGAGCTATGATGCTCGCCAGCTCTCTGACTACCCTTGGGTGTAACCCATCAGGGCTGGCTGACTTTAAGGTATCCAGCCTGTCAAGTTGTTCCTTCATGAGGTCAGCTTCAATGGAGGGCAAGGAATCTCCCTCACCTGGGCCTCCTTAACCCATAGTGGGCACGGCCGTCCCATGGGATTGGTGAAAAACTGACAATTTAGCAAGTTTGCTTTTTCCTGGGTGTCAGTTATCAGTTGCC
>NW_017728992.1:33724141-33732624 GCF_001723915.1 Gavialis gangeticus
CAAGTTGTCCACCATGGGTGCCAATGTTGGCTTGCAGGGATGCGTAGCTTTCCTTGACATAGAGAGCTATGCCCCTGCCCCTTTTGTCCACTCGATCCCTCCTATACAGGGTATAGCCATCTATACCCGTGGTCCAGTCATGGATGGAGTCCCACCAGGTCTCCGTTATCCCACTGACATCATAGTTATTTGCATTTAGCAGGAGAACAAGTTCCTCCTGTTTATTCCCCAGGCTCCTGGCATTTATGTATAGACACGCAAGTGTCCCCTTGGGGACCCTTGCCCTGCCTACATTTTGTTCCATGGCTGGGGCTGGGGTGGGATCCCTTATGTGCCTTGGCCTGCTGGCTTTGCAAGGGCCACTCAGTGGGCCAGCAGTGGCAGTAGTCCCCCCGTCCCCCGGCGGGCTTAGTTTAAAGCCTAGTGGAGCAAGTCAGCCAGTCTGGCTGAGAAGAGCCTCCACCCCAAAGGAGAGAGGTGAAGGCCATCTCTTCCCAGCAGCTCATTGCCTCTCTCTCCAAAGAGCAGACTCTGGTTGTGGAAGCCAAAGCCACCCAGTATTGACTTGGGTTCTGCCAGTGGAATCCCTATTAACTTAAACATCTGGCATCTTATAAAAAATATACACATTTGAGGTGGTACATAGCAGGAGAGATTATAATCATTACTTACGGCATTGATTAGAATGAAATGGACTATTTATAATTACAGTTTTCATGCAGACAAATTAGCACTTTGAAACACCAGAGAATTCAGCATATTATTTTAGTTCAATATTGGCACTAAAACAATTTCCAATATGTAACCACTTCTAAATTAAGCAAACTAAAAGCAGCAGCAATATTATACCCAAGGCTTAATTGCTTACAAGTTGTCAAGCAAAATTTATTATAGATGATGGTCTCAATATGAGTGAAGGTTATTTTCATTATAAAATACTCTTAACAATGTCAGATTTTGGATTTATTCATCCAAAATTGCTTTTTTTAAAACTTATTCATGTTAAGCTGCACCTGTACTTCTACTAGATAATTGAGGATTATGTTTTTTTAACAATTTGATTTAGATAAAATAAGTGAATATATTCAGCTAGAAATAGAGGACAGGTGACAAACAGATGAAATATCATATGTGATTATTGGACATGGATAATAGTGAGAAAGTGTGCATAATTCTCACGAACAGTATATGGATTGAGAATTGTTTTGTTCATATAAAATCATCATGACAATATAGAAACAAAACCTCTCCCTACACACAAATTGTATATTCTATTTTCGCTTTTTTAAGAAAACACAGAAGGTAATTATGAACCAAGAAAAGTATTGAACAAGAGACTGTATCTGGAATATGCTTTCTTACACGATGACAAGAATAACATCAGGATTTCCTAGTAGTGAATACTGTGTAACCTGCACTTACCTGAGTTCCTCCCAAGGTTATATGTACCAAAGTTGACATGTGATAACTTCGTAAAAATGGCTGCTTATAGAGTTAATCAATGATGAGTCAGTGACTAGCAATACAAGCAATTAGCTATGATGGTACTTAGTCAGTTAGGTGTCCATAAAAGACAGAGTGAAGGCAAAAATGTTTCTCAGTGGGGAACAATAAATAAAAGCAATGATTATTATCTAATTTAGGTATTTCTTAAGACTCTGGACCAAGGAACAGCAGAACAACCTTGAGTCACATCTTAAAAATAGACTTTGCACAACCTAGACAAAATTGAAAGACAATAGTTAATTTACAGAATAGAAGATAGACTGGGACAGGAACACAGAGTAAGTCTGCATATTGCAGAGTGGGAGTATGCAGAAAAACCTGAACTAACTTAGTTGGTGCAGGTACAGTTAACTAAAGGTTTCACCTTGGCTAATTCAATTATACTTCTTTCACTATTTCAGCTAGCTTGTTCAGAGCAAGCTCGAGTATCTTTGTAGGACATGAGGGGAGGATTGTTTGCAAAGTCTTTTTTTCACCATCTCTATAGTTGGCCAAGCTACTGGCCAAGCTTTCAGGTGCCAGTCATGCTTCTTCAGGTCTAAATTCTCACCTCTCATGCATTTCCTGGATTGTTACCGCTATAGCAGTCTGACCTCCCTTTGTAAGGCACTGAATTGTGCTGTGTAGACATAACCATAGTTGCCACAAAAACCATTACCCCAGCTTATGTCATATAATGAGACTTAGATACATCTTAAGCAGTCAGAGATATTCTTTATCCTTGATGGACTGTCAGTAAAAATGTGTTGAAACATTTGGCCAAAGAAAATCAAATTCTACAAGTGACACTCTGGTGTCAGGTGGACGGGGATCAGTTTAATTCATAATCAGCCCTTCATTTAGAGGCCTGATCTAACAAGATAGTGAGTTCCACCTTCAAATTGCACTGTAGTTTATGATACCTTGGAAGCTGAGGTTATTTACAGGATCTGACTATCAGGCACCATATGTAAAGATTAGTCTATGTTGTTTGGTCCTGGTGAATCTAATCATCCCACTAGATTATAAATCACAGGTACACATTCTTTAATATACCTTGAAGATAGATAGAGTCCCCACAGCAGTATATGCTTTATCAGCTCATTTGGCATTCCAACTAAGGTGGAATGACATTACATAATTTGTGATGGCTTTGTTCTGACGTCTACCCATCATGAAGGATTGATGGGCCAAAGTCACAGAAATGTCATCAGTGATAAATTCAACCTAGGCTTTAATCTTTTTCACTTGATGTAACATCAAAGAAGAATATCACAGGCTGCAAGATACTTTATACAAATTATTAGAGAAAAAAGATCCACAACTGACAGACTGAATGAAAATGGTATTGATAATTTAAGTTTCTTCTGAATTTCTAGAGACTCACAGAAGAAGTTCCAAGTTCACCAAAAATCTCAGGCTCTCTTTCCTGAAATTGGGACTTACTGTGGTATTATGAATTAAAACACTTTCTTGCTCCAGAAAATTTCAGGTTAGATATAAAGCTCACCTGAAAAATTCTGTCCCCTACCTATTCATGTTAAAAATCCCATAGCTTTTAATTTTTTTCAGCAATAGGATTGTTAAATGTTTAATAACTTCTGATTTGGCAAGTTCTCTATACCTATATCCTCTTTATAGGTTTAACTGACCGGTATAGTGGGTTCACCTCTTGAACTCAACTGTTAAGTATTTCCACTGCTATTTTCAGGTCTCAGATTTTTTAGTAAACATGGATCTCTAACACATATGATAATATTACTACTCTGAGTTGTCAACTTTATTAAGAGAAGAATAATGACTAGATGAGGTAGGATGGAGATAAAGACAAAATAATCCTTTCATTTCCATATAAATATAATTTCTGTTATGCTTTCTTGTAGCAGAGACCACCTCTCCAAAACAAACCTGGAATACAGCATGTTGAGGGGACCACTAAACGTGAAAGCTTATTTTAGTCCCATGGTGATTCAACCCTTAATCTTTTCCCATGGGAGCATCTACACATGCACATTTACTACACAACCAAAATTACTGTGTCGTACAGATGGACATCTACATGTGCTTGCCCAAACTGTGTAGTAAATATGGCAATTTATGATAGCTTGAGCATAAATTTGATACCTGCATCATGCAGGTATCAAATTCATACCCAGTTAGTTACTGTATAGTAACGCACATGTAGACACATTACTGCACAATAATCTCATTAATGCTGTGTGTGGGGACAGACTTGGGATTAATTTTAGTCACTAATCAGTCCACACACAATGTTTATACATTTAGTGCCAGCACATATAGATGCCTGCCTATTCCTGCTTACTGCAAAGTAAATTTAAGCTGGCATAAATGCACATGCAGACACACCCTGATAAAGATAACAACATGTCTATAAACTGTGGGTGTTTTTAGTTGTGTGCGCAATGCAGTGCAGGGTGCTTTTGAAAATGCCCAGCACTGCATTGCATGCATTTGTCTAAATGGCGAGATGCGTGTCAGCATTGAGAAAATAGTGGTGGCACACTCTTGATCTAAAACACATCACAGATCACAGATGTTTTTGTTCAAAAGCACACTGCCACCATTTCCCCGGCACTGACACGCATTTTGTCGTTTATACAAATGTATGCAACACAGTGCTGGGTGCGTCAGGTCACACGCAGAGCAAAATTGATTAATTGAGTCTGCTCCAGCACACTGGATCTCCAGGACATCACAGCACAAAAATGTATGTGTATAAATGCCCTGTGATAGTAGTTACTGTGATACAAATACTTATCCATTAGGAACTGAAATGATGTAGTAATTTGATTTCACATACTATAGATGACAAGAAAACCTTTACTTTCTAATAGCATTTGGTCAGTTCTAAATTGGGTCTGGGCCTACCTCCTCTGTGGAGATCACATGTCCCAAAAAATTAACTTTCCTGCAGAACAGCTGACACTTGGTGGGCTTAATCTTCGGATTGGCCTCTCTCAGCCTCTCAAGTATGCCTTTCAGTTCATGCAGGTACTCCAAAAAAGTTTGTCTTGTTATGATGGTATTGTCCAGGTAGACCAAGCAGGAGGTCCCTTGTAAATCTGCTAATACAATATCCATCAGTCTCTGAAATGTACTGGGAACATTGCACAACCCAAAGGGCATAACATTAAATTCAAAAAGCCCCTTCTTGGTGCAGAAGGTTGACTTAGCTCTGTCCTCCGGGTGTACTTCCACCTGTCAGTACCCAGTAGCCAGGTCAAGGGTAAAGAACCATCAGACTCTGGCCAGGAGGTCCAGTGTATCATCAATTCAAGGCAAGGGGTAGGCATCGTTAATAGTAATGTCATTCGGTTTGCAGTAATCCACACAAACCTGCACATCACTCCTTTTTTCCTCGCTAGCACTACAGGGGCAGTCCATGGGCTGTCAGAGGGCCTGATAATGCCCCCTTCCTTCATCTCTTGTAGTTGCTGGTCAAATTCTTAATGAAAATGAATGGGTACCCTTCAGGGCCCCTGTTTGATGGGTATGGCACTTCCCGTGTCAATCCAGTGCTTTGTTAAAACTTTCCAGCCCAGATTATTGTCTCCCAGGCTGAATATGCTGGTGTATTCCAGTAGCACCTTTTGCACTGCCTCTACTTGCTCTGGTTCCAGGACACAATAACCTAGCTTGAACTCTTCTGACATATTGGCTACATGTGCTAGAATTTCGCACCGGTGGCTCTTACCCATTGCAGTTCCCACCAGGAGTTCCAATTCCTTGTTAGGCTTAGATTCAAACAAAACCTCCTCATCCTTACTGCACCATCTCTTCACACACTTCAGTTTGACTATCTGTAGTGTACAAGGGAAAACATCGGCCCAGCAAGGAACAGAAACACTCAGCAAAGTTTATGGTGACTGATTATGTTTTAGGAAATTGGTTCCCAACAAGGCATCTTACCTGGCATCTTTCAATACAAGGAATGTGCATGGAAGCTGTAAGTCTTGGAAGTAGATGGTCATACCCCATTCCTCCAGGAACAGGAAAGTTTCCTCATTGGCTACCTTGATTATTAGGCTGAAGGGTCATAGGTTCCTTTTTGTTCTTGTTGTATCTTGTGCCCATACTCAGCAATGTCCAAGGGATATCTGGGCACCTGAATCAAGAAGAAATTAGCAAGGGACATCTCCTAGCTTTCCTTCCAGGTAATACCACAAACCTGCAGACCCAATGACTACTAGATCATCCTGTGGGTCTTCAGATATATCATCAGTGGATAGGCCCTTCTTCACTGCCTGCCTCAGTTTCCCTGTCCTTGGACCTTCTCTCAGGGCAGTCCCTCTGGAAATGGTCACAGCTACCACAGTGCCAGCACCCACCAGCGGTCTGTTGTTGTAACCCCAGCCACCATGGTTGAGGCAGGCCCCTGCTGCCATGTCTGTTTGGACCCCAACTTCCCAGAGCTTGGTGGAGTTTATCCACAAGGCTACATGTGCTAGAATTTCTCACCAGTGGCTCTTCCCCATTGCAGTTCCCACCAGGAGTTCTGCAGGGGCATTATGGCCTGTGACCACTTCTGCCACCCATGTAACAAACCGCTGCAGTGTCAGGCACAATCACTACAGCCAGTGAGGGGTTTACTTTATATTAAGTGTTTCATGGGTTAGGGTCACAGGCTAACAGGCCAACGGGAAGGGACAAATACAAGTATATAGGCATCCAAAGTATAATGGAATACACTTAGAGGGCAAACGAACACGTAGTGGTCAGTTCTGCTGGGGGACATACATTCAGCACATAGAGTCCCTGTGCTGTGGTTTCTCTCCCTTTCAGTTCAGCTCACAGTATCACCATTGGCTCCAGGCGCTCTTGCACATAGCCAGCTCTGGCTCAGAGATTCTCCTACCTCTTCCTGGTGCCCCCAAGGTCTTGTGGGATTTGCAGCAGGGATCAACAGAGCTTCTCATCACTTACTTCCTTCTTCCAGGTGCCTCTGGGATTTGTAGTCCATGGTTGGTCGGCAAGTTTCTACAAGGTTGCTCCCCTTCCGTCACACACATATCATATGTTCAGTGTACACAATGCATTACATTACACAATACATACATTACACTATCCCCCACCCCTTTTAACTGGATGGGCCACTGCATCCTATTTGGGTCAGGTCATGTAGTCACTAAGCCACCTGGGGGGATCTCTCCTCCCCCTGTGGTCTGTCTGAGCATTCAGGGGCAGGAGCACCCACTGGCTCTAGTGGGTTGTGGACACTTTCAATCATACCCAGGTCTGACCTTCCCCTTTGCACCCACTCCTCTTCACTATCATCCTCTGCAAGCCACAAGTCCTACCCAGCCATCTGGGACATAGGAACATCCTCTGGCAACACATTTTTGGATGTATTTGGGGCTGTATTGGTGATGGTTTAATTAGGAGGCCTCTGGCAGTGGCTTCATGGCAGGTGTCTTGGTTATTGATGAACAGGCCTTCCTAGCTCCCTTGTAGGGCCAGGGTTTTCATTCCATGTGCACATATAGGGTTCATCCAATTATAGTGCACTACCAGTGTTTGTCTATTGGTCGTGTTCACCAGCTCATATAGCACCTCCAACAATTTCTTGACAACAATTTCTTGTATAGGGGCCATTGAACTTCTTGCAAAGCTTCCAGCACTGACCCCACCTCCTCATTTGGTTCTGTACCCAACACTAGCTCCCCTGGCTCGTACACCTAGCCAGTGACCCTGACATCATAGAGCTCTCTTTGCCTTTGTGTAGCTGTAGCCCAATGTGTTGTGACAGCATGGCTAATGGAACTGAGGTACCCTGCCACTTTTGTTATGTATTTCCCACCTCTTCCTGGTGCCCCCAAGGTCTTCTGGGATTTGCAGTCCAGCAGCAGGGCTCTACAGGGCTTTTCATCACTTACTTCCTGCTTCCAAGTGCCTCTGGGATTTGTAGTCCATGGTCAGTCAACAAGCCTCTACAAGGTTACTCCCCTTCTGTCACACACTCATATTGCATTTTCAGTGTACACAATGCATTACATTACAAAATGCATACATTACAAGGCTTTATACCCCTTTGTCAGGACTCTCATCCATGCAATTTTCTTCTCATTTTTTTTTCTCATTTGCCTTTGTATCTATTTTAGCATGATCTAAATTTCAAAGCATTTAAAAATGTAGGCCTGAGTTTTAGTGCATGGGCCACATACTATTTTGCTTACCCAGGTTTAATTACTTTCTGTTTCATGAGCTAGACCACAAACAGATTACATCCATCATTAGATTTGCTTTCTGATGTCAGCTATGTCACCTGTTTCAAACTCAGAAAGTGCTATCTTAAGAGACATCTTCAAAATATAAAGAGAAAATTATTAGGAATCTTTCAATGGATTAAATAGCACTGCGTATAAATGGTAACATGGATTAGAATGCAAAGACACAAATTGTCCTACCATATCTTGCAACTTCTTTTACACCTTCTTGTTCAAATATCCTATATTAAAGATGTGTGGTTGTAGGAGGGGGTAGGGTGCCAGTGAAGGGGACAGTTAAGTGTCTGGGGTTTTTTAATGTAATTTCATCTCTATATTTTAAAAGAAAAAGGGCTATTGATATTCATTACAGGAAATGTATTTTAATTTGTTGCCCTGGAAAATGTCCCCTGGAAAACATTCTACTTATTTTAACAACTGTGACTTCGGGACAATTCCCAAAAGTCATATTTGTTAAAATAAAAAAAAAAATCATGATGTTATGAATTGGCAGAATAACCGGTTGTCTTCTAATCCTAGCAATGCAGTCTCATAGTTTTCTTTCAGTAACATTTTGTGCAATAGAAAAAGAGGATACTGCAACTTGTTCTACAACTTATTTTTTGTCTTCCTTCCTGCTTTTAGTGATCAAGAAATATATGACCTATAAATAGTAGAATATTTAAAAAAGAAAAGAATAAATAAATATAATATAACTGTCCCTGGGGGGATGAACCCCAGTGTCACGGTGGGCCGGGGTGGCTATTGACCACG
>NW_017728992.1:33733557-33735150 GCF_001723915.1 Gavialis gangeticus
CCAGTTCTCTCTCTCTCACTCTCTTTCTTCCTGCATTGGCGGCATACAATCAAAACTTTACTTCAACAATAACAAATGAAGAGTATATCAACCGAAAAATCAACAAGTAGTGTCATCAGTTAAATATGGATATCCCTTCTGTATTGCCAATCCAATAATAGGACATTGGTTGAGCTTGCTCTGGTAGTAAAAATCAGGTTCTTCGACCGTATTGGTTTTGATATGTTGGTTGATGTTTAAAAGGTAGAAAGCTGGATTCATGTTTAAAATGAATCCAGCATTCATTTTAATTCAAAAAGTTGATGGGAGTTTCATGTCAGTTGAGACTAAGTTTACCCAGGTGGAAAGAAGTAATAATCTAATTATTACTTTATATCAGCCAGTTCACAATGCTAAAAGTGTGTGTGTGTGTGTGTGTGTGTGTGTGTGTGTGTGTGTGTGTGTGTGTGTGTGTGTGTGTGTGTGTGTGTGTGTGTGTGTGTGTGTGTGTGTGTGTGTGTGTGTGTGTGTGTGTGTGTGTGTAATACAAAGAGACTCTCCAGTTTCCTTGAAAGTTGTTTTTTTAACAGTTCATTAGTTTGATTTAAATAAGGATCTATTAAAATTTTGAGGGTTTACACTGTTAGGGAGAGGAAGATATTTCTGTTATAAAATTTGGTTAAGGCTTGCTGTGTTCTAGTTTTTGACAAGAATTGGTGTCCCGTAAATTATTAATGAATGTAGTAGGTTAATATATTAATAGCATCTCACTCATGGTTCCCCAGCCCAACTAAAGTTACATGAGCTAATATATTTAGTTACTCACTATTTGGTATATCTGGTGGGATCTAGTTAGGAAAGACTAATGGCTAAAAGAACAAAAGAATGGTGATGACTGTTGCATCTCTGGTAAAGGGATGCATTAATGTAGTTAATTCTGTAATTCAGTAATTCCAGCTATACTAACCGTTATTATGTGTGATTCTACCTACCACTCTTCACTTTATATATCTATATCCTGGCTCTTTTGTTACTGTAAAGGAACAAATATATATGTTTGTTCCTTTGCATGTATATATTTAAAGAAA
The DNA here is from genome assembly GCF_001723915.1 of Gavialis gangeticus. Taxonomy (NCBI): domain Eukaryota; kingdom Metazoa; phylum Chordata; order Crocodylia; family Gavialidae; genus Gavialis; species Gavialis gangeticus. The sequence goes on from NW_017728992.1 coordinate 33,734,625, forward strand.
CAATATGTGCAGACTTCTGTGTGCGCACACACACACGCACGCGCGCACACACACACACATACACACACACAGTGTTAGGGAAACAATATATAATTTGTTCCTTTAAAAGAAGAAAAGAGGCAGGATATGTAATTGCTTAAGGTATGTTAGGAGTTACTCATTTGTCCAGGTGAGTTAAGCCATTTGTAGCTGTGCTCACCATTTTCTAAACCATAGTAACTGATTCGCATCACATAGTTTAAATCAAATTTCAATTGAAATTAAGATTTAATAGACTATCATTGACCATCAGAGAGGTTTTCATGCATTTCTTCATGTCTGCAATAGAGACAGCAGGGGGCTCTGGATACTCATGTAAGCCAGGGAACAACTCATGCCTAACTCAAACTGTATTTTTTACCACCATTCAATCACTGTTTTTAATATCTAAAGAAAACAATGTTTTTGTCTTAATATACAAGAGCATTACTTGTGTTGTTCTTTTCCATGGGGGGAACAGTGGTAGGGGTTCTGCCAGCCTTGCCAG
>NW_017728992.1:33740150-33756999 GCF_001723915.1 Gavialis gangeticus
GAGCATTACTTGTGTTGTTCTTTTCCATGGGGGGAACAGTGGTAGGGGTTCTGCCAGCCTTGCCAGAAAAAAGTATGAGTGGGGTGGGATCATCTGGGATAGGGAAGTTTCCTGAGCACCCTGACCCAGCTTCAAGATGGGCTGCTGAATTTTTAGAGCTCCCCTGGGAGTTGTGGGCTGCAGGGCCATTTTTTTATAGTCTCCCCTGGCCAGGGGGGTTGCCCAAGTCACCCACAGACACACACACACACACATGCACATACATGCAGGCACACAGACACACATGAACACAAACACACAAGCTTTGGGCTCTTTCTGGCTCTGGGTGTGGTATCTGTATCCAGCTCCCAATGAGGGTCTGCAAGGGCCTTGTGGGGTGGGGTTGGCTTGGCAGTGGGGAGGCACTACTTATGTCCTGAATCCTGAGTTGGCAGACGGGGGGACAGTAGCAGCCCGGGACCTAGAAATACCACTGCCAGTAGTCAGTTGTGGGGGAGGGAGGAGGGGGGAAATGACCAGACCTGGCTGGGAGCTCAGTTTTTGCTCTGGGCAAACCTCTCTTTCCCTCTCACCAGAAGCACAGATCCCCACCAGCTGGCTCACTCACCCATAGAAAGAAAACACCATAAGTAATATTGTATATAAAAATAACAACATCCTTTTATTTTGATATCAATAACACTTCTTGCAAATCCCCTGCCCCTTTCCAACACTCACAGTGAGGGCCACAAAACTGTGCTCACTTTCTACAACTGGTGATGACCACAAGCAACAGCAAGCCCTAGATAACTGCCATATAAACATGTTAATTAATACAGTTTAAATTGCCTAGTTTGGATTGCCCTTATCTACATTAACTTTACCTCATTCAATGAGGATTAGTTAATTTGGGTTGAAGCCAATATTAATTTGGACTACAGATGTCCAGATGTATACAATGACTAGTCTGAAGAATTGGGTCTTCTTCTAGTATGGGCTGCAATTGTTTGAGGATTTTTCATATAGGTTCCAGGGAATGTCATAACTAACGGTGTACTATTCATGGGGATTTTCTTTTTGTACTGTAGCAATTGTTCACATGGTATCCAGGTGGCTCTTTCAAAAGTATGATCTAGCTCTTTGAAGGAGTGTCCTTGTTAGTTGAAAGCCCTTTTGAGATTTGTGAGGACGTGATCGTGGGTATTCTCCTCAGTGCAAATTCATTGGTGTTGGGACGGCTTGGCTGTATATTGCAGCTTTCATGGTGTGTTTAAGGTAATTGCTGGTTCTGTGCAGATATGTATCTGTGGGATTCTTGTATATGAAGGTTTGTATTTTACCATTCATAGTATCTAAAAAGAAAATGTTGGGCTGTAGTATTTAACAAAAGGGGTGGGGGTGTAGCTCTGTATGCCAAGGAGAGCTATGTGTCCCTGCAAGCCAATATAGATGACCAGCTATGTTCCCCATGGGTTTAAACCTGGGGTTTAAACCCATGGGGAACATAGCTCAGGGAACACAATGGTGGGAGTCTACTACAGACCTCCCACCCAAAGTCAAGAGCTTGACCAGGAGTTGACCAGGGAATTGGTTGAGGCCACATGCTCCCCAGTCCATGATTGTCATGGGAGACTTCAACTACCCAGACACCTTGTGGGAAGAGTGCTTGGCCAAATCTGAGCAGTCACAAAGTTTCCTCTCATGCATGGATGACCTCTATCTGACACAAGAAGTCTACGGGCCAATGAGAGGTAAAGTGCTGCTTGACCTGGTACTGGCAACTGGGGACAACCTAATCAGCAACCTAATGATTGAAGGGAAGCTGGGTGACAGTGACCATGAGCTGATCACCTTCACCAGCCGCTGTAAAGCTGGCAAGTCAGTCAGCAATGAGGAAGTTCTTTACTTCAGGAAAACTGACTTTGACAAGCTCGAGGCTTGTTGATGAGGCCCTAAGGGACCATGACCCCAATGGTGAGGAGAGTTCAGGAAGAGTGGTAGCTCCGCAAGGGAGCAATCCTTGATGCACAAGTTAAGGCTATTCCATCCTAGAGAAAAGGCAGCAAAAGGGCACAGCATCCCCCTTGGCTCAGCGAGGAACTAGAGGATCTCCTGCATCTAAAAAAAAGACCTACAAAGGATGGAGGATGGGATCCATCTACAAAGAGGAATATTCTGCACTGTTCCAGACCTGCAGGGAGTGAACCAGGACAGCCAAGGCTGTGACGGAACTCCAACTGGCTACTAGTATCAAGGATAATAAAAAGTCCTTTTTTAGACAAGTGTGGAGCTGGAGGAAAAGCAAGGGCAATGTTGGATCCCTGGCTAAACCAGATGAGACAACTGATGACCGACACCCAGGAAAACGCCAACCTACTAAACAGGTACCTTGCATCGGTCTTTCACCAGTCCCATTGGATGCCTCTGCCCATTACGGGACAGGGAGGCACAGGTGAGGAATATTCCCTGCCCTCCATCACTGCTGACTTTGTGAAGGAACACCTGGAGAGGCTGGACACCTTCAAGTAAGCTGGCCCTCACAGTCTGCTCTCCAGGGTCCTCAAGGAGCTGGTTTCCATCATAGCCCAGCACCTGGCACAGACCTTCAATAATTCCTGGCACTCTGATGAAGTGCCTGAGGGCTGGAAGAAGGCTGTGGTGCCTATCTTCAAGAAAGGGAGGAAAGTGGATCCAGCAAACTTCAGGCCCATCAGCCTGACCTCTATCCCAGGGAAGGTCTTAGAAAAGATCATCAGAGGCCATTCTTAATGGACTGGCTGATGACAACATCCTGAGGGATAGCCAGCATGGGTTTGTTGTGGGTAGGTCTTGCTTAACCAATCTTATTTCCTTTTATGACCAGGTGACCTATCACCTGGACAAGGGAGAGAAGATTGATGTCATATCTTGATTTCAAAAAAGCCTTTGATCTGGTATCCCATGATCACCTCTTGTCAAAACTGGCTAACTGTGGCCTCAGGTCCACCACGATCTGCTGGCTGGGGAATTGGCTCCATGGTCAGACCCAGAGGGTGGTGGTTGATGGAAGTCATTGTCATGGTGCCCTGTGACCAGTGGGGTCCCCCAAGGCTATGTCCTTGGACCTATATTGTTCAACATCTTTATTAATAATGTGGACATTGGAGTCAGAAGTGGACTGGCCAGATTTGCTGATGACACCAAACTCTGGGGTAAAGCATCCATACCTGATGACACAAGGGCAATCCAGGCTGACCTTGACAGACTCAGGAAATGGGTGGATGAGAACCTGATGGTGTTTAACACCAAAAAATGCAAGGTTCTTCACCTTGGGAAGAAAAACCAGCAGCATCCGTATAGACGCGGCAGCGCTATGCTGGCTAGCACTACGGATGAAAAGGATTTGGGGGTCATGATTGACCACAAGATGAACATGAGCCTTCAGTGTGATGCTGCGGCTAGTAAAGAGAGCAAAATACTGGCTTGCATCCATAGATGCTTCTCAAGCAAATCCCGGGACGTCATTTTCCCATTGTACTCTGCCTTGGTTAGGCCGCAGCTTGAGTACTGTGTCCAGTTTTGGGCTCCACAATTCAAAATGGATGTGGAGAAGCTTAATAGAGTCCAGAGAAGAGCCATGCACATGATGAAAGGTCAGGAAAAAAAAACTTATAATTGAAAGCTGAGAGCTATGGGACTCTTCAGCCTGGAAAAGTGCAGGCTCATGGGTGATCTGATGGCTGCCTATAAGTTTATCATGGGTGTTCACCAGTATCTGGGGGAATGTTTGTCCCCCGGAGCACCCCAAAGGATGACAAAGTTGAATAGTTATAAACTTCTCCAGGACCGTTTCAGGTTGGACATAAAGAAAAAAATATTTACTATCCAAGTCTCCAACGTCTGGAATAGCTTGCCGTTGAAGGTGGTTCAAGCACCTACTTTGAACTCCCTCAAGAGAAATTTGGATATTTATCTTGCTGGGTTCCTATGACCCCAGCTGACTTCCTGCCCCTGGGGCAGGGGGCTGGACTCAATGATCATCTGAGGTCCCTTCCAGCCCCAATGTCTATGAAATCTATGAAACAAGTAGTCTGATGGAGGGGTGAGGATTATTAAATTTGTGATAGAAATCAATCTGTGGCTGCAAGTTTTCAGTGCAGATAATGAAGTTGTCATCAATGTTTCTTAGGCAAAGCATGGGTTTGATGGTGCAGTTCTTGAGGAATTCCTCTTCCAGGTGGGCCATAAAAGTTTGGCATATTATGGGGCCATTTTAGTACCCACAGCTGTGCCCATGGTCTGGGGGAAGTGTTGGTTATTGAAACGGAAGTTGTGCGTGAAGATGAAGTGTACAAGTTCAGTAATATCTTTAGTTTTGTACTCTGAGTTGTAATCTTGTTCTTGTAGATATGTAATGCAGGTTTGGATGCCATCCTGATATAGGATGTTGGTTTATATGCTGGTAACTTCCATAGTGGCTAGGAGGGTGTTGCTGGGAAGGGGGTTTATGTTTAAGTTTTTGTAGAAATTCTGTTGTGTCCTGGACAAAACTTAGTCTTTGGGTGACAAGGTTTTAGGATGGATTCAATAAAAGCTGATATTTTCTCAGTGAGCGCTCCATGGTTGGATATTATAGGTCTGCCTGGGTTCCCTTGTTTGTCTTCTGTAAAGGCCTTAATTGAAAAATCTGTCCTCTCTAAAGGCCTTAATTTCTGCCTGGAAAAATACCCTTATAAAATAGTAGAATGTGAAGATCTATAAGAAATTTTCCAATGCCTCCATCTCAAGGAATATTTGCACAACGAAAATGAATCCACTTTCAACAACACTTCATCCTGTGACAACACGAGGAAAAGATTAATATCAAACAATAAAAAAAAAAAATCAAGCTGACCACCTCACAATGGACAAAATTCAAACCTTTACTGCTATATTGACTGTTTCAGGGAATATCCAATTACTCGTGGGTATACAATTCTCACAAGACAACCCCTCTCTCTCCAATCACTAAGTTTGAATTCTCAAAGGGAATTTAGAAAACACCTACAAACTTCACTTCATAAACCTACTGGATACAAAAAATCATGGACTAAATATAAACATTGGATTTATGGCACATTATACTCCATCTGCCACAAGATAACCCCCCATAACCTATCTGCATTTTACCAGCTACATTTTATCACCAGTTCAGCATTCCTCCCTCCCCGCAAACCTGCCTGTCTCTCACCCATTGTCTCCCATTCCCTCTGTTCCTCACTGCCACAGATTTGCATTTTCACAGACCTGCATTTTGCATTTTGCCTTCTATTCCACCCAGGAGAGCACACAAAACACCAGCAAACTTTCCCTATACCTGAAGAAGGGTGTTTGTGCCCAAAAGCTTGCAAAGAACAATTTTTCCAACTATTTAGTTGGTCTAATAAAATATATCACATTTACCCAAAACACATTGTCTGCCCATGATTCTATTAAATGTATACAATTCTATTAAATATATACATGTAACAGTCAATGGCCTCAACACTTCAATACCTTTCCCTTTCATGTTTCATACTAGTTACAATATATTTTATATTGTTTTTATTATAGATGCCTGTCAATCTGTCTGTTTTACTGGTTGCTTAATACCTCATTCAATTTCCAATATAGCATGCATATCTTACTTTACCCCATTCATTCTATCACCATAGAGTTGTCATTCAACCTTCAACTGAATTGCCAGTTAATATATACATAATTCACCCAAAAATATCATTAATGTTTGCCATCAATGAATTCTATCCTCCCTTAATCAGCTATCTTTTCTATTCCTCCCCTTTGCCCTATAATTTCAGCTATTATAACTCCTTTCCTGACACATATGTTTGTCCTGGGGACAGCAGGAAGAGGGCCCAGGAAGTTCCTCCCATGGGGCACAGCACAGGAAAAAACACAAAAATAGAGAAGCAAACACAAAACGGCCACTTACCTGCAGATGAAGTGACACTGGATTGGTGAGGAGAAAAGCCCATGTGGTTTGCAAGTCATGCCTTTATACAATTAAAGCTGGTGGGTGACGTCACGAGGACACACTGGTCAGCGGGATAAAAGCGGCTGCTGGCAGAAAGGCGGGGAGAGCAAGTGGGGAGGCGGAGGCTTTCCGTGCCAGCAACAGATGGAGCCGGCATGAATTGGGAATGCCTAGATCATGGACAGCAGCAGAAGCAGCAAGGTTCTCTTGCACCGGGGGTGCCGAGGTTGAACCCCAGGAGAGGAGCAGAGGGGGTGACTCCCCCCTAGTACCACTGAGGAGGTTCGGTGGTGGAGACACTAAACGGCGGTGCAACAGGAACGGTGACCTGGAGGAAGAGGCTGAGGCCAACCCAGGAAAATGGAAGTTTTACCACTCAGTCTCTCACAGGTACCAGGTTGGGGAGCTGGGCTGGGGATGGAAAGGAAAGGGGGACCCTGCGGGACCAGCATCAAGAGAGTGCTGCCAAGCATGGGCAGGAGGGCTGGGAAAGCCAGCCGGTAGAATACTGGATGGGAAGACCCTTTTGGGTTTCTTTTTTTTCTTCTTTTCTTCATTTTGTTTTCTTCACCCCTGCTCTACAGGGGCACACATATCGACCCCAGGAATAGAGTGGACCGGCTCAAGAGGGTTCCAGGCTTAGGGCCTAAACCAGCTGACTATCCTTCCTCAATAAGCAAAGGGGGATAAGGTATAGGGCATGAGGAACATCCACACTGAAGAGGCAGCCGCGTCAAGACCTGGCATCCTGCCAGAGGTTCATGTAAAGCTGGGGTGTAGGGGAGGTGGAGCCCCACAAACATCCCGCAAGCAGAGTGGTCATCTGTGAGGGGACTTTCGAGGCTACTCTCCCCCCACTGATGTAACATTCAAAGACGAGGCAGGTGAGTTTGGGGGAGGCCAGAGGGACAACCAAAGCCCACCTCTGTGAATCCATGAAGCCAGGGATCATATGTCCTCTACAGTTCAGACCAGCGCAGTACATGAGCTGGCATTCAAAGCCAGGAGGGCACAATGTGATTTCTCATCTGTGGTTTTTTTACCTGAGCCCCTGATTGGGCTTGCTTACCAGTCCAAAATCATAGGCTTGGAAGGGCCCTGAAGGGTCACCTCTTCTACCCCTCTACAAAATTCAGAAAGCTACTCTTAAATCATCCAAAGTTTATTCAGCCTCTGTTTGAAAACCTCTAGTGAATGAGATCTCTCAACTTTCCTTTTGAGTATCTTAGTATTCTAACAGTAAGTTTTTTTCTGCTATCTAATTTACAACTACTTTGTTGCAAGTTAAAGCCATTGCTTTACATCTTTCCCTCTTCTTTATGGAAGTATTTCAGATATTTGAACACCACTGTCATGTTCCTCCCTAAATCTCTTTTTCCCCAAGCAAAACATATCTGGCTTTTTGAATCTCTCCTTATGCATATTGCCTTCCCCTACAGCATATTTTCATCTCTTCACCAGCCTTTTGTAGTTGCAATACTATTTTTAAGTTCTTATTTAGGAAGGAGGATAGCTGTGTGTTTAAAGTAGAGGCCAGTGGAACTGCTAGGGGTTTTGACCTCTATGTTGAAGGAAATAAAGATATAGGCATTGTCTTTTATCTTTTTTGGTTTGAGGAGAGTTTTGTAGCTGGCTGGGAGGACTGTCTGCCAGAAAAGCCTACCTGAATATTCATCAGGAATACTCTGGGACTGAACTTGGCCAGCCTCAAGCCTGAGAATAGAATTGGCCTGGGCCAGAATAATTCAACCATTTAGAATATGGGGAATCCAGAGGAACTAAAAAACAATTTGGTACAGTAGAGGGCATTGCACCTGTTACTCCTACTCTATTCACCTTGTTCTTGAATCAATACAAAGTGGGCTGAGTTCTCCACACATTACCGCCAAGATCCAGCAACTGGAGTTACATTTGCTTTTTCCTTGCAGCCACCTATGCCATCTCTATCCAAGGTCTGCTGACAGAGACTGACATAGCATGTCTACTTTTAAGAAAAGTGTATGCACAGAATTCTAGCTCTGCATGTTTTCACTATACATTCTCCTGCCACTTATTTGCCATAGGAAATAATGCAAAAAAAGAGAGAAAGTTTAAAGTGCTTGCTAGATTTGGTCTAAAGAGAATTATCTGGGTGAAAAATCTTTTGCTGTCTCAGGATTTGTTTCTGTTCCATCTTGGTATTTCAAAATAGAATTGATTTTTTTGGAAAGATAAAATAGACAAAGACAAAGACAATAGTGTAACATAGGAAATGGGGTAAAATACATTATACTACATTTCTAAATTTTTAAACTAACATCTGGGTCTTTGAAAACCTGATTTATAACACAATTCTAGCTCACTTTCCCTATTGCAAAGGAAGAATTAAAGTCAATTCCTTTGTGATCTTGCCTCTTAAAGTTAAAGCATAGAGCAAAATCATTGTGCATAGGAGCTTTATTTGTTTTTCTTTTTAATTAACAATACCTTAGAGAGATTTTATTTTTCTTACTTCACACTTGTCAATTTTCTGCTTGTTGATTTTTCTGTTTTCAGAAATATGTAAAGGAATGTTATCAAGTTAATAAAAACAGTGCATATAAATCCCACATGCATCAAAACACAAGTTAAAGCTAGGTACCAACATTTAGGGAAGCACAGGGTGAGATCAGATTGCTTTAAAAATAGCCAACCAATATAATTTAGCTTGCCAAAGTGTAGACCTTACACTTAGATTAGGGATGTAAGGGTGAACTATACAGAAGTTCAAGAAATTTAGATCAGTCTAAAAATGACCAACACTATATAGACATCTTGGAGGCAGTCTAACTTAGATCAGATCTGGTGAGACTGATCTAACTGAACTTCTATACAGGTCCCAGCACAACCCTGGGGCTGGGAAAGGCCAGCCACTGGCCCCAGCACCAGGGCTGCACTTTTCCTACCCATCCTCCTGGCACTGGGCTATTTTTAGTCCCCTAGCCCCTCACCCCTTCTACAGATGGACCCCCCACCCACCAAGCCTGCCAAATCCCCCATCCCAAAAGTTCTTCCTGGTGCAGGCAGTGTATTGAACTATAGAGCTGACCCTAAGGGTGTGCGGGATCATCCTGTGCAGGGGCTGTGTGGTGGGGGTGGAGCATGGCTAGTGCCAGAGCGTGGAGACAGCAGTGGGCGGCAGCTGCACATAATGGTGGTGCCCTCAGCACATGCCAAAGGTGCTGTCCACAAGGCCACCCAAAGTGCAGAGCCTGGGGCAGTCACCGCAATTAGCCCCCACCCAAGGGACGGCTCTGTTGAAGTAAATCGAGTTGGAGGGAGAGGCAGACAGAATCAGAGGGTAGATTCACCAGAGAGAGCTTGTTCACTTGGGAAAGGAGAGGGATTTGGGGGGCCAAAAATAGCCTCTGTTTTGTGGGGGAAAGAGAGTCCCTCCAAGTTCCTTTGATCCTGCCAAGCCTACCCAGTCTCTACCCCCATGGACTCCACTAGTCCCACGATTCTCCCTATTGACCCATCTTGCCCCCTCAATCCTTTTAATCCTCCTGAAGACCCTGTTTCCTCCTTATCCACTGTGTGGACCTCACTTGCCCCCTCATGTCATCCCACTAGCCCTCTATATCCTGACTTACCTTAGATCACATGGCCATTTTTAACTCAATCTAACCTCCCCAAATGTCTGTATATACCCATAGTTACAAGTAAAGATGGGAGAATATATCCTAATACAAATTTTGGCAGCTTGGAGGGAAGGAAAGAAGAAAAATGAGAGTCTGAGGGTAGTCTGTTCAACGGCACCTAGATGTTATCTGGGCTCTGGCAGACATTACATTTGTCCCAATTTGTATGCAAGGTTAGCATGACAGAATATGAACAGTTACATGTCTGGACTGTTTGTTGTGCTATAAATCTGGTTTATCCACAACAAAATGCTGGGTCTGTAACAAATAGCTTCTTCTCTGTCTTGACAGGACAAATTTAATATATGACCAGGTTTTAAACACATCACTTCTCCTCCCTCTCCGCTATACCACAGTGCTCTCCACTGAAATTGAGGGGGCTTCCCTGACAGCTGCAGTGGTGGCAAGGCCTGAGCACTGTGAGCACTGTAAAGCCCCTGGATGGAAGGCAGCCCCAGACTGGAGACTTGTGGATTAGCCCCTGTGTTTGCTGCAGTGGTCTCTGGTCTGAATTAGCTATTGTTCCAGCATAAACAGCTGGTCAGAAGACCATGTCAATGACCTCTGTCTCACTGGCTGGTTCCCCTGGGGGCAGGGGGAGCAAAGAATCATCGTTACCATCTCCTGGCCTAGGAACATGCCTTTGTGGTAACTTTGTGTTGAAGTAAAGTTTTGATTGTATGCTGCCAATGCAGAAAGAGAGTGAGAGAGAGAAAATTAAAACTGACATGCACAAGACAGGCTCATGGAATTTTCCATTGGACTCACCCAGCCTGTGTCCCCTGGGCGACCCCAAGAGCTGTCAGTCAGGCTGACCTACTTTTCAGCCCTGCGCCTGCGTGGTAACAGCAGAGAGTTCAGGCTCACACATGCTCAGTCAGCTAAGAGCATGATGTCATTCGGCTAGAAAGTTCTTTGAGGGACACATTCTAATTGGCCACCAAATTGTTATATAAGGTAAAGGAGCCCCTCCCTCGGGGGGAGATCCGCTTGAACTGAGGACGGTGCCTGGTCTCAGTATCTCTCTCAGTAAGGCTTCCCGGCCTGTCGGTCTCCTCCTGTGAGGACTCTGGCTGTCTTGCTGCGTCTTCACCCTCGATTATACTGTTCATTCACGACGTCGATTCTCCGGTTTATGAACTGTTTTGATTTTGACTTCGACTTCAGCCTGCGACAGTTCCCACTGTCTCCAGCTTCCTACTTACCTGACGTTTAACCGACCTTAGCTTCGATTCTTGACCACAGCTTGGCTCAACTCTGCACACTTTGGCTCAACTCCAGCTATCTCCACGACCACTCCAACCATCTGACTGGCGTCACATCTGGCTATCCTCAGTGAGTTACAGTTCGTTGTACTGTATGTTAGTTGAATCCTGTTATGAGCCATTGACCAGTCCTAGGACTATTGAGCCAGGCAGCTGCCCCTAGCCTCCGGGTTAGATAGCAAGGGCTTGGCTCAAGAACCCTGTGGATCAACGGACCCCTGTGTTGTTGTTTGTTCGTGCCATCGCACCACTGTAACAGAAGAATTACTGTGCCTGTGCCTAAAAAGCATAAGTCAAATAAACCCACCTTGTTTAAGAAAACATTACGCTTCCGAGCTGCTCAGTACTCCATCGCCAAGAATCCTGCCTGTTTTCATGGTCAATTGCCACCCCGGCACACCGTGACACTGGGGCTTGGTTCATCCCCCCGGGACACTTTGTTATGCTCCAGTCAGGATCATGTGTGCCCACCCATAATTTGTACTGCTGCAAACTCACCACATTTAAATGTTCACTTTAATATTGAGTAGACCAATTAGCTGTGGAGTAAAACATTGCTGCCTACATGTGCAATGGTATTAGGCTGTAGTAAACTAATTAGTATGTGCAGATGTTGACTATAGCATAAATTGTGCCTGGTTCTTCCAGCCAGTAAGAGACCACACTCCTTCCTGCCAACTAGCCACATAGCTCCCCAGTATCAGCACCCTCATGCCCCAGCCAGTGCCCTTGCAGCCCTGCGCCACCATCCAGAGCCCAGGACAGAGCAGGCCAGGAGCAGACCTGGAGTAAACTGCTCCATCCTGGTTCAAATTGCTGCTGCCCCAGGCACATGTGTCGATACAGCACCCAGCAAGAGTTTACTCCAGCTCAAACTGCTCCAGAGTTTATTGTTTTAAATTAATTACACGTGTAGATACACTCACTTTGTAGCATACAAAAATAACGCCTTCCAGGCCCCTAGTGCTTTTTGTTTCCTCCTTCTGCTCCCTACTAGTAGGGTCATGAATGATGCATGCTCCCAGAGGCATCTTTTTCCCTCTCAAGGGGCACACATGGTGTCCATGCGTGTGTGCATCACACATAAAGAAGAAGAAAATGGGATGTTTTGAGGGAGAAGAAGCAGACTAGAGTGAAAAATGGGCAGAAAAATGAGCTGCTTTGAGATGAAAGAGACAGGAGAGTTTGGGAACGAAAGAAAAGAAATAAAATTTGGGGATGGAGAATCTTGGGAGAAGTGGAATAGCAATGTGGCTTAGGAGAAGGCAGAAACAGTGGAAGATCCTGTAGGAAACCAAAAATTCTGGGTTGATTCCACATGGACAAAAATCAGGAAGGCAAGGGAATGGGTTTAGGGGGGTTAGGGGTTTTAGCGGGTAAAAACACAGCATACTATCTGTTGGCTAATGGAACATATCTACACTACACACTAGGAAGAGAAATAGGAGAATAACAAAGATAAAGTGTTGGAATCTTAGTTTTTTAAAGGAAGATGGAAAATGGAATTTCTGTAGAGCTTAACATTGCAAAGAAGGATTGTTATGTTGCTCAGCATGCTGAGCAAAATTATTGCACTCCTTTACATTGTTTTAACCCTTGATCTACTGGTTTTAAGGATTGATACACTGAAAATCAGTATTATAACTTTGTTTTGAAACAGTTACAGAATCAGAAATATTTGGGTGGGAGGGAAATAAACTTTACAAGGAAATTATTTTCAGATTGTAATAAAATGTTTTTAATTATTGAATTAATTTGAAAATAAAATATAGCAATGAATTAAATATAATTAATTTTATTAGAGAGAACATTCTTTCTCTATTTCAGTCTCACACTGAAAAGTTTACATTACCTATGAGATCTAAATTCAACCTTTTGCAGATATGGTACAATTGCTAAGGTGAAATTAGAATATGTTTTATCAAAGATTTTAAAGGCTTATTTAAACAACATAGCAAAATGTGGAGATGGGAGGGAATTATTAATCAAAAGATGTATTCCTTAAATGCTTTTTAGTAGACTGAAATATTCCCTGAAGTAGAATAACAGATTGGTTAACATCTGTGAATGTTACAATTTCAATCAATATTGTAGCTTTAGTCATTTAGGCTTCGGGGGGGGGGGTTGTTTGTTTTGTTTTGTTTTTGTAGGTGTGTGTTTAAGTTCTGCATATGTAATTTATTTAGCTCAAGTACTGAGCATACCCAGACTTATGCATGATACGTAACAAGTAAAGATTACATTAAAATATTACAGCCATGTATATGCACTAAAATAGTCTTTAGAAAGCCTAGATTTAATATTTTGTTTCCGACTCAGTTTTTACTAATATGGCATAGACAGTATATTTCTTTTATTTGTACAAAAATGAACATTCTCATTTCTCATTTTTTTTTATGGAAGTGCTTGCAGCATCTTAACTCGCAGGATAAACTTTGAGCCCTTTTGTCTTCTGGATCAAGTCAATAAATAAATACCCCCAACAGAACTTAAACTAAAAATAGGATTTATTTTTCCACAAGTCCAATTTTGACACTAGGTCTATATGTTATTCTTATTTTACAACTGGAAGTTGACAAAAATTAAAAACCATTTACACAGGTCATCATGATACATCAAACTACAGTGAACTACTTCTGTCTTTAATGACATAATAACAAATTTTAATGGCAGACATTCAAAAGAAGCCTCTGATTATGCATCCTGAATCAATTATAAGTGCAAATGTTAGAAATTATTCATAGATTTTAAAGCCATAAGGGACCACTGGGATAATCTAGTCTGACTTCCTGCTTAGCACAGGCCATAGTACTTTCCTGAATTAATTACTGTTTCAACTACAACATCTGGGTTTTTGTATTGTTTTGTTTTGTTTTGGGGAGGAATAAAATCGAACCATGTTTTGAAAGATTTCCATTGTTAGATTGATCCACCACTATGCTTGCTAACTTGTTCCAATAACCAGTTACCCTCACTAGTATTTTATATAAAAGGGAGGTAATACTATATGTCCTGAAAGTTTTTTTTAAAGAAAGTTCTGTCACCATAACACCACATTTTGTGCAAACCCCAATCCTGACTATAAGTATTACTTCTGCTCTGGGAATTCTGAACCTATTAAGGCCCTTAAGGGAACTTAGGTGGATAAATACCTAGTCTGAGCCCTGAAAAAATGGAGGCAGTTCTGGGCCAGTAAATGTTGGAACTTTAAGCTAAGGAACTTTATTAACCAAAAATTAGGCATGTATGTACCAAAAGGCTTCTAAGAAAATTAGATATTTGGATTTGGGTTCAGTTTGGTTGCCAGATCCTACAGCTGCTTGAGGCAGTAAGGAGGGAGTTTTTTCTCAGCTGATTAGCCTAGCTGGTGATAAGGATATGGAACTTGCCCAGAGGCTAAGCTGCAGCAAACATGCCCAAAGTGGCACAGGCATCCTCCACAAAGTAGACTAGAGAGGAAGCAGGGAACAAAACAGCAGATAGGACAGGGAGCAAAAAACATAGGAGCAGAGCATTGGATTGGGCATGGGAAGGAGATCAGTGTGTACTTGGGGGAGGTAGGGAGATTTGTGGCATACCTGCCAAAAGTGTATGAACTTACACTGACTTAAAGAAGCTGGCTGTTTTCATGTTGCCAGAGCAGGAGAGGAGTATTTGGATCATCTTGCTCAATAAGTTATCATAAATGGCTTAATGTCTAATTGGGAAGAAGACTCAAGTTGGATTCCCCTAGATCCAGTGTTGTTTAGTATTTTCATTAGTGACTTGGAAGATAGAACTGATTGTACACTTAGTAAATCTGCAGATGACCCCAAATTGGGTGGGATGGTAAGCACTCCGGAGGATAGGATTATTATTCAGAATAAATCAAGTTAAATTCAATAAGGACAAATGCAAAATCATGCCCTTGGGATGAAACAGTTGCATGAAGAAATGCAGATTGGGGAATTCCTATCTAAGCTGCAATACTGCATAAAAATGACTTAGGGCTACAGTGGACCATAAGTTCAACATGAGCCAACAATGTGTTCATAATGGTGAAAAAAAATAAGTAAAAAGGCAAACAAAAAATAGCATATTGCATTAATAGGAATGCCCAGTCACAAGTTAAATGAAGTGATATTTCCACTCCATTAGAATGACCTGCCTTGAACAAGAGTTTGGACCATATGACTTCCTAATATCCCTCTTAGCCCTACTTTTTTTCTATGATTCTGTGACTAAATTCTAATTCCTTTTATATATCTGGGCTTTAGGGGTGTCTATAGATGTGCAGGGAGGCTGCTCCAATGTGCTATAATTACAGCTAATTAGTGTGGTAATTAGCATGCTCCAGCCATCCTCCACATCTCATGTATCCATGTCCTCTTACTTCAAAATGGTGTGAGAGCATTTTAACTAAAGCTCATTTTCAACATGCTTTAGTAAAAGCATCCCCACTGCTATTTAAAAGTATGGGGAACAGACACAAGATGCTACAGATGCTTTAATAAGAGTGGCTTTCAAAGCTGCTCTAATTAAAGCACATCCCCCTCCCCACAAACACATACCCGGAACACATGTAAAAATGCCCTAGGAGCTCAATTCTCAGTAAAGGTCAATGGAGTTTAGGCCCCTAACTCAGTTAAATGTTACCCTTAACAGCAAGGCTGAAGTCCTACTAAAAGTAAATTGTACAACTGAAGGCTTCTATTCCTAATATAATACATGGTCAAATATACATATGAATTATTTAGTTGTTTAAAATCTATTTTATTTTGCTACTTTTTTTAAATATCATGGCTAACTTCAGAATATATGGTATAATAGACTAGAATGAAAGAGCCAAGTTAATGACTGATCTTGTTGCCCTGTGGGGTCAGGCCAACTCTCAGGATCTCAATATTGTGCTGTTACACAGGAGGGTGTGACACAATTACACATATACAAACACACAAATCAATTAGGTGCATACACAAACACACTACCAGCTCAGGCACATACACATCCAAACCAGCCTAGGCACATGCTATCACCAGTTCAAGCACATATACTATACACCCCAAAAGTTAGACACAGATCACTAATTCGTATATTTTGCACACAATGCCATATATATATACACACACACACACAATCACCAGTTCACACACATACAACCCACCTACACATACACACAGGTAAGTTCCTAACTTGGATGGTACAGTGTGTATGTGCGTGCGTGGAGTACCTGGGATACTTGGGGGAAGGTTCATGTGAGAGAGATACTTAAAGTGTAGGGAGTGAAAGTTGCCAGAACTGGTGGACTACAGAGAAGCTGGCTGAGGAACTGAGGCTTGGGTTTACTTAAGGCAGACTGGGGCTGGAGACTGAGGCAGACAGCTGAGATATTGGGGGGTGACAGATAAGTGGTGGGAAGGAGGAGGCAGCCAGGAAAGAAGCTGAGGCAGAAACCTGGTTAATCAGGGGAAAAGGAAAAGGCAGTGGAGATAAGACATTGGCAAAGAAACAGCGGGTTTGGAGGCAGAGAGGAGCTCAGGACAGGTGTTGGAGGTGGCAGTGAGCCAGAAGCAGGAGAGGGACAAATGAGACAGAAGTTAGAGGGGCGAAGAGCAGAGATAGGAGCAGGGCCAAATCATAGTAAAGCAAAACCCAACTTAGGGGTCCAAATAACAGCTTTATTATACAGATAATACACTACACAGCCCCATGAAGTTATTGGTTCACACACACACACACACACACACACACACACACAATGGCAGCAGGAGAAAGAGACTCAGTGGAAGGGTTGGAGTCCAGGTAGGGAAGAGAAGCAGAGTCCAAGTCCTTGGTTGAAGAGGGGGTGATAGCTACCTATCTAGGCTAGAAAGGGTAGGTGTTGTCCAGAGGGGGGTCACCAGTGGGTGTTGTCCAGAGGGGGGTCATCGGCAGGGCCTCTGGGTAGATAGGTGGTGTGGCATGGTGCTGGTCCA
>NW_017728992.1:33757444-33757855 GCF_001723915.1 Gavialis gangeticus
CCTGCTGGACTGCAGAGGACAGAAGATGGAGGCTTGACGCAGAAAAAGGAAACTGGATATGACTTTGGTTCACTTACAAACACAGGCCTAAATCATACAATATCCATATGAAACAATAATAATCAATACAAAAATGATAATAATACAACATACAACAGTAAAAATCAATAAAAGCCTAATAATAATTCAATATAAAACAGTGGATATCCAAAACCAAAAACTTGCTACCAAAATAAAAATGCTAAAGCTTATCCTAAGTCTGAGCTGGCTTATGCTTGTCTATAAGGAATACAGAGGTAGAAAAGGAAAAGCCAGAAATAACTGGGGAAGGGAAGGGAATGCATATCTATTATATATGTATGTGTGTGTGTGTGTGTCTGTGTGTGTGTATATATATATATATATATATAT
>NW_017728992.1:33757919-33767411 GCF_001723915.1 Gavialis gangeticus
TGTGTGTGTGTATATATATATATATATATATATATGTATGTATATATATGCATATATATATGTATGTATGTGTATATATATATGTTTATATATATATGCATGTATATATGTATGTGTGTATATATATGTATATATGTATTAAAATAAAAACTGGGTGTTTTACTACAATCTGAGGCACTAATGTAAAAAATGTAATATAAATGTCTTTGCTGTTGAAAATCTAGAAGTTAAGTCCTTTTGATTATTTTCAGAGAGGGCTTTTTTTAAGAATCTTTCATTAGTTTCTTTTGTTTAAAAAAGGAAAGGAAAGGAAATATGAATATATAATTATAGTTTTATATGGTATTCTTATAAACCAGCATGATTTGTTTTCATCTATGCATAACTAAAAGCTCACACTGCATTTCCTATTCAGATGTAGTAGTATTTTCAGAGGTCTTAAGAACTATTGCATCAAAATGTATTTAAATTACAGCTCAAATAAAATAGTGTACATGAAAATGAATTGCTGATTTCAAATATTAATATCTTGTAAGGTGTGTGACCATTCATAAAACCATGTTTGCTACCATGTTGTTGCTTATAGCCATTAAGCAATCTCTTATGACAGATGAGTGAGGACTAAGATCTTTCTTTTCCAAAAGGCAAACCTTTATTAATAGTTTGTCTATATGTAAAAGTTTTACCACTTTAATTATATTTGTACAGAGAAAGAATATAACCCTCCATAGTAAGTGTAACAGTAATTTAAGTCCATATAAGTATTTTCATGTGGGTTGTATTAGTACAGACATTTAAGTAAGATATTGGAACCTAACTGAGGTTGAATGCAAGCATTCATTTCTAGCAGTGGAAACTTTCCACCTCTAAAACTGATTCTAGCAGAGGGAGCAAAGCGGTGTACAGTCTGCAATTTTCCCATCTCCTATGTTTCTTGTGCCTTCCAAAGACTAGAATGATCCTGGTCTGGGAAAAACATGGGCTGCTCAAGTCCTTCCTTTCCTAGGGAAATGGAGCAGTGGGGCAAACCCCCACCCCGCTTCTAACTCCAGGGGCTAGTCGATGAGGAACTGGTGGAAAGTAGCTGACAGCTGCTCCTCCCTTCCTGGTTTATGGGAGAAACAGGACTAGCTGTTCCCTGTACCTACTCCAGAGTGGGGTAACCCTATTTTCTGGAAGGTATGGGAACATTACCCTGTGGGTTCACTCCTGATCCCTAGGAGGGGTTAAGTCACAGGAAACTACAAACTTTCATTCTCCTGAGAGAAAGTATCCCAGGAACAATGTCTACCTGGTCAGGTTCAGGTTCTTTTTCTCTCAGAAGTGCTATTTCTGCTCTGGAAGAAAAAGATGAAACATTTACACACTTGTGAATTCTGCTAGGAGAGTGGTGATTCTCTTGGTGGAAACAGGACATCTGTATGTGGATTGACATAAGTTGAATCTTTACACGTTTTAATGATTTATCCAAGTTAGTTAAAGGAGAATCTCCAATAGTCTTTAGAGCCTATAGCTCTAATTTTGGTAAGAGAAAAATTAAATATATGAAGTAATACAGTACTTAATCAAATGTTCAGTATCTATAAAATAAGTGCTGTACTTGTAAATGATGTAGAAGTTACAGTCAGTAAAAATGTTTGATGAGAAATTTTTGGTTATACTGTTTTGGGATTTTAATTGTAGGCTATGCATGCAGTTTTCAGGCCAAGAGACAAGGAATTAAAATGTGTTTTGGGGATATTTAGAAATTTCAAAACAAATTATTCCAAGACTCATAGGAACATATTTATTTTTTCTCATTAAGGATCCATTCCAGTAGATTCAAGCTCCCATGTGTAGTGTTATGAGTGATTCCACTGAAAGCAGAGAAACTATATACAGGAATAAGGCTTTTGCAAGATTATATTCCATATGGAAGATAGGCACTTTTATATGCATTTTTAAAATTATGCATTGGCAGCATAAAAATTATAGCATGTACATAATTAAGTAGTATTGTGTTTCCTAAATAGACTGTCTACAGTTTTGCTAAATGAATATTCATCCGTCATTCTAACTTGCCATCTTTGTGCACCCAAGACTCTCGCTGAAGAGGGAGAATTTGATGCGTAAAGAATCCAGACACTTGGGAAGAGGGCAGAGGGGACATGTTGTCAAATTAGCATTGTAACTGATATGAGTCCAGTCAAAATGGCCTAAGAAATCCATGTCTTTTTTGGTGTGGTTTTGATGAAGTTCAAAACTTCCTGCCCTGATACAAAAAAAATTCAAGCTCTCTCACAGAAGCATTGATGTCCATCTGCTACATATTGGGACTTATAAGGCAGGAAAACGTGTGTGAGACTTCACATTACACATCTATACAATTCTTGTGGATAACAGGTATATGATTTATTTTGTGTTCAGTAATTTGGTGGGCACAATATTATTTGATAAAATAGAATGTCTAATGTTTGTAAGTCATAAGTCCATATACCTTAAGGTGGTAACAAGCAACAATAGCCTGTTTCCCAGGCAGAAGTTGAAGAAAAAGTTGTTTGTAGGTGATCATGGTCAAAAGCAAATCCAAGAATATTTTGAATGAAATGAAACATAGTATTTTGTGCTTTGGGAGAATACCTACAAAGGCAGTCCTAGAGGTTCCACCAAACTAAACACAAGAAAAACAAAAAATGTAGAAAAGCAAATAATATATAGCTAAATTACTTTGTTTGGGAAAATAGTAGTAGAGTGATGTTGTAGCCATGATGGTCCAGGAATTATGCATGAGTCAAGGATTTTGGGGGTTGATATCATTCATTGCACCAACAGTATGTTTGGAATAATGTTATTCAAACTTTTGAATTCAATGCATTCTTCATTGGGTCTATTTTTGGAAAATGAATATAATATATCAAAACCAAACTGGAGTCACTGAAATTAACTTAAATTTTTTTGGGGGGTGGGTTTCTTAGCTTCCTCCAAAAATGCAGTATTGCAGTACTGGGGGAAAGTGAAATAGGGTTTAGATTTTAAAAAAACCTATCAAATTATATATCTTACAGGTAAGAACACTTCATAATACAAGCAGGTAGCATGCTTAAAAAGTTCAAAGAAATATAAAACTCATTCTTTATTCATTAATAAAAAGAATCCTTATAGAAGTGGTATTCAGTCTATGACCTGTGGAGGTGTGGGACTCCTTCCAGGTCTGAAAACTTGGCAATAGGGAAGTGGTGCCAGAATTAATTGCTGTAAGGGTTGTTCCCAAATTTCTGGATCTGTAGGGAGCCCTGCAGGTCAGATGACATGGCCTTGCCTCCCAGATCACTCCAGTTCATAGAATCAGTCCTTGGTTGGATCTAGCACAGAAAATCAGACCAGTGCACCAGATTACAATCTCAGACCAACCCCACATACCAACCCCACATGAGATGTGTCCCATGGGCTTGCCCTGTGCTATTTATAAAATGCATGGCACTAGATAGTTTGGGCATTACAGTTTTATACATGTTAATTATAAACAGAATATAATATACAGAATATACAAATCCCATGAGCCCAAGGGAATCCCAGATCAGAACAGAGTGCATCACAATTACTAAGGCGCAATGCATGAGTAAGCAGATACCCTAGTGCCCAAGCATGTGGTGTACTCCCAAAAGTGCCACCTGAAAAATGTCCCCTGAGATCTCTCAGGATTTTCACTGTCAGGCACAATAAAACCCACTAGTTAACAATGTAGGTCTTCAGACAAAACCATTCAAACCATATTTGCTAATTTAACATGATGGCAATGGACACCCTATAAATATCTAATATAGATATAGGATTACTTTATAATTCAGTGGCTTTAATCATGTCGCACCCTGTAATACATTTTAGTTATGTTTCTGACAGCTATAATTACTACTAATTTCTTATAACATGACTGTAAATGATTATGAAGTAATTAATTTAATAGTAGGCTAAAAATACATACCATATGTATGAAATTAGTTTAAGTTCCCTGGCTATTTTAATTAGTGGGAGGTAGTTGTCCAAAGCATAATAACCATGTGTTCCAAAGTTACTGCAATGCAATGACTATTACTGTCAAACATTATGAAGTATAACAATTTTTCCATTTAAAAAAGTTACAGTCTCAGAAGAAGTCACTCCCAGAATTTGGGAGTTAAATCTATGAGTCACTTACATGCTTTTAAAAAATTACAGTTAAAAAAACATATAACACAAACTTTGTGTGTATACACAAACACACACACCATACACCTTCGTAGGATTCCAAAACAATTAATAATATATAGAGGAAGAGAACTGAAGAAAATTGAAGAAAATATTATATAAAGGAGTTTTGTTTGTTTTAAACAGTTCTTTATAGCCTCCAATGCATGAGAAATAAAGTTCTGCTCAATACCATACAATAGTCGAAATCATTTGGAAAGTAAATGTTTTTTGGTAAATGTTATAGGACATATTCATGAATGTTGGAATGGTTAAATAATGATCAAATTTGGTGTAATTCAAATTAAAAGCAGTTCTTAAATTTATTATTCCATTCACTGTTCAGATTATGACATCAGGTTTAGAGAGATGTAAAGGCTATACTGATTTCACCAGGAAAAATGGAGAATTTGTTTATGTGCTTTTTGTTTATGCAAAAGAGGTAAACAACAATCACAATTTTCATTAACTCTCATATTGACATATATCACCTGTACGTTCATATGAAAATCACTAAGGACTGTTGTGAGAAAGTTTGGGTAATACCAAACTTGTTATTTTATGAAGTATTTCAAGGAAAATTTGGATGTGATTGTATGTGTATATAGAGGCAGTAAGGTCAAGTTAATAAATTCATAGAATTTTAGCAGGTCTTTTTCATCATTTTGTTTCATTTATTTGGGCAGTTATCTATATCACCTATAAAGTGTTGTCTGAACTTGTAACACCCAGCTGAAAAAAAATATTGATAATACGCATCTGTTAGTCAAATGTCTAACTCTGTCATTTGTAATTTGGTGAGTAACCCCTAGAAATACAGAGGCCCTCTAAAAATCACATCATAATTATTTCGTTTAGTAAAGATAGCAGAACCCAAACATTTTGTTCTGCTTCTCAGCTGATATGATAATATAGCTGATTGCTCTAGGGACAGGTGCTGTATGTTTTGTTTCGTGCACATCACCATCATTTATGTTCTATTTGGAGGTAAGTATGAAAGGGGAGGTCATAACTAGCAATTCTCCTGTCATGTTCCATAAGTTACCATTGGTTAATTTCATTTTGGGTTTTTTTTCCATTTTAATTTCTATTATTGTTGTTATTATTATTTCCCCTAACTTAATTTGTTGACTTCTTTGTATATTTAATACTGTTTAGGTTAACTAACTGTTAAAGGATTTGGGTCAGAGAGGAATAGCTGTTTGATGTTGACATATTCATTGATGCTGCACTCATTTTCCCTACTGTGCAGTGCAATGGTTGCCATTAAAATCTTTTTTTTTCTTTTTTTTTTTTTTTACTATGTGACTTGTCTGTAATCTTCCCTGACCCTAGTATAGACATATCGATGTTAGATGACATTATAATATTTGTGATCAAAATAGATTATTTGAGATCTTTTTGTAAAGATTTTAATGGAAACTACTATATGTTAGGGTGACAATATTTGGATCTTAGAGAAAGCACTGGATTTGCAGCTGAATACAAAGCATGACCTGTGGCCTAGCAAAGCTGCTGACCACAACGCAGAATGATAGTTAAGCCAGCCATTTGCTTATGCTAAGTAACCATTTTAACTGTGTCAACCATTTTCTGAGGGAAAACCAGCAAGTGAATCTGTGTGAGTCTGTGTGCTGTGAACCAGCTACAGTGAGGAATGAGATAAGATAAAGGGGCCCAAAAAAGGGTGGAAGATGGTACAACCTAAGACAGGAAAACAGACTGGAATGTGGAAAATAACACGTAATTGGTAACAGAATCCGAAATGAACGTATGCCAAAAGTTGAACAATGATTGATGAAGAAGCCTTCAGGAGCTTCCAAGTTTTAGTCAAAATCTGCCCATTGACCGAAGAAGAGAAGTCAAGGTCTTAGGCATGTGCTCATAGCAAAAAGACATGTAAATGAATGAAATACATTGGCAATTCCATGCTAATGAAGCAAACAGTAAACAGAGGTGGAACTTGATATTTATCAAGGAGGAAAAATGGGTGGAACCGGAGATGGAACAAGGCAAGGTAAATGTTAAGGAGTATAAACCAAAGTGTATAAATATGGGGAAATAATATTGTTCATTGCTGTGCATCGTCTCTTATGGTGAGAGCTCGCCTGAAGCTTTCTCCATTCTGAATAAAGCTGTTGCGAATAATGTGTGCTGGTGTTTGCTCCCTGCTCTGCTCTGGCTAATGAGGAACAGGATCCATGGGTAATTGGACCATCATCTCCCTAGTCGTTGGGCATCACATGGAGTCAGGGTCTAGCACTATATATGAAATAAATTGCCCAAGTGTGAATTTTGGAAAGGCATGCATTTTATTTATTAAATGTAAAATGGCATTTATATTGATGTGGTGTAAAAACTGGTCTTTGTCTTGAGGTCAGATGTTAAACTTTAAACTTTCTATGCCTCACCCCCCCATATTTTCCTGCTAGTTGCAAGAAAATAACAGCTTATCATGGGTTAATTAAATTGATTTCCAGAATTCTGCAAGCATGTGTATGAGTGAAATCATGGCTGTGATTGGGCTATTAGCTATTTTTAAGCATTGATGCATGCCATAAATGTTTATTAATTCCATTTTTTTATAACTCTACTATATGCCATAAATGCTTCCACTATTATATTCTATCTTTTGTACCAGACAAGAGTTTGAAGGTAAATCCTCTAAAGTGGTCCCCAAACAACTTTTAATTTAGTAAGCTCAGGTTCTGTGTGGCATGCGGTTCTAGCAGAGGATCTTGGGCCATGCTGCTTGTACCCTACGTGGCCCCAAAGCTATAAATGTGACACTTTTCTGTTTTTTATTTTCATTTTTGAAGGGAGAGACATCTCCTGTTTCACTGTGGTCTAGCATCTTCTTGTTCCACTGGGCTGTACCTTATGTGGAATTATGTTATCAATGGCTTCCTATCCCTAAATCCTAATCTTGGCCTAGAGTCTTTGCAAGGGCTTCTTTGGTTAATGAAGAACATTATCTTAAACTATTTTACCTGTTTTGTGAGATCTTTTAGCAGCCTTTGATACTGCTGGTAACCCACTGATGTAGGCCTACCACAATAGAGTCCATGGCTTTCTGTTTTCCTCATATATGAGTTCCAAAACATGGTTTCAGGAACTTGTTCTTCTACAACAGTTGTATTGAAGATTTCAGACTGTTTAGCCTTGTCCCCGTCTTGTTCAATTTCTATATGCAAACATTGTTGAGGAAAGTAGTTACTATGGGATATTTTGTTTCTGTCTCTCCAGTGCCAATGTTTGATGAACCTAAGGGCATCAGTGAAAGACATACTTTTGATCAGGCTTCCGAAAGGTTTTCCCTTTTGTTGTACAGGAAACCCTTGCTGTTCGCGGGTTCAGCATTCACAGTTTCAAATAGTCACAAATGCTGAATCTGCATCTTAAATACACTTAAAGGAGCTCCTTGGGAGCTCTGTGCTTGCTATTGCCAGGCTCCCACTGCCACCGGGCTCCCACCACTGCCGCCATGCTCTTGCCGTCACCAGAGAAACCGTGCCCCCCCACCACACACACCTGCTGGGGACACTGCGATCATGACTGCAGATGGCGTTCATGAATACAGTCCCTTATTCATGGATTTAGCCATTCATGGGGGATACGTTCTTGTATCCCCAGTGAATGGTGAGGGTCTCCTGTATAGTAATGATTCAATATATACATTGTTCATTCTGATACACAGTTCCTGTCTAGTACAGCGGAAGGGTGACATCCTGAGATTTGCTTGAGAAGCAGAGTTTTGTTTACTTTACCAGCTGCAACATTGCATTGGTGTCTCATGTTCATTTTGTGGTCATCATGACCCCCAAGTCCCTTTTCGGCTGTATAGCACTGCTGAACCTATAAGTGTGATGTAGGTTTTTTGGGTTTTTTTCCTGAGGTCAAATACCTTTTTTCCATACTGAATGTCATCATCTGCCCACTTTCTAAGCCTATCAAGGTCA
This sequence comes from Gavialis gangeticus, assembly GCF_001723915.1. Classification (NCBI taxonomy): domain Eukaryota; kingdom Metazoa; phylum Chordata; order Crocodylia; family Gavialidae; genus Gavialis; species Gavialis gangeticus. The sequence goes on from NW_017728992.1 coordinate 33,766,082, forward strand.
GCCTGGATCACCAGCCTATCCTCGGGTGTGGATGCTCTACCCCAAAGTTTGGTGTCATTGGCGAACTTGGCCAGTCTGCTTCTGTCACCAGTGTCCACATTGTTAATAAAGATATCAAAGAGTACAAGTCCAAGGATGGAGCCTTGGGGACACCACTGGTCATGAAGCATCATGATGATTCACTTCCATTGACTACCACTCTCTGGGTCCGACCCCAGAGTCAATTCCCCAGTCATCAGACTGTGATGTAGCTGAGTCCACAGTTGGCCAATTTTTACATAAGGATATCGTGAGACACCAGATCAAAGGTGTGGCGAAGTGGGGCTCTCCACCTAGCCACAGTGCTAGGTTCCCCACTTGCCTTTGGGCATGCCTCTCGCCTGACTCTCCTGCCATACCTTGTGTCACAGCCCCGGAGCTGGTGAGCCAAGCTCACGGTCGTGGTCACGGTGGGGCGGCCGGGTGGTGGCAATTGGAGCGGACAGGCGGGAGTTTTGGCAATGGAGTACTGAGCGGCACGGAAGCATGTGGTTTCTTGAACAAGCGGGATTTATTCGACTTACGCTTTTGAGGCGTAGGCAACAATCTTCAGTTACAGTGGATGGTAACAATAAACAAACAGAGGGGTCTGTCAGCTCATGGGGTTCACCAGCAAGCCCTTGCTATCTAGCCAGAGCTAGGGGTGGCTGCCTGCTGGCTAGTCCCAGAGCTGGTCGACAGCTTATGAAAGGATAAACACAAACGATAAGATGAACTGTAACTTGATGAACTGATTAGAGTCATGACGCCAGTCCCGAAGGACAATCGGATGGTCGAGATGATAGCCGAGGTCGAAAGCCAGGTAAGTCGTAGTGAAGTATCGAGGGTGATCCGAGAGCGAAGTCAAAATCAGAGCCAAAAACAGTCCAGTAACCGGAGAATCAATACAGTGTAAACGAGGTACGAAACACAGCAAGAACCCACGCTGGAGGAGACCTAACTGAGGGACAGTCCCTAAGAACTAGCCTCTGTCCTCAGTTGAACGGATCTCCCCCTGAGGGAGGGGCTCCTTAACTTTTTATAACAATTTGGTGGCCAATTAGAACTCTTTCTCCACAGAAATTTCTAGTCTAATTACCTCACTTGGTCACTCACAAGGCATGCGCCAGGACAAGCCCTGTAATGTAACTGAGCATGCGTCAGTGAAGAAAGTAGGTCAGAGCTGACTGACAACTCCTGAGGTCACCCAGGGGGCACATGCTGGGTGAGCCCAATGGAAATTTCCATTCAGGAGCTCCCTACGTATATCAGCTTTAATTCTCTCTGCATTGGCAGCACTCCATCAAAATTT
>NW_017728992.1:33772411-33775169 GCF_001723915.1 Gavialis gangeticus
CTTGTTCTTATTAATTAGAATGTTAATTAAGTGGGAGGCTTCCCATTTTATGCCCCAATGCCAGGGGGCACTATCTGCGGCTCTGTACCTCCCCTACACTGCAGCCCATGCCTTGCAGAGGGCATCCAGCTGTTAGTCACACAAACCCAACACTGAGCTCCAAAATCCTCCTATCACGACCCCCCTTTGATCCCTCCACTCAGGCAACCTACTCTACCATCATTCAGGCTGCTGAGCTCCCTGTAGCTATCTCCTCTCTTGGGCATGGTCCCCCTGGGACCTTTGGCCACACCTCCAAGGCCAGGCATGACCCCAGACCCTCTGCTCTGGGCATCCCTCTCAGTGGGCCCTTTTGACCTTCTAGGTCCTGGCCCCAGCATTGACCAGTCGAGGGGGTACTCTACCTCCAGCCTCTCTCACTAGCCCCACTCTCTCTCTCTCGGGTCCACCTTCCTGGATGTGGGAGCTGGGGTATCTCACACCACAACTGGTGCTCCAGGGTCTCACAGGGGACTCTCACTCTCCCCCTGGAGCAACAGGTCATGGTGCTACTTAAGATCTTACTTTTGACCCACACTAGGCCTCCCAGCAGTGGAGGACTTACTGGGGTCAAGACTTGCCCCTCTCTCCCTGGGGCTGAGTCCCCTTTACTCGGCCTTGGGCCCAAGCTTCAGCCACAGGTGTCCAAAGACTTACCTGGGCCTACTCCCCTCACTCGGGGCTCCATGCCACCCCACCCCTCACTTGGGGCCATGGGGCTTTGCTCCCCGGTGGGCTCAGGTGGCTGTAGCTGTGCCTGGCCCCAACTTTCCCTCTCAGGGTCTTGTACCCCCATAGGGCTCAGGTGGCTGCAGCTGTGCCTGGCCCAACTCTCCCTCATCGGGGTTTCTCAGAGTCTTGCACCCCACAGGGCTCAGGTGGCCTCAGCCATGCCTGGCTCCCAACTACCTCCGGTGTTACATTAACCCACCTGAAGGTGAGGGCTAGGGTTAAGGTGCCCCTACCTGCCTATCACCATGGTGATAACTGGGCTGGCATTTCATGGGGGCTCCCACACTACTGAGAGCCCCACTAGGCCACCCACTTCCAACAGGTGCAGTTTTAGGTCATGCTCAGGACCAGGAACCTCCTAACCATCCCCTACAGCTCCTCCCTTATCTCCAGGATGATACACAAAGCCTCACAACTAGGCAAGGTTACTGCCTGGGCAGCCATCAAGGAACTGAGCTGTTTATATAGGTAGCCAGGGATCTAAAATGGCTGCCTCAATCAAGCACCTGCTGGCTGCTTGGCTTTTGTCTTAAAGTAGCAGGCACCCACAGTGCCCTGCCACAAAAGGCTTTTTAAAGTCCAGATATATGACGTCAATTTCTTCTCCCTTTTCCAGCTGATATGTCTAGAGACAGAAGAAAAACTAATTTGACATATACATACCTTTTCATCCCACAACATCCTGGAGGTCCAGTGGGTCAGAACAGATTCAATTAATTGAGTCTGCTCTGCACACGAGCTGATGCGCACTGTGCTGCTTCATGTGCAGTTGTATAAGTGGTGAAATGTACGTCAGCATGCAGAAAATGGCAGTGGTGGGCTTTTGAACTAAAACACCTCCAATATGTTTTAGATCTAAAATGTACCACCACCATTTTTTCAACACTGATGTGCATTTTGCTGCTTATAGAACTGCATGCACTGCAGTGATGGGTGCTTTTAAAAGCGCCAGAGCTGAAGTGCAAATACGTACAAATACCCTATGTTAAGATACTGGATAACAGTTGATCTCTGTACTCAGGAAGATTTTATTTATCAAGCATGGTCATAGTACAATATTAATTGGATAAATAGACCATGATCAATGACAGCTAATGCAGTTTTTAGAAGCTAGGTCATTCCTACTGAAGGTATTGTTACACATTAATTTTAGGCAACTCTTGGAGCTCTTAACTCCTAGATTGTCCACACGCAGGATGCCTGCATGTGAAATTAAGTCAACACAATACACAACACAATAAACTCCAACTTACTTTGTGCCAGAGTTTATCGTTCCCAGGCACAACAGTTACGTGTGTTCCTACAATCGCAGCACATAAAGCCAGAGTGGCACAGCCCCACCTGGAGCCCCATACTAGCCCCCACAGCCCCTAGCCATAGCCCTGCACTGTAGCACCCTTGTGCCCCAGCCTGCTCCAGTCACCATCTACACATGAATTGTGGTGGAGTACATAACAACTTGTGCTGGGCAGCACTATCCTATGATGGAGTTAATTAGTTTACTCCAGCCAAATAGCATGGCATGTATAGATGCTGATGCTTTACTGTGGAGCTAATTAGTCAGCTCCAAAGTAAATGTCTCACATAGATGCATCCACTAACACTTGCCCCATTAATACTTGAAACCAGTTTTAAGCACAGTTTAGGTGGCTTTAAATTACACCACTCCAGACCAGATTTATCTCTAATCCATATTATTCAGTTCATGTTCCATTGATATATGGCCACTCCCCACTAATAAGCCACCCAAGATGCACTCCTACCACTTCCAATGATGTAGTGTCTCCTTTCTCATCCTTCTGTACAGGTGAACTTTCCAGCCCCTGAACACTACTGTCTAGGGGGTGGTTCTGGCAGCAAGCCAACTCCCCCTCCTGCCCCCAGAAGTGTGACCTTCCCACCTTCAGGAGTGCAACCCCATGCAAGCAGCCTGCAAAGCACATGCAAGCTAGCACAGATGGGTCAGGAGTGGGGTCTAGGATGGGTG
>NW_017728992.1:33780169-33784542 GCF_001723915.1 Gavialis gangeticus
TTATGAAGCACAGCATTCTCACCTGACCCTTAACCACCAGCTAACCCTTTACTTCTAGAAGTGTCCATTTGTCTTGATAGTTATAAACAGCCTCATTGGAGAATCATTCTAAAGCACTGCAGCCACACTACTAAATGACTGCCCTTAAGAGAAAGAAGAAACAGAAAAGATGGGTCAGGAGTGGGGTCTAGGATGGGTGTGGGGGGTAACAAGGTAGGGGGCCTGATTGGGTCCCCATGAGCTGGGGCTTCCTTTCTGGGGCAGGGGTAGTGGCTCCCCCAAGAGCACCTTCCCTCATTGCTTCCACCTCCCATCCACCCCAGGAAGCATGACCAGCACCCCCATACCCCACTCCCAAATCCCAATTAATGATAACACTTTATTTCTTTTTAAAGTCAATTTTTTACTTATTTTTATTTTATCCTTCACTGGCTGACTTCCTTCATTCCCCGCCCCCAACCTTCCTCCACCCCCATTGCCTTTTCACTTCACATTTTATTACCCACCCCAATCCTATTAACTCTTTGCCTCCCAGCTTCATTGTTCCTGTCCTCCCCCCCCCCCACACACACACACACAACCCATTTCTCACACCCCACCACCTAAACTGTCCTGGCCCACCAGCCTTGTATTGGCAACTCACAGCTGTAGCTTCTAGTCAGGCCACTGCTCACCAGTCCTCTAGTGGCAATTCACAGCTGTGCAGGTGGGGGGCAGTCAGAGAAAGTTGTTAGCCTTAAGGTATGACAGCTCCAGAAAAGTAATCTAGACAAGACAGTTCAAGAATAAAAAATGTCATTATAACTTGTGGAGTTCAGGGGGATTAGCAGAGGTAGCAGGTAGACTGTAATGAGCTATAAAGCCATTGTCTGTGTTTATTCCGTGATTTTATGAATTTGTGTTCCCAGGCCAGTCTTCTGACAGTGTTTTGTAGATTTCCCTTGAGTGTGAGGATTGTGAAATCAGAAAGGGTGTGGGTTTTTTCTGTGAAGAGTGTTCTATTGGTGACTGTACATCTCTGTCTTTTTTTTGTAATTGTTTAGTGTGTTCTTTGTTAAGTTTCACCTTCATGGTTTCCATAATGGTGCTGAGTCATTTTGTGATATCCATGTCTAAGATCCATGGATTCTGATGGTGTCATTGTTTGCAGAGGGGAGGAGGGTGAACGATTGTAGCAGTAGGTTTTGCATTTATTGTCAGTGCAGGGTTGTGTCCTATTTTATGTCTGTTAATCTGCCAGGAGTTTGTGTATGATGATGAGTTGGTCTGGGATGGGGGTTGTTTTAAGGCCAAGAAAGGGGGGGAGGGGCAGGGAGGGAGGAGAATGGGGGGAAATTTGGGAATCTCTCAAAGTCTTTTTTTTTAAGTATAAGCTGCAGTTGTTTAATGTTCCATCCTATAGGCTGCTGTGTTGGATAGCATGTGACAAGAAGGGGTGTGTTGTCAGTGGGAGTTTTCTTTTTGTATTGTAGTACGGTAGTAGTTTATTGTAGAGTACTTATGGTGCAGTATTTGGGAATATCATTCAAAGATGTGATACATATCTCTATTGGAGTTTCCTTGCTGGATAATGGCAGTTCTTAGGTTGGTGATATAGGAGTCATAAGAGTTCTCCTCAGAACAGATATGGTGGCATCTGAGGGCCTCAGTGGAAAGTTACTCAGTGGAGACTTAGCCTCAGTGGAAACATGATCATATCACCAGGGAAGAGTTTAAGAGTATTGTAGTAACATGCAGTAGAAGCTTGGTCATATTACTAGGACAGCATATCAAAAGGGCATGCAGAAAGAAAATCGGGAAGGCCAAGAAATTATTTGAAATGAAACTGTGAAGGGATGTAAAAAACAAAAAACAATTCTACAAATATATTAAACATAAAATGAAGACCAAGTAAAATGTAGGTCACTTACTAAATTCAGAAGGAAATCTAGTTATGGACGATGCATAGAAGACTGCAGTATCTAATTCCATTTTGACTTCTGTCTTCATGAATAAAATCAGCTACCAGATGATAAATTTCAGTTGGCAGTAAAGTTAGGAAAGGAAACAAGCAGGCTACAGTGGTGAAGAAGAGATTAGTGATTACTTAGATAGGCTAGATGATTTTCAGTTAGCAGGTCTGGATAGGATGCACCATAGGGTACTGAAGGAACTGGCTGAGGTAATTTCAGAGCCATTAGCTATCCTCTTTGAAAACTTGTGTAGGTTGATTAAGATCCTAGGAAAAGGGCACATTTAGTGCCTGTCTTTCCAAAAGGAAGGGAGGAAGATCTGGGGAATTACAGACCAGATGGCCTAAACTCGATACTGGGAAAGATCATAGACTGGGTCTTTTTTTCTACAGGAATCTATTTTGAAGCCCCTGAAGGAGGACAAGATAATCAGGAACAGCCAGCATGGATTCACCAAGAGCAAGTCATGCCTGACCAACCTGCTTTCTTTCTATGTTAAGGTGACAGGCTCTGTGTATGAGGGGAGAGCAGTGGATGTGATATATTTTAACATTGGTAAGGCCTTTGACATTTCCTTCCACAAAGTTCTCATTAATAATCAAAGGGAGTGCAGGCTAGATGAATATGCTGTAAGGTGGATACAGAACTGGTTGGATCACCATGCACAATGAGTAAGTATCTCAATGTGCAGTTGGGAGGAGGGTAAAGGTTTAAAATTGTCCAAGGGTTTGTCGTGGGTCCATTATTGCTTAATATCTTTATTAATGATTTAGTTGATCAGTTTAAGTGAATGTTTGACAATTTTTTGGATGATTCCAAGTTGAATGGAGTTGCACAAAATCTGGAGGGAAAGCTTAGGATTCAAATAGATTTATAGATTCATAGACACTAGGACTGGAAGGGACCTCGAAAGATCATTGAGTCCAGTCCCCTGCCCCAGGGGCAGGAAGTCAGCAGGAGTCACAGGATCCCAGCAAGATAAGCATCCAAATTTTTCCGGAAGGCATTCAAAGTAGGTGCTTGAACCACCTCCGGTGGCAAGCTATTCCAGACCTTGGGGGCTTGGACAATAAAGAAGTTCTTTTTTATGTCCAGCCTGAAATGGTCATGGAGGAGTTTGTGACCATTCAATCTTGTCATCCCTTAGGGTGCTCTGGTGAACAGACATTCCCTCAGATCCTGATGACCACCCCTGGTAAACTTATAGGTGGCTACCAGATCACCCCTGAGCCTGTGCTTTTCCAGGCTGAAGAGTCCCATGGCTCTCAGCCTCTCATCATAAGGTCTGTTTTCCTGACATCTGATCATGTACGTGGCTCTCCTCTGCACTATCTCAAGCTTCTTCACATCCTTTTTAAATTGTGGAGCCCAAAACTGGATGCAGTACTCCAGCTGCAGCCTCACCAAGCCTGAGTACAACGGGAGAATGACATCCTGGGATTTACATGAGAAGCATCTATGGATGCAGGCTAGCATTTTGCTCATTTTACTAGCCACAGCATCACATTGAAGGCTCATGTTCGGCTTGTGGTCACTCATGACCCCCAAGTCCCTTTCGTCCCTAGTGCTAACCTGCATAGCACTGCCAAGCCTATAAGCATGCTGCAGGTTTCTCCTCCCAAGGTGGAGAACCTTACATTTTTTGGTGTGACCTGGACAAACTGGAAAAATTGTCCAAAACAAATGCAACAAGGAAAATTCCACAGTCCTTAGCATACATAAATTGCATGCACAAATTCAGGCTGAGGAATGATTGGCTAGGCTAGTACCTTAGAAAAGGACCTGAGAGTTACATTCTTGCTGCAGTGTGTCTTCATTGCTAGAAAAGCAATCAGTACAGTGAATTATATTAACTGGAATATTACTTGTCCATGTCCCTTCCTACTGTCAGCCAAAGTGGCTCGATGATGTTCTGTTGCTCATTCTGCTTCCTTCATAGTGGAGTGCTAAGCTCACCCATTATGGGTCGATACCTCCAAGGACATTAAGTCCAGCCTGGCAGACTGTACGTGCCACTTAATGCAGTCCTTGTAGAGGAGTTTTGGGTGGCCAAGGTTCCTACTGCCTTTTGTAAATTCAATGTACAGAACTCTTATGTAGTTGATTGTTGTCCATATGTATGATGTGGCCAACACACATCATTTGTTTTCATGCTATCATGGCTTCCATGCTTGGCATGGCTGACAGTCATAGTAATTTGTTGGTGGTGTAGCCCAGGTAACTTGGGTATATACTCCCCTTCTCCAATTGAAGGGAATTGTTAGCTGGCAGGTGTGCTGTGGGGGAACTGCAGACTGCCCAATTTCCCTCCATCCCTATGGAACCAGGCCAGGACAGTCAGGGGACTTAACTATATACAAATTTATTTACATTAGCTCATCTCAAGGATAAGAAACATAGATATAAACATATATATATATA
>NW_017728992.1:33785135-33785430 GCF_001723915.1 Gavialis gangeticus
TCTAAAATAATAACATAAACAATACCCTCTGGGTAAATGTCATAAAACCATAAAACCTTATACCAATGCTCCAGATACAGGTAAGTCACAGGTAAGTATCTGACTTGAAACAGATAAACCCCAAAATAAATATAGCCAACAAATAAACTAGAGATAAGTATGGGTGAACAGTAAATAAGACACAACTGAATACAAATAAACAACAGGTTTATTAAATAATAACAACAGAGGGTCCCAGCAGAGCCCTAGGACTCTACTCATCTACTAATTTACAAACATGAGAGTTCACAAAATA
>NW_017728992.1:33786372-33792938 GCF_001723915.1 Gavialis gangeticus
TACGTTTATAAACACACACACACACATATATAGATATATCTAAAAAAATAACATAAACAATACCCTCTGGGTAAATGTCATAAAACCATAAAACCTTATACCAATGCTCCAGATACAGGTAAGTCACAGGTAAGTATCTGACTTGAAACAGATAAACCCCAAAATAAATATAGCCAACAAATAAACTAGAGATAAGTATGGGTGAACAGTAAATAAGACACAACTGAATACAAATAAACAACAGGTTTATTAAATAATAACAACAGAGGGTCCCAGCAGAGCCCTAGGACTCTACTCATCTACTAATTTACAAACATGAGAGTTCACAAAATATAAGACGTGACATCACACACTTACATGCAAGAACCCCAAAGATAAACTTAATCCCAAAAGGAAACCCCAATGCCCTTAGGCTTTTCCTAAGCCCTACAAGGAAGCCAGTAACTTTAGGGGGGGCATCCCAGTGAGACCTCAATTTTCAGGAGCTTTAACTAACCAGGGGGTACTCCCCCTCCCCTGTTGGAATCCTCTTTTCCCTGCAAGTCATGACTCCCAGGCCTGGAGGGTGGCCCTTGTCCTTTGCGCCAAGCTGCTCTCTTGCCTGCATTGGGCTTTGGTGGGGTCACTGTCCCCTGGAATGGGGATCCTCTATGAAGAGCTTCTGGGTCCTCTGGCTCGCCCTTGTCTGCTGGCTTGGTAGTCTGAGCACTGTCTGGATCCCTGGACTCAAACTTTTTCTATGGGTGGGAGGCCTGGGCTGCCTCATGCAGCACCAGGCTTAGTCCGCTCCCGGACCCTCCATGCAGTGCCTCCTGCACCGAGCTCCCAGCCTCATTCTTGGGGTTGAGGACCTAAGCCACCCAAGCGCTCCAAAGGCCCTACTCTGTGCACCAGCCTGTGCACCATGTCTCTGGCCACACACCAGAGGTTGCAGACCCGAGCCACCTCACACAGCTCCCAGGGTCTGGACGCTATGCACTGTGCTGCAGACCAAGAGCCTGGCTGCTGGAGCTGTTCGCCATTCCCCCACTGTTGGAAGTCTTCAGGGGCACTTCTGGGCTACTGCTTTGTCCAGCTGAGCAGCTCTCCTCAGCTCCTCTAAGCCCCGCTCTTCTCTCTTCTCTGTTCCAGATGTGTTCCCCTCATGCAGGGCACACAGCTCCTTTCATACACTCCATGGCTCTGCCCCTTAAGTCTTCTGGACCTGAGTGTTGCAGTCTTCAATCAGTTCGGGGGGGGGGGGAGCTCCTCTCCCCCTCCCCTCAGGAAAGAGGCATGACTTAACTCCTCTTAGTGCCTCCTGATTGGTGGATGGGCTCCACCAATCAAAACAGCAAGATTTTAAGCCTGGGACTCAACCCAAGCCCCAAAAGGCAAACCTGCTACAGTGGTTTTTGTCAGGCCATTTAATTCCTATTGTGCTGTTGTAGGCAGTTAAGTTTTTTGATATGGCCAGGATACAGGAGGCAGGCCTCTAACAAGTATAGGAGACAAGGGAGCACAACAGCTCTGCAAACCTGTCATTTTTTAGACACTTTGTCACTCCCCATCTTATCCATAGTTTTTTTTTTTTTTTGTGGGAGACTGAAAGCTGAGGCAGCTGACTTTAAGTGTACTGAAAGTTCTTTCACAATGCTGGTATCATTGGTAACTCTGCTACCTAGGTAGCAAAAGGACTTGACATTGTTTAATTGATTGTCATTCAATTTTATTTCTGGTGGTGATAGAGTTGATAGGTTTCTGCCAGGAGCTAGTTGGTACAGGACTTCATTTTTCTTTGCATTAATACAGAGGCCAAAAAGGGATGCAGCATGGGCAACAGACTTCAGTAAATGTCGCAGGTCATTCTCAGAGAAGGCATTTAGAAATCTGCTATCAAATTGTTATTAGGGTGACACCAGTAGTGGTAGTACTTGAGGTGACTTCTAGCACCGCAGTGAAGAACAGAGTAAATAATGTAGGGACAAGCATAAAGCCCTGTTTAATGCCTTGAGCTCCAGTAACGGCATCAGATGAGTCAGCACCCACTGATACATGGACCTGCATCTTGTCATGGAAGCAGCTTATGAGCTGAATTAGTTTGTCTGGGCAGCTGAACTTTACAAAAAGCACAAAAGAGTGAAGCATTAAACAGAGTTGAACACCTTACTAAAGTCAACAAATGCAATGGACAGGGACATTTGTTGTTCAGCAGCTTTCTCCTGTAACAGGTATAGGGTAAATATTATGTCGGCAGTGCTCCATGATGAACAAAAGCCAAACTGTGATTCAGGGAGTGCACCAGCTACAAGAACCTGGAGCTTTTTCAGCAAAAGCTTGTTAAGGGTCTTACCAGTGATGGAGAGGAGTGAAATGCTATGATAATTGCCTCAGTCTTGCCCATCCGCTTTGCACTTGTAGGTTGTTATGATTTTCACATCTTTGAAATCCTGGGGTAAAGTCTTGTTTTCCCAGCAGAAAGTAAATAGGTCTACCAAAATTTTGTGAAGTGTAGGACTATCATATTTAAGCACTTCAGCTGGGATTTCATCAGCTCTGGCTGCCGTTCCATTTCCATACGTGTGCTCTTAGTTTCCTCCAGAGTTGATGGATCTTTGAGTTCATGCCAAACTGGTCTTTGTGTGATTGAGTCTACTATTTGAACATTTGTGGTTGACTCACAATTGAGGAGAGTCACAAAACGTTCTTTTAATCTTATTAATACTATGCTTAGTCAGGAGGGTCATGCTATCAGTAGACAGGATTGGACAGGTATTAGCTCTTCATGGTCCATAAATGAACTTTAAGTCCTGAAAGAAACTTTGGGTGTTGTTAATATCATCAAGAGCTTCTAGTTCTGTTGCTTTGTTTCTCTACCAATTGTCCTCCATCTCCCATAGCTTTTTCTCCACTTCAGATTTTGATTTCTTGAAGGATTCTGCAGCCATGAGAAATGAGGGGTTGTTCAGTTTAACTTGGTACATGGTCAATGGGCCACAAGAAGTGCTTGGATATTTTTGTCACTTCAGTCAATTCAGTCCACAATTCATCAAGTTGGGACACCAAAGACTTCTTTAGCTTCTGATTGCACTGCAGTTCAAAAAGTGCCCCACCTTTCATTGACAGTTCTACTTGCTCTTGCATTGGTACCATTTGATCATACATCATGAGTAGAAGCTGGTAACTGGGTTCTCCCCTCTTCTGTGACATTTCAAAACAACACATTGGTTCAGTTTTGGAGCAATCTTCTGTCTAGGAGTGTGAATCCTGATGTTAGTGTAGTATGGATAATCTGGTGATCTGTGTGCGCATAGCCACGTGATGTAAACATCCCTCAGGTCATTGTGATAAGTGATGACATAGTAAAGAAGGTGCCATCATTTTGACCAGGGGTGCTGCCAAGAGTAGAACCACTTTTTGGCATGTTGAAAAAGGTGTCCATAACAGCAAGGTCAAACTCTGTGCAAAGTTAGGAGTAATTCTCTATTTGTGTTTAAAGACCCAAGTCCAGATTTTCCCATGACTCTGTTCCAAGTGGTTTAGTCGTCTCCAATGCATGTATTGAAGTCACCTGTAGTAGGATTTTATTATTGCTGGGTATATTTCTTAATATCACTCATCTGGCTATAGAACTGAGTCTTCATTTCTTCTGGAGCAAGTAGTGTTGGGGAATAGGTGCTTATTATTGCCAGAAAGTTGTTGTGGGACAGTGGTACCTGCAATGTTATTAGATGACCAGATACCAACACAGGTTGTTGTGGTAGTTTATTAGCAAAGGAGTTTGCTATTGTGAATCCTACCCTAGGTAGGCTGGTGTTTTAGTTTGCCTTGTAAATGGACCAGTAGAAAATTTATTATTTTTGTCTAAGCACACCATTGTCTTGTAGTCTAGTTTTGGAAAAGGCAGTGATATCTATTTAATACCTGTGTAGCTCTTTCACTATTAATGCATTTCTTCTTCAAGCTTGATTTTCCTTTTAGTCAAGTAGTATACCAAAGTTCCAGCATCCGATTATCAGTTTATGTCCATTTTTGTGATTTGTTTCCCTCACTAAAAAGGAGATCCCACTGATCGTGGGAAACTAGCCAGAAGTTAGTTAGAGGTGAGCCTTTTTTACCCCAACTTTTATAGGGACCTCCTCAGATTGAAGCAAGTGGGGCCTCCCTACATAGGGCTGCCTGGTCACCTAAGTAGGACCTCATGTTCCTGTCATCAAGCAAGAGTCATGCAACTGTCACACCTAGGCTCCTCGTGTGGTGATTGTTGGCTACTGGTTTCCAGCTTCTCAGGCCTGTTTGCACTGCCTAGGAAACTCTTGCCATAAGTCTTTTGGTGAAGGGTTATGATGATGATAAAGTGTGGGGAGGGTGAAAACTGTTGGCACTAGTAGATTGTCCATGCAAAATAGTTTAATGTGGAACCTGCAGTGCATAGTAGCAGAATTCATACTCAGGGATGCTGCAACCTTTACACAGTAGAAAGCCAAGGCTCAATGGCTAGAGGGTGCTGCATCTACCCTGCAGTGCCTGCTAACTCAGCTATGTAGCTCCTGCCACTGTCCAAAGAGGCACCTCCACCAGACACCTGGAGCTTAATGGCCATTGATCCATATTAGGATTGTTCCACCCATTCAATCCCTAACCATTTGTGCTGCTGCCAACGAAAGGTGTGCACCTAGATTCACTAGCCCCAGATCCAGATACTGGATGTTTAGACCAGATGAAGACCTATAAAAAGCAGGGGATTGTTTTGGGATGAAGCTTTAGGCAGGGTTTTTCCTACCCTCTAAGTGATGTGCAGCATCACTTAAACATATTATCTAACAAGATATAAATTTAGGTGTGCATACAAGTATAAGTTACTTTATCAATGATTTTATTATTACTTCACTACCATTTAACAATGAAGGCACTTGAATATTTTTTTCATTGATCTCCATTACTTTGCTGATGGGAATCTGATATTCTAATATTATGTTGGGCCTGCTGGAACCCATCAACACAGAAAAAAGATTAAACCCTAGAGTCTGTCAACAAAGAGCGCTAATGAAAGATACAAATTAAATGAATAATAGCAATATTATATTGTTCCAACTTGATTTATTAGGAACTATTGTGAAAGTCATATCAATGGAAAGTTAATTGGCAACTGGCATATGTAAGAAGAGAAAGAACATTGTATAGAACATTTCATAATGTACTTAAAAACAGGGATTATTAAATGCATTAATTAACTAAATTTCTCAGTTTCATATATGCAAAAAGCTGGATATTATATTGGCATTTTTTATGGGATAGGTTTACTTATTTATTTGCTTAAATACTTTATTTTCTTTACTTATACTTGTCAGTAAAGGTGGTTGGCATCCTTTCACAGTACTCATTTTAACTATACCTGTAAAAGTTGTCTGGGGCTTCCTTCAAGGTGTAAACCTCTTTCCCACTGATCCTGAAATATTCTCATACCTTAATTAGCTTTTAGAACCACATTCCATTTACTGTTGTGAGCCCCTCTTACTGCTTTTTAGATTCATAATAGTTCAAAGGCCAGTTATCCGCCACAAAGCTGAAAACTTGGCTTTTTGCATTCTTTCTTTATAGTAACTAGAAAAGACAACTTGGAGGAAAGAGATTTCTGCGTATTAAGATCTGAGGGATATAAAACAGTTGAATGGTATAAAATGATATGGAATGATAAGCAGCTTAGAAATAATGAATGTGAACTAAAAATATTTTATGGGAGCTTAGAAGTAGCTTTATGCAGAAGGAAAATAATAAAAGCTACAATAAACAAACATTAGCTGGCTATAATAGGTGGGTGTTCTTAGGAAAAGAAATCTGGCCTCCTTCTATCCTGAATTTCCTGCTGATAGTCAGATAAAAATAAAACGTTTAAGTTACATCTGAGCGCTCACCTCCAATGCTGCCATTGTTTTCTCTCCAGCAAGGGTTTCATGAAAGTTCTCTTAATAGGTCAGCAATATATTTGTAATCCTGCTTTGCCAAAAGGAACTAAAACAGTTGTAATATTTTTTTCCCCTCCTTTTTTAAAGGGAAAAAGAAATTGTTTCTAAGATCTTTAAAAAGGCCTTTTCCTGCTGATTCTATTTCTGTACTATGAAACTGCTCAGACAACTTTTTGTTCTGTTTGATCTAATGGTAGATTTCATGTCTGTATACCTGACAACTGTTCCAATAGATGAATTTTAGGACATTTTAATTAGCTATGTTGGCCCATATCATTTAGGTCTTTATATCTTGATTCCTTTTTTGCCATATTTGTGTATTTATATGATCTTTGTGTCACTTTTATCTGATCTGAGCAGATATTGGTAGTACTGCATTTCTAAAATATTTATTCTATCTGCTTCAGCCCCTCCACTCTGTTCTCTGTGCTCAATAAAAAAAAAAAGTTGCAATTAATCGCAATTTTAATTGCACAGCTGAAAACTTAAGTATGTGCAAAACAACTGAAAATTATGAAAAATTATGTTTCATTTTTAGTATATAATTTAGTTTTTTTCCGGTTCCAGGATGGCAACTGCCCTTCCCAAAAGGAGTACTTCTGGGGGCAAGGGGAGGGACTT
>NW_017728992.1:33797938-33815998 GCF_001723915.1 Gavialis gangeticus
TTATGTAGGTACTTTGTATGGATGGGGTTGTGTGTAGGGTATGTCTGTGGGGGAAATCTGTGAAGGTGTGGGGGGCTGTGGGGTGGGGGTGTGGAGTTTGGAGCCTGAGGAGTTTGGAGCTCCTAAACCACATGCACGATTAACTGTGATTAAAAAATTAACACAATAACTTATTACCATGTTAATCACACAAGTTAACTGCAAGTAATTGAAATCTGTAAATATAATACTTCTTTTTCTTGTTCTGTTTCAGGTTCACTAGTGAACATCTCCTTATACTTTCATTATGCTTGCAGTTTTTATGTGCTGTTTAGTATAATAACTAATATTGAGAATTTTTGTAGATCTATAGCTTCCACTGCCCAACCTAGGTTTCATCTCAAGCTTTGTTCTGTTGGCAAGATCACAGATAGTTAAATTCTGATAGACTGGATAAATTTAATTTAAAAAACCTAAGATATTTGACAGTTTTATTATACCAAATATATATTCACTTTTCACAATCCTGCTCTATAAACTGAAATCTGGTTTCAATGTGCTTATATTGTTCAACATAATAAAATTAGATGAGGTAATATTCACTACTTGTATACAGTGAGTGTGTCTACATGTTGTCATATGGCAACATTGTTACTGTACCACGCTTTAGTACTTCCAAAAAGGAGTACTAAAGCATGGCGCAGTAATTGCTTGTACTGTGCTGTGTACATGGTGCAGTTAGTTTTAGTCACTACTTTGGCATAGCAGTGCACTAAAACAGAGGAGTGCGCCACTATGGCAAGGTAGCTGCCAGTTACATGTGGATTCATGTAATTGTTACGTCACTGAAGCACACTGTATGTCAATGTAGCATGTCACTACATTGACGTACGGTGACATGTAAAGGCACCCAATAAGATTGTGAGAAATATTTTTCTTTTTTTGAAAATTTAAAACTTTAGAAAATATTTCTGTTCTCCATATTCAAAATGATTGTCTGCACTCAGTGCCTGATGAGTGGAGTGGACAGAACCTTATCTTCCTATACACAGAGCTGGGCTCCCAGGGACACCCTAGCTATTGTGTGCCTACTAGAGCAATGAATTATAAACTAGAAGGTTTGCTCACACCTTTGAAGGAATTCTAGGAAGGAGGAGCTTTATAAGCTGGAGTAGAAGCTGGAGAAGTGAGTACTGAATCCTTGGATGTGCAATTGGTCTGTGAGCTGAATCTCTCAAGAAGTAAGGCTAGACAAGTATGCCAAGACTCCGTTTAAACTCCGCAGCTCAAATCATGAAGAGATCCACTGACTTGGTCTTCTAACAGCAACCTGGAAGTGGACAATAGGGGGAGAGCAACTAGATTCATCATATAAGACTTGAACATTTAAGAATTAGGTTCTGTATAGTGATAGGTTGGAAGCCAAGCGTTTTGACTGTTCAATTTGGATGAATAACTGAATATATGGATAGTTACTTAAATATGTTGCCATTCCTCTGAATATTTTGAGGGTACTTCTCCCGTTTCCTCTCTCAGAAACTTCTCTTATTATCTTATATTTTATTTAAATTATCCAGATCCAGTCCATTTAACCTTTTATTGTTTTTCTTCCATATCTTCTTTCTTTTCAGTCTTTATCTATTTCTATATCTCAAAGTGTAAACTAGTTCTTCATTAAATGTCTACCAGTCTAAGTTCACTAAGCCATCTTAATCCATTAGTTCTGCATTATTTTGAGTGATAAATTTGCTCCAAAATAATACAAAACTAGCCTAAACTGCAGTCATTCAGGATCCTTGTGGAATAAAAAACTAATACAATATATACTATTTTGCTGCATAATCCCTTTTTTTGTTTAATTTACATCTGACTTTAATTTCTTACAGCCTTTACATAGTTGGTGAAGTTGGCCACTGGAGCCATGATACTTCAGTTTAGTCTAAGTAGCAAAAATAAAATGAAAATGGGAACTTGCTGCATGTGAGTGATCTGTAAACATGACTTACAAGGATAAAAAAATAATAATAATTTTACAGGCCAAATTAAATGGAATTAAAATAAAAAGACGCTAAATTTATGATTTGGCATTTTGAATTGGGAATAAATTAAAAATATTATAAATAAATTTTAATAAACTGTATTTTTTAAATAAAAATAAATCTAGGCAATAGGCATTGCTCTGTACCCTGTGTTATTACCCCATAGAAGTCACTGTTAATGAAAACAGGAATGTGAGCCATAATGGGAGAAACTTGTAAGAATCTTTTTATTTATCCTGATAATTTGCTTGATTTCTAGTATATATGCATAGCAAAACAAAGCAAGCAGTTTTACAAAAAAACCCAAATGCGTCTTTTCTTACATTAAACTGAATTCAATTTCAGCTTCTGCATTTGGTATAATTTGCAGAGGATCATCATGGTATCCCGTGACATTATATGTATATGTATTTCTGTCTTATCATTACAACCTTCTATAATTATTATGAAAATGTGTTTAAAATTTACAAGATGTGCTCACACTGTCTGGTTTATCATGCAGGTCTGACCTTGCCCAGATCACAAAATCATTTACTAGCAGTATTCAGATTTTATTTTTGTTTTTGGCTGACATCCCTTGCCATATTCATATTCCATTGACAGACAACCAATATGCAAATTATACAGGAGCTTATTCATAGATTGAAATCAAAGGATATGTCAGGTGTTTTCCCAATTTCAGTGATTAGTTATTACTAAAATACTACTTCAAGCATATGGGTATGGTCATTTTGTATTTTGTATATTGATGAGTCACTCCTCATTGGGTTTGCTGCTATGTAGGGTAGCTAATACAGGAAATAACCTCTTGTATATTGCAAATAAGCAACCTTTTCATAAACTTGAATTAACAGCTTTCATTATGGAGTAGTATATTCTCAAGCTAAAGTGTTTTATCTTTATTTTATAGACATCTCTCAACAAAATTCTGAACTTACAATGATTTTAATTTCCTAGCACTGGTTATTTTATTTACCCTTCAGATTGTGAAACCTATGAAAGCAAAGTTGTTCCTCTGGGGAAAAAAAATAAAAAACAAACAAACAAAAAATCCCAGGTAATTAGCTTTACTCTTACATGCTGCTGAGGCAGATGGATTATCCCTAAGCTACTACTCCTGTTGCCAGTACAGAAAAAAAAATCTTCTTTGAAGCAGAACTTGGCATATTAGATCAAACTTTCTTCTGACTTTAGGAGCATCTGTAGCATCTTTGAATCTCATGTTATAAAATGAAGATCTGTCTATCAGTCAGTAACAATGAACCACAACTGCCTTTCTCCATGTCATATATAATCTTTTGATCTTTTATTGGTGCTACAGGTATTCTTACTGGAAATTGTTACCTCTTCCCTTGCACCATACTGGTTGTTAACTGCTTGTTTCCAAATATCTACCTATTTTCTACTAACATTCACATGTTTATACTGCTCTTTAGGGTTTTTTTCTCTCCTTTTACACAATTTTATTTTTACTGCAAGGCACCCATTTTGGAATAGATACAGAAAATAAACACAAGTTCAAAGGGCGGTGTAACTGTTACAGCAGCAGGCAGTATAAATTAGCTCATCAAAGGAGTGAAACTAATAGTTGCGTCTACAATAAAGACCTTTATAATAGTCAATAATGTTACAAACCAATGATGGTACACAGTTTGGAACTGTAGAAGCAAATATTTTTTACCTTTTGGCTTTCTTGAAATTAATTGTTATTTCCCATCAGTAAAAATGATATATTCCTACATTTTTTTTCCACAGCCTGTTTTTTGGAGGGGAAATATAGCTGTTCTTCTGAAGGTACAAATGACAAAATATAACAAAAGGTTTGTTGTCAAAGTAATTAGACCTTTTAGTGCTAACCACAGTGAAGGTTGACTTTTTAAGATACAGTTTCAGACTTTAAAGAGTTATTGGAAGTACTAGTTAGTCACTTAATAGTATCTATTTTTAAATGTAAGGTAGAGTTTGGCTAAAAGATCATAGGCCATATTTAAAACTTGGTTTAGACAATACTATGTGACATGAACACTGTTAACTGCTGTGTGCCAGCTCAACTTTAAATACTTTTCAGAGGAGATTGTTCCATCATATTATATAGCAGTAAAGATTAACATGATTATTCACTAACAAACAGACAAGCAAATCTGTGCTGGCTGCATTATACTTTGAAGAGATTTCATGTAGTAGTGACTAGAAGTAATGTTGAAAAATTGGACAAGGTTATGGTCTTTGTACAAGAGTTATCACTCTTGTAGCCATTCAAACATATTGTTTCACAGGGGATGTATATTCAGATAGGGCAGATGGCAACATTTCCCAGAACATCTGTTGCCCATCATTCTTCTGCACAGCAACCCAGATGCTGTTGACAACTTGTATGTAAATCATGCTGACAATTTGTTCAATGTCTTTCCTGCTGAGACTGAGGTTGTCCTGGTCATGCCATTTATCAGATATAGGAGGTATTACAGTCCTGCAAGAATGGTTCCAACTGTTTTGTTGGCCAATGAACAATAGCAGTCATTAAATCAATGAAACAATTTATCTACCTTGAATTTATCTCTATCTTAACACTGGAGATTGTCACCCCTCTTTCCCTGGCTTTGTGTGAGGAAGGGCATGAGATATTACATGCATTTTTCAGAATAGAGAAATCTAAATTTCTTCCTGTGATTGTTCTTAAGCTTTTCTCTTTATTTTTTTAGTGACATTGGCAGCTATTTCTCTGACCTTGTGTTTTAAAATTACTTTCATCTCAAGGATGTGACATATAAAGGAGAAATTATGCATGTATTACTGTATAAATGTCAGGCTTTTTAGTTTGCAAATGCCTGCTATAAAATATTCACGTTACAGGAGGTTGATTTACAACCCATTTTAGACTAGGATCTATCGCAGACTAATTTTGCACCATAGATGAATCTGACAGTTTTTATATTGTTGGAAAAAAAGAAGAATCCTAAGCTTTCTTTATTAACCTAGCAGTTAAATAGTAAACTAAAAGTAGTAAACTGAAATCGCTGTCATTTTATAGGTTATCATAGAATTACTACATAGCCTTAAAAGTACAGCATCATGCTATCTATCTATTGATCGATCGATCGATCGATCGACCTATCTATCTATCTATCTATCTATGTGTACACACACACATGCACACACACACGTACACACACTTACAAACAATGGCACCCCAAATATATATGTATTAAGAGACAAGAAAGTGTAGTATTTTATGATCTTATTATCAACAGCCCAGTAACATGAGTAAGGGGATATAATATAGCTAGTAAATTCAGAACTCAGAATTGTTAGATTAAAATCAAATCCTGTGAGATGCTGACTGTTTCCTGGTAGGTTTAAGATTATCCTTAATTTGAATATATTTCAGTTTAAGAGTGCTCAGTACTTCTTAATGAGGTTGGGTTCTTGTGTTGCATGTGGTTCTGGCAGAAAACGCTTAACCAGTTGCTGTACATTTATTAAACCTATTCTTTTAATAATAATTTTGTTAGTTGTTTAAACAAACATACAATCCTTCCCCATCAAAATGCAAACAATGCTTGGACTTATTACACATGAACTTTGATGGTACATCTAGTAGACTATGTCCTGATAATTTTAACCTTGTAAATAGGCCTGTTGAACTATCTGTGAGAGGCCAGTGAACAGCATGTGGGCTAGTCTCTAAAGAAATGTAAGTTCCATAAGCAAAAGTTTGTCTTATTTGAGATTGCATATTTTAATGATCCTGTAATAAGATGGTAATATATCCAACCTATTTTGGGTTCTTATTGAATCTTTGAGAGATAATTTGTCAAAGCACTGCCAAAATGTGTATGTGTGTATTATATACGTATATATAATTTACTATATACATATATGTAATGTACTAGTATGCATACTACTATGTATGTATATATGTTTGTATGTATATTTGTTTGCACCTGTATGTGTGGTAAAATGTTAGGAACTATTGAATATGGAATTATTTTGTACACCTGGAGTCATGAAGTGAAATTCTGGCTTCTCTTAAAACTGATGAAAAAATTCTCATTGACTTCAGTAGAATTTTATCCCCGGAGCTTTAAAATTCTATTTTCTCTGCAGGAAAATCAGGTCTCTTTCAGAGGAACTGTATTATTCAGTAGAAGTTCCATAAAATCAGGTATTGATTTTGAGAATTTATTATTATAACTGAGACAATTTATGATTATATTATCTATAAACTAGAGCTCTTAGGGGAAAAAATGACATTTTGACATTGTTCTTAGATTTTAACAGCAGAAGAGGCTGCTATAGTCATCTTGTCTGCTCCAAAATGCCGCCAAAGAGACTCACCCAATAATATTTGCATCATGTTTTCTGAGCTGTGCTGTATCTTCTAGAAATAGATTCAGTCTTCATTTGAAGACTGCAGGTGATGAAATCTAATATTTCTTTAGATAAACTTTTCCAATGGGTTATGACCCTTATTGCTAAAAATGAATGTGTCTTATTTTCAGTCTGAATTTGCATCCAACAAGGGTCTGCTTGGACTCTTTTCTGCCAAATTAAGGGTGGGATGCAATAAAAAATAATTGTTAGAAGCCATATAAATGTTCTTATTTCGAAATATTCGGAAGAAGGATCTTTCATTATTTTTTCAGCTTTCTATATTTTTTAATTTTATTTTGAAATATTGGCTGAAAACAATCATGGGCTTCCTTTTTTCCCCTTTTATCAATAAATGTTTGTAAATAGAATATACTAGTAACTAATTTGGATGCTGTTTTAAATTTTAAAAATATCAAACACGTTAGAAGAAAAAAGCACAATGTATGCTCAATATTTTTATGACAAATTTTATTTAAGAAAAAGTTCTTTCTTGAAAAATATTCTTTTCTGTTAAAAAAACCTGTCTGCTCTAGTATAATATACACATCACAAACTACAATACATAAGTTTTCTGTTTTACCTGCACATGTATTATATAATGATTTTTGCTTTTGACAATTGATATGTTGTTGTTATTATGGACTTATGATTCCACATGTGATTGATCCATCCATTGTATACGCTCTCTCAAGTACATTGTATAAGCAAAAAGCCCTGTGTACTTTTGTCAAATGAGGTAAGCATCATTCCTTATGCTTCTACTGATAGAAGCCTGTCTATCAAATAATAATATACTTTAGATTCAAGACAAAGCTGAAAATAAACTGCACCAAAGGAATGAACTCATTCACTTGCAGTTTAGTGGTATCTATGTAAACTACGAAGCCATATGCCATCTATGTAAATGGTACAAATGACAGTGTAATCCCTATAATGATGGGTGGGGGTAAGATGGATAGATAACACTTTTGTTCATCACAGTACTTCATTAAAGCATGTTCAAGTAAATTAGCTGAACATGAACATGTTTGCAACATCTGGAAAGAATAATTCATAGTGCATTGCTCACTATACTACTTAAATATGAATAAAGATATGCTTCTCAAATCCAAGGTTAATCTAGACAGTTGGGTATTATACTTTATACATTTCTACAAATTTTACCAGTTTTCCAAGTTGCTAGAGTCCATGAGGATGAACTTTTACCTCCTATCTTTAGTTTTGTGTAAGCAAGCAGGAAAAATGCTGTGTTTTATCCCTGATATGTAGTAGAATGATCTGTGGTATTTAATTTAAAAAATCAGTACCATAATGTTGGGTGGGAAAACGAAGGACAAACCCTGGATGCTGCTAACGGGGCAGGGTACTGGAATGGAGCTAGGGGGTACCACACCTTCTCCCCACACCTCCACTCCCCAGCCCTCCCTGCCTTTTCCCAAATTCAAATACCTTGCATCTTTTCTTCAGCAGCTCTTGCTCCAGCTCAGGATGGATAGAAGAGTGGTGGTAGTGTGAAATACAGGAGGCAGCCCCAAAAGTCCACTCCTGCTGGGGGAGATATTGCTTCTTTTTGTGTTACCTAAAACCAGTGGGTTGTTGTTTGTTTGTTTGGTTGGTTGGTTTTTTGGAGGGGTGTTTGGCATGCTTGTTGGTGGCAGAAATAAAGGAGGAGGCACCTTCCATAGCAGAAAAGAATCTCCAGCTGCTGTTTCTGTGATGATGCAGATGCTTTGCCATCCCTGCTGCCAGAGAAGATGCTGAGTGTGGTGAGGGGTGCAGTATTGCCCATGGCACATTACTGGCTAGTTACACCTCTTGATAATTGTATAAAATTGATGTCCAGTGTGATTTTATGGTAATTCCTGTAGTATCTTTTTGTAAATTCAAGAATAAGTAGGTTCTATTCAAGCTATTCAAGAATAAGTAGGACCACTTCATTAATCATTTTCTATTAAAATTCCTTGAGCAAAAAGCAGTGTTGTAGTAGTATTTGACAGTACTTTGAAAAAAAAAAAGGAAGGAAATAAAAAGACTAAGTAGCACCAAGTACCCATCATACTTTCTTAGGAACCATCTTATGCATAGGTCATCATGCCAAATTTGGATAAATGAAAACATCTTTGAAAGTGTGGATTATCATGTCTCCATATGTCAAATAGGAAGAGAATGAAAGTTGGAAAATTTTAAAAGCAAATTAGACAGACATTTAACTAAGATGATTTAGCTAGGGATGATCCTACCTTTAACGGGATTGGACTATGTGGTCTCCTGAGGTCCCTACCAGTCCTACTGTTCTATGAAAATATAGATTAACTTGTGCATACAGACCATATACTATAATATTTGAGTTACTTACTTCTAACCATGGAATAATTTTTAAATTTAAAATCTTTTTTTTTCTATAGAGTTGCTGAAGAAAAGTTATACATTTGTTTTTTTTAAGTAATCAGTTCTTTTCCTTTTTTGTATAGTTTGGAATCCTTAAAAAAAGTATCTGATTTTCAACTACTTTAATTTTAAATCTTCTTTTTGTGATGTGAGTGTAGGACAAAAGTAAGATTGTTCAAAGGCTGTAAATGTATTCCTTCATCTTAATGTTTTAATTTTTCTTTATTTTAAATTTAGCTCTAATTTGCTTGATTTACAATGATTGGATTTCGAATAACTGTATCCTTGATAACACGTTTGACATAAAGGCCTCTGACAGATGTTACACTTGAGGACATGATTAGCTGGTTAATTACATCTTAAGTATTGACCAGAACATACCTTTATTCAGTTAATGGTGTGAAAAAACAAAGAATAAACCACAAAGTCATTACACAAAATATGTGTAGTTAGCTATGTGGCTGATTCCTATCACATCTTAAATTGAATGAGACTCCCTCCTAAAGCTGGGATCTGATCAGGGCTGCCAACCATGGGAGCACATGCATCAGAGCCTTAGGCTCCTATTCACTGGGAGCATGAGTTCTGATCCTATGG
Organism: Gavialis gangeticus; assembly: GCF_001723915.1. Taxonomy (NCBI): domain Eukaryota; kingdom Metazoa; phylum Chordata; order Crocodylia; family Gavialidae; genus Gavialis; species Gavialis gangeticus. The sequence continues at coordinate 33,807,316 of NW_017728992.1, forward strand.
CAGCTGAGAGCCCTGATTAGCTACCTGGTGGTCGCAGCTGCAGGAACACAAGAGAGTCAAGGGCTCTTATGGACTCCTGAAGCTGGGGCTCCAGTTGACAGGCTGTCTCCAGATGACTGGGGCTCACAGCTGTGGGAGCACACAGGAACCAAGTTTGCTGTTTGCTGGTGCAAGGGGAACTGAGGATCATGATTGTGGTCCTGGGCTCCCCCTGAACTAGCAATAGGTGCAATTGGGATCTGATTCCCAGTCTCACAAGTGGGGTCCCTCACTCAAGGTGTCAGGAAGGTGGCAAGAGGGAAAGCTCCTCTACCTGTGAAAGCAATTTTATGCTGACTCTGAGAAGCCAGGGCAGGATAGAGAACCCTAGAAAAATTGATTTTGAGTTGACTGACCCCAAGCTGGGGAGAAATTGGTTTCATCTGATTGACTCAGGAGTATTTGAAAGACTGAGATAGTGTAATTGGCCCATGAACTGGAAGGAGTTGATTTTCATGCTTTTGTTCTGATTAATTAATGGACTTTGTGTGTGGCTGATTTTAATTTTGATTAAGCCAGAAATCTTGGGTGCACTGATTTTACTAGATTTGTCTAATGGGCCCTTAATAAACCTACTAGGATTAGTTAGCCTGAGGCCAGGAATGAATTGATGTATGGTGCATATCCTGTGGATTCAGAAGAGGCATATTAATTGATGTGCCCAGGAGTCTGCAAGGAATTGGTGTAGGAATAGACTCAAAAATCCTAAATGAAGGTGTCTAACTCATAGTCCTTATTTAGTGAACTACAAGTACCAGCCAGCAGTATCTTTAGCTGACACAATATCCTGGCCCTGACCTGGGACATTATGGTCATGTTAGGGTGGGGTATAAGGAGAGAAAGAGCCCCACAAAACAAGACTATCTGGAGGACCTATCAAAAGTCACCATCCAGCCTCTATCCAATTCCCAAGTTTTCAAATAAAGAAAATCATACATTCTTACAAGGCAGGCAAGAGAAGGACATCAGAGGTTGGTGGTGACAGGAATATCCAGTTTTCCCCATGGCTCACTTCAGTAAAGCATCAGGAAGGCAGAGATGTTACTCAAATTGCCAATTGCTCAAACTGTGAGCGAGACTTTATAAAGAGGGATAAGGCAAGGTGCCACATTTATTGATTACATGAGTTAGACATAGAAGTTCAGACACAGTATTCATACAAACAGACACAAATCATCATACACATTATTACATGTAGGCATACACATACACAAAACAACCATATTATCCACACACACACACCAGATATAGTTACCCGCAATAGTTGCTCAATATCAGCCCACGGTGGCCAACCCGAGTCTACTGAGCAGATGATGATGATTTGAAGAAAGCAGATTTGAAGATAACAGCTGGACCAGGGTGAACAGATTCTTCTGTGCTCCGATGAAACAGCAGTAGAGAAAGAGACTCACCCAACTTGGCATTTTCAAAGTGTTCTTTTATAGGGATTGGCATCCTTTGTTTCAGTGCTTTGGGTTTTTTTCTGTTTTTGCAGTTGTTCTTCTTTTGTCTTCAGCTTATCTTAGCTTTGGAGTGTTTTTGCTGCCCATCTGGCAGTATGGGTACATTCTTTCTCCTCGTTATCTTCTTTGTGCCATAGGCCTAAAAGGGATTCTTCAGCCATTTATTATTTAGTTTACTGAGTAGTAACTTACATTTGGTGCCTTGTTGCTTACATAAATGGTTAAATATTCTTCTCCTGTCTCTATGCCATTCTCTCACCATCCACCCTTTTACACACTCATAAATAAAGGCTATACAGAGTTCATTCATTTACATCAAGCAGAAGGATACAAAATGGAGTTTTTAAGTTGCTTACAAGACAAGACTAACATGGTTATATTTCACTATTATTACACTTTACGTTAATAACAGCTACATTAGTTCAGTTCATGCTCCAGAGACCATGGCCTTATAACACCCACTCCCAACATTATGGCATTTATAATCATTTGAACATAGGAGGGGTGATCTTAAAGCATTTTTGGAAACATTGATCTCATGGCTATATTGACCAGCCTGATCTGACTGCCTTGGCACAGCCTGAAGTAGCATGGAACAAGCAGAGCTTATCAGTCATTTGAGTCATAATTGCTACATTGTGCCAATGTGGCAAGAAGCAACTGAAGTTCTCTCCAAATCCCACCCCCTCCCATATCTTGTTTTTCCCAAGATAAACTTGTACATATACCACATTTCCCCTTTCTCCTACACTATTTTTGTTCCAACAGAAACACCTTTTCCTTCATCATCCTCAGTTTTTCCTTCCCTAGTATATCACTCTCATGCACATAAATATATTGGTATATTTAGGATTATTTAGTCTCTTTCTGTTATTTTTGTAACTGAACATGCTTCAGTCAGTGAAAAGTGGTGCCTGAAATCTTATCTTTCAGAAAATCTTAGAAAAAATCCCTTCTTTCAAAAGACGTGGCATCTTTCTTTGTTCTCAGTGAAGGAGAGATCGAAGGCTGTTACACAGACCTTCAAAATAGTCAGCACCTCCCATTATTTTCACAACATTTTGTTAAACTTAAGCTTTCTGAGAAGTCTTATAATTTCTGTGTTTGGTGTTATTGTAATCATTTGAGGGAAAAAGGAGGGGGGGTCTTGTGCTGGATGCTAAATTTATTAATGAATTGGTTTGAATGTGATTGTAAGTCAGAAACAAAATTACGATCTTTCTTCTTGTAAGTTCTCAGAAATTTAATTCTTCCCTCAGTAAAAGCTCTGATTGAGGATGGAAAGCTCTGTTTCCTTGAAAATGAGAAGACTGACTCTCTACTTGAAAAAAAAAAGTTAATTAGGCTTTTGAAATGAAGATGATATCCCCATTGTATGTTTCACTACTTATTCACCTACTGTACGTGGCCACATGAAGCTTTGTCTATGGCTGATTTGTTGTTTAGAAGGTCATTTAAGTTGCATGCAAAAAAGGAAATGAAATGTAAATCTCCTAACTGTCCTCTTAAAAATAATATATTAAAATAAGGGTAATTTTCTGTGTTCTCTGGAATCCCAAATCTCCTAGGTAGACCCTTACTTTGGAACTTTTAGATGCTGGTTCAGGGCAACCTTACAGTTTATCTGGCTGATAAATAGGATCATAGAGTGCCCATTTATTTTCTCTTTCTACTTCTCTTCAATGTAAAAATATGTTTTCCCTCTACCTTTTACAGAGGGCAATTTTTTGAGAGCCGACTTACCCCGGTGATGCCCATTCACTATAAGTTAATTCTTGTTAATTCTTGGAAAGCTGAATGGAAAAACCTTAACTAAATGCTAAGGTCTGACATAAATTGAAGTATCAGTAATCTTCTATAAATATGAGATTAATGTAAGGACTTCACCTGGACAGAATAGGTCAAAACAGTCATTTGGGGTATACTTTAAATTTCATCAAAAGGCGCACACATTTTAATTCATTCTGGTTCACCAAGGATTAGGCATTAAAGAGTACAAGCCAAATTATTACCTTAGGCTTTGTTAGTGAAGTTGATCCTGTTAACATAGCATTACAAGTAGCCCATTTTAGAGTTGTATTTTATCAATGAAAGTAAAACTTTGGGGTTTTTTTATATCAACTCCTTCAGGCTAAGTTTGCTCATACAGCTTAAACATTGTAGTATAATAGACATTTTTATTTAAATGAATTAATGTTTTCTTCTGTTATACAAAAATATAAATGTGTATCTGATATGGTATAATAAAAGTGTCCATTTATGAAATCTTAAATCCTGTTCTTATAGAATGAAAATAGCTCTTTAGGTAACAGCTTAAGGTTTTAATTCTCCAAATAAGCAAATAAATACATACACATGTATAAATAGTCATGCTTGAGTTCAGTGATGCTATTAGCATGTAAATATTTACAAGAGATAGATACAAGTTAGTAAATACCGTCAGCCTTTGGAATTTTTCTACCTCAGACTGAAAAGATCTATTATCATATAGCAGTTTTCGCCAACGAATGTTGTCTGTTATCATTTTGTATGTATTTTTTTCTCAACACACATACAACTAGAGTTATGCACATACGTTCATAAGAGAATAACTGCCATATTTTATTTAGCTCAAGCCTCTGATCTAATCCATGAATATATGTGGTAAGAAATGCAACTAATGAAGTTAAAACTACTTCTTTAGCCATCTACTAAAATTCAGTGGCTGAAGAATACGTTAAAAAACTAAAATCAGTTATTCCCTAGGTAGATTAAGTGCCTTGCTGCACATTATACTTAACATATGCTAAATTTATAGAACATGGTATTAAAGTTAGGATGTGCTTGAGCTGTCACAAAGTAACATTTAGCACAACCTCTGATTTTGACAGCTTTCCCTCTGCCAGTAGAGGACCACATTGTTAGAATATTTCCAATGGCTGTTAAAAACAGCTGAGCACAGAGGAAAGTGCTATAATTAGCCAGCCATCTAAAGACACAAATTCCAGTCGCTCTTTGGCCAGACACAGCATTTCCTTGATGGACTGTCACAGATGGGATTTGTGTTCCAGTGGTTTTCTGGAGATATTGCATGGCAGAACCAAGAAAATTCTAGTCTTGGCTAATGTAATCCACAGGCCAATGGATCTACTCTGTGTTTCATGGCAGCACAAGTTCCTGACCTCAATGAGGTACTACTTTGAGGACCGTGGTGTTGCCATAGGTATCATGCTGTCCACTTTCAGAGAAAGCAAGATGACAACATACAACCCACGAGCCTATTATTGGATGCTACCTTGCTACTGCTCAGACTGGTGGAACTAGCTCATGCTCTAAACCTGGGATGATTAACAGTGGCAGTGGAACTTTAGGATGCACACAGCACAAGTCTGTGGAGAGACTTGAATCTAGTAATATGAAAGTTGCTGCACATTGACAGCCTCTGGTCCATTGCCAGCCAGTTCAATCTGGGGTGGACAATGGCAACAATGCCCATGCACAAAGTGGGCTGTGCCATAATTGAGGAGCTGGAGCTTTGCTTCATCTAGGTCAGGGGCCCATTGGAGGTTATTGCTCAGTTCAAACGCTTGAGCTTCCTGAATTATGTGGGAGCCACCAATGGGACCCACATACCCATATGTGCCCCCCTCATTGTACCTCAGATTATATAAAAGATTCTTTTCAGTTATACTGAAGACAGTCATGGACCACAACAGGGACTTTACTAACATCAACATTGGGTGGTCAGGATGGGTACATATTATTCACATATTCAGGAACTCTGGTGTCCCAGAGATGCTGGAGCAAGGAGAGTTTGCACCCAGCACTTCCACCATGGACATCGGGGGTCTATGTGGTGGATTTAATCAGGGCCTTGGCCAGGAAACAGAGGGATGGAGTCCTGCTTTGGGGGCTGGTAGTGTAGGGAAGCACAGTCATGGAGTCCTGCATTGGGTGTTTGTGATGGCTTCTTGGGAGGGAGAAATGGAGCATGGGCCACTGGGTGGGTTAGGATTGTGAATGGCTCAAGTTCAACAGAAAGCCCAAAAGGAACTCATTTCATAACTGTGCAAAACTTTATTTCTTCAGCCGTACTTAAGATTTTGCAAACTGTACTAACCCTTATCTACTGGTCTCCTTGCGAGATGGACAAGTCCCTGGGAGTGGCGTAGAATGGAAACATGCTTCTCTAGTCTAAGTTGGCTGACTGATGGAACTCAATATCTGCATCTTCGTGGACAGGGCTGACTCTACGCTGCTTGGAAGCTTACTTGCAATGAATAGTGCCATGGCCTGTCTGCCCATCTCATTATTGAAGCTCAGGTATGTTTGTAGTACTGCCCCCCTGTGCTGGATGCCTGGGAGCATGGTGTCATTTTCATCAGGTCCAGCCCCCACCCCCCACTCTAAGCAGGAAGACAACTGGAGTCAAATGACCCCAGAGAGGAGACTGTCCAGTATCCTCTTGAAAACCAACAGTGTAGGTGACTGCACCACCTCTGGAGGGAGTTTATTTCACAGTCTGGACACCCAGACTGTGAAGGAGTTCTTCCTGGTATTAAGCCTGAAGTAACCTTTCAGGAGTTTGTATCCATTGGTTCTGGTCTTCTTCAGGAGTGCCCTAGTGAACAGTTTTTTCACCAAGCTTCTTATGCACTCCTCTGATATAGTGGTAAGCCACTATCAAGTATCCTCTCAACCTTCTCTTGTTTAGGCTAAAGAGGCACAGGTCCCTCAGCCTTTCCTTGTATGGCTTTCCTTACAAGTCCCTGATTATACACATGGCTCTTTTCTGGACCCTCTCAAGTTTTTCCATGTCCTAATTGAAGTGTGGTGCCCAGAACTGGATGCAGTACTCCAACTGTGGTCTCACCAGTGCTGAGTACAGCAGGAGAATCACTTTCTTAGTTTTACAAGAGATGCATTGGTTGATTCATGCCAGCGTATTATTTGCCTTGCTGGCCACCGCGTTGCACTGATGGCTCGTATTCAGGAGATCATTACCCCGGGTAACTTTTGGTTGTGGTGTAAGTCAAGTTGTCACCCAAGGCCTGTATGTATGTTGAGGGTTGTTTGCCCCCAGATGGAGCACCTTACACTTGGAATTATTAAATTTCATCTGGTTACAGTCTGCCCAGTTCTGTAGCCTCTCCAAGTCCAGCTGTATCTGCAATGGAATCTATCTTCTGGAATGACCACACTGCCCCATAACTTTGTGTTGTCTGTGAACTTGGCCAGTGAACTTTTCACTCCCCCTTTCAAATATATATTGAATATATTGATAAAGATATTGAAAAGCAACAGTCCAAGCACAGACCCCTGAGGGACACCACTGGCTACTTCATGCCAGGATGACACAGATGTATTCACAAGAACTCTCTGGGTCCTCCCCTGTAGAAAATTTCTTACCCACTGAACCATCAAGCAGCTGAGCCCACAGTCTTCCAGTTTTCCCACAAGAATAATGTGGGATACTACATCAAAAGTTTTTTGGAAGTCTAGGTATATAATGTCTACCTTGTCTCCCACGTCCAGGTGGTGAGAGACCTGGTCATAGAAGGGGATGGGATTGGTGAGACAAGATCTATTCACGACAAAGCCATGCTGGCTGTCATTCAGAATCTTACCTTCCAAGAGCATATCACACATAGATTCTTTAATGAGCTTTTCCATGATTTTCCCTGGGATAGAGGTTAGGCTGATTGGCCTATAGTTGCCCAAGTCCTCCCTCTTCCCCTTCTTGAAGATGGGCACAATGTTGGCCTTCTTCCAATCCTCAGGGGTTTCCCCTGTGCACCACGAATTCTGATAGAGCTTTGCCAGGGGTTATGTGATGACCTCAACCAGTTCCTTCAACACTCTTGGATGAAGTCCATCTGGTCCTGCTGACTTATAAATGTCTAGCTTTTCTAGTTGGTTTTGTGCCAGCTCAGCATCCATAGTGGGGAGGCTGGCATTCCCGGCATGCCCCCTATGGGCATGTCCACACATGCAAGCACGTGCGCTTGCAGCAGCTCAAATAGAAGGGCTGCAAGTTTGAGCTGGGGCTTTTTGCCTCAACGCATGTACTCGGACATGTACTCTTTGTTGTGGAGCAAATTGTGCCACTTGGGGCAAAATAGCCCTGCCTGGCTCCTTCTGGATCTGCAGCTGGGGGAGCTAAAGCCCGGGGCCAGCACCTGTGCTGTCCCCATCACTATAAAAAGCCACCCTGGCAAGTAGCTCAGGGCTACTAGCTCTCAGAAGCTTCTGGGACCCAGCCAGTTGGTACCTGCGGACACTACCCCTTGTGCCAGCTGGACTGCTGAAGCAGCCCTGAGACATCCCTGCACCCTCTACCCACTGCAGCAGTATGGCAGTAGGGGTTGCCTGGCTGTGACCTGCCAGACCCAGATGGGGAATGCACAGCCATAGAGGCATCTGCCACCCTAGGCCAGCTGCCAGCAGACTGTGGTTGCAGGGTTGGCCTTTGTACGGCACTACTGCTATGTGTGCCCCGTGCCCAGCCATCTGGGCAGCTATTGCCCAGAAGATATTGTGGGTGCAATGGCCTACTTTGAACTGTCAAAGCATGTTCTCATAGTCCCATTTGGCTAGGAGGTCAGCCATAGCCAGGTGGGTCCAAGGTGCCAGCTCTGAGCAGGCAGGGTCCTGCCACTGGCCTCCCTAGCAGGAATTCAGGTGTTCCCTATTGGACAACTGAAACATCCCTGATAAAAAAAAATCCCAAAGTCACTTTGTAAAATACCCCAAAATTCATGTTCCTCAACAAGTAAAACAAAAGACCACTAGAAAGAGAGAGAGAAAGAGAGAGAGCGTGCACAATTAGTTGGGCAAAGTTTTATTGATATATCTACAGTGGTAAAGCATGTCTCTTAGCATAATAATAAACTGAACAATAAATAAGTTTCATGAATTCATGAATACATAAATATATATTTTGCTACCCTCCCACATGGGTTACAGGCCCCCAGCAGGAGACTTGGCCCCAACACAGGAGCTAACGCCCACCCAACAGGGGTTCAGCCTCCACGCGAGGGCTGAAGCCCCCCAACAGGTGTTACAGCCCCCAACCGGGGGACTGGCCCTGACACAGGGGCTATGGCCCCCCCAACAAGGGCTACCACCCCCTTGCAAGACTCATATACCTCACCCCAGCCCCTGATGGCTGCGCCACCCAAACCCACCTTCTGCTCCCCAAG
>NW_017728992.1:33816365-33817879 GCF_001723915.1 Gavialis gangeticus
GGGGCTGGTACTGAGCAGAAAAGTGATCTGGGGGTCAGGGGAGCTGGCAGGGGGAGGGGCCGGGCAAGGAAGTGATCAGTGTCCTACACTTCCATTTGTTTTCCTTCTACTGTCTAAATACCTAAAGAAGGATTTCTTATTGTCCTTGACTCCTATGGCTAACCTAAACTCTATCACTGCCTTGGCTTTCCTGATAATTTCCCTACAAGTGCTGGCCATAAATGTATAGTCCTCCTTGAGGACCATCCCTAGCTTCCACTGTGTGTGCACCTCCTTTTTTTTTTCTTTTTAAAGAGGTCCACAATGTCCCTATTAAGCCAGGAGGGCTTGACAGCCCCTCTACTACCTTTTGTTTTTGCAGATAATATCCTTCAGCAACAACCATTCTTCATGAACCCTGTTCACCTTCCCTTCCTGTTCCCACTTTGCTTCCCCTACTAATGCTCTGAGTTTGTCAAAGTCAGCATTTTTGAAGTCCAGCACTTCAATCCTGCTGGTTGATGTGTTGTCCTTGTGGTGGATGGATAACCTGATAATTTTATGCTTGCTGTCACCCAGGTTACCCTCAATGTTCAAGCCACACATCAGATCATCTCCCTTAACCAAGACCAAGTCTAGGAGAGCAGTACCTCTGGTTGGCCCTTGCACTTCCTGTGTCAGAAAGAGGTCCTCAATCATGGTCAGGAAACTGCGTGAATGATCTCACCTAGCTAAGTGTTCCTCCCAATCTATATCTGGGTAATTGAAGTCACCCATGACAACCAAGTCCCTTGCACATGCAGCCTCTGTCAGTTCTCAAGAGAACTCCAGATCCAGCTCCTCCTCTTGGTTCAGTGGCCTGTACTAAACACCTACAGTGAGGTTTCTCTCACTTCGCCTCTCTCTCCCCCCCCAAAGTTTGACCTACATGGTTTTAAGCTTCTTATCTTTGAAGACAAAGTCAGCCTCCATAAAGCTGTACTTCTCTCTCACATAGAGAGCTACCCCTGTACCTTTTCTCCCTACTCTGTCTCTTCTTTGCAGGGTGTAACCCTGTATGGCTACACTCCAATCATGTGAGGCATCCCACCAGGTCTCCATGATCCCTACTAGGTCATATTGCCCACTAGAAAGCAAGAAGACTAGCACCTCTTGCTTGTTCCCCATGCGCCTGGCATTTGTGTACAGGGAGCTGAGGCCCCAACTGACATCCTTAATTTCCTGAGACAGTGTGGGAGAACTGTTTGGTTAGCATTTTCAAAAACAGTTGTGTTAGTGTCCTCCACAAGGGAGCTTTCCTGTGTGCCAGTCCCTGGGCATGCTACACTTGGAGTTTCCCCATCTCCCAGCAAAGTCAGTTTAAAGCCCTGTTCAGTAGCTTAGCCATCCTAGCTGAGAACAGGGCCTTACCTCTCCACGTGAGGTGAATTCAATCTCATCCTAGGAGTCCTCTCTCTCTGAAGTGGATACTGTGGTCAAAGAAACTGAACCCCTTGTGGTAACACCACAGTCTAAGGCGCCTGTCATGCTCTTCC
>NW_017728992.1:33823323-33841086 GCF_001723915.1 Gavialis gangeticus
AGAGCTACCCCTGTACCTTTTCTCCCTACTCTGTCTCTTCTTTGCAGGGTGTAACCCTGTATGGCTACACTCCAATCATGTGAGGCATCCCACCAGGTCTCCATGATCCCTACTAGGTCATATTGCCCACTAGAAAGCAAGAAGACTAGCACCTCTTGCTTGTTCCCCATGCGCCTGGCATTTGTGTACAGGGAGCTGAGGCCCCAACTGACATCCTTAATTTCCTGAGACAGTGTGGGAGAACTGTTTGGTTAGCATTTTCAAAAACAGTTGTGTTAGTGTCCTCCACAAGGGAGCTTTCCTGTGTGCCAGTCCCTGGGCATGCTACACTTGGAGTTTCCCCATCTCCCAGCAAAGTCAGTTTAAAGCCCTGTTCAGTAGCTTAGCCATCCTAGCTGAGAACAGGGCCTTACCTCTCCACGTGAGGTGAATTCAATCTCATCCTAGGAGTCCTCTCTCTCTGAAGTGGATACTGTGGTCAAAGAAACTGAACCCCTTGTGGTAACACCACAGTCTAAGGCGCCTGTCATGCTCTTCCCTGCAGTCTTCCCTCCTGGGTCTGTGGCCTACAACAGGGCCATGGACCCAACAGTCACTCCATTCCTTGTTTGGTGTCTAGCCATGGTGGGGATGTTTAAGATTCTGTGCAACCCAGGCAGCTGGAATATAGGAAGACATGCACTAAGAGTGTTTGAAATGGGCCATATTTGATTCAGATTCAGCCCAAATCAGGGATAGTGATTCAATTAATTGATTTGGATCACTGTTCCCAATTCAATTCAGCCAAATCTGAATCTGGAGATTCAATGCTGATTCAGAGAATGAGTGATTCAGCCATAGACACAACTTTAAATGTTTTTTGTACATATCTTGAGGTACCAGGTGTGGCTCATGAACACTGCCATGGTGGGGTGGATGGTGCATCCCACAGGAGCGCGGGGGGTGGGGGACACATGCTCAGCACCAAACCCAGAAGTGGACCAGAAGTATTTCTGGTTCACTTCCGGGTCCACTGGGAAGCATGCTGGGGGGCCCCCCTGAGCCTCCTTGGCTCAGCACCCAATCTTTACAGATGCTGCAGAGCCAAAATGAAGTCATGTGTTACTTCTTTCACCAAAGCACAGCTTTTGTGGTACTTCAAAACTGTGTGTTCCTGCTAGGCATAGTCTTCGTTAGCTTTGTTCCAGATGAATACAGGTGAGGATACAACTGATGTTCTGGGTGGAGTATTCAGGATCAGTTTGATGGTGGAGTGGAAGTTGTTAAAGTCCTGGTGAACTTAATCTAGTTTCCTTCCCATATGTCCTCAAAAGCTCATAGGAAAATACATCTGAAAGAAATCTCAGGAGGTAATGTAGTCAAGCTTCCTGCTGAAGACTGGATCATCCCTGGTTAAACCATCCTGTCCAATTGTCTTTCTAACCTGCTCTTGAAAATTTCCAAGGATGTAAATTCAATATTTTTAAGGTAGTCTGTTCCCAGCCTTGACCTCCCTTGTAGTCAGAGAGTTCCTCCTAATTTCCATCCTAAATTTCCCCTGTTGAAGCTTCAGGCTTCTGTTCCTAGGCCTATGGCCACAGAGAAAAGCCTATCTCCATTCTGTGTAATCACCTTTTAAATAGTTAAAGACTGCTCTCAAACCCCTTACCTTACTCTTCTTTAAACTAAATAACACTAGTTCCTTCAGCGTTTCCTCATAAGCCTTGTTTCCCAGGCCTTTAATAATTTTTGTTGTTCTGCTCTGGACTCTCTTCAAACTGTCCACATCATTCTTGAAGTGTGGAGACCAAAATTGAACACAGTACTCCAGGTGAGCCCTTACTAATGCTGAAGAGAATAGAAGAGTCACTCCCCTGGATTTGAAAGTGACACTCCTGTTACTGCAATCCTTTATACTGTGGTCTTTTTTCAACTGCTATCTCCTTCTGCTTTTGTACTAAATCCTGGTAAAATATTTCTTTTTCCTCCTTGACTTGTTTCCACTCAACCAGCTTACAGCGAAGAAAGGGTGAGGATAATGAAGATCATGAATACACATATGTCATTGATTAACCTCAGGTATTGTTAGGAGAATGAGAGAGCAGCTGTGAAGGAAGCAGACTTCAAGGTCTGTCATAAATATATTGACATATTGGAGGGGGCATGTGTGTGTCCATGGGAATGCTATTTGTTTTTAGGGATTGGGAACCTGAAATAGTTGTGTGCAACAACAAAGTGAGAAATGTTGATGGGAACAAAAGTACTATTGTCAGGAAGAATGTTCCTTATAACTTGTAATCTGTTTTCAGGAGGGAGGATGGTGTGCACATATGTGATGTACATGGTGTTTAATATATTATTTCTATAAAATTACCTAAAATTAAACTTCTTTGACATATTAGTTGATGTCTGCGTATACATAAAAAAGATAAACATACTACCCTTGGTAGTTATGGGTGCGTATACAAAAGCTCTCTTCGAGTAGTCACGTAGTTATCAATGATTCAGTCATTTGCTTTTGTTTTTCCCAATTAGTCTTCTTAATGACTGGGTAATAGTTTTGTTAGACCCCGACTCCATGCAGCGTCTGACTAGGGAGACGACGATCCAGTCACTCATGAATCCTGTTACTCATTAGCCAGAGCAAGCAAGAAGCAAACACTAGTTGCACACATTGCTCACAACAGCTTTATTCAGAATGGAGACAGCTTTGGACAAAGGTCCCTCACAGAAGCACAGTCCATGAACCAGGGGACCTGCACTGAACAATAGTTTTTTCTACATTTATACACTTTTGTTTATACTCATTAACATTCACTCCACCTTCACTCCTCCTTTTGTTCCACCCATTTCTCCTCCCATCTCAAGCTCCGCCTGTGTTTCCTGTTTGCTTCATTAGTATGGAATTGCCTATGTTACTCATTTACATGTCTTTTTCCTATGACCACATGTCTAAGACCTTGACTTTTCTTCAGTCAATGGGTGGACTTTGACCAAAACCTGAAAGCTTCTGGAGGCTTCTTCACCAATCACAATTCACCTTTTTGCATATGTTCATCTTGGATTCTGTTACCAATTATGTGTTGTTTTTCACATTCCAGTCTGTTTTTCTGTCTCATGTTGTACCATCTTCCACATTCCTGAAGCTTCACCTCATTCACAGCACACAGGCTCACACAGACTTACTTGCTGCTTTTTAGAGAAAATGGCTGGCACAATTAAGATGGTTACTTAGCATAAGCAAATGGCTGACTTAGCTATCATTCTGCCTTCTGGTCAGAAGCTTCACTAGGCCACAGGTCATGCCTTTATTCAGCTGCAAATCCAGTGCTCCCTAAGATACAAATATTGACACCCTAACAAGTTTTACTTTGTCACCTTGCTGCATTCTTTGAGTTGTCAGCAATGTCAGTTTGGGATCATTTTATCTGGAAATTACCTTTTGCTTAAAACTGCACCCTGGTTCATTCCCACTGTCTGATAAAAGGACAAGCGAGAAGATCTAAATCAGAGCATCAGTTCTGTTAAAAATGACTAGGTGAAACACAACTAGCAATTTCCTGGAAAGAAAAATATAAACAAAATAGAAAAATTCAGAGCTGTCAGGTTTAGTTTAAGTGTAACACATTAAAAAGAATCCCTGGCTTGTATTTGGTTTTTTTTTATTGATTTAATCATATCCAGTGTTTTTTGTTTTTTTTTACTTTCATACAGTGTATATAGTTCCTAATCAATAAAATTATCTCAAGAGTAAATAAGATAAAAGTGAAAATTCCAGTATATCCTTTATATCAACTCTATATTTTTCTTACACTGGGGCTTTAGAAAAGAGATTTTATTTTATGATAACAACTGCCAATAATTTCATTACAAGTATTATAGTATGTATAGCATTGATTTCAGTTTCAGAGCTTTAGCATTTCAACTTTCCCTTCAGAAGGAGTGTTATTCAGTGAAATTCATTCCCCAGAAAAAGAAAATCCAAGCTGCACAGATGGATTGATAAGGTGATACTATTTTTATTTGTATTTCCATTTGGCATTACTGACCTCTTTTCAAAATCCAACTTTTTGGTAGTGCCTTGCCTTTTGTTTCTCTTACATTGATGTTATATGTTACAATTAGACCATACTAAGGGCATTTAAAATATGAGGGTGCCCATACACATGCTCTTATGCATTCTAATTAGAACACATTGGAGCAGACTTGATTAATTGAGTCTACTGGAGTGTACCAATTAGAATGCTCCAGCATCCCATGTATTCAGCATCCCATATTTCAAAATGTCAGTGGGGGTTCGATGAGCTTCAGTTAAAGCCCCAGAGCCATTTTGAAACATGGAATGCTGAGTAAACAAGACACTGCCACATTTTAATTGGAGTAGCTCCCAAGAGCTACTCTAATTAAAATGCTTTCTCCCTCCCCCCACAACCCTGGAGTACCTGAATAGGTACCCTGAGTGCCTACACATTAAAGCTTGTTAACTTTTGAGACTCTCACATCGCTTCAGGTGAGGATAAACTTTGGGCTGTGCTATGCAGCTTATGGTAAGGTAACTTCAGTCAACTCCTGAATATAAAAAGACAAATCTGAATTATTCCAGAATCCCAGCTCCCAGTCCACCCCCTCCTACCCCTCTACCACCTAAAGCAGGTATATAGTCCATATGTCCTGGCCTCTCTAGTGTAGAGACAGAGTTGTGCAGGCAAGAAATCATATTAGCCCTTAACAGATGGCTGGTCACAACACATTCTAACTTTAACAATGCTTAACATTCCACAGATTTGGTATGGTCTAAGTATAATATGTAATTTCAGCATTAATCTGTTAATATTTCTTAGCAAAGTAAATTGGACAACACTCCTGTGTGTGAAGCCACCTAGTGCTGCTATATTCTTGTCTTGTGAGCACTAGAGTTTTTAAGTGCTGTTGGATTGGAGCCACTAAAGTGTGCCTAATATTTCAAAAGCTAAAGCTTAAATGGGTGGCCACAGGTGCAAAGTATATTTCAGTGCCTTTAAAACTTTTCTGTTACATAAAGATAAAATGAATAATCATTTTTAAGGCTGAATTTTGAATCAAGACAGTCAGGGCTGGAAAAAACAACAACATTTTATTGAAAAGAAGGAAGAAAGATACTATTTAGAGCTTTATCATTCCAACTGCATGGAGCTTTCCATAAAGAAGATGAAGAGATATACTACATACTATCAAAATTATACTGTTGAGGTTTACTGGGCTGTTGAATAATCTTCCAAGCAACATGTTAACACATCTATCATATGTAAAACAGTATCAAATTGCATGCTGCAAGGAGAAAACTAGCAGAGAAATGACAAAAATGGCTTTCTTTTATGTCTAAATTAATGGTTTACTTATGATCTACTACAGAGCTTAAGACTAAATTTTATGCTTGATTTTTCTAGTCAAGGTCAAATTTTGCTGTCTTCACAATGCTTCATTTTACTTGCAGACTTGATATATTTATTTCAGGCCATTTTCACTTCAACCAGAAACTGGAAAAAATAAGTTGGTCTTGTGCCCTGCTGGACTTGTCTAATTCACTTTGTTCTACAAAGCCTTTAAATTTGGTCATTGGCTGATGCAATGCGTGTCTAAATCTGCTTTCTCTTACCTGTTTTAATCCTGTTGTGTCACAACCCTGCATATTAGTGTTTTCTTAGTGTTTCCTATTCTGGTATTAAATCAGTCTCAGTAATGAAACTCATTATTTATAAAAAATTATCTGGGCATCTTTTTCAGTGATACTTTTTTTTCCCATTCTCATACCACTGTAGTAGAACTATTAATATTATCTCATCAACTTTTTGTTCTATGAAGTTAATGCAAGGATTTCGAAAACCATTACTAACATCCAGTTCAGGGCTCTGCAACATCTAAGTGACTGGGGGCTGCACATCACATGCGTCCCAAGGCCTGCACTAGTTCAAGCCATGGGTCCCTGGGTGACCTCCCCTGTTGCACTATGCTCACAAGTCCCTACCACCCCACCCCCCTGCACACTTCTGGGCTGGAAACTGCCACCTCATCTCCCTGGCCATAGGCTCCCCTGCTACACCATGCCAGAGACTTCCCTAGCACCATGGTCCGTACCTCCTGCTCCTTGGGGTGCAGGCAGGGAATGAAAACTGAAGGGAAAAATGGAGAACTGAGAACCATTACTTGGATTAGCTTTTGTGATCCCTTTCTTCCTAAGGGTTCCTTTCTTGTTTGTTGTAACCTCTCTGTTTTTCACCTCAGCCCCCTCCTCCTTCCTTCCCACCTTCTGTATTCAAATCATTCACTCAACGTTATGCACTGTTCTATGCTTGTCCTTTCAAAATATCTGAGGAAGTAGATTTGAGATCATGGAAGCTTATGCTCTCTATATAACTTATTTAGTTAGTGTATAAGGTTCATATCTACCCTGTATTCTACTTCCCCATAATTCTAAACTAGAAAATTACCCAATGGTAGTTATTAAAACTTTGTAAGGTACTTTAAAATAACAGAAGAAAGTGATGGAAGAAAATGAGATGGGAGCATTCATATACTGGAAATTACCTGAGACTGAGAAAAGTCATAGGAATATTGTGTGGAAAAAGACCAACTGGGGCATCAAAAGTAGTTCCCTGCTACTGCAAACTCCCATGTTATATGTTCCCTATAATAGGTTCATTGTCAGTGATGCATTTTAAAGGCATTAGGGCACCATTGTTATATCCTTGTTTTTAGTGTAAAAAAATTGAGGCTGACCCTTATTTCTTATATTGTAGTGCAGTAAGAAATAGAAAAGGAGTACTGAAATGTTTGAGATAAGGGATATCATCTATCAGATAAATCATGAAATGAGGGCTCTGCCTGAACTAACTAATCTCTTCAGATGAAAAGTAAGAATATCAGGACATTCTGCCAAAGTTCTATAAGGATAACCTAACCCGGCCCACCTGAGATTTGCCAACATAAAAGTAAATGCTTTGTATCAGATATTTAAAAAGCTAATGTGATTGCTTAGATAGAATTGAAATACATTTTGTTTACTTTGGGTAGCTCTGCATTGGAAATGACACAGGGCCTGGCTACCTCAGGGGACCTCTAGAGCCATTCTAAACACATCCAAAGGCATCTGGACATACTGTTTTCAGCACTAACACCTGTTCAAGTAAATAAGAAATTCTAAAACCTGTGTGGGTAGGTATCAGACTATGCAGCAGCTTTCTTTGTATAAGAGTGTTCTGCATACACAAATTCTGATTTGGTGGCTGCATGGGTTGCTGATTGAGGAAAACGAGCTAAGTTTTATGTACACAGGTGCAAGTGTGCACATATTTTGGAAATTTGGCCAAGTACTTATTTTACCTGATTCTTCATTTGATTTTTTAAAAAATAAGCTTTGTTGCTAGAATATCCACAGAAAGCGACCACATAGGGAGAATAAACACAAATAAAGCAATTGGACATTTTTATGAACAAGAACTTATGCAGATCATTTTAAGTACTTCTCTTTCTTAATTATAGGTATCTACTAATTTAGAGGTAGCATGATTTGTGATAAAGTGATTAGCTACTTTAACATTTATGTAGATTGAAAAAAAGAAATGTTTTTGAGCTCATTTTAAGAAACTGGGCCCATGTTATGGGTGCTCTGTTCTTCTAGCTCTGCAAAGGAAATGCAACGTTACTCCAGCTGAGCAGCTTAAGATTTCCCAAGCGTGAGGAAGTGTAGGTAGTATAGGTATAGTGAGAGAGGCTTGCCCAGAAGGCTCTCATGCTTTCATGACTATGAGAAGATATAGAGACCTCTTGGGAGCCATTACCAGCTGCCACCAGCCCAAAGTCTACACTAACTGGTGTGATGGGAAATGTCAGCCTCCAGCTAGACCTAAGAGCTGTGACAGTCATTAAAGCCCTATTCCCATTTCCCTCAACTTGGAAGCTCTGCATTTCTCACTAGCAAGACAGACCAAAAAAATGGACACATTTAAAACAAATATGTATTTTCTCTTCTAGCTTATGAGTACATACAGACATTCCATTTAAATTGATCTAAGCAAATGTAGCTCAGTCAAAACCCATAGGAAGGCAGGCATTCACAGTGTATAGGACAAGCTAAAAATGGCACCCATACCCTAAACTTAGGTTGCATCCAAAGTGTATTAAGTCTAAATTTATAAGGGGTAGACTGGTCTATCATAAGCCTTCACTCTTCTCCTATCAATTCAAGTTAGGCTTCTGTCCTCTGGCATCCAAGGTTTTCACCACAGAGAGGTGTGCTGACACTCAGCCAACACTCAGCTGCTCTGGTGAAGTGAAGCCAGGAAATCCTACCTCTAGACCGTCTCCGGGCTGAGGAAGTGGGGCCCCTCTCCCCAGCCCCATCTCCAGCTGCAGTCAACAGCAACTGCAGTCATGGGGGAACCAAGGCAGCTGTATTCCTTACACTTATCCCAGACTCCTGGGCCATGCCCCCACACTCCCTAAGACCCCATAATGAAGCACACCACAACCTACATGCAGATCCAAACACTGAGGCCAGGAAAATCCCAAGACTCAGGCAGAGCTCCACAGTTCCAGACCCTGATACTTACACACTGAGCCAGGGACCCCAAACCCCAAGACTTGGACAAAACCCCACAGCCCTAGATACTAACACACACACTGAGCCACTAGATACCCATACCACAAGATTCAAGCACATCCCCACAAATTCTGTGACCTGAAGTACAGCATCAACCCACCGACCCACCCACCAGGACAGTCTGGCTCTTGTACAGAGGCAGGGAATAGAACCTCAGGAGTGGGCCATCACAGAGGCAACCCTGTAACTTCTGGGGCTTAGTCACAGCCAACAGATACCTAACCTGTGTCAACCAGGCTTCTGGCAGTGTATTTTTGGTCAGCAGATATGTGTTTCTGAAGCCATGAGCATCCAACCTGGGGCATACAGATACCTCTGGAAATTTCAGGATTAGATGAATTGTAGCAAGCCACCCCAGGGCCTCAGTTTCAAGCACATAGAAAGCTCAAGGCTATGAGAATGGACTAGCTAGTGGATCTGTGGCCACTCTGGAGAAGGGGTCACACCCAGCTGGAGTGAGAGGGAGAGTCACACACCAGGACCCACACCCATACATGCCCATCTGTATCCTTGCAGCTAGCATTCACCCAACCAAGACTCCCCAGATACCACCACACACCATGGTAGACACCATCCCATCCTCCTCTGGTACTCAACACCAGACACAGAACTGGTTCATGCTAGAGAAGGGACATCTCCCATCAGGATAAGTGGGAGACCCAAGAGCAGCCCTCCCCTCAGCAGCCTTCCCCATGAATGCAGGCTTCCAAGCAATCCCAGGACAGCTGGAGCAAGGCAGTCAGTTATGCTAGAGGTGGGGGGAGGGGGGGGAAGGAAAGGATCGGAGTCACTTATGACCCTTGCTGAGGTAAGGGGAAGTGGGATATCACAGCTCCCACTTTGGAGCTTGTTGTGGGAGTAAGGAGGATTTTTTTTGTCAACACTCAGGTTACATAGGAGGAGTGGTCAACTACTCTCAGGGGCCATGATTGTAGGACTGGTCCTGCTGCAGGGAAGTGCTGAGACCACAGTAGGAATAGACACTTGCCAGATCTCGGAGCATGAGGTGAACCTCTTTGTGGCCAAGGATTGTGGGAAGGCTTTCCTCACAGAAGGAGACTGGGACCTGGAACCCATAGGCAGGGGTGTGCAGGTCCCTCAGAGGAGAGTGAAGAGCCCACAGTTCCTGAAGTGGCAACACCTTCTATACCACAGTCAACCCTGCAGATGCGCTTCACCCTGAAGCTCTCTCAGGTGGTCTGTGGGTTGGGGATCACTCACTTGTCCAGCTCCTACATGGAAAAGTCCTTCATTTTCAGTCACAATCCTGGAAATGAGTGTGCCGATTTTAAATCCCTATCCCCTCCAAGATTCTATGGTGGGTGCTTCTCCTGAAACATTCCTGTCTCCCCACCCCATTCTTCATCCTAATCATACCTCTAAGGTAATTCTCCCCGTTCCCCACCCTGACTCTTCTCCCAAGGTTTGATTGTTTTCATTCATGGAAAGAGGGACCAGTTTTTAACATGTTTAATGTTGAACAGGTATTAAATACAGTAAAAGTTTGGCAACTGAGAATGTATAAACTAAAGCATGTCCTTTGCTTGCATGACATCCTTTTGAATCCTACTATACATCCTTTGCAGGGAAGATATCTAGCCAGCCATGTGTGTAGCCTTGATGGGGCCCGAGGAACCTGGGACAGGAAGTCACTCACCCAGCACCTGGACTTGGGTACCCAGGGATTCTACCTCCTGAAGCTTTCCAACCCTGCTCATCCTGGGAGTGCCCCTGGTCTTGGAGATAATCCACCAGAGCTTCCTAAACTTGTACTCTATGGTAGTTTAGTGGGCTAGGCACATTGGCTGGTGGGGCTACTACCTGGCTGGCCTCTGAGCACCATGCCTGCTTCACCCAGGCCTCGCAATAGACCTCCCCCCTGGTCTCACAGACCTCCCCCCTGGTCTCACAGATCTTGTAGAGAACACATTCATAGCCCACCAGTGTGCCCTGAGGCACCTGAAGGCACACTCCACAATCTTGTGGCACCTGCTCAGGCAGTAGTTCAAGTGCTGCTTCCAGCTGTCTCTCTGCCCCCAGTAGAGCTTCATGAGCCAAGACAGGAGAGGTTTCCCTGGATCTCCAATGATGAAGAGTGAGACAAGGACACCAACAACATTAATGCTGGGGATCCCAGGGATATAGTACCCTTTTTCCATTATCTGAGGGAGGTGTTGGGGTGTGGAGTTCTGGTGGAGATAAGGATGAAGCCATCCTGGTAGTCAGCATTACCCTGCAGGACAATGGAGAAGAAGCAGTTGCAGTTGATGAACTCCTGGGAGTCTTGGAGCAGGTAGAGGATGCAGATATGGGTGCCATCCACAAACCCCAGACAATTGGAGAAGCTTATCAGGCAGAAACTGGCAACAAACTCCTGCAGGTTGACAAGGTGGATGAAGTAGTTGGCCAGGACATTCTAGATGGTCTAGCACATCTCATGAATGATCTTTCCAGCCATGGACTTAGCCACACCAAAGTGGTTGGTGACAAAAGAGAGACTGTAGGGCACTGCCAGCTTCCAGATGGCAACAGCCACCTGCTTCTCTAGAGTAAGGGATCAGGTGATGCTGATGTTCTGGTACTCAATGCTGGGGGGCATCTTGTAGATGACGTTCATGAAGGTGACCCATAATCAGCCCCAAGAAATTGATCAGTTCAGTAAAGGATTCTTGGTGGCCATAGGATATGGTAAGTGACCCCACAAGGTCACATCCAGTACCCCCACAACCTGTGCACAAGAATTTATTGCAGACAAGAATACTCAATTACCTGTGGGGCACATTACAAGAAAATCACTCTGCCTCGAGTCTCTGTCCTGATCCTCAAAGGGAATTTACAAACCATTCTTCACAGATGGGCCTATGAACTTCACTTCATCAACCTCCTAGATGCAGAAACTCATGGACTCAATATAGACATTGGATTTATGACACACTATAACCTGCTGGATATCTGACTGCTCAGGTACCTCTCCACTTTTACCTGCTACATCCCTCTTTTCCCCTACCCCAGCCTGTCCCTCACCCCCTGGCACCTCCATTTCCATTTCTACTGACTGGCTTTCTTGCCTGCATTGCATGCCAGCCTCTGGTTTCTTTACTATTCCTTTCATCCAGGAACAGCACACACACCAACTGCAGGTGCTTTCTTAGCCTGACGAAGAGTTTTAAACTTGAAAGCCCATACCTCATAGACTTTGTGTACATCCCATCCTGGATGATTTTGTGCTGTGGGATGCTCAGCTCTGCCTGTTTGTCCCACAGCATCTTGCCCCCCTTGATGCTCCAGTGGAAGTAGCCGGCCACCTTCCTACATTTTGAAATGAGCTGGCTGGTTGTGATGGCACCCTCACCGGCAGCCCTGTCCCCCTCCAAGGTGTCCCTGACTATGAGGTGGAACTTGTGTGCCACACAGCAGATGGCAACAAAGTTGGCATTGTGAACTACCCTGACCCTGTTGGCCCCATTGCCGGTGACCATGAACCCACAGGTGAATTCACCCTGCCCAGTGAGTCACCCCTGCACCATGCGGTTCATGGCCTCCATGATCTTCATTGCCATATGGGACTCATCTATCACCTAGGCTTGAAGGAGAGCCCACCAATGGCCTGACTGATCACAGTAGTGCCCTGTGAAGGAGAGGTAGGCATGATCTCCACCCAGATGCTCCAGATGTCCGAGGTGAAGTGCAAAGCCACCTGCAGTCCTGCCTTGTGCAGTGCCTCCCTCAAATACTCTCTGCATGCCTCATACGGGGAGGGCACCACCATCCTACTGAAGATGGTGCATGTGGGCACTTGGTAGGATTTAGCTACGAGCACCATAAGCTGCCTGAACCCTCTCTTCCCTTTGCAACCTGTCTCCCTTTCTGTCCACTTTGCACCACTGTTTCAGGGTGGCCTGCCTCTCCTTGGGGGGACAGGGGCTTTGGAGTGAGAGGGAGATTTCTTTTTGGGCACTCTCCCACTGGCTAAGGAGAAGCAAGGGCAAGGGGGTGGTGCCTCCTGAGATGCATCAACATCTCATGGTGCTGAAGTGTTTTTCCTCCTCACCCCAGCTGGTCTTACATTAGCAGTGCAGGCGGATAGCATATGTGGGATCATCTTCCACCTCAAAATGATCCCACACCACACTACATTCTTACTTCTGGGGTGCAGGTGTGGATCCTGCCTGATCCCCCTCCTCAGCAGGCAGAGGCACAACAACAGGAGAAGCGACTCAGCTGAGCCACTTACCTCCACAATCTCAATGTCAACTTCCTCCAAACTGCCTTCTGGGGTAGGAGACCTGGCTCTAGGGAAACACTAAGTTTGTGTTCCACTCCCCTCTGATTCCTCCTTGGTCCCCAGAATTTCTTTTGCTAGGGCACTCAGGTCCCCTGCTTCCAGATCCAGTTCCTCCTTTGGCACTGGAAGGCTCAGGCTGGGAACTGGCATGGGGGTGGAGAAGACTGTCATGCTGGTGCTGCTCGTCATGCTGCTGGTGCTGGGGGTTATTATTATGGCTGGTGTTATTGGAGGGGGTGCACATGCAGGAAGTGGCCCCACCTCCTTGCTGCCACTAGCATCAGAAGCCTCATGCCTGCTAGTGCTAGGTAAGACCTGGCACCTGCCTTTCCAGCATGCTACATATTTCATGTGCTGGAAAAGAAAAATGTGTGTCTGTGTGAGTGTGTGTGTAATAAATGTATGTGTCTTGAGTGCTTCCCTGGAGTGCACTGTGATGAGACACTGCCAGACAAAGCACTGCTTTCTTTTTGTTTGTCGGGGGGGGAATAAGAAGAACAAATAACCAGATTTTTGGGGAAGGGTAGGCAAAGGTAAATAGGTAAGGATTGGCAATGGCCATGACTTGGTAGCAAGGCACTACCAAGCTGCAAGCTTACAGGTGATGCTTTCTGCTGCTGCTCCTTCTGTAGACACAGACGCAGCTGCAAACTGGCAGAGAGCAGTTCACAAACAGCCTTTTATGGTGCTTCTCTGTCCCTCCCCTACAGCACTGGGAATGAAAGGGACCTCAGGGACAGATTGTTGTCACTGGCCAACTACACATGTCAATATTAGAGCAATCTTTCACTCCCTTCTCTCTGAATCCCTTAGTTTCTCTTTCCCTGCAAGCATGCCTCCGCAACAGCTTCGAAACAGTCTGAAACATTTGAACTGTTTTGGAAATATCTGAACTATTTCAAAACATTTCCAAAACATTTTGGATGGCCCGTTTCATTTTGGAGCTGTTTTGGAGCCTTGCATTAAGTTTCAGATTCAGTGTTTCAGCTGCCAAAATTTTGCACAGCCCTAATATAATATCTGTTAAAGTCATGTAAGTTAACACGTAGGATGTGCTGCTAGAGTCATGTAAGTTGACAAGTAGGTCTGTAGGCTTGGTTTCATCTGGTAGGGCACCATGGCAGGGTTAATAAGAGAGACCACTTGCTCTGGGAGCCTCTGAGTTGGGTAGGAGAGAGAAGGAACTCCCTGGGGTGGAAGCTGGAGTCATGGTTCCCTGTGGTTGGCAGCCAATTAGCAGCTGCCCAGGCACTCAGCTGCACTCTGCAATCCCTGGGAGTGAGCACAGGGAGCCCAAAGAGTATGCTGGGATGCATGCACAAGGGTGCCTGTCTACAGGCCTCTGTCAGCACAGATGGCCTGCACACCTTCTTCACCAGAAGGCAAATGGCTGCACACTGAACTCCTGATCTAAGCTTGGGTCAGTCCAATTAAACTGCATAACTTAGACCAGTTCTTCTCCATGCTTTGTGAACATTTGTATGCACCCTATGCCTTCCAAAAATAATATGAATTTGTAGTTTATTTCAGTCTCCATGTTTTCAGTCAAACACAAGAAATCTCAGCTAATTTATTTCTTGAAACTAATTTGAATTATTTAGATACTGTTACTATTCAAGTTTAGGTAACTGTTTCTCACAAGTAACAATCATAGTAAGTCCTAAAAAATGTACACATGCGTGTGTTAAATAAAATTGAACCTACTGACAATTTTAGGAACTCAACACTCTTCCGTATACAGTGTTCATTTAACAAGAAACAGCTATAGGGACATTTTGAATACCGGCACACATGGTGATTTTCTCATTACTTATGTTTGGATATTGAACAACTTGCTTCATTGCCATCTGTCAGAACAATTTTTGTTTTGTTTGCATGGATGATGTGTTTCAGTTACTTTAGTTCTTACTTTTTTGTTCAAATCTATCATTTAGAATTCAACTATGTTACTATGATAAGCAGAATTTTTCATGCTTTCTGAAAACTTGGTGTACTGCAAAGGATGCATACAGTGTGCATTAAACTGTACTGTATCTAAGAATGCATAAAAAAGATTTGTACTATTAATAGTGTGTGAAATCCAAAAACTTCATAGCTAAATATCAAATGAGTAGTAATCTCTCTCAAATGTTCCTGATACTGTAAGAATTCTCAAGTTTTAGGCTTCTTCTCACTATCTCCTGCAGTTCCATAGTATGATGGATCTCCAAGTAAAGATAAGAGAGCCAAACTGGAACAGGGATCCCCTGCTCCTATTCCTTGGAAGATGGTGAATATAATTGGAGGTAGGCTAAAGGGTGACTGAGGGCAAAGTGGCAGTCGTATGAGCTGCCCAGGTGAATGGAGCTAGATGTTGGAAAATGGCAAGCTGCTGATGGTAAAATCAATCATCAGCCCCTGGGCCCTGAGAGCAGGAGACAGGGTCAGCTGACTAGAATTGGGTTGGGCTTGAGATGTATAAGCCCAGCCTCTAGCCTGGGAAGAGGCAGTCTGGCCTTGGCTATTGATCGGAAAAGGCAGTCTGGCTTTGATCTGGTCCTGGCCATGGGCAACGACCTGGTGGGGGAACTGTGAGTGCTCAACCACCTGGCTGACAGCGATCATCGCCTGCTGGAATTCACCATCCAGTGCAAGGTGGCGAAGGCCTGCAGCAAGGCAGCAGCCCTTGATTCAGGAGGGCAGAGTTCAACAAGGTGAGGAGACTAGTGGGGGAAGCACTGAGGTCCCCAAGCAGGGGGGAGTTGGGTGTCCAGGATGAGTAGTCATTCCTTAAGGAGACAATCCTCCAAGCCCAAAGGGAAGTATTCCCTACACAGATCAAAGGGGGCAAGAGGGTGCAAAGGCCCCGATGGGTCACCAAAAGCATCCAGGAATGTCTCCAAGCTCAAAAGGAGGCGTACACCCAATGGAAAGGAAGGACAATCACCAGGGAGAACTATACCTCCATTGCTCAGGGCTGTAGGGGGACAGTCAGGAAGGCCAAGGAAGAGATGGAACTGTGACTAGCAACCAGGATCAAGGACAACAAGAAGTCCTTTTTTAAATACATAGGGGGTAAAAAGAAGGTACCAGGTAACGTGGGGCCTCTGCAGGACATTCTAGGAAACCTGGTTGTTGCACCGGACAGCAAAGCTGACTTATTTAACAATTTCTTTTCCTCCATATTTCTGAGGAGGGACTTGGTCATCTCCCCCACTGGGACCCCTGCGGGCCCTGTGGGTGGCACATCCAAGCATAGGGTCAGCGAGGTCCTAGTCAGGGAACTTCTGGAGGGACTAGACATATTTAAATCAGCAGGTCCTGACAATCTCCACCCCAGAGTGCTGAGGGAACTAGCGGAGGTTATTGTGGGACCTCTGGCACAGCTTTACGAGCACTCATGGTGCTCAGACGATGTGCCGGATGATTGGAAAAGGGCCAATGTGGTCCCCATCTTCAAAAAAGGGAGAAAAGATGACCCAGGTAACTATAGGCCCATGAGTTTTACCTTGGTCCTGGGGAAGCTTTTTGAGAGAATTATCCTGGTGCATGTCCATGAGGGGCCAGCAAGGGAGACTATGCTCAGGGGCAACCAACATGGGTTCATTAGGGACAGGTCTTGTCAGACCAACCTGGTGACCTTTTATGACCACGTTACCAAATACTTAGATGCAGGTGTCACAGTGGATATAGTCTTTCTCAACTTTAGGAAGGCCTTTGACTTGGTCTCTCACCCCATTCTCATAAAAAAACTAGGAGATTGTGGTGTTGATGCCTACCCAGTGAGATGAGTCACTAACTGGCTGGTGGGCTGCACCCAGAGAGTGGTGGTAGATGGGTCTTATTCAACCTGGAGGGATGTGGACATTGGGGATCCGCAGGACTCGGTCCTTGAGCCTGCACTGTTCAACAACTTCACCAGTGACTTGGACAAGGCGGTAAAAAGTACCCTGTTCTAATTCACAGATGACACCAAGATGTGGGGAGAAGTGGGCATGCTAGGAGGAAGGAATAGGTTGCAATCAGATCTAGACAGGTTACAGGGGTGGGCCGATGGGAACAGGATGGGGTTCAACACTGACTAGTGCAGGGTAATGCACTTGGGGAGGAAGAACCAGCAGCATACCTACAGAATGGGGAACTCCCTTCTCATCAGTGCTGAGGCAGAAAAGGACCTAGGAGTCATCATTGACACCACAATGAACATGGGCCAACAATGTGGGGATGCAGTCAGGAGGCCAACCATACCTTGTCATGCATCCACAGATGCATCTCGAGCAGGTCCAAGGAGGTGATCCTCCCCCTCTATGCGACACTGGTCAGGCCACAGTTGGAGTACTATGTCCCATTCTGGGTGCCGCACTTCAGGAACAATATGGACAACTTGGAGAGGGTCCAGAGGAGGGCCACCCACATGATCAAAGGTCAGCAGGGCAGGCCCTACGAGAAGAGGCTACGGAACGTGAACCTGTTCAGCCTCAACAAGAGAAGGCTGAGGGGGGATCTAGTGGCAGTTTACAAACTAGTCAGGGTGGACCAGTAGGCATTGGGGGAATCCCTGTTCCCCTGAGCACTACCAGGAGTGACTAGAAACAACGGACACAAGCTGGCAGAGGGTAGATTCAGGCTAGACATTAGGAGGTGCTACTTCACGGTCAGGGTGGCTAGGATCTGGAACCAACTTCCAAGCGAAGTGGTGCTGGCTCCTATCCTGGGGGTCAGTTGGAGACCACCTCTGGTAAAAGAGATACTAGAAGGAAGAGAAAATAGTTGCTTAATTTCATTTCCTTATACCCTATGTGACTACAAGTCAGAGAAAATTACTAAGTTCTAACAATGTGATTCAACAGTTTGATTGATCACTTGACTCTTGTCTCAAATA
>NW_017728992.1:33846086-33855737 GCF_001723915.1 Gavialis gangeticus
TAAAAGAAGGCTAGATGAACACCTGGCCACGGTCATTTGACCCAGTACTCTTTCCTGCCATGGCGAGGGGTCGGACTTGATGATCTGCTCGTGTCCCTTCCGCCCCTACCAACTATGAAACTATGAAGATATTGCAGGTCATGAAGCTCCTAGATGACAACTGGCTTCAGTGAGAGGTCAAGCCAGCCCAGGAGAAGTATCTGGTGGGCTGAAGGAAGGGAAGTAAGCCAGCCTGAGAAGCAGGGCTTGAGTATTAAAGTCCCAGAATTATGTTTGAGTTAGGACCGGTTAGGTCATTGTTTTTTTGTTTGAGGTTTTTCTACCAGAAGACCAGATTGTGCCTGCAGGGAAGAAGTCCATGGATGGAGTGCCCAAAAGAAACTCTCCACTACTGGTGACTGGAGATAGATCCTTGAAGATAAGCTGAGGTTTAGTGAAACTGGAGCCCCAGGAGAGGCTGCAGCCCAGTCAGGCCAAGGCTCTGGAGCTGAGGTCTCAGACACTGGACCAGGGCCAAGGGCTTGTCCAGAAAAAAATTGGGCCAAGGAAACTAAGACAACTGAAGTCCTGACAGGTGCCTGGAGGCCTTAGAAGGTGCTCTGTTAAAGGGGAAGAACCCAAGGGAAGTATGGACCCCAAGGCATGAGTGTGGTAAGGACAGAGCTGGTAGATGAATGAATCAGAAGAGCTACCCTGGCCCCAAGGACCGTTTCCTCAATCAACAAACACTAACATCAACAGTGCAGCAGATGAGAGACTGGAGGTGAGGTGGGACTCAAGAGAGTTGGCAGGCAGGTTGGACTGCAGGGGGCACCAGGTGTCATGGTTGCAGACCTACAAAGCCTGTTACAAAAAGTTAGATCTTGGCAAAAATGACAATAAAAATGATATCAGTGAACCTTGTGTCCCTCTACATCAATGCTGAACTTGGATCAGCATTTCTATTTCTAGCCTCATCCAAACTTCAGATGGATATTGTGTGTGTGTTGTGTCTATAAAATGTTCTATGGTACCAGCTTCACACATGAAGGATCAATTTTGGAAAGATGTTTTGTCACCTATAAAGACAGGTATTTCCCTAGTGGGCTGTTTAATTGCATATAGGTGCCAGACATTTGTAGATTTCAATAACAACTGAGTACTTAGGTAGGTTGAAATACCATCTGGTTCCTATCTGTACTTTTAAATGACCGAATATCTTTTAAACCTGGCCCTAAAACTGCCAACAGTTACTGTGAAATGCTATATCAAGCAGACTGAAAGAATGCTGCCAAATGTTCTGCTGGCCTACTGGGGCAATACAGGGGCTTCCAAACATGATTAAAAAGGATCACAGAGTGGCAAAAGGTCCTTTAGAAAACAGGTCCTTGTTTTGAGTGTTCCAGCAGGCTTGTAAGTGTAATAGTTCTGCAGTTACTTTTTAAAATGTTACTCAGGTGATAATACTTGGCATATGTTTTCTTTGGAGCCTGTGAAACTTCTCAACATTTTTAAAAAATGAAGAGACAAGTTCATTGCTCATACATGCAAGGTAGATATTCAGCTAATATGAGCCGTAGTATCTTCTTTGAAGTAAATTTGAGAAGTAGCAGTTTTGACCAGGTAATTATATGCCTCTGAAGTGCCACGGTAAGATTTTCATACAGCACTTCTGTGCTGTTTTCCATCAGATATATTACTTTCTCTCCTCTGTGTTTCTTCTCTTTTCCCCTTTCTTTCCCATCTCTTGTATCTACAAATGCATTTGATCTGGCCTAACTTTACTTTGGTATAAACTAATCTGATGTAAGGACTTTTGGAAAAGCATCTACACATAGAAGGATTATGCAGCAGATTTGCTGCTCTTTGCACCAAGTTTTCTGCAGCCCTACAATGGGTCCCACCACCACCAGGAGAAGCTCTAGGCTCCAACTGAAGCTTCTAGCACCCGGAACTCCTCTTTAAAAGCCAGGCCCACACACTGATCTCTGCTCAGCCTCCTCTTTACCCAGGAGCATCATGCCAAGTGCAGGGACAGCACAAAGCAGCTCTCTCCTTGGCCACTCTGCCTCCCCGTGCTATGGCTGCTCCACCCCTGTCCCGGGCAGTGACAACCAGCACCCTGTGATCCTGCTGACCACTGTGCTGACCCTGGTTGCCCGCCATGCTAACCATCACCTGGCAAATGGCCATCTCACCCCTCCTGGCTCCCCCATGATCAGTGACCACCTGCCTAGCTACAGCATGATGTCCCAGAGCTGCCGCCACAACCGCATAGCTGCTGCCACCAAAAATACTGACAAGGGCCTCCAGGATGCCACCACCAGGGCCACTGTCACCCTTCTGGGTACAGCATGCCAGCCAGGCACCATGGGATGACAGGCACCATGGCCTCTGGCTGTTTCCCTGCAGGTGCAGATGCTGTGGGGAGTGCAGCAGGTAGGCGACTCACTCATGGGTGATGGCTGCTGGTCCCATGGTGTGGGCATCTCCCCCTTCACCAGGTGCTGCCCATGGCCAGGAGGGCTGGTGTGCAATCCTGGCCCAGTGCTGGCAGCTCTGGCTGTATGCCCATTTGGAGCCAGGGCAAGTGGCAGGCCTGCACGCTGGATGGCAGTGGACTCAGGGCAGGGGGTGGGCAAAGGGCTTCTGGTAGCTGGAGGTGCCACAGAACCTCCTCCTAGGCCCAGGTAGGGGCCTGCTGCTTAGCAGTGGGTTGATTCCAGGGGGCATGCAGGGCTAGAGTTGGTGGCTAGGCATCAGGTGGCACAAAGGTGACCACCAGGTCCAGAATGGTGTTCAGCTCCTGGTGGTCATCATCTGTGGATTGCACTGCCTGGCCCAGGATGGTATCTGCTCCCACAGCACATGGAGCCACTCACACTCCAATGCCAGGAACTCAGCCTCCTCCTGGTCTGCCTGGTCCTGCTTATCCTAGCACTGATCCCAAACCTCTTCATGTGCTCCCATGTATCCTCCTGGGTGATGTCCTCCACCCATCTCGCCTGTGCGTCTTCCACATGCTCCTCTGAGACTGCCACCAGCTGCTGAAGGAGTACAGTGAGATCCATTGTGCATGTCTGGTGGAACCACTACATCCACAGCACCCTGGCTGTGGCAGCCAGTGACCCTGAGGCTGCTTCTCTGCTGCCAAGCATGGCTTCTCCCCTGTGTTCAGCTGAAGGACCTTCTGTGACATGAGACAGAGGCTTTTTGTGAGAGTTTACATTTCAGAGATAAGATGCTCTGAACCAGGGACCATGCACTGCCCAGGCTCAGATGAGGGTTGGGCATTCACAGGTGCCCAGGGACCATGGTATCTTGGTTGGGCAGGCCTGGGCCCAGGTGACTGCCAGCCAAGATCCCCAGCTCCGCATGCTACTCTGGGGCTGGTAGGCCACCGGGTGCTGGCCTCAGGCAGCCTGCCTCCCCTGTCCCATTCCCAGGCTGGGACAGGCCAGGCTCCTGGCAGCACCTGCTGCCATGACTCCAGACCCTGCCATCTCTGCTTCTGCAGGCCAACCTTTCTACTGCCCTGCAATCTTGCCCATGGTGCTTGGGCTTGTGGGGTGCAGGGCTCCCAGACAACTAGGATAAGGAGTTGACTGCACTCCCACCCTCCCCACTGGGGCCCTCTCCAGAGAAACATCCTGGGGCCAGCCTCTGCCACACCCCCACTACTACCACAGCATGCCCCTGCTGTGAGTGCCCTGGGCAGTGTGTGATGATCTTTTTGGGCAGACTGAGGGGTGCCCAATCCACCACACCACTACTGATGGGTGCCCAACCCACTATGCCACTATTGCTGCTGCTTATCCTCATGATGCTCTGGGTGCACCTGCACTCCTGGTATGGGACCATGAGCTACAACAGTGTGGGGGCAAGCCTGGGCTGCCCTGCAACCTCTGCCACCACCTGGAGGGCTACCTGTGTCTGTGCTACATGTCCCCACCCCCTGATGCTAATGAGGACATTGCTGCCAGCATCGACATATTCCTCAGTGTGTTAGAGGCCCATGGCCACCTAGCTGCAGGGGTACAGGCTGCTGAGTAAAGTTTAGCACTGTCTCCCATCTCTCTGTCTGCTGGGGGTGGGACACAGGAATAGGAGAGTATGGGCAGGTGGGACAGTGGTGGGGGGAGAGGCAGGGCTGGGAACTGGGGCAAGGAGAACCCTTCCCCCAGTGCAAGGTCATACCATGTGTTCAGGACTGTCATGGCTGGCAGCTCAGCACGGACTTCCATGAAAGTGAAGACATGCAACTGCAGCTGGTGTTCTTGGTCCATGGGGTGTGGCATGTAGGCACCTGGCCAGAGTCCCCCCTCCCCAGAAAGGAACTGGCACTTCTGGTGGCCAGTGGTGTCATGTCTGGCCATGCCTCATAGCTGATCCTGTGGCTGCAGAGCTGGCGAGGCATCTGCTGGTCAAGGTTCCCCAAGCTGCTGGTAGAAACTGCAGCTGGGGAGCTGGATAGGATGGGCTGCTGGGCACCAAAGGGGCCCTCCCCAGTTAATTTTTCAGGGTGCTGCTGTGTACTGCACACCTGTGGCCTGGGTACCAGGGAGTAAGAATGGTGTCCAGTTGCCATATGAAAGTGATTGACTTGTGGGCACGGCTGAACTGATGATTGTGGTCAGTCATGGTGACCCACTGTGCCTGCATGGCCTTGACCTTTATGTGGCACTGCTGTGCTAGCCTGTTGTGCCTTTGCTCCTACATCTGGCCTGACAGTTTGTCATATATATGCAAGTTGCAGTGCCCACTCCATTCAAACTGGTGCTGCATCTGTGCCTCACCCCACAGTGCCATGAGATTGCCAGTCTCCTCCTTGGTCCAGTTGGGACAGCAGGTGGAGTGCACAGGTGTGGACACATCTGTGGATGCAGAGTAAGCCATGGTGGGCCCCATGCCAGCTCTCTGGGCCCCTGCACAGCTGTCCCTGAGCTGCTGGGCCCGTCCAACTGCCATCAGCACTCAGAACAGGGCCATGCAATGGGACAGTCAACCATGCATCAGAGGCAATGTTCCACAGCACCTACAGGTGCAGGGAGGCTGCTAGGGGTGTGCTGCAGGCAGGGGTCACTGCTGGCCAGAGGCTACCTGCTGGTGTCTTTGGGGGCTGGTAGGCCTGGCCTGAGGCTGCAGCAGCCTACAGCGCCCTGAAGCACCCTGCCGGCCTAGATAGAACCGTCCTGGAAAGCATGCAGCAATGCGGTGCCAGGCAACAGTGCCATAGTGCTGGCAGGCAGGCAAAGCTAGGCTGTGGCCTGCCCAGGGGGAAACAGAGGCCTACAGTGCCCTTGGACTTCCTGTCTGTGTGCCCCAGGGCTCAAAATGTCTGCAGACTTTTATGGTCTGCAGACAGGGGCTACCATAGAGGCAGCCCAGCCCTGGCCTAGGAGAGGCTCCTAGCCCACAGACCTGGGAGTGGCCTGAGGCTGACCTCCTAGTGGCTGGGCAGACCCTGGAGCAAAATTGCTTCTGACTCACATCTATGCATGCACTACTGCACAGTAAGTAATCCTACTTAAATTTGCTGCTTGCATTTGCAAGTAACAAATTTAAGTGGCATTAAGGTGTTTTACTGCGTAGCAAGCACACACATGTGTAGACACACGTGCTTACTGTGCCCCTGACAGACAGTACACTTAAGAGGTGACTAAGCAGTTTATTATGGCTTAAGTAGCCACTTGACCACATGTTTTTGCAATTAATGGAGTGATAAAACAATAAATAAACCAGTAAATTATAATAATTTTTGTGGGAT
Source organism: Gavialis gangeticus (assembly GCF_001723915.1). Lineage (NCBI taxonomy): Eukaryota > Metazoa > Chordata > Crocodylia > Gavialidae > Gavialis > Gavialis gangeticus. Next base: position 33,851,833 of record NW_017728992.1, read on the forward strand.
CTGATCCCACAATTGTGCCTCTTGTCATGCATGTGCAGTATGGCAGGAGGTGTGAATGTTTGGATCACAAAACGGATCCCAATCTCACCTTTAACTGAACATCTGTCAGGGGGCTCTGGTATCAGGGCTCCTGCTTCTGCCATCTCTGATTTGGGTTTTTTTTCAGTGAAGGAAGTCTCACATTTATGCTTTCTGACTATAATTGGCATGCCTAGTGTAATTTAATATGTATTTAACTACAGGAAAACAGAGAAGAGAGAGGCACATCAGTGTCACCCTAAAATGGACTAAAGATTTAGACAGAAAAAAGCACAGGTGCACTTTTTATATGGAGTGTGCCACAAAACTACAGCAGACACTTCTGCTCACCTGGAGCTAAATTCTGCACAGAATAGTGCTAGACTAAATCCATAATAAAAAAATATTGAAATCAACTGAGTTACACCAAAGTTGTGCTGATGTAAAATAGGCATATAATTATGGTTAGGAAACAAGACTAGCACTCGGAATAACCTATATTTTATTCTCTGCTTGTCTGTGATTGGATGAGTCATTTAATTTCTCTGTATCCTGCTTTTCAACAGTTGAACAGACAATATTATTGCCTTTTTCTACTATAAGACTACTTGTCTATTGCAATTACAAGCCTTTGGGTTGTGGACTGATAGAAACACATATAATTCTGATGTAATGAAGCAAATTGGGGAATGAACATTTAAAGAGCCTACTTTGCATAAAGATTTTGACCTTGCAACATTCTAGACTTCTGTCCATCTGTATCCACCTGATGTTATCCACCTTATAGGGATAAGTAAAGGGTCTGTCTGCCTGGGCCTGGAAAAGTAGCAACAATAAAAGTGTTAATGGACTTAGGACCTTCATTTGTTGTTTACTGTACTTATTCTTTCTTATATATTTCAGTTTGGAAATGTTGAGGACTGAAAATTCTGCCACACAACTGAACTGATACATTTTGGATAATCAAAATCACAAGTTTCTAAATGGATCCCTTTATTTTAGTTTGTCTTATCTGTGTGATATTTACTCTGATTATTATGTTGTTGATTTGCTTTTATTTTCTTCCTATCCTTAATTTTCTAGTGATACCTTTAGAAGGATTTCTCATTTGTTTGTTTTTCCTCAGTGCTTATTCCAATGTAAGTGGTGGCTTTTCATTAAGAGGAAGGTTAGTGGTTTGAGTTTTGGAGGACACAGGGTGCATTTACATGAGATGCTTTACTGTGCAGTTGAGCTAATAACATGCTCAGTAAGTGTCCACATCTACACATGCAGACACTTACTGTGCAGTAATTGTTTCCATTCATGGGTACATTTTCTACCTGCAAATGCATGTAGCAAATTTACTCATGATTAGTAACTGTGCAGTAGCACACCTGACTGGGAACACATTTCTCTAGGTAAGCTGGGCAGTAGGGGGTGAGAGATTGCTTCCTGCTCCCAGGAGCTTCCTGTTGCCAGATCACTGGACCCCAGTTGAGGACAATATCTCTGTGCCCTGGCAGCAGGGATTTCATCCCTTGTTTCCCAATCATGATGACAGAGTGGGGGCTGGGGAGATTGTTCTCAGCCACATCTCCACAATCGTGATTGTGGAGCAGGGCTGGGAATGGATTGGGAGCCTATTGTACAGCTGGGTAGGGAAGAGCTATACAATTGGCTTCCAGCCTGTTCCCTACCCAGTTCCACAATCATGGACCTGGGCAGGGAACAGGCTCCCACCCCTACCTCATGATCATGGAGCAGGGGCTGGATACTGTCTTGATCAGAGGAAGGCCCCAGCCCCATGTCCCAATTGGGTGATCAAGGTGTGAGGCGTGGAAAGAGCTGCAGGGGAGGGTCAGATCCCAGCCCCCTACCCCAATCCACCAGTGTGACAGTTAGCAGCAAGTCCCTGAGAATCCCCACCAAGATGGGGGCTTACTACCAGCTGCCCCACTAGCAGATATGGGAAAGGGACTGAGACCTGCCTTTTCCCTGCATCTTTGTCCTATTCCCTTGTCCCCAGTTGGGGGGTCAGGGACAGGAGGACCCTGCTGCTGGGGCAGGGGAACATTGTTCCCATCTGGGCTCTGGTGGCAGGGCCTGGCCTGGCAGCAGCCACCCCTCTCCCCCCGGGGCAGGGTGCAATCTATGAACCCCCATGCTCCATCTTCTCTGCCTGCCCCTGGGCAGGGGAACCTAGATATCCCCCCGGCTGCTTCAGGGGGCAGGTGCAGGGCTTCAGGGGGCAGGAGCAGTCTATTGTCAAGAGCAACAGATCTTCTCCTGCACCCCTGCATATGTAGATAACTGCTCTCAGATCTCTGCATGTGTAGAAACCTGTAGAGTGAACCCATCCCAGACCAAATGTTTGTGTAGATGTGACCACAGTGTATCACAACTTGGCTTCATTAAACCTCACAATGGTAGTTTTCTAAATAAAATGATTTTTAAAAATAATGTCCTTAAAGGATTTATTAATATATACAATGTCAATAATTGTAAAGTTGCTACAATCCTGTCTGCCATATACAACATAAGGTACTCACTGTTGTCTCATGACTGAGCCTTATGATGTGTGCTGTAACAGCTTGTTCTGTGATCAAGTTTCATACTCTTACATCTTACAGAAGTGGTCTATATATCTTATTAAAATAGCAATAACCATTACCAAAGTGCTGTGTATATCTTATTAATATTGCAATAACCATTAGAAAGGCAATCTATATATCTTGTTAATATAGTAATAACCATTAAACTATTTTAGTATTAATAAAACTGTGTAAAAATGTCAGCTTAATATATAACACTAGTAGCTTTTGTATATACAGTACATCTACTTTAATGTTGTAATAAAAAGAAAAAATATTGTTCAATAAATAAAGTCAAAGGACATTTTGTACACAGAAAATAGATTTAAAATAACCCTAACTTCTCCCTCCCCAAATAAACAAATGAGTGTATAGAAATATATACTATAAGTAAACATTTATATTATACATGTATGCTATTGAAATGAGTGTGATAAGATACAGGACAGTGAAGTTAATTATATTTTCATGCAAAATTGAGTTACTTAATTTACACATTGTTCACTAAACCCTCCCAATTGAAAACTACTCTCAGAGCTGCTTCAAATGGTCATTTATAAATAGAGGTGGAAGAAAATCCTGCCAGAATAGTGATTATTTTCTTCACTCCCTGTAACAGGGAAGCCTAACTCTGTTATCAGGAAGCAGGGCAGCCCCTTTAAATCCAGAATGCTCTGGGTGCAGCTGGCTGGTTGAGAAGGGGTTAAGGATCAATCCTTACCAGCTGGCCAGGTGAGAGGAAGAGGAAGGCCAGAACCATATAAACCTCAAGTGGAGAAGGCCAGGGAGGCAGCAGAAAGGGAGACTCCTGATGATTATGGAGCAGCTGCTGCAACCTCCTTGGGAAGAATATGCCACACTTTGAAACAGAAGCAAATCACATGTAAGTGGGTACTTTGCCTCTCTTATTTTTTCATTATATGGCCATAGGGGCCTATGGTTTATGTTTAATATTAAATGCTGGTGGTTTGTGGATGAGGTTGTAGGGGAGGAGGAGGCCTCATTAGTGCTGAGTGGCACTGGGATAGAGGGCTCAAGAAGCTCTGCTGAACTTGGGGTGCAGCACTAGGGCCATGAGCCCAGAGTTGCTTGAAGGGAAGATAGGAGCCTTGAAGCCAGATCCTAGTGGGTGGATTTAGATGAACGGCCCTAACTACAGAATAAGGGGCAAAGCCAGAGGGGGCTGGGGCCCCAACAGCCTGGCACCACAGGGATGCCATGTAGAAGGGCCAGTAGTCCTGGTGTCATGGAGAGTATGGAATGGATGGCCTTGAGCCCAAAGTGATTTTTTTTGGGTACAATCATACCAAAATT
>NW_017728992.1:33860737-33863845 GCF_001723915.1 Gavialis gangeticus
AGTGGGTTTTTGACTGACAGACCTAGCTACAGAGAGAGGGGGTAAACCCACAGTGGCTGAGACCTCAACAGAAAGAAAAAATTATAAAACACCTGTGGGGCATGGAGCACATCAATGGGAGGTAGGAGAGTGCATTTTGCCCTTAAGGCAACAGCTCTTTATCATATAGGTGGTGATCCTGGAGCTTGTCTGGGAACCTGTGTGTCAGCCTCCCTCCTTTTTAAGAACCAAGTAACATCAAGTCATGGCAGATGAGTAAAGCGGGGGAAAGCTGATCCCCAGTGGAGAAAAAGTCACCAAGACTTGACAGAGTCACATTCACTGGCCTATTAAAAAAAAAATGCAGCTGAAGATGACACCCTGTCACATTCCCATAAATCAAATTTCACCCCTGAAAAATCTAACCAAGGCCATGGCCTTAGACTTACATTGTGTAGTCTTGCACTAATGAAAAGTATAAAGTCTGATGTCTTGCATGTTTTAGCTTTCCATGTGGATTCAGTGTTTTCTGCTGCTTAAAAATCCTGGAAATGCATCATTCTTAGAGAGACTGAGAGAAAAGTCTCTCTAAGACTTTGGGGGGGGGGGTTCCCCCTCCCCCCCCTTTAATATACTTTTTAGAACTTTTAAGTTATATTTTATATTTTTCCTTTTTCACATACTTCTGTAAGGTTAGATTTATGTGAAAAGGATGACACAATCTCAAGCAGAAGACTTCAAGTCTTTTCAAAGTAAGTCATTAGATTTTTTTGCTATTATTATTTTTGCAATACTTTTGTTTGCTATTATTATTATTCCTATTATTTGTTTGTTACAGTAAATGACATAAGTCCTTATTCTGCAAATATGTATTCATATGTCAACTTTAGTACCCTGAATAGTCCTATTGATTTTAATGGCACTTAAGTTTAAGCGAGGTTAATAACTTTTGTAAGGATCTCCTTGACCAAGGCATTTTTGATTGGATGATTTATAGTACACACCCATATCTTTCCTGATTAGCAGAGAGAGAAAGTATTTGTAAATGTTAAGGTAAAATTCCTACCTAACATTAAAGAAAAATATATCATTGTTCTGATCATAAGTTGGCCCTGCATATAAACTGACTTATATTTTCAGGTTTGATTTTTTTTTTTTTTTTTTTTTTTTTTTTTTTTTTTTTTTTTTTTTCATGGGGAGAGGGAGACAGCCTCCCTTCTCATCCAAAATATAAGTAAATAACTACAGTCTTTGGACCACTAGTACCTTTACAAACTCCTGCAAGAGAATCAAATAACTAAGGATAGCACCAAAGTGTTAAATGCACTAAAATTACTAAAATAAAAACTTCATTAAGTTATATATTATTGTATCTTTTTATTGGGTTTACAGAACAAAAAATGTAATTACAAAAAACAAGATTGCCAAGGCTTCCGTTAAAACTTGACCGTTCACAAATGCTGTGTGAGATTTTTTTTTTTTAAGTTTTTTATAGAAAAATAGTTGACTTATAGTTGGGACCACATGTTATTTTAGGAGATAATAAAAATGTATGAGCATACAAAACTATTAGAATAAATTCTGAAGGAATGTACAGGAGTTGCAATTTTTTTTTTTACTATTTAAAGTGCTTTATTTTCATGACTTAAGTACATGGCTTTACAGCACTTAAAAATGGGTACAGAACTCTAAATCAATCCTTGTTAAATGAGGTATTAAATTTGAAGTGGTGTATTTTACAGTGCTTTAAATAACTTCTGTACACTGGTCAAATTTCCAAAAATGTTCCAAAAGGATTTTATTTTTTCTTATGCTTAGCAAAGAAAATTGCAACAACTTAATAACATTTTGGGTCATTACATGAGAGAGATAATAAAGTGTGAGAGGTCGAATCAGTATTACTTGAATATCTGCAAACTCTCTTTAACAATTATAGGGTTATGGATAATCTAGAAAGCCAGAGTCAAGCTCTAAGCAACGTATTTGTGCGTTCATTGCCATGATTTGTTTTTTTTTCTTTTTTACTATACTGTATCAATGAATGTTTCCACACTTTGTGTGTGTTTTTCTTTAATACAACTCAATATTTAGGCATGTGCCAGAACAGCAAAATCTCTTTTTAGTTTGAGACCATTGCTCCTTGTCTTGTCTCCTATGGCCACAGAGAGAAACTCTGTCTCCATCCTTTACGTAAAAACCCTTCAGATATTTTTAAATTGTTATCAGCATCCTCTTCCCCATCTGCCCTTAGTCTTCTTTTATTCAGACTAAATAATTCAAGCTCCTTCAGTCTTTCTTCATTAGTCTTGCCTTCCAGGTACCTAATATTTTTTTGCTCTCCATGGGACACTTTCCAAACTGTACATCCTTTGTGAAGTGTAGGGCCCAAAATAAGACACAATATTGCAAGTGATCACATACCATGCTCAATAGAAAGGAAAAATTACTTCCTTTGATCTGCAAATGACACTCATTTTAATACAGCCTAGTATAGCGTTGGCATTTTTACCACAAAAGCAAACTGTTGGCTCACATTCAGCTTATGTCTCCAGTCCTTCTCTGCAGTACTGCAGCCTAGTTAGTGACTCCCTTGCCTCTGGTTTCTCCTGCAACTATTCTGTCCCAAGTGCCAGAGTTTGTACTTGCCCTTGTTGAATCATCTAATTGATTTGAGGGGGGTTTGTACTATTTCTCTAGGCTAACAAAGTCATTCTGGATCCTTGCCCTACCTTCTGGAGTATCTTCAGCTTTCTCCAATATGGTGCCATCTGTACACTTCTTAAGCATGCAGTCAATCCCATCATTAAGTTTATTCACACATAAGTACATGTGTATACATGCTCTTTGAGTATGATGATCCAACCAGTTATTATTCAGCTTACAGGAGTTTTGTCTAGTCCATAATTTCCTTGGGATGTACTTCAGTCATGTGAAGTATTCCACAATGTATCCATAGTCTAAATTACATCATAATTCTGTGCTCATACTAGGGCCTCCAGTTCTTCCTGTTTGATACTCATATTCTGTACATTATTACTTAAGAGATTATTACAAAGATCATTGCTGAGACTTCCATTATTTCTTTCCCTTACTAAGTTTTTTTTTTTTTTTTTTTTTTTTTTTTGTCCC
>NW_017728992.1:33863895-33868097 GCF_001723915.1 Gavialis gangeticus
TTACTAAGTTTTTTTTTTTTTTTTTTTTTTCTTCTGGTCCCCCAGTTCTTTCCTTACCTCTGGGCTTTTGTCTTCATCCTCCAGTGAACTTAGTTTAAAGTCCTTCTCACTAGGTTAGCATTCTTTTACATGAATGCACTCTTGCCTCTCTCTTTCTGGTGGATCTGATCTCTACCCAGCACTCCATCTTCCTGAAACACTACTCTATGTTTGAAGAAGACAAGCCTTACTGGTGTCACATTCTACTCATCCACATGTTGATTTTGTGTGTCTTCTTCTCATTGTGCCTTTATTTTGACTGAAAGAAACAATGAGAACATCACCTGGCACGCAGTGTCCTTCAGCTTTGCACACAGAGCCATGTATTCAAGGTTGCAACATTACTTACCCAGTAGGAACATTAATGCTCACAAGGATGAGCAGGCTGGGATAGTAGTCAGAGGGTTGAATATGCCTGGGCAACCTTTCCATGTTGTGGGCTCCTAGTAGGCAGTAGGTCTCCTGATCCAATAGGACAGGTCTGCAGATGGATACCTCCATACTCTGCAGCAGGGAGTTGCCAACAAGCACCACCTGTCACTTATTATTGGCAGCAGTAGTTTCTATTCTCCTTCCCTTAGGGCTGCATTGAAAGGTGGACTTCTCTGTCTGGATACCAAGCCTCTATATCAAGTACAAAAGCAGGGTGGAGGGTCATTACTCCTCCTTCTGAAAGCCTTGGACCTTTCATAAAATGCTTCAGTTGTTGGTGGATTTTGGGGTCACGAGTATACACATTAAGCTACTGTCCACCCCCATGCAACCTTTAATAAGTATATGAAGATTAAGTTTCAAAGTGTATTGTCAGTCAGAACATAACAATGAAGCACAACTATATGAACAAGACCATGTACACTGGTATTTAGCTAGAATCAACCATAATACCACACAGACCTGCCAGAGGTCAGTATAGGGCAGCATCAGGGCTTACTTTGGGCTCCCTGATGCTGATGTGATAGTGAATACTCTTTTCCCCTCAGTCTTTTCCCTGAGAGGGTACTCGCACTATAACCTCAGGGTGAGGAGGGTAGTACTTTACCAACTGACAGTTGAAGGGTGGGACAATCAGTTAAATGTTCAGTATCGTTTGATCCAGCTGTGGTCTGGAACACCCCTCTCTCTCACTGTCTCATTCTCCAGACAAATACACTCTGTCAATTCCCTATCAAACCTTCATGTGTCTGACATGCTCAACAACTTCAACTGTCACACCACATTCCCATACACTAACCACACACCATTCACATGCCAAAACTCTCTACAGATTCCCTTTTCTATCCCTATAGTCACACCATCTGGGAACACCAGAAAAGACTGGGGGCAAAGAGAGAGATTTACAAGCAGTGGAAGCAGGGGGCAGCCACCAAGGAGGAATATACCTCCCTGGCATGCTGTTGCAGGGAATCAGTTAGGCAAGCCAAGGCAGGACTGTAGTTTAGGCTGGCTACAACAATCAAGGACAATAAAAAGTCCTTCTACAGATACATAGTGAGCAAAGGAAGACATAGAGTAGCATAGAGCCCCTGCAGGACAAATCAGGGCAGTTGGTGACAGACAAAGGGAAACGAGCAGAGCTCTTCAATGAGTTCTTTGCTTCAATATTCCTAAGTACTGGCAAAGAAAATTCTCCCAACTTGAACATAGATAGATGTTTGGGAGGAACTCAACCGCCAACAGTTAGTGCTTAGTGAAGAAGCACTTGGAGGAGCTGGATGGGTACAAGTCAGCAGGGCTGGATGACCTCCATCCACGGGTGCTGAAGGAATTGACCAGTGTCATAGCTGAGCCATTGGCACAGCTGTTTTAACACTCCTGGTGCTCCTGCCAGGTCCCTGAGGACTGGAAAAGGGCCAATGTGGTGTCCATTTTTAAGAAGGGGAGAAGGGAGAAGCCGGGTAACTTTAGACCTGTCAGTCTTACCTCTATCCTCAGGAAGACACTGGAAAAAATCATTAAAAGAGGGCATTTGTGAAGGCCCAGCAGGGGAAATGATGCTGAAGGGGAAACCAGCATGAGTTTGTCACAGGTAGATCCTGCCTGACAAACCTTATAACCTTTTACAACCAGGTCACACACTACCTAGATGCAGGAGCTGAGGCAAATGTCATCTACCTGGACTTTAAGAAGGCCTTCAACACAGTTTTTCATTCTATTCTCATAAGGAAGCTAGCAAGTTGTGGACTCGCTGCTTACACAGTCAGGCAGGTGGCCAACTGGCTTAGGGACCGCACCCAGAGAGTGGTGGTGGATGGGTCATTTTTGGCCTGGAAGGAAGTGGGCAGTGGTGTCCCACAGGGTTTGGTCCTTGGACCAGTGCTATTTAATATCTTCATCAGTGGTTTGGACGAGGGTGTGGAGAGCACCTTGTCCAAGTTCACAGATGACACCAAGTTATGGGTGTTAAGTTAACACACCGGAGGGCAGGGAGTGGATACAGGCCAAACTGGACAGGTTGGATCAATGGACAGCATGCAACAGGATGCAATTTAACATGGAAAAATGCAAGATACTCCAACTAAGGAGGAGGAATCCAGAGCACACCTATAGGTTGGGGGATGACCTCCTCAGCAGCACAGCAGGTGAAAGGGATCTTGGAGTCATAGTTGACTTCAAGAAGAACATGACCCATCAGTGTAACAAAGCCATAAAAAAAGCCAATCATACCTTGTCATGCATTAGCAGATGCATGACCAACAGATCGATGGAGGTGATGCTCCCCCTTTATATGGCATTGGTAAGGCTGCAGTTGGAGTACTGTGTCCAGTTTTGGGTGCTGCACTCCAAGAGGGATACGGAGAATCTGGAGAAGGTTCAGAGGAGGGCCACTCATGATTAGTTGCCTCCATGAAAGACTCTATGAGGGGAGATTGAGGGATCTGGATCTCTTCAGCCTTCACAAGAGATGGCTGAGGGGTGACCATGTACCCACCTATAATTTTATTAAGGGAGGACAACAGGGAACTGGAGATGTGCTATTTACCAGGGCCGCCCTAGAAGTAACTAGGAATAATGGGTACAAATTAAAGGAGAGTAGATTCAGGTTGGACATTTGGAAGAAATTTTTCATGGTGAGGGTGGCCAGAATCTGGAATGTGCTGCCAAGGGAGGTGATGGTACTCTCACCTAACTTGGAGTTCAACAGGAAGCTAGACAGACAACTGACTGGGGCCATATGACCTCAGTGCTCTTTCCTGCCTGGAGCAGGGGGTCAGACAGAATGATTCTTTGTGGTCCTTTCCAACTCTACAGTCTATGAATCTATGAACCTGTCAATCACCATCATCTGCCAATCACAGTGAAGTGCACACATTCCTTGATATTTGTTCACTCTGCACCTGGGTGCTACACACATCACCCAACTGGTTCAGACAAAATACTGTGCATGTCCTGTGGGTGTAATTGGGTTGCTGACATCATCAAGGTGGAAAGTTCAGCTGTTCTGGAACCTTCATACCTCTAGTCAGGGTGTGCATGCCTGTGGGAGAATCCATACTAGGAATTTACTTCCAACAGCATGACCTGTGGGTGCATGGCTCAAGTGCCTTCCTCTGGAGTGGTCTTCTTACCTGATTCCAGGCCTTCATATCTGTTTTCTAGCTAGAGAATAGTACTTTATATAGACAGAGTTATATATAACAATTTTCGTCAGTTGAACCTCTCACAGCCCCAGCAGAGCCTGATAAGTTGCCAGCTTCTGCTGCAGTCAGCACAGACTCAACTGTAGCTATCACCCCTGCTCTCCCTAAGACAAAATACAAAGTGTTTGTTGTGGGAGACTCCATTCTGAGGGGACAATTTCTGCCCTGATTCCCAGGAAGCAACAGCCTGGGAAGTCTGTTGCTTCCTGGGAGCCTGAATCTGAGACATTGCAGAGAAGATCCCTGAACTCCTCCAGCCCACTAACCCTATGTTCCTCATCCATGTGGGCATGAGTGCTCCAAGCCAGGTCATGAAGCGATACAGGGATTTGGGAGTGGGACTTAAGGGGTTGGGAGCGCAGGTGGTGTTCTTATTGATCCTCCCAGTCTTGGGCTACGGGCCAGGGAGGGAGAGGAGGATCCAGGTAGTGAACCAAAGACTGTGGCACTGGTATTATCGGGAAGGCTTTGGCTTCCTTGACCACAGTCCACTCTGGTGAGAGAGGCAGCGAGCTGCTGGGAAGG
>NW_017728992.1:33868124-33869965 GCF_001723915.1 Gavialis gangeticus
GCTTCCTTGACCACAGTCCACTCTGGTGAGAGAGGCAGCGAGCTGCTGGGAAGGGACAGCCTCCACCTCTCTCCGCCGGGAAGGAAGCTCTTCTCAGCCAGACTGGCTGACCTGCTTCATTGGGCTTTAAATTATGCCTGCTGGGGGATGGGGGGACTCTGCCGCTGCTGGACCACTGAGCAACCCTTGCAAAGCCAGAAGGCAAAGGTACTCAAGCGATCCCACACCTGCCCCAGCCCTGGAACAAGCTGTAGGCAAGGCAAGGGCCCCCAAACGGACACCTGCATGCCTTTTCCCAAATGCCAGGGACTTGGGAAATAAACAGGATGAACTTGTCCTCCTGCTAAACTCAAATAATTATGATGTGATAGGGAGAATGGAGACCTGGTGGGACTCCACCCGTGACTGGGCCATGGGTATAGATGGCTATACCCTGTACAGGAGAGACAGAATGGACAAAAAGGGCAGGGGTGTAGCTCTCTATAAGTTAAGAAAAGCTACGCATCCCTGCAAGCCAACATTGGCACCCAGGGTAGATGACTTGAAACCTTCTGGGTGAAAACACCAAGGGGAACACGGCACAGGGGACACTGTGGTGGGAGTCTACTACAGACCTCCTACCCAGGATCAAGACCTTGACGAGGAGTTTGCCAGGGAGTTGGCTGAGGTCGCACACTCCAGGTGCATGGTTGTCATGGGAGACTTCAACTACCCAGACATCTCATATGAAGAGCGCTCAGCCAAATCCAAGCAGTTGCAAAGCTTTCTCTCATGCATGGATGAGCTCTATCTGACACAGGAAGCCTACGGGTCGATGAGAGGTAAAGCACTGCTCAACCTGGTACTGGCAACCAGGGACAACCTAATCAGCAACCTAATGATTGAAGGGAAGCTGGGTGACAATGACCACAAGTTGATCACCTTCACAATCCGCCATAAAGCTGGCAAGTCAGTCAGTAATACAGAAATCCTTGACTTAAGGAAAGCTGACTTTGACAAGCTAAGGAGGCTTGTCAATGAGGCCCTAAAGGGCCACAACTGAAAGGAGAGGGGAGTGCAGGATGAGTGGCTGCTCCCCAAGGGAGCAATCCTGGATGCACAAGCAAAGTCAATCTCATCTCGGAGGAAAGGCAGCAAAATAGTACAGCAGCTCCCTTGGCTCTCCAGGGACCTAGTGGACCTCCTGCATCTTAAAAGAAAGACCTACAAATGATGGAGGATTGGATCCAACACCAAGGAGGAATACTCTGCACTGATCTGGACCTGCAGAGAGCAAACCAGGAAAGCCAAAGCTGCAATGGAACTCCAGCTAGCTACAAATATCAAGGACAATAAAAAGTCCTTTTTTGGATATGTGGGGAGCCAGAGGAAAAGCAAGGGCAACACTGCACCCCTGGTGAACCAGATTGGACAACTGACAACTGATGCCCAGAAAAGCAAACTTGCTAGATGGGTACTTTGCATAAGTTTTTTCACCAGTCCCATGGGACCCCCCTGCCCATTTATGGGACAGGTAGGCCCGGGTGAGGGAGGTCCCTTAACCTCCATAAATGCTGACCTTGTGACAGAACACCTTGAGAGGCTGGATACCTTCAAGTCAGCTGGCCCTGACAGTTTACACCCCAGGGTACTCAAGGAGCTGTCTAGCATCACAGCTCAGCCCCTAGCATGCATCTTCGAGAACTTGTGGTGCTCAGGTGAAGTTCCTGAAGCTTAGAAGAAGCCAATGTGGTGTCTATCTTCAAGGAAGGGAGGAAAGTGGATCCAGAAAACTAGAGGCCCATCAGCCTGACCTCTATCCCGGGAAAGGTCTTTGAAAAAATTATCAAAGAGGCCATTCT
>NW_017728992.1:33874965-33875687 GCF_001723915.1 Gavialis gangeticus
AAAAATTATCAAAGAGGCTATCCTTAACAGACTGGCTGATGGCAACATACTGATGGATAGCCAGCAGGGGTCTTGCTTGACCAATCTTATTTCCTTTTACAACAAAGTGACCTATCACCTGAATAAGGAAAAGGAGATTGACATATATCTTGACTTTAAAAAAGCCTTTGATCTGGCTTTAAAATCTAAAAAAAGATCAACTTATTTATAAGAATGACAAGGGAAAAAAGACAGTTTCATCTAAAGGGACAACTATTTGTTTACTAGCACATGCTGAGCTCTGATCATGGTATGGACATTTTATTTTGTTCTGAGGAAACCATTAACAGGCTGACCTTGACAGGCTCAGGAAATGGGTGGATGAGAACCTGATGGTCTGTTCACCAGAGCGCCCCAAGGGACAATAAGGTTGAATGGTCACAAACTCCTCCATGACAAAGCACCCTGTTCAAGTTTGCTGATGACACTAAGATGTGGGGGGATGTGGGCACAATAGAGGGGAGAAACAGGCTACAGCTGGACCTAGATAGGTTACAAGGATGGGCGGAGGAGAACAGGATGGGGTTTAACATGGACAAGTGTAAGGTGATGCACCTGGGGAGAAACAATCGGCACCATACATACAGGCTGGGGAACTCCCCTCTTGTCAGCACGGAGGTGGAAAAGGATCTGGGAGTCATTATTGACTCCAGGATGAACATGAGTCGGCAATGTGGGGAGGC
>NW_017728992.1:33875777-33879481 GCF_001723915.1 Gavialis gangeticus
TCTTCCTGCCATGGCAGGGGGTCGGACTAGATGATCTGCTCAGGTCCCCTCCGACCCTAGAAACTATGAAACTATGACCATTTCAGGCTGGACATAAGGAAGAACTTCTTTACTGTCCGTGCCACAAAGGTTTGGAATAGACTGCTGCTAGATGTGGTTCAAGTGCCTACCTTGAACTCCCTCAAGAGACATTTGGATATTTATCTTGCTGGATTCCTATGATCCCTGCTGACTTCCTGCCCCTAGGGCAGGGGGCTGGACTCGATGATCTTCCGAGTTGGCTTCTAGCCCTAGCGTCTATAAACTCTTACAATTTTATGCATATTCCTTAGATTAATGAAATGATAGTGAGCCACAAGCTAGCAAACCACCATAGGGATTCTAATTCTAAAGCTGAATGGGTTTCATTTTATTTCTTAGCTAATTTTAATCCTTATGATGTGTTTGCCCCAGTCTTCAGAATAAATTTTGATGTAGAAGAGTACAGATAACCATTTAACCTGACTTCCAAAGAACTGGAGGGGAGAAACAAGATGGCCACATTTTACTTGAAAACAACTACTAAGGTCTAATTGTTTATGGTTCATGAAAAGTAAGAATGATCATAGAGTTGTGTTTGTGACTGTTTAATAGATTTTGTAGACATTATGGCTGGAAGGGAATTTCCAAGATCATCAAGTCCAGCCCCCGGCCCAAGGAGCAGAAAGTCAGCTGGGGTCAGATTACCACAGCAAGAAAAGAATCCAAGCATTTCTTAAAGGTACCCAGAGCAGGTGCTTGCACCAATTCTGGAGGGAATCTATTCCAGACTCTGGAGACTCGAACGATAAAGAAGTTTTTCCTTGTGTCCAGTCTAAAATAGTCGTCCAACAGCTTGTGATTGTTAGACCTTGTCTTCCCTTGGGGTGTTTGTATAGTTTGTATGCAATAATAAGTAATATGCACAACAGAATGAAGAAAATATAAAAATAATTAATATATTAGTAAGTGTAAAGGCTTCAGCTGAAAGAAGACAGTGGAAGCAGAAAGACCTTTTCTACAGTGGATTTTTAATAGAATTCAAAATGACAAAAAGACTAAAACTGGCATAATGTTATATATGCAGATTCAGTTTTGCTGTGGTATGTGGAATAAAAAAAAAGTAAGTGGACTTAATGTGATGCATATATATTTAAACTAGAATAATATGCATTAATACAAAAAGTCTTAGCTTGGGGTCGGGGCATCCCTTTTCCTATTTGAGGAGGAGAGCACAAGATGAATTAATATAAAGCAATAGTTAATTGCCCTTCCATTAAATTGAACATGGCCTCAATTAATATTTTGGCAAAAGCTTATCAACATATCCCTCCATTTCCTATGTAATGGGCATGAATGGTGTTTAACTGAACTAGCTTGGCAAGCAAGCAAATGCCAAAATCCCATCAACATAAGGATTTATGCACACTATATATAGCTCCTTCAATTGTTCTGACATGGTGCTACCCATGGGTGGCTTCAAGTCATCTTGGCATGTTCTGTATATATAACGAGGAAAAGAATGTCAGAGCTAAAAGCAACTTTAAAATGTGCAAAGTGCCAAATGAGGTAACAGAGTGGTAAAGGGATTCTGCTGTGCATAACTTAAAAATAATCTCCTTCAAAAGCGTATTCACAATAAAAAAAATTGATTGTCACTAGAGACAGCTTTTACGGCTGTAGCCAGACCATGAATCTTGAGCACTTAGTACTATAAAGAAAAGCTTCACTCCCAAGAAGCAGGACCTGATTGTGATGGCCCTTGTGTATCTGAGCATGAGGTGTTGGGAAAGCACTAAAGAACCCCCATTTTGTCCCCTTTCCTCTGTGTACTAGCATAAGGAGCATTTTTCATTGTTCCTGTGTTGCAGACTTAAAGCCATGACTTTCCCAACCCCTGCACTGCGTGGTGGATTTGCTTCAAATAAGCAGGAGATGTCTGCATCACGTGCATGCAGAAACTTCAGGAGAGGATTCTCCCCCCTCCCCCCATATCAGGGTTTGTGGGTTTTGTTTTTTAAACCTTTCTCAGAGGCATATGTTTCTGGCTACAGCCAAGGCTGGAGATTTTGACTTGGGTGTACCACTGCTCCTGGTAGGACTTAAACCTGGAGGTTCCTAGCTAGAGGGTCTTCCCCCTCCATTCAGAGTCACAATAATCATGGTATTTGAGGTTAGGAAGGAATTTTACCTGGTGGTCAGATTGGTATAGAGTGTGGGGGTTTTGTCTTTCTATCTAGTGGAAGCCAGGGACTCCCTGTTACTATAGAGAAAGAGGTGGCAGTGAAGAACAGTTCAGATGAACTAGGCTGCTTGGTAAAGTCATAGAAGGACAGGTCACCTGGATCCTAGGTTGGAGAGGTGCTTATTCCTGAGGCAGTAACACTGCAGTAATCCAACAGAGCAGAGAAGGGTGAGGACAGCAGTCTGCCTACTACAAGGTTAGCTACACCACACTAGTACTGGGAAGGAGGGCAGTTAATGCCTATCACCCACAGCTGGGAGCAGCTTTGGAAACCAGATAATAAGCTTAAAAGAAAGGCACCTGTGTTGGTGGGGAAATCACAAGATTGGGAGGGGTGGGACTTTGGCCCTACATAAGCTCAGGGCCTGAGGCCAGGAGCTGTCTTTCTCTGCAGGCTGCTGGGGAAGGAGTGCCTCCATAATGGCTATGGCTGGGAGACTGTCTGAGATGCCCTTGCTGCTGTATTTCCAAGGGGGGGCCTCAGCACTTAGTCTAAGCTGAGAGAGCATCAGAAACCTCACAACAGGAGCAATATTAATAAGCAACTGTGAGTTGCCCATGAGATAAGTTTTCTTGTGCATTCAGAGTGTTTGATTTTGATTATAGCCAGAATGCTGAAATGTCTTTCTGTTTCCAGTCCACCTTTAAAAATGGTTTTAGTACTAATTAGGGAGGCAATCCCAACAGTGAGAACAATAGAACTTGAGCCTGTCAAGAATGGGGCCTAAGCAACAGTATAACCCAAGAAGGGAAAAACCAGGTCCTGACCATGAGGAGAAGCAGGGAAGAGACTGAGAGTGGGTCAAAGGCCCAGTGCCAGACAGAGAGCGAGCCAGGGCCAGGAACCCACAGCCCCAAAAAGTGCAGAGATGTGGGCCAGAGGCTTGCAGCCCAAGGAGGGTAGAGGCAGGGGCCAAGGACCCATATGCCCAGGAGGAGCAGAGACTGAACAGAAGTTCCTGCACCTGACAAGACAGTGTGAAAGAAGAATTGGGTTCTGAAGGTCCGCTGAACTGATTGATTTGTTGATACTGCAAGGCATATGCATGGCTAGAGGGGCGATTATGGATAAGCAATAGGATGCAACATGAACAGGGACATTGTGTCAATTAATAGGGCAGACCATCAAGATTCTGGCCCCCCAGCTCCTTTTTCTCTTAAACTAATATCAAAGACTTGGCAGGTGACTAAAATGGGAAAGACCCAAGACCCAGAAGTGTAGACTGAGAGGTAACTAGAGGGAGATCCCACCACCTCTGGGTCCCAGCTTCAATATAGGGGCACAGTCTTCTTCCTAGGAACTTTCAAGCCTTTGCAGCAGCTGGATGTTGGCTACCATGCTTCTTCCCCCCACATCTTAGTGTCATCAGCAAATTTGAACAGGGTGTTTTTTACCCCCTCGTCCAAGTCACTGATGAAGATGTTGAACAGTGCGGGCCCG
>NW_017728992.1:33879539-33881604 GCF_001723915.1 Gavialis gangeticus
CCCCCCCCCCCCCCCCCCAACACACACACACACAGTGGCAGTTTATGGTATTATGCTTTGTTTTGTGTCTGGATGGACTGTTTTGCTAAGAGGTTAAAAAAAAGACTTACTTCATATGGTTTGGATAGGGGTTGAATTAAACTATCTCTAGAGGCCTTTCTGGGTGCATCTACATGGGATTGCATTACTGTGCATCAGCCTAACTTACTGTGCAGTACATGCATACATCTACATGTGCATGCCTTACTGCTTAGTAAAAATAGCTAATGGTGACTAAATAAATTTTGATACCTGCAAATGAAGGTATCAAACTTAATGAGCAGTAATGCATATGTAAACATGACCTGGCACTAAGCTTAGTGCCAGGTCTGCCCTGCCACTAGGGGGCCATCCCCAGGGCTCCTGTGGCAGTCACTAGCTTCAGGCTATGAAACCCTGCAGCCATTTTGCACCCTGTAGCATGCTTCACAGGAGCCTGAAGGAACTGGAGGACCTCTGTGCCCCACTGGACAGGCCATGTGCTGCTGATGCCTGTCTGCCTGCAACGCTAAGCAGCTGCTGGGCCACCCAAATGCCAGAGCACCCCTCTCAGGCCAGGCAGGTACTGCTCAGGGCTGCAGGCTACTGCACTTCCTGTCCAGCCCAGTCAGCTCCCCAGGGCTGCTTTCAGGCTGCTTCTAGCAGTAGGGCCAGAACCAGCTTCCTGCAGCTGACCCCCAGCAGTCTGCCCTGCACCTGTAGGTGCTGTGGGGCATAGCGTCTGCTTTATGGCTCCCTCTTTGTGCCCTTGCACTGGGCACTAATGGCAGTTACCCAGGGCCAGCCACGCAGGGGCCAGAGAGTGGGTTTGGGACTCAGAATGTTATCCTTATCCTTCCATCAAGGCCTATCCCTGCCTGCATGTGCATTCCCCTGCTGTTCACCTGGGGCCTCAACTGGAGCCTGAGTGAGATTGGTGACCTTGTGGCTCTCTGATGTGATGCAGAAGTCCAGAGGCAGTTTACATGGGGCAGGTACTCAAATGCCCCAATTTTTGAGGCCCTGTCAGACAGGAAGTGGGAGCAAAGGCACTCCTGGTCCACACAGTAGTGCCTCAGAAAAGTCTGGTGGGTACTCTCCCCAGAGAGGCCCCCAGCAAGGAGGGCAAGACTGCAGGGGCTTGGTGGTAATGCAGAAAAGACATTGGCATGCAGGGTGGGAGCTGCAGCAGCGGGTGCTGTCAGCAGCCTGGCCTGTCTGCCTTAGGGAGGGGATAGGGAAGGCAGGGTGCTTGTGCCCAGCACCTGGTGGGCCTCCAGCCCCAGGGAAGTGGGTAGGGATGGAACACTTGGCCAGCAGCCACCTAGGCCTAGGTCTGGATGGCCCAAATTATCATGGCCTCTGGGTACCCGTGCATAGCTGGGCAGTGCATGGCCCCTGGTACAGAGTATCTTCTCTGAAATGCTGCAAACTCCACAAAAGGCTTCTGTCTCTTGCCTCCACGGGACCTGCATCTGGAAGTGGGGGATATGCCACCAGCCCCACTAGAGATATCATATCATGGTCACCACCAACCAGCACTATAGCATAGCGCATGTGCCAGCAGTGCATGCAAGACCAGATGTTCCTGCTCCATTAGCTGGCAGTGGTGGCCAAAGAGTGGGAAGAAAAGGTTTGGGCCAGGTAAGAGAAGGGCCTAGTATACCAGAAGAGGTTGGGTGAAAGATATCACCCAGGAGACTGTCCAGGAGGATGTGCAGGACTGGGTGAAGTAGGAGTTCCAGGCCAAGCACCTCCAGCTCCTCAGGCAACAAAATGATATCCAGGCCTAGGCAGTGGAGGCCATGATCAATGACCACTGGACCCTGGACACTGTTGTGGGCATGGCAGTTGCATACATGCTGCTACCCACTGCCCCACAGCAGACCCCTGCCTGGGTCTGGGAGGAGGTCCTCCTGCCTACAGGAACCCCTGGCACAGCTACTGCCACAAGTCTACCACCACCCACCTGGGCCCAGGTCTGCCACTGTCTTCCCCCCCCCCCCCACGCCCCCATCCGATGTGGGGGCGGGGAGGGCAGGGGGGC
>NW_017728992.1:33886604-33889030 GCF_001723915.1 Gavialis gangeticus
ATGTGGAGCTGGAGAGGCCAGGAGGGCACCACAATGGGATGCTGGCAGTAGACTTGGGCAGTCATAGGGAGAACTACCTGCCCTGGAGAAACATAGATGCTAGCACATGTGTATGAGCCCAACGCAGTTGCTGAGACCCATGGGGGAATGGCCTACCTCTGGACTCTGCCCCCAACCTATGGCCCTCCCACTCTGTGATGCTAAGACAGACTCAGACTCTTGTACATATAGTTTTGAAGTTAGGAAGAAGTGTTTTGTATTGGTGGTGATGAAGGGGCTCTGATGAATTGGAAGTTTGTAAGGGAGGGAGGGGCGAGGGGGCTTTGTGGTTTTTTTGGGGGGGGAGGGATGTGGGGGTGTAATGAGGAGAACAAAGCTTTCTTGTTTCAATGTGTGCCTATCAGGTGACTGGTGCTGGGGGTTGGTAGAGGGTCTGCTGGTGGCAGGACAGATGGGCTAGTAGGGGGAGTGGTCCTTGAGGTGGTACACCAGAGCCTCCTGCACCCAGTGCCCTGACCCCACTAGCAGGCGCTCACCTCACTTGAGGCCTTGCTGGTGGTGGACCTACTACTGCCACCCCAATTGTGTTGCCTGTGTCCATCTGCCTCCTCTGCCCAGACTTCTTAGAACAACTCTTCCTAGGCTGTACAAATATTGCATCTTGTATGCTGCACAATAATAGACATTAGGTCTGGAAGGGACTTGGAAGATCTTTGAGTCCAGCGCCCCTAGAGGCAGGAAGTCAGCAGGGGTCACAGGATCCCAGCAAGATAAACATCCAAATTTGTCTTGAAGGCATTCAAAGTAGGTGCTTCAACCACTTCCAGTGGCAGTCTCTTCCAGACCTTGGGGGCTTGGACAGTAAAGAAGTTATTCCTTATGTCCAGCCTGAAGTGGTCATGGAGGAGTTTGTAACTGTTTGACCTTGTTGTCCCTTGGGGTGCTCTGGTGAACAGATGTTCCCCCAGATCCTGGTGAACACCCCTTATAAACTTATAGGCAGCCACCAGATCACTCCTGAGCCTGCACTTTTCCAGGCTGAAGATTCCCATAGCTCTCAGCTTCTCATCATAACAATGACCTGGGGTAGTTGTTCCTGGCTAACTTGAGGCACACAGTGAGGAAGTATATGCAGCCTTTGAGATGACTGCAGGCATGCTCGTTGAGGGTGCAGGTCCAGCCTGAGCACCAATTAAAGTTGGCCTGGTGGGGATCTAGGTACTCATTGTAGGGCCTCAACACTCATGTCAAGAATGGGTACACTACATCCTCCATGAGTGGAGCGGGGGATGATAATGCTGCTGAGCTGCGGGTCCTCCACTCCTGGTACGAAGTGCCTGCTCTCCACTAGCATGCACAGTCAAGAGTTTCTGAACACATAAGCATTGTGTGCACAACCCACCCAGCTGCTACTTGCATGGGAAAATGTTTGTTGGTGATCTACAGCCAGCTACAGGACCATAGAGTAGAACCCTTTTCAGCTATAATGGGGCAATCTCTGTGAGGAAAGCAGGTGCCTATTCAAGGCTGTGATACACTGGGTGAAACCTAGTCCACGGAACCCAGCAACCACCACCTGAGGGTCACAGTCCTGGAGGATGGTGTCTGCCAACATGTCCTGAAGGACACGACACACCTGCAGGATGGCCTTACCAGCCATGGCCTTGACCTCACTGAACTTCTACACACTGCAGCCTAATGGGCGTGGCCAGCTTAAGTAGCGTCAGGGCTCGGTGGATGCTGTCAGTTGCCTGACATGCCAACTACATGCTAATGTCCTGGCCCTCCAGGTGGGCCAGAGCTGGTGGAGTAGGTTGGCAAAAGTGGCTCGGGCCATCCTAAAGGTTTCAACTCACTGCTTGTCATTCCAGTCCTACTGTACCAGGCACTCTCACCAGTTCTGGCTGGTGTGATGAGCCCAGAGGTGGTGTAGCTAGAGGCCTAGAAGGTTGACTGCAGCCTTGGCAGTGGCCTTCTGGAGTTAATCATCAGCATCACCATGGTTGTCATGGGTGACTTCAATTACCCAGACATCTTGTGGGAGGATCACTCGGCAAAATCCAAGCAGCCACAAAGCTTCCTCTAATGCATGGATGACCTCTACCTGACTCAAGAAGTCTATGGGCCAATGAGAGGCAAAGTTCTGCTTGACCTGGTACTGGCTACTGGGGATGACCTAATCAGTGACCTAGTGATCAATGGGAAGCTGGGTGACAGTGACCATGAGCTGATCACCTTCACCATATGCTGTAAAGCTGAAAAGTCAGTCAGCAACACAGAAGTCCTTGACTTCAGGAAAGCTCACTGACAATCTCAGGAGGCTTGTCAGTGAGGCCCTAAGAGACCATGAGCCCAGGGAAAGGAGAGTTCAAGAAAAGTGGTTGCTGCTCAAGGGAGCGATCCTCAATGCACAAGCTAATTCTATT
>NW_017728992.1:33889170-33895258 GCF_001723915.1 Gavialis gangeticus
CTTCATTAATGATGTGGACATTGAAGTCAGAAGCGGACAGGCCAAATTTGCCAATGACACCAAACTTTTTAGGGCAAAGCATCCACACCAGAAGGCAGGTGGATGATCCAGGCTGACCTGGACAGGCTCAGCAAATGGCTGGACAAGAACCTGGTGGTGTTTAACACTGAAATGCAAGGCTTTCCACGTTGGGAGGCAAAACCTGCAGCACTTTTATAGGCTCGGCAGTGCTACACTGGCTAGTACTACGAAAGAAAGAGACTTGGGGGTCATCACTGACCACAAGATAAACGTGAGCCTGCAGTGCAATGCTGTGGCTAGTAAAGCAACCAAAATGCTGGCTTGCACCCATAGATGCTTCTCAAGCAAATCCCGGGACGTTATTCTCCCCTTATACTCCGCCTTGGTGAGGCTGCAGCTGGAGTACTGCATCCAGTTTTGGGCTTCACAAATCAAAAAAGATGTGGAGAAGCTTGAGAGAGTCCAGAGAAGAGCCACGTGCATGATCAGAGGTCAGGAAAATGGACCTTACAACGACAGGCTGAGAGCCATGGGGCTCTTTAGCCTGGAAAAGTGCAGGCTCGGGGTGATCTGATGGCCACCTATAAATTTATTGGGGTGACCACCAGGAACATTTTTTCCACCATAGTGCCCCAAGGGATGACTAGGTTGAACAGTCATAAACTACTACAAGACTGTTTCAGGCTGGACATAAGGAAGAATTTCTTTACTGTCCGAGCCCCCAAGGTCTGGAACAGCTTGCCATCAGAGGTGGTTCAAGCACCTACATTGAACAACTTCAAGAGCAAATTGGATGCTTATCTTGCTGGGATCCTATGACCCCAGCTACCTTCCTGCCCTTTGGGCGGGGGGCTGGACTCGATGATTTTCTGAGGTCCCTTCCAGCCCTAATATCTATGAAATCACTGGCAGCAGCAGCTGTACAGCAGCAGGACCCTGGCAGGCCATGTTGTAGTTGGCCAGGTGTTTGCTTAATGTGGGGGAGCCAGGCAGAGTGAGATGGCCACAGGCCAGGTAACAGTAACTGCAACAGACTCTCTGGATGACCAATGCCACCAAAAGGATTGGGGGACCCTGTTCCTTGCTGGCAGGGCCAGGGGTTAGGGCAGCCATAGCTCAGGAATGCAGAGGGGGCACAAACGGAGGTACCACGTGCTGAGACTGTGCACCATGCTGCTCGTCTGTGCACAGGCAGTGGCTGCCCAGACAGCACTGTGTGGGACAGTGTTTTAACCATGCCAGCCTTGTTTGAAGCCAGGCCCAGCTGCCAGCACATGGCAGACAAGTGCTGGCGGCTGGTGCTGCAGACTGAAGCTCCCCCTGGTGGCCACAGGGGCCCATGGAGGGGCTGACAGGACCTGACACTAAATTTAGACACCTACCCAAATTTGCTTACTGCACATTAAGTTAATGAGCAGTAAATCTAGTTTCAACTAAATGCATGTGTAAATGCACCCTTTGAGCCCTACTTTATGAGTCTACGATAAGTGCTTTATGTATCATAATTATGGCAAATAAAAGTAATTTACTAACTTGTTCTTCCTAATAAAGGAAAGAGAACATGGAGGTGGGCCCTTTTTTTCCTAAGCATTAGTATTTTATTTGGTTGACAGTGGGATTTTTGTTGCAGAAGGACTGAGCTATTCAAAAACATAATTGTTTGTAAAGAAAATAATACAAAAGAAAAAATATCATCACAAAGCAAATATTCCAAAGAAACAACTTTTTTCTTAGGTCAGTTTTATACCAGTGTTTGGGGTTTTTTTATTAACTTCTGTAGAAGAAGTCCTGATTTACATTAATATAAGTGGTAGCAAAATCAGTTTCTAAACTTATCAGAGTAGCTTCAAAGAATATTACACCTTGGTCCAAGTGACAGAATAAAAATAAAATAAGGAGTGGATGCAGTAAAAGAGGAAATGTTAAAAGGAATTATTAATTATGTAACATACAAAAGTCAGGAATAGGAAATTCAAAAGCCCACTTGGCTGCTCTGACTAGATATTCTTTATGCTAAGAGAAACCTTCTAAAGGATTCTTTAAAATTTGCTGATGTTCAAGGTGTTTGTTTTAATTGTGGAATGAATGGTCCCTTTACATAAAATAACCATTTGCCTGTTTTTGAACTGTATTGGATAGAAAGGGCGAGGTTGTGACTTTAAGCCATAGTCTGAATTGAAGGGCAAATGGAAATATTTTGCCCTAATGGAAGCCACGGAAGCAATTTTTCAGTTAACACAGATGGCCTAAATCTGTAAGCCGGAAGTGTCTTCGATATGTAGGACCAACTGTAACATGGGATCCTTTCTGTTGCTGACAGTGTGAAATTGAAGACTGTGCCTTGAAGACAAGCTCCTGAGAGGCTGGAAGAAGAAGGCTATGAACCATATAGGCACAGCACCGGAGTCAGGGGGGACATTCAGACTTGGGAAGAACTAGAGGCAGGAGCTCACTGCTGGGAGCAGAGAGAAGCAGTGCAGAGAACTGGAGACAGACCCAGACTCTGCTAGATGAAGGTGCTCCCTGTGCTGAGTATAGACGTAATATGGGAGACTGGAAGACCTGCAGTGGGACTAGGAGGACCTGAGCTGGAAGAAGTCAATAGAATTTAACAGAAATCTGGACAGAGGTTAGAGAGAGGCACCCCAGCTGCACTTGGTTGTGTTTTGGTTTTTGTTGCTGTTTAGGCTGCAAGGCATGAGTGGCTGAAGTAGAGGAAAGGAGACCACTGATGATGACCTACAAAGGGGCTTAGATTATTTTTAAACTGATGGGCTGTCAGAGGCCCAGTGATCTGTGACCAGGGTGTCAGACCACAAGTGATGGTGTGGGACAGGGTATCCAGGATGATAATTCTGGTTCTCGGGAAGTAATCTCCCAGAGTTAATAATAACAATAAATGTATGGCAGGTGAGAACTGAGTCGTACCTGTAGTGAGACTGTGTAAACTGCCTTGACATAACTACCACTTTTTTTTTCAAATGCACACCATTAGCTGCAACCAAAATGAGCACAGAGGCGAACTAAACAACTTGCAGGCAAAACAAAGCATAGATAGCTGTAGAATATAGAAAAACAAGATGGACTAGAGAAGCAAAACAAACCGAAGGATGACTCGGTAGGTGAGACAGTAGTTAAAGATATGGGCTGAGAGTGACCGATTAAGGTAAAAGCTTCTGTAAAAGGTAGCTGGTGAGGATCTAGAGCATGACCATATATGAAATATACAGAAGAGAGCTGTCAAAGGGTATAAAACCCTAATGAAAAAACTTAAGTTTGCAGAGATGTGACCAAGCACAGCAGTCAAAATTATGACCCATGGTACTTTGACAATGCCTGGCCAGATGAATCTCATGCATTGTTCAGAAGTCTTGTTCAGAAATACCTTTACAGCCTGTTTGAGGCTTTGCTTGAGGAGTGGTATTGCTTAAGTGTTCAATAAGTTAGGATTTTAGACTGGAATAGTCTCACAGATCATTTTTTCTATTCACATCATTCTTAAAATTAAGTACAACAAGGACAGAGTGGAAGGGCAGGTGGAAAGAAGTGGACACAAGGAGGTACTTGTCTTGCTGCAAGCATCAGATTCCCATATACCAGATCAAACTTTATATTAAATATTTGTGGCCAGATTTATCTTCTGCTGGTTTTGATATGGAATGACTTTTTTTTTCCCCCATGGCCAATACCACTGGTTGATGTGTTTTAGGATTTAGTTATTTCAGAATAAATCCAAAAATGTTTCTCACATTCAGATGGTGCTGATTGACCTAGTTATTAAATAGTTACTAAGTAATGAAGTCAAGCCACACAACTTAAAACCGTTATCTGTTTCACAATCATCATTCATCAAGTCTAGTTGATAAGCTTTCTTGTCTCAAACATTTCTTTTTAAAGTTTGTTCTTTCCACAATCTGTGACTTAATGTTATTTTTTTCTATTTAATTATATGCTAGTCTAGTTTGCTCATTTATTTTGATGTTTTGGCATTTGACTGTTAATTATTTTAATAGTTCTATCTTTTCATCACTCAGGTATCCTACGTGTATTTAGGATGTTAACCTAGCTGCATCAAAAAGCAGATTCTGATTCTGGTAAGTGATTTGTACATGCTATTATTCCATAATTAGGAAGACAAATTAAATAAAAACCATGAAGTAAAATAAAACTACAGTAGAATCCACATGAGGTGCAACTGTAGTTTAGGTAAGTATTCTTTCTCATTTGCTGGCCAGCAATTTCAGTACCTATGCCTAACTGGGTAGTAACTTTATGTTCTGAAATGCAATTCCTATTTTTAGGATTTGCACTACTGTTCAGATTCAAGAAAGTATGGTCGGTTTATCCCTTTTTTTTTTTTTTTCCATCTGAGAGTCAGAAAATGTTATAAACACAGATTCTCCCTAATCAAACACACAAAATATTAAATCTGATGGTCTCTGGTAGCACTGGGGGAGAGATTAAAATTGATCTCCTTTGACTTTCCTCTAAAAGTTTAAAGTTCCTAGAGGGTTGAATTGATTCTATTTCAGTACAAATATAATGTAAACCTTCCACTGTGTAGATATATTGTACCATAAAATACTTTGAACTGTAAAGTCTGAAGCTTAGGAAATCTCACTTTCATCATGTTCCTCTTTTATATATGTTGGCTATATTTAATCAACTTTATTGTTGGTTTCCATTGCTGAGCACGTTGATTTTTGGCAGCAACTTAAATGACAATGTGTTTCAGTAACATTTCCTTGTATGCAAACATCAGATGGGGGGGCTTTCCTCCTCTTCCCCCCTCCCCCCATGTTGATTGACGGGGGTAAAAAAACTTGTCTGATAGTCAAGTGTATATGTACTTGCACGCACACACACACACTGTGTGTGTGTGTGTGTGTGTGTGTGTGTGCGCGCGCGCACACAGGTACATATACACTTGACTATCAGACAAGCTTTTTTTCCCCCAATCAACATGGGGGCGGGGAGAGTGGAAGAGGGAAGCCCCCCATCTGACACTTGCATACAAGGAAACCTTATTGAAATGACAAACAATGTATTTAAGTTGCTGCCAAAAGCAGCATGTGCTCAGCAATGGAAACCAACAATAAAGTTGTTCGATGTTGGGTATATTTAATCATGACTATAAAACACATGGCCCATATAGGACAAATATACTAATGTGAACCCACCCCAAGAATTGATCTTAATGCAGCCCATCTGAATAAAATATATAGTAGTGCCCAATTTGTGCTCAGTGCTCTCTCATTTTCAAGTTATGGAGAGTCACTACATTTAATATATTTTGACTTCCTCTTCATCCCAACAGCTGAGCTGTGCCTTTCTTTCCCATTTTCAATTAATAGGGCTTGGTTACTATCATGGGCCCAGCTCATGGCATGGTGGCTCCATTAATCTTGGAGTTACTGTCATGCACTCCCCCATCACTGAGGGAGAATGCTTCCATCAGCCCCACCACTCACTCCTGATAACTGAGAGATTAAAAACCTTAGTTTTAATTGTCATAGATTTTTGCCTCCCATTGTTTGCTGACTGGATGGGAGGCAAAAACCACAGCATATTTAAAACTGTGGTTTTCACTACCTGGCCATCAGGAGCAAGTGGTGAGTGGCAGAGCTGACAGGGCCCCTCTGCCAATCAGCACTAGGGAGGTACATGGAGGGGTGGGGAGGAGGGGCTGCAAAATGAAAGGAGCTGCTTTATTATTAAAGGCCCACAACTTTAAACCAGGCCATACCAATGAGTGGTGGTTTTTTGTGTTTGTTTTTTGGGTTGTTGTTTTTTGGTTTTTTTGCTTTTTAACCAGTCTTAAATGTCTGAAAAACCCCACCAAACAGGGCCCCAAACAGTTTACCCTCTGCTCCCCGCCCCACCTGTCACACATAATTAATGTGGTCCTGCCCTCCATGAGATGAAGCTAGACCAAGTTGTCCTGTGCCTCACCTGCATATAAGTTTTTGGAGAATCCTAGGACTTGTGACAAAAACACCCAGTTCCAGTCATAAGTCGGGGGGGGTATGTGTGGATGTGAGTGGGTGGGCTTGGGGGGGTGGGGGGG
>NW_017728992.1:33900258-33904660 GCF_001723915.1 Gavialis gangeticus
TGGCAGCATTATCTGGAGTACGCTCACATACTAAGCAGTGCTGAGCTGTGCGATCACCGTAGCTTGAAATTTTGTTGTCTCAACTGGGAGCCAACCTAATTAACTATATGGTAAATTATGAACCTTTTGGATTTGAACTAATGTCATGCATAATTTGTACTATATACAAATAGGTACAAAAGTGCTTCTTAGAAGTGTTTCTGGAGTAACTGTGCTAAAACTTGTAGGAGTTTTAAGAGAAGTAAACTGCATCAATTCTAGATGAAATAATTCTATAGGTACCTGTAGTAATTTATCTATAGGCAAGTTACTACAGAAGTTTATTTCTTTGTCATCATTTTCAAATTTGTTTTTCACTTCCATGTGCTCAGGGAGAGCAGGGACTTACATTAAAGAAGGGGCTGCAAGGGGAAGCAGTTGTAGGGGCAAACGTCAAGGGGACCACCTAACCACTCCCACAATTTATTTCCCCTGCAGTAGGAGTGGAAGGGTAACAAATTAATTTAGAGGTAAACCTCCAATAATTGGAATATCTACCTCAAAATTACACACTTTCCATATATAGAATCTAGTTATTGGGGAATTGTCTCATACTTAGGGTTACTGTATATTTGGGTAAATATGGTACAAACACATACACACCGAAACTATAATTCTGCATTTCAGTGTCCAAAGAATGTAGTTAGGAACCTAGAGGTATTTGAAAAAAACACCAAAACAAGTTATGTGCTTTAATCTTATAGATTTCTATGGGACTTAAATGCCTAATAGGGCTGTGCTAAGCTTTGGTCACCAATTTGATTTGAATTCAGGGATTCAGTTCCCAAATCAGGCCGTATCTCCTCTGAATCAAATCGGGAGACCAATTAAAAGCTCCGAATCAATTCAAAACATCTGAATCGATTCAGAAAAGATTGTGGTCCTGACACACCTGCCTCCAGCTGGTAAGTGTTGGGGTTGGGTGTGGGGGAGGGAGGGATTGGGGCTGGGACAAGGTGCCCAGCTGCAGCAGGGAACATGGGGATTCAGGGAGGGTGCTGGGGAGGCCTTGGGATGTGGGAGCAGCAGCACTGGAATGGGGGCTCTGCCCTGCTGCCGCTTGCCCAGCTGGGGAGGGAGGGCAGTATGTGGATGTGGCCCCCTCTGGGTGGAAGGGGTAAAGCAGCAGCAGGGCATAGCCCCTGCTCCCAGCACTGCTGCACCCACATCCCATACCCCCCCATGCCAGGTGGGAAGTGGCAGCAGCGCCCATTCCCCCATGCCAGAGGGGCAAGCGGCAGCAGCACCTGCCCCCCCATGCTTGCTGGTAAGTGGAAGCAGTGCAGAGACCCTGCTCCCAGAGCTGATGCAGGCACAGCAACACTCAGAGCAGGGGCTATGCCCTGCTGCCGCTTGCCCATCTGGTGCGGGGGGAGCACAATGCAGGTGCGTGCCCCTCTGGATGGAAGGGGGCAAGTGGCAGGAGAGCATAGCCACCATTCCCAGTGCTGCCACACCTACATCAGCACTGGGAGCAGGGGTTCTGCCCTGCTGCTGCTTCCCAGGCAGTGCAGGGGTGTGTGGGATGAGGGTGCAGCAGCTTCAGGAGTGGGGGCTAGGCCCTACTCTCACTTGCCCCCTTCTGCCTGGAGTGAGCCATGCCTGCATCCCACCCCCCCACACCAGCTGGGCAAGTGGTAACAAGGAAGAGGCCCCACTCGAAGCGCTGTTGCGCCCGCATCCCACATCCCCCTGCCGCCTCCCCAAATAATGCAACCCCCCCCCATCCTGGCTGGGCAGCTTGTCCCAGCTCCAATCCTTCCCTCCCCCATGCCCCTTCCTTCCTTCCGCTTTGGATGCACTGGACCAGGCTTGCTTGGAGCTGCGTGGGGCGATCCTGAGCGTAAGACTCCCCGGCTTCCTATCTCTTTCCTCTTCTCGCTCCCACCTGTCTAAAGGTCTCTAGCCTCAGTTTAATATCGCTTTCTGATTCTCTTCTTGCTTTTTTGTAGCTTTTTTTTTTTCCCCCGCCTTTTCTCTCCTCTTTGTCCTATCCCCCCCATACTTCTGGTTTCTCTGTCTTTGCAGCCTTCTTTCTGTCTCTTTCTCTTTCTTTCTTTCTCTTCTTTTCTGTTCGCTTGTAGCGGGGAGTTATCTTCCATTAGCTTGCCTTTTACGGGGTGCTCTTAATTACCCCTCCCCCCTTTTTGTTTTGCTACTTTTTTTTTTTTTTTGCTTTTTCAAACCCCAGCCGCTTTTTTTCCTCCGCCCCTTTTTCCCCCCTCCCATCTAGAAATAAGTGTCTGGGAAAGCAGCCACAAAACTTTTTTAGTTACTATAAACTTTTTGTTGTTGTTGCTTTGCCTAGCTATAGTTGGGAATTAACCCTGTCCTATCAGGAATGGCTGCTCCTACAACCAGCAGCTGGCATGAGGATGCCTCCCAGAACCTCCCCATTACTTTTGGGTTGAGGGTGAACAGCCCTCCCTTCGTTGGGTTGAGGCCTGCGTGGATGCTCTGGCTAGTCCCTTGGGACAGCATACCATCTGTTATGCAGGTTGTGTCAACACGGTCCTGATGATCTACCTGAGCGACCCTGCCCAAGTCCATAGGGTGTGCGTAGAGGGCCTGGACATTGCGGGTGTGCATTATTTTGTCACCCCCCTAGACACACTAGTAGTGAGGGTGGTGATTTCTAATGTGCTCCCGCACATGACCGATCAAGTCCTGGCCAGAGTACTCGAGCCCTATGGGGTGCTTACGAGTCCCATTCGCCGGTTGACCATTGGGAGTAAAAACCCCAAACTGAGGCATGTC
Organism: Gavialis gangeticus; assembly: GCF_001723915.1. Classification (NCBI taxonomy): domain Eukaryota; kingdom Metazoa; phylum Chordata; order Crocodylia; family Gavialidae; genus Gavialis; species Gavialis gangeticus. The sequence goes on from NW_017728992.1 coordinate 33,903,055, forward strand.
CTGTCTTTTTGAAGGCAGGTGTTCATGCTCTTTAGGGAGGGCTCACGGTCTCTGCCTCAAGTGGGAGCTCTTCCCACCTAGCAGCTAGGTGCCCATGGGGGGGGGGATCGGCCAAAACGTCAGTGACTACAGTGACGCTGACAGATGGCCCATACACTTCCGGGACGCAGGTCCCACCCAGTGAGGCCGGGAGCCTTTACCAACCTCCTTCTACCCCATTCCATCTGAGGGGACTGAAGTCTCTGGTGTGGGAGAGTCATCCGGTGGAGGGGCTGGGGCTAGGCCCCAACCCTCCTCCCCACTCATTCCACCTACGGTGCCCACCCCCACCAGTGCAGAGATGCCACCAGGTGGAGAGGCGGATGCTTCTGCTTCCCCCCCCCCGCCTGCTCTGACCTCCCAATTTTTGAGGCTGGGGTGACTGGCTTTTGTGACACCCAAGCCCTGTTGGATGATGGGGCTCAGGCCTCCTGCAAGTTGCCCTCCACCACAGCTTCGGCTAAGGTGGCTGGCTTTGGGGAGACAGGCCAGGAGCAGTCTGGCCCATCCTCTATGAAGGATGGGCCACCTGCCACAAAACAGAAGGAGAAAGGGATCCCTCAGGACTCCCCATCCCCACTGAGGCCTTCCTCAGCTGGTGGTGGGGAAGCCCCTACTGGAGAGCCCGGCCCTGCTCCGGCTGTCACGTCAGCGATCCTACTGACCAGGGATGAGGGCAGTTTGGAGGTGGGGGAGGTGAAGACAGTGGTCATTAATGCCTCGCTCATCTCCCAGCTCTCGGAGACGGGGGGCAAGAAGACGTACGCACAATGTGTCGCTTCTGGAGGTCTGACCCAGGGAGCAGCAGAAGAGTCTGCTGACCTCTTGGTCACGTCCCAGACCACTGAATCAGATGTGGAGGCTTGTGAAATGGAAATCCAGCTCTCTGAGTGTCACAAGCAACCTCGAGAGTGGGATGACATCTTCCCCCCCCCCCAGAAGGTGGGGCTTGCTCTTCAAGAGCCAGACCTCGACCTAGATGATCAGAGGAGGTTGATGGGCTTAGATATTGAGGGTGTGAATGCAGCGCTCCCAGCCAGTGTGTGGCCTCGACGCTCCTCTGCGGGAAATGTGCAGCCCATGTTGGCAGACCCCCCCTGGGTTGGTCTGACTATGGGGGTCCTTGACCTTTCTAAAGCAAATGAAAGGACAAAAGAACATAGCGGCGCGCATCACCCAATGGTGTGCAGACCTTAAAGTGTTCATCAAGGCTGCCAGGGCTGCGGCCAAGCTCATGCAGCAGGATCTGGGCACTAGGCAGATGGCCTATCATCTGGAGAAGCTCACCCAGAGGGTGAGATATGAGTGGGGCCTGGCAGGGTCCCTGGACTAGAGTAGGGCACGATAGGCCTTTTATTTTTTCGACCTGTCTCTGCCTTGGCTCAGCTCTGGGGGGCTTGCTCTTTTATTTATGCCTTACCTTGCTCTTTCTCTCCCATACTCATACCCATGGCAGCCACCAACGTTGGCACTTTTAACATCAATGGCTGTCGAGATCCGGTGAAGCGGGAGGCCGTCTTGGAGCTCCTGCGCCAGAAGCGGCTGGCTGTCGCCTTCCTCCAGGAGA
>NW_017728992.1:33904671-33906591 GCF_001723915.1 Gavialis gangeticus
CCCTTTTTGTATCCCTGAACCCCTGAATAAAGTACTTAAGTCAAAGTCCTTCCTTCCCCCTCTTTCCCCCACCTCAACAGATTTACCAGCTGAAGGCAACTATGAGAGCTGCCCTGTTCAGTTTATGGCCAAATCTCTGAACTGGCGCCAATTCTTTTGGAACTGATTTGGATGAATTTGAATCCGAAGTGAATACTTGTCACTTTGCACAGGCCTAGTGGCTAACCTACCTTTTAGACAACTAAATGTCTTTAAAAATATAGCCCTCAACATTTGTATGTTTTGTAATTCTTATTATACTGCTAAAACTTGTAGGGTAAAGTTTTTTTTAAAAAATCTGAGTTTGTTTACACTCTACTCCATAAGTTTGAATATATGAAGCCCATATTATCAGTTAGTAGCCACTGAAAGTAAGAAATATTTTTGACTCAGTCTAAAAACAAATTCTTGCCCTAATGAGTTTTGGATATTGTAATGGGTAAAAGTTTACTTATGCTTTCGGAGAACCCTCTCTCTGTTCTAAGGAGCTGAAACGTCCTTGGGCACACAGTACAGATAGTCACCTAATTAATAGGTAGTAGTCTTCTTCAAATCTACTTTCATATTTGTTTAAATGGGCTGATTCCCTTGTTCCCTTCAACCTACAACTAAAGTCTGAATACCAGATTACTTCACAAAATTTAGATCTGGGAGGAGAAAAGGAAGGATATGGCATGTTTGATCTCTGTCAGTTCCTTTCTACCTCATGTCGTCATCATCGTTGTCTCTTGATTTTGAGTACTTCTTCAATTCTGCGTTTGCATAATTCTCCTTCTTGGGCCTTTTCTACACGTTGCAGGTATTGTGCAATTAACCAGTTAATAGCACAATTACCTGGAGACCAGCTAAGTGTGCAAAGTAGCTATTGCGCCATAAAGAGCTCCAACCACCTATAAAGGTAGATCTCAGAAGTGGGGATATCTACATGTGCAGTTAAGGTGCTTATTGCTCCTGGGCATGCTATCTACACGTGTGGATGAGACCATAGCACACTGAGCCAGGTCACACCAGCCCTGGCTGGCATGGGCCCTGGGGTCCCACAGCTGCTGGAAGACCCTTGATTTAGTGGAAAGCCAGAAAAAAAGTCTTACACATAGACTCAGAGATAATCAGTATTGGAAGGAACCTCAGGAGGTCAGCTCTGCTCCTCTGACAACAGGTTATTCCAGTCCCCAGAGACCCCTTCAGAGCCAGGGAAGGGCATGAGATCCCAGACCTCAGCCAAACCAAAGGAATCTACCTTCCTCCCCTCAGCTTTTTCAGTGCCCAGCACTTGACCTGCAGCTTCCCCCTGCCCCCAAACCCTGCATCTTCATGCCCTGCCCAGTCTTCCTGATATAAGGGAAGACTGGACCACACCATGGGACTTTTTCAATATCCCCAAAGCAGGCGCGAATTTTCCCTTGCTTCTCCTCAGTGTTCAGAGCCACCTTCGCTCCCCTGTTCTCCCCTCCCCTACTCCAGTCCTCACCTGCTACTGCTGCTTTCTTTTCTGGCCCAGGGGCAGGGAAGTTTGTCACAGGAGCTTCAAAGCCACTGTTTTTCATGCCAGTGGGGCTACACAGAGGCTGGGCTTAGAAGCTTATAGACAGCACAGAAAGCAGCAGCAGTGAGTGGGTGAAGGGGAGAGGAGGACATCCCTCTAAGCTCAGAGGGAAAGGTGTGGGAATTCTTAGCTGCTTTGGGGTTTATAAAAGTCCTCAGATGCTCCCAGGGTACATTCTGTCTGTAGTAGTTGTGAGTGGGAGGGGTGTTACGTCTAAACTGTGATGATGAGCTAACGAAACTTTAAGAGGACAAGAGGTAGTTAAAACAGAGAACTGCTCCTCTCCAAATTTTCAGACTTCAAATTAATGATATTAGTGAAATGTCATTCAAAGG
>NW_017728992.1:33911591-33915117 GCF_001723915.1 Gavialis gangeticus
GGGAAAATTGGATGGAGTGTATAATCATCCCTGCAGCACAGATTTCTGCTCTCCCCACCCCCTTTCCACATCCTGGATCAGCCCCTATACACATGGCTGTACATGTCACCAGGTTTAAAAGTAAATTCAGCAAAATAATATTTTCATCTTTTTTTAGCTCAGATATGATTAGCAACATTAGCTCATTCTTCTGAGTGCTCTTTAGCCTATGACAGTCTCATAGTCTCAGGGAAACAAAGAGCAACTAGTCAAGTTTGCCTCTAAGAAGAATGAAAGGAAACCATGGCCAGCTGATAATGAATGAAGGTGTTTCTGGGATTTCAGTAACTGAAGCACATCTCAGTTCTTTAGCCCTGGCAGGGATATAAGAAAGGGCTGGTTGTCAGTATTATTGATTATTATCATCTTGGGACCTCTTGTAGAATTTCTTGAGACTTTCTGGAATTGCACATTAGGGAATAAAACATGAGGCCTTTATATTATGTAGTTGATGCCAATTTAGTGCTAACTCCAAAAAAAATCAATAGTTTATTTTAGGAAACATTTTTAATGATGTTTCATTAAAGCCTAATGACAAAGATTTAGCAAAAAAATTGAAGTACTTCCCTAATTTTAATTCTGCCCTCAAAGATTATAATATAAATAAAATGTGTAATGGCTATGAGAAGGCATTGCAGTATTTGGATATACTGTTAAACAAAGAACTAAGAAATTACAGTTAAAGACAATATCATTCCAGTAGTCCAATCATTGATGTGGATCAAATTTAATGCTCTCATTGCAATGTTGAACCCAAACTGTCAAGGTGATAGCAGTTCTTAAGCTGTATTACTTAATATTCTTCAGTTAAAATGTCACTGGCTTCAAAATAGTTTAGCATATGATGAAAACCTTCTTATGGGAAAGAAAAAATTGGAAGCTCATAAAATAAAAAGTAGAATTTGAACTTTCACATTACAATACTAGATTATGTTGCAGATTGACTCTTTCATGTCCCAGTTCTAGAATTTTTACTTCTCCAGTTCTATCCTGGTTTGGTGTACTACAGAATCCATTTGCTGCGAAAATTAAAGTATAGTAAGGATGCTTGTTCAAAAGAATACAAAATGATCTTCTTTTGCCACAAATCATATTTATTTTTTCATCTGAAGCAATGCTAACATAAATTTTCAGGATAAGTTGTATGATTAGGATGCAATATGAATCAGCTGGGGTTGTTCTCTTGAGGATTTCTGCCTAGAGATTTTATTTGCTAGCTTTTATTTTTAAGTGTTTTTAAATAGAGGTGCAATCACCAATCTAAAATTAATATTATATTACGTTATTTGAAATCTTATTTATTGAAAGTACCTTAGCTACCTTTTCAGGCTATTTCAATACTATAGTTTATCAATCCCATGTAGTCACAAAAGTGTATGCTATATTTCTTGAATTCCTGTATTTCTTAAATTATTATGATCTAAAGAGAAATGTAACATTTTCCAATATATTGAAATATATATCAAGATCTGCTAGTGAGTCTAAAATCAGTGCATTAGACCCTACTATACTTTTTTCAAACATGATTTCCTGGAATGCAGTGTGAATTAGCAATATAGGAGTGAGTGTATAGACACACACACCATTTAAAAAATGTCGCAGATTGCAAACCAGTTTCCAACTGGGTGAGATGCTGTGTCTCTGATACCTAAGGGCTGGAAGTAAATACCTAGCCAACCATGCCTCACAGTGGGAGAGTGGGGCAGGATTTTTTTCATCCATGCTTTGGTGGCCCTGTAGCATGAACTGAACTAATGTAGCTGATGTTAACAAAGAGTGTAATAATAGTGAAATATAACCATGTTAGTCTTGTCCTGTAAGCAACTTGAAAACTTCATTTTGTATCCTTCTGCTTGACATAAGTGAATAAACTCTGCATAGCCTTTATGTATGAGTGTGTGTAAAAGGGTGAATGGTGAGAGAATGGCATAGAGACAGGAGAAGATTTAACTATTTATGTGAGCAACAAGGCATCAGATGTAAGTTACCACTCAGTAAACTAATTAATAAATGGCTGAAGAATCCCTTTTAGGCCTAGGGCACAAAGAAGATAACAAAGAGAAAGAATGCACTCATACTGCCAGACGGGCAGCAAAAGCACTCCAAGGCTAAGATAAGCTGAAGACAAAAGAAGAACAACCACAAAAACAGAAGCTGGGTATGGAAAAACCCCAAAGCACTGAAACAAAGGATGCCAATCCCTATAAAAGAACACTTTTTGAAAACGCCAAGTTGGGTGAGTCTCTTTTTCTCCTGCTGATTCATCGGATCACAGATGCATCTGTTCACCCCACTCCAGCTGTTATCTTCAAATCTGCTATCTTCAGATCATCATCCTCTACTCAATAAGCCTGGGTTGGCCACCCTGGGCTGATATTGAGCAACTATTGTTTGTAACTATAGCTGGTGTATGTGAGGATAATATGGTTGTTTTGTGTATGAATATGCCTGTGCATGATGATTTGTGTGTGTTTGTATGAATGGTGTGTCCAAACCTCTGTCTAACTCATGTAATCAATAAACTCAGCACCTTGCTTTATCCCCCTTTATAAAGGCTCACTCATGATTTAAGCAACTGACAATTTGTGTACCAGCCCCAGGGAGGGAGTGTCCAGTGCCTGGGGATGTTGCCATTTTTCTCCTTTCTGTTGTTTCCTAAACATGACTTCAGTAATCTTCAAAAGTCTACAAATGACTAAAATCTACAGCCTGCTTGCCTCACTCTGTGGAGAGGGGTAGTGCTTATACTTGCACTTCTTAGGTGTGTTTACATGTGCATTAACACACCTTAGTTAATGCTCATTAAACATAATACTAATTCTCAGTATTGAAGCATTAATTCTCAATATATCACCAAAACTTTTTTTGTCCCTTCCCTCCCCTTTTCTGTTCATTTGTTTTTTAAAGTCAAATGAACAGAAAAGGGGAAGAAGAGGACAGTAAAGTTTTGGCTACATATCAGTGGCTAGTTGCAGCAATGGGGGGGGGTGTGCACATGCATGTGCATGCATGCATGCACATGTGTTCATGTGTACACATGTGCATGTGTATGAGTTTAGGGGTGATGAGCAAAGAATTGTGGGATGCCAGACCAATTCCATAATAAGCTTGCTGTCTACATATAACACTGAAACCATTCAAAGTGAAGCGATTATATTTTGAACTATTTCAAGTGGACTTTAACCATTTTAACAATATATGTTGTGCTCCGTAAATAAAATAAAATAAAATAAATATTTGCCAGTTGCCAACACAACTTTTCTTCAATACTGAGAATTAATTGACTACAAATAGTGCAGATTAATTATCCTTGGCTGCGTAAAGAGATTGATCCGTAGGGAAGCAGAAAGAAAAAATTCGTGTCTCAAGAATTTTAAAAAAAAAAAAAAGGGGGGGGTTGTTAACATGGTAGAAAGTTTTTTTTTTTTTTTTTTTTTTTTTTACTTTAACATTGATTTTTATAAGACTAAAGAAAAATTGAAGAATT
>NW_017728992.1:33920117-33921205 GCF_001723915.1 Gavialis gangeticus
GGGAGGTTGTTAACATGGTAGAAAGTTTTTTTTTTTTGTTTTTTTTTTTTTACTTTAACATTGATTTTTATAAGACTAAAGAAAAATTGAAGAATTTTTCTCTTCAGCAGGAGCTTCTACATGAGACACTAGTGCAGTAGCAACATGCTACTTCACAGTAGCTCATCGTTACCACACAGTAGCATTGCTGGCACTAACCATGACACAGCACTACTGTGCAGTAGTAATGAGCTGCTGTGCAGTAGCATTGGGGGAAAAAATGTGCAGTAATGGTACTGTGCAGTAATACCAGCTACCGGGCAGTCATTTACTACTTGCTTAGTTTTGGGGAAAAGCTCTCTCTCTTCTGTTTTGTTTAGTTTTAAATCCTTTAATATGTTTTTAGGAATGCTTAAAGAATTCAGAAAAGATGGTTGGGAGAAGTTTAGTGATAAAAGTTATAATTTAGAGATGTTCCCTAATTGAATTAGGCAGCTAGTCCAGTGATTCTCAACCAGGATGGTACAGCACACTGAGATCCCACCAGATCCTTTGAAGGGTGATAAAAAGTGTCTGGAGATATCTGCTTAATTTCTTCAGTGTAAGCTTAGGCTTGTTACTGCTTTACTGATTTCCTCAGTCCCACCCCCACAGCCAGGTCCCTCTGCAAGGAGGTGTAAGTACTGTAATATATAAATTAGTTTTTGAAATTGAGTGCCACTCAGCTTCCAAAAATTATGGAAGGGCCATGAGTCCAGTGAAGGGTTTCTTGTAGAGATGCACCAGTACATTGGTCCCATATTGGATTGACATTGATATGAGGAAAATTAAGAGTATCAGTAAGCAGTTTCTTTTCTGTCTGATGTGGCCAATAATTGCTGCATGCATGTGTACAGCCACAGCGCAGCATGCAGGCAGCCAGGAGCGCAGCCCAGCAGTATGGAGAGCAGTCAGGTCCAGTGGGTAAATGTGCTGTGGAGGGAGGGGGGAGGGAAGGTAAATTGAGGCCCGTGGGAGTGACACTTCCCAGCTGGGGCAGAGTAGGCACAGGATGCAGCCATGGCTTATCGGGGGGGGGGGGGGGGGGGCGGGGGGGGGGGGGGGGGAGG
>NW_017728992.1:33921361-33925968 GCF_001723915.1 Gavialis gangeticus
GGGGGGCGGTGCAGAGAGCAGGTGGAGGCAGCTCTTACCACTGAACACATTCTGGGAGGGGATAGGGGGCATGTATCCCTTGGATCTCTACATGAAGCAGGGTGGGCTGTCACTGAAGGCTAGGACTGGTGCTGGGCTCTTCCTGGAGTGGGGCTGGGCCAGGCTGCACTTGGGGTGGGCAGTGGCAGTACTGGGAGTGGGAGTTGGGGGGATGCAGCATGCCCCTTCATTCTCCCCACCCCTTGCTCCATAACATACTTACCAGCCAGACCCGGCTGCTCTCCACACTGGGGGACTGCATATCGGAATCAAATCAGTCTCGGCTGATATGGCTTATTAAAAATTATCCATTAGTATTAGCCCCCCAAAAAATCTCTATTGGTGCACCCCTAGTCCTTGAGTCCAAAAAGACTAAGAACTACTGAGTGTGTTTCATAGACAGACAAAAGGTCTGCAAGCTTAGCCTAAAGCTCCACAATTAAATTGTTGTTTAGCTCTTCTGATTCATGCCTGTATTTATTGAACTGACTACAAGGTATCAGAAGTGGAAAATGTTGAAGAACTTGAAAGAATCTGAGTTGGAAACAGAACAAGCAGAGCAATGAAATCGTGTGGAAGCACAAAAGCCTCTGCAAGTGATCTGCACAACAATAATCTAAGTAAAAGCAAGTAGTTATGGAAGTGTTGCAATCTCCACTTACTCTTCCATTGTCAGGCAATCTAGCAGAGAAATGGATGGTGTTCAGACACAGGTCTGAGTGATACAGCAACCACAGGGGGAGAAGAGAAAAATGATCATGTGAAATTCTCAATCTTCTTGCATGTTGTGGGGAAGGAAGCTCAGGGTCTTCATAACATCTTTACTTTCACAGAAGACCAAAACTTGCAGTTGTGTGTCATACTGTCCAAATTTGAGTACTGTATGCCAAAAAAAGAATGGGAGCCTTGAAAGACACAGTTGTTTGTTTATTTTTTTGGGGGGGGGGAGGTTATGTGCAAACAATCAGCAGGAGAAAGTATAGATCAGTATGCTACGGAACTAAAGAGATTAAGTAAGAACTGTGCTTTGGAGAACTTGACATATTTCTAATTAAGAGACCGGGTTATTTGTGGCATTGCAGACTGCATTGCAAGACTATTTCTTGAGGGGAAACTTGATTTTGGCAAAAACTTCGCACAGCAGCAGAACCTGAAGGCCCATGCTGCAGACCTGAATATACCAATAGGTTTTGTCCTTGCAGTAGGTATGAAATAATGTGGCTAGAAGAAGCCACCTCACAGAACGGAATTTTCTATTGGCAAGGAGAAACCTGAGAGAGAGTGCAAACAAGCAGGCATGCAATGAATGTATGGCCCCAGACATTGTGCTACATCCAGAAAGCTCTGTTATGTCAGTGACAAGAGAAACAATTTCGCCAAGTGCTGCAGATCTCAAACACAAAACTCTGATATCTCTGTGGTAGAATTGAGCAAAACCAATGAGAGGGACTGGATTTTGCCAGTAGAAGTGCATGGAATTGGTTTTCTCTTAAACTGGACACTAAAGCTCAGGTTAATATTTTACTAAAGCAAGACTAGAAAAAATTAAAATGAACTGTTCTATATAAAACTGACATTTTTCTTAGTGCTGATTTTAAATATACAGCTCCAAAGAGGCAAATGGATGTCAGTATAAAGATTTAAGTCTATTGAGACTTAGAGGAAAAGTTTCCTACCAAAAGCAAATTGGAAACTGATTCTGATATTTTGTAGGTCTAGAAGGAAAGTAAAACATCCTGAAAGGCTAATAAGAATTGCTAAGGGAGACGCAGAAAGAGGGGAATAGGAAAGTGAGTGGAAAGCATGTCTTCAGAGTGCTGTGTTTGTAACCTTATCTCTGTAGATGGCTGTCAATTGATTTTGTGCATATGTGTAAATTGATTTCTGTAGTTCTTATAAAGAGGGAAGATGTAGTGATGAAATTATACTTTAAAAATGCTTCTTAATATTGAGTTGAAAGTTGGGAGATGGTCCCTCAGCCAATGAGTTAGAGGGTTTCCAGAGGCTGCCTACTGCTCCACAATTTAAGTTTTGTTTAGTTATTCTCATTCATGTATGCCTATGTTTATGAAACTTGATGACCACTACAAGAGGAAGTATTTTTGGATAATGCTTCTGTCTAGGAGCACAGATAAGAATGGCTGTCATGTAAAGATTTTAATCTATTTTGGATTATGTCCCTAAGTATAATCTTCTCAAAAATTTTTTTTCACCATGCTTCTTCCTGTTAGTATTTGTACCTTTAACAGATACTGGGAACACAGGGCACCTATACACGTGCATCAAGGCTGCTTTGATGCGCTATAAATAGAGGACATTGGAGCAGACTCAATTATATAAAAGTTTGTGTGTGGGAATTACTGTACTCCAGAAGATTCCAGCATCACATGCATCAGTGCCCCTGCACTGAAAAATGGTGGTAGGAATGCTTTAACTAAAGCTCATTCAAGCTTTAAAGCACCCCTACTGCCATTTTTCAGAGTGGGGATGCTAAAACACGTAATGCCCTGAATGCTTTAATTAGAGCAGCTCCAAGAGCTGCTCTAATTAAAGCACCCCCTCCTGCTCCTGGAGCATGTTAATAAATGCCCACAAGTCTTCTCATTCAACAAGACATCATATTGATTATATTTTAGGCCTGAATCCTTATAATTTTCCCTTATTTTTTTTCATATATATTACAAATAGTACAATAGGATTGGATACAATAGGTAAAATTCTCTGAGAAAAAAGAGGATGAATGGAACCAGTTCAGAGTGATTCTGTCCATACTTTAAAAGGTCTTTCAGTTGAAGTAGTATAATTTTAGAATCATAGAATCATACAAAATTAGGGTTGGAAGGGACCTCAGCAGTTAATCTAGTCCAACCCCCTGCTCAAAGCAGGACCATCCTGAAATAGATCATTCCAGCCAGGGCTTTATCAAGCTGGGTCTTAAAAAACCTTCAAGGATGGAGACTTCACCATCTCTGTAGATAACCCATTCCAGTGCTTCAGCACCCTCCTAGTTGAGAGTTTTTCCTAACATCCAACCCAAACGTCCCTTGCTGCAACTTAAAACCATTGCTCCTTGTTCTGTCATCTGCCAACTCCAAGAACAGTCTAGCCCCATCCTCTTTCAACCCCCCTTCAGGTAGTTAAAGGCTGCTATTAAGTCCCCCCTTAGTCTTCTGCAGCCTAAACAAGACCAATTCCCTCAGCCTCTCCTCAGAAGTCACATGCCCCAGCCACCTTAACGATTTTTGTTGCCCTCCATTGGACTCTTTCCAACTTGTCCACATTCTTTCCATAGTGGGGGGGCAGGAATCTGGACATAGCACCCCAGATGTGGCCTCAACAGTGCTGAATATAGGTGCATAAATACTTTCCTCAATCTGCTGGCAACACTGCTACTAATGAAGACCAGTATGCTGTTAGCCTTGTTGGCAACAAAGGCACACTGTTGGCTCATATCCAGCTTAGTGTCCACTGTAACTCCCAGATCCTTTTTTGCAGAGCTGCTGCTTAGCCAGTTGGTCCCAAGCCTGTAGTGGGTGCATGGGATTCTGCCATCCTAAGTGTGGGATTTTGCACTTGTCCTTTTTAAAGCTCATGAGATTTCTTTTGGTCCAATCCTCCAATTTATCTAGGTCACTCTGAATCCTAGCCCTACCCTCTGTTGAACTGGGATTCTCTTAATTAACTGAAACTGAGGCTTGTTAATCCTCACTGAGAATTCACGGTCATAAAGGTGGTCTTTGAGAGCACTCTCATTAAGTATTGATCTACAGCCTGGTCCCATTTAATGCAATAATATTAATTAGGAGACACACAAGAGACTTAGATTCATTCAAACAACAGGGACTATATTATAAATTATAGGATTAAAACAACAAGACTTAATGAGCTATAAACATATATACACAGGTTGACTAAACAATAGAACAAAAAGAAAAAAGCAGAAAACTAGAGAGCAAACTGTGCCCTCTAACATGCACACTATGTTCAAGGGTACTTTATAAAGTGTTATTATAGATAAAATTTTACCTTTCCAGGTGATCTTGCTAATGGTGGTCTCCTACACTAGACTCAGGACTTATCTCAAGAACTCTTTCAGAGCTTTGTTCAGCCACTCACACACAGCCAGACAGACCTCCTCATTGGTTTATAATCACCTTACATACCACTTACATAGCCACGATGGTGCCTTCTCTCACACCCAAACACAACCAAACAAACACCAAATCAAACTTCAGTCTCTCACAAACTCAGCCCCAATCTTTCTTGCTGAGTTTTGTGTGCAGCCCTCTTGCAAACTCTTCACTCACGCCACCTCTGTCAAACTTTTTCTCAGCCTATCAGACGTGTCATCAATGAATTGTCATTCAACCCTTTAGCCAATCAGAAGATTAATTACCCAAGATACGTTTATCTGTTACATTTTCAGATTTTATATAACTAAACTTATCTACACATGTTGCCATCAAAGAAACTAGGTTACTATGTCCACTGGTTGAAACGTCAACTGTACCTTTTAGCTCTCCACTTATAGATTACATAGACATTAGGGCTGGAAGGGACCTCGGAAG
>NW_017728992.1:33926612-33936504 GCF_001723915.1 Gavialis gangeticus
CCGAGCCTATAAGGATGCTGCAGGTTTTGCCTTCCAAGGTGGAGGACCTTACATTTTTCAGTGTTAAACAGCACCAGGTTTTCATCCGCCCATTTTCTGAGCCTGTCCAGGTCAGTCTGGATCATCCACCTGTCTTCTGGTGTGGATGCTTTGCCCCAGAGTTTGGTGTCATCGGCAAACTTGGCCAGTCCTCTTCTGACTCCAATGTCCACATCGTTAATTAAGATGTTGAACAATATGGGTCCAAGGACAGAGCCTTGGAGGACCCCACTGGTCACAGGGCACCATGACAATTGACTTCCGTCAATTACTACCCTCTAGATCTGACCCCGGAGCCAATTTCCCAACCAGCGGATTGTGGTGGACCCAAGGCCTGCTACACTCAACTGAGCATGTGCCCCACTATTTACTTAAATTATACAAAGTTCCTTATTGTTATGCAATAACACTACCACAGAATGAGGCAAAGCCAAGAAATGCTGAAATTTGACGTCTACACCTCCAGAGTATCTACTCCTCCCCCCAGTGTGGCGTCATCCATGAACTTGCTGAAGGTGCACTCCATCCCATCTTCCAGATGATTAGTGAAATACCAAACAGAACCGGGCCCCAGATTGACCCCTGAGGCACTCAACTTGATACTGGCTGCCATCCACCTTATAGTCCATTCATCCAACCAACCCATACTTACTTAGCTTGCTTGCAATAATGTTGTGGGCGACCATATCAAAAACCTTCCTAAAAATCAAGGTGTATCACATCAACCGCTTTTCCGATATTCACAGAGCCTATCATCTCATCATAGAAGGCAATCATGTTGGTCTGGCATAACTTGCCCTTGGTGAATCCTTGCTGAGTGTTCCTAATTACTTTCTTCCCCCTAAGGGCTTAGAAATTGATTCCTTGAGGACCTGCTTCATGTTTTTTATGGGGACTGAGCTGAGAATGACTGGTCTGTAGTTCTCTGGATCCTCCATCTTCCCTTTCTTAAATATGGGCACTATATTTGCCCTTTCACAATTGCCCGAGACCTCCCCCAATCATGCATTTTCAAAGATAATGGCCAGCGGCTCTGCAATCACACCAACCAACTCCATCAGCATGCTCAGATGCATTGCATCTGGCCCTATGGACTGCAACACATCCAACTTTTCTAAATAGTCCCTAACCTGTTCCTTCACCACTGAGGGCTGCCTGCCTTCTCCCAAACTGTGCTGCTTGGTGCAGGAGCCTGGGAGCTGACCTTGCCTATGAAGGCCAAGATAAAAAAAGGCATTGAGTGCCAAAGACTTCAGCCTTTTCTTCCTTATCTGTCACTAGGTTGCATCCCCCAGTCAGTAAGAGACCCACACTTTCCCTGCCCTTCCTTTTGTTGCTAACATACTTGTAGAAACCCTTCTTGTTACCCTTCATGTCCCTTTCTAGCTGCAACTCCAATTGCACTTTGGTCTTCCTGATTTAATTTCTGCGTGCCTGAGGAAGATTGTTATATTCCTCCCTGGTCATCTGCCCAAGCTTCCACTTCTTCTGAGCTTGCTTTTTTTGTTTAAGCTCACTGGAGAGTTCTCTGCTAAGCCAAGCTGGTCACCTCTCATACTTTCTGTTCTTCCTGAACATAAGGATATTTTGTTCCTGTGCCTTCAATAAGGTTTCTTTAAATTACAACTAGCTGTCTTAGACTCCTTTCCTCCTCAGACTGGCCTCCCAGGGGATCCTGCCCATCAGTTCCCTGAAGGAGTCAAAGTCTGATTTTCTGAAGTACGGGGTGCATATTTGGCTGCTTTCCCTTCTTTCTTTCACCAGGAACCTAAACCTGATCATCTCACGGTCACTGATGCCTGAATTGCCATGCGCTTTTACATCTCCTGCCAATTCTTCCCTGTTTGTGAGCAGGAAGTCAAGAAAAGCATAGCCTTAGTTGCTTTCTCCAACACTTGCACCAGGAAGTTGTCCCAAACACTTTCCAAAAATTTCCTAGATTGCCTGTGCACTCCTGCAATTCTCTTCCAGCAGATGTCAGGGTGATTGAAGTCCCAGTGACAGCCAGGGCCTGTGATCATGGTACTTCCACTAGCTGTTTAAAGAAAGCCTCATCCACCTAATCCACTTGTGCTAGTGGGTGTCTTCTCCCCTGCTTGTCCTTCCTGAAGTTTGTACCCATCAATGCCAGATCTCCAGTCACGTGAGCTATCTTACCAAGTCTCTGTTATTCCATTAAACATCATAATTCTTTAACTGTGAGAGGGCTTTCAGTTCTTTCTGCTTGTTTCCCAGGGTCCTTGTATTAGTGTATGGACACCTGAGGTAACTAGTTGATTGCCCTACTTTCTCAGAAGGAATGAGAAGGCCTCCCTTCTGGCCCCCTTCTCCTTGTGCTTCTTCCAGGTCTCCCACTTCTCCACTTACCTCAGGGCTTTGGCGTCTACCTCCATTAAACCTAATTTTAAAGCTCTCCTCACTAGGTTAATGACCCCATCTGCAAAGATGGTTTTCCCTCTCTTTGTCAGGTGGATCCCAGTCTCTTCCTAGATATATGTATTCTTGAAAATAAATCCCATGGTCAAAGAAGGCAAAGCTCTGCTGGTAATACCACCCATACAGCCATGCGTTGATCTACAGAACGTATCTGTTCCTGCCTGGGCCTTCCCCCTTGACCAGAAGGATCAAGGAAAACACCATATGTGTCCCCATCCCCTTCATCTTTGCACCCAGAACCCTGTAGTCATCCTTGATCTGCTCAGTAACATCCATGGAAGTATCATTGGTGTCCACATGGATGAGCAGCATGGGGTACTAATCAGAGGGTCAGACAAGTCTCAATAATCCTTCTGTGATATCTCAAATCTGGGCTCCAGGCAAGCAGCAGACCTCCCAGGTGTTAATGTCTTGAAATCCACTGCTAGATTTAATGTAATGGCTTTCTAACCTTGGAAGAGTTCATCAGCCACTTAGGTTAATGCCACTTCATGTCACACTTCTTGAAGTGTGAGACCAAACACACTGTTGTCCAAATTGTTGGATAACGCCAGGCTGCCTTCTAGCACCACCTTCTACTAGAGTCACCTTCTTGAGTGTAGTAATTAATAATCAGCAAGATAATCCATGTTTTGAATTGCTTTGAACAGAGGCTAGAACAGTCTTGAAGATGTTGTTGAGTTCAGAAAGCTGTGAGAAGTAGGAAGTGGTTAAGTAGAAAAGTCCAAGTCCATTTTAACAGACTTGTGTTCCAGAGGTGGCCATGAAGCCCCTGGAGTCCCTGCAACCCTCAATCTTTGTAGGCAATCACCCCTTCTATAACCTGCCAAAATGCCAATTGTTATTGTGTAAAATAGACTGCCCCAGGGCTTCCCATTCTCTTCTCCCTGATGACCATCAGGTGCTTATGGTCTTTGCCTTAAGGGCTCATTGTGTGGCTCCAAACTGCCCCTACACCACACTCCATGCCTCACAGGTTGTTATCACTTGTTTTCCACTTACCCTTTCTGATCCTGCACACTAAGCCCTTGTCTGGGCTATGGGACCTTGGCCCCTGTCTTCTGGTCTGTCATTTCCAGGACCCTGCCTATACCCTGGACTCTCTCTGATCCCCTCCAGTCCTCTTGTTTCCAAATCCTGGCCTTCTTCAGACCTGTCTATTCCAAGGCCTGGTTCCAGATCCTTCCCTGGGTCCCTAGGAATCTCCTCCTTCCCTTAGTTCCTCCCCAAACCTCTAGGCTGCTGGCTGTATTCTCTCTGCTGGCACCTGGAAGTTGCAGCCCTCCTGCCAGATGATGTTCCCTCACCAGCCTCCAGGTCTTTCTGCTGACTCATCTCAGGGCCTGAGTTTATATCCTCCATAAGCCCAGCCCTCCTCCTGGGTCAGATGACTTCAATCAACCCAAGCCACATCTGCAGGCTGCTGCAGCTATAGCTTGCCTGCTCTTAAATGGCAGGAGTACCAAGCCTTCTACCACATCCATCTTGATACTATGTCTGTGAAATTAGATATAATTTAACTTAGAAAAAATATGTTCCCTTTTGCCGTGTCACTCCACACAAGGCAAGGATAAACAGATCGGAATCTACTACATCTTCTTTGCAAAGGAATACATGAAAGTCACAACTCATGATATTTCCAACCTACTTTCTAGGTTTAGGGCTCCACTTTCTCTGACATCATCAGTAGAATTCAAAGCACAGAGAAGCCACAGGATTTAGTCCCTAAAGTGATTCGGATAAACTGCAAATTCAATCATCCATACTCTTTTTGTGCTCTCAGAACTGAATTGACCCTCTGAACTATTTGAAGTTCACCCATCACTAACATGGAAGAAATAAAATTAGCCTGACAATAAAAGAATCCATTAGCAATCTCTATCTGCAATGTAACATGACCTTCCATTGTTATATATTCTTAATGTAGATTTCTATTTTAATCGTTCATATTGCAAGAGAACTGTACAAAGGGTCAGCAGATTTCATTAGTTGGCTTGTATCATTTTGTAAAATCATTTTTTTTAACAAAACCAGTTGCAGCTTGAATTGAAACTCATTCATTTTAAATATTAAACACTTAGGAGCAAATGACAGTGCTGCATGCTCCTGTTGGCAACTCCTATATAACATTTTCTTTCTTAAATTTGAATTACTTTTCATTTACTGGCCTGTTCAGGGCAGTATCAGTGCATATACATATTTTTAAAATGTAGAAGTTAGGGCTGTGTGAGTCAGCAGCGGTCCGATCTGGCTTTGGATCCGGCCACTTCAGATGGCCATGATACGATCTGGAGCTCCAGACTGGGTTTCCACCTCGATCCAGCCAAAGCAGCTCCAAAGCTTTGGAGCCACCTCGGAGATCCAGCCATAGGATATAATGGAGAATCAATGGAAGAACTATAACTTTGTTGTTTTTTGTATGAATTATATGAAACTTGCAGGGCTGGTAGCCTCTGCTAAGAGCATGAACCCTGCCAGGCTTCAAGAAGATCGGTGCAGGGATTTGGGGGGAACTGTACTGCAAAACTCCTGTCACATCTATGTGTTACAATACAGGGGGGTCAAAAATTCAGAAGTGGTAGCTCTTACTAAGGCCACAAAGTCTGTCAGGTTTCAAGAAGATCGGTGCAGGGGTTGGGGGGGAACTGGACCCCAAATCTTTGAAAGCAAAGCTCCTGTCATGTCTATGTGTTACAACACAGGGGGGGTCAAAACTGCAGGGGCGACAAAGCCTGCCAGCTGTGTGTGTGTCCTAGAGCAGGTCTGAGTGAGTGCTGGGCCCTGCCAGGCCGTGAAGCCTTCATGCCAGCTGTGTGTGTTCTAGAGCAGGTCTGAGTGAGTGCTGGGCTCTGCCAGAACACAAAGCCTGCCAGCTGTGTGTGTCTTGCTGGGGGAGTCTGTCATTTGGGGCCCTGCACCCCAAGCTGCTGACAGGCAAAACTCATGATGTGGGTGGGTGACACTGTGTGTGTGTTAAGGTGCACCCTTCCTGGCACTGGGGCCTCTGCACAACATGGCAGTGTGCCCCACTGAGGCTTCCTCCTTCCCTACAGCCTTACGCCCAGTCCTCCACTTTACATGACAATAGGTACAATAACTTAGCTGGCTCAACACCAGTAGCAGCAGCAGCATCAAAGGTACCCACACAGAACTGTCACAGATCCTATCATTTTATAAAGGAATTGACAGCAAGAAATAAAGATGTAGTGTTGTGTTGGACATATGATGTTATTCCCGGTGTGTGATGGTGTGTTATCTTGTGTTTTTATGTCTATATGTGTATTATGACAAAAAAAGGAGTACTTAAAAAAGATGTATCTTTGGAAGATTAAGGGTTGAAAACCCCTTTGTCAAGCTGAGGAAGTACCTGCAGTTGGTCTTGGATGGAAGGAATAGTAAAGATCCAGGCTGGCCTGGCCTGCAATGCAGGCAAGAAAGCCAGTCAATGAAAATGGAAATGGAGGCATCAGGTGGTGAGGGACAGGCTGGGGTTTTCAATCCTAAAGCTGGCATCCCGGGCATCTAAGCTGAACTCACCGGGAGCCTCACAACTGCATTGCAACCTGCAAGCATCAGGCCTGTCAAAGACGTGACAGGTCTGGGCATTCTCCAGCCAGGACTTTGTGCATGCGTGCATTAGCTGGAGGTTATGGTACCTCCTCCCCACCTTTCACCAGGGGATCATTGGTCATGGGATTTATGGGGCTGCTGCACCACCAACAATCCCACCAGGCCTCCCTACCCTGGCAGGTTGCAATTTCAGTGGTCATGCCCAGGACCTGGGGCATCCTCCTTCCCCATAGCCCCAATCTCAGCCATGCAGTTAGTGCCCCCTCCAGCTGAGAGCAGGCATTACTTGGCTTTTCAAAACATCAAAAAAGGAAATTGGTGCAGACAGAGTGAGGAGGGTGGCACTCAGTCCATCTGCATGTGGAGCTTGGGGAACCCCAGCAGCAGGAGATTCACCTTTAGGAACACCAGCTGCTCCACCAGCGTAGGATCCAAGCAGGTGTGGTGGGGTGTCACAATATCCCCAGCAATGCTGAACACCCTCTAGCATGGAACACTGGTCGGTGGACAGGACAGGTGTTGCCAGACAACCATGGCCAGATTCTGCTATATCTGGCTGCGGCTTGCCCAGTAGGCCAAGGGGTCACATTCCAGTGACTCCACATCCTCAGCAAGGTAGGTAGCCACCGAAGCCTCAGCACTACCTGCCTGAGGCTGGGATCTGGTGCATTTGGACCCAGCATTGAAGTGATGCCCATTGCCCACATTGGCAGTGGCTGGCGTGGAGGAGACTGGCTGGTGCTGATGCTGGTGCTGGCGCTGGTGCTGAGAGTGCTGGCACAGAAAAGTGGATCCCCCTCTTCCACATCCCCTTGCCTCTACATTCTTCTAATTCCCTCAAAATGGCTAAAGCAGCTCCGAAGCATCCAAAGTGGGTCCGAAGCACTTTGGATGCCCCTGACCTGCTCCAGACACCATTACTAGTATCCTGTTTTGACCCGGAACTGCCACTTTGGATGCCAAAGCATCTGAAGCAGGTCCGGATCCAAAGAGGGACTTGAAGACTCACACAGCCCTAGTAGAAATCACTGATAGTGACTAAGAAAAACAGTTAATTTTGAATGCTTTGTTTTCCATTTGCCTAGTCTCATAAGTATTAATTAGAGGTTATGGGATGGTGCTATTATAAACAACACTCTTTCTCTTTGAGATGTACAGTGGAGAATGGTCACCAGATACAAAGTCTAATCTTGACTATCCAATCTGTAATTAGTTTTTGCTATTTTTCTTCTTCAACAATTAAATTGTGTCTGTGAACCATGCAAGCTGTGCACCATGAAGAATTTTAGTGACAATTTTGAGTGTAGTTTAGTTTAGTTTACTTTTATCAAAATGTATCCAAATTTACCTCCCAAATCTGTGTGCAAATCTTTGGCAATTACTTCAAGATTCCCCACCATTATTTTCCTAATCCTACTGTCGTGTGGTGGCGATAGATCCAAAAGAGTGCAGAGACTAATTTGGAGTTCTAGTAGACTAGGGGTAATTTAAGACATATACCTTAAGAGTACTTTTTAACTAAATTCAGATTAAAACCTCAATTTACAAGCAATTGTACACCCATGAAATGAGTGTCTGTAGAGTTCTCCATTTTGCCTGCAACGTAACAAACCAACTTACATGGGTACACAGCTTGCTCATATTTATGAGACAGATGCTATTAACCCTGTACAAAGGATTTACAATTCCTCCTATAGCTCTTGGGAATAAGTGATGTCTCAAATTGAGCAAGACATGCCTATAAATGAAAAATGGGGATCAATTTCAGTGGCAGTTAATACTGGGGAGAGCTTTATCTACTAGGGCTGTGCAAAACAGCACCATTTCATTTAAACTTTCTTTTCACCATTTCAAAGGGACAGCGTTTCATTTCAACATTTTGTTTTGTTTTGAAGCACTGTTCCATTTCATTTAATCAAAACTCTTTTGCTGTTTCCATACTGTTTTGATGTTTCGCTTATAGGCTATAATGGGGAAGCATGAAACTGGAATGAATAAACATAATAATAAAATAAAAGGGCATAGAAAGCAAAAGGTATTGATCAATACCACTTGCTAGGCTAGCAAGTAGGAAATGAATGATAGCCTTTGTTGTCTGATACTGTCCAAGGCAGAAAGCAGCTCAGTTCAAACAATGCTGTTTTTAATGCTGTTTTTCCATCCTTCTCCCAGAACACTGGGATTAGAAGAGACCTCAGGGAAGGATGACAGTCACTGGCCAGCTACACAGTCAATATCAGAGCAATCCTTCTCTCCTCTTCCTCCTCCCTCTCCTTACTTTCTGTTTCCCTGGAGGCAAGCCCAACTTCAGCTTTGGAACTCGAAATGTTTTGAAACATTTTGACTGACCTCATTTCGTTTTGTGGCTGTTTCAAAGCCTTTTGTTTCATTTTGATTTCACTGTTTTGAGCTGAAAATGAGTTGAAATGAAAGGCGGATACTGCCAGGTGTCCTGGACACTGACCAGCTATGAGAAATCTAAGGGATGGAGGGTTGTTAGGCCTCCTCAGCTAGCCAGAGCCTTTCATGTGTTATCTCTTTTAGGGGTGGATTTTGGGGTCAAGGATAAACACAGAGCTACAGCCCGCCATCATATACCTTATAAATAGAAAGAGGCTCCAATAAAGTTCAAAACTATATTATAAACTCATGATCAAAACAAAAACAAGATTAATAGTAGGAAATGTGCATAACATCAAGCATTAACTATATACATGGGTTAACTGCAGTGCAACGTAAGCAGACTTACCAGGGGGCAGTGTCAGGGCCTTCACAGGCTTACTGAGCTGGAGTGACAGGCACTCAGTCTTTTCCCTCAGAGGGTCTCAGACTGTGAGTGAAGGAAGGGTGATAATTATCAATCCAATGGATGATCGAGGTTCTGATCCAATAACACTTTTATAGGTAAGCATCCAGTTATAATCCAATCTGATAGGTCCCCCCTCTCTCTCTCTGTCACTGCTCATATGCCTTAGATACACAGGTATGATCACCAACCAAGTAAGCTCACACACTGTTAAAACCTCAAGTTCTCTCAAGCATCCATATTCCATTTTTGTGCTGAATCATGCCTCAGGATTCCTTAAATACGCACCAAATCACACCATGTGTCAATCACTCTGATCACCAGTCATACTCATGTGCACACAGCACCCTACTGTTGTGCCCTCAGCACTTAGGTGCAGCACATGGCACTCAACTGGACCACACAAATTACTGTGCCGGCTCCCCAGATATAAGTGGGTCACTAACATCATCAAGGTGGAAAGTTCAGCTATTCTAGAACCTTCCCACCTCTAATCAGTGTGCACATGCTCAGGAGACATTTCATGTTATGGACCACGTCCAACAGAAACAGCGTTGAAACGAAACAGCCGGTGAAATTTTGCACAGCCCTATTATTGAACGATTCCCTCTGGCAGTGAATTGAGTTTCCTGTCACATAAACAATAACTTATGGTAGACTCTCCTCAGTGTATCCCAAGGAATACATATGGAAGTTCTGCTTCCCTTTGAAATTTGTGTTCAGGTCTTGCTTTCAAAGCCAGGTGTTTGGGATTGCTTCCATCCCGGGATTTGATAGAGTTCATATTAGACACTGAAAGTTTTAGTCTCTAGTGTTGCCTTTGGATTAGGCCCATCTACTTTTGATAAATATCCAGAGATTGTAAGTTTTACCTCACATGGAACCTTTACTAAGATTTTTACTTTATGTCATCAGTCACAGGCAGCACAGTTTTAATTTTTTGAAATGTGTGAACTGAGACTGAACAAGGTTTAAACAACTTTCCTAAATTCATATAGAGTGTATTTCAGTGTAACAACATAAAATAAAATTGGATAGAAT
>NW_017728992.1:33941504-33943513 GCF_001723915.1 Gavialis gangeticus
TTTTGAAATGTGTGAACTGAGACTGAACAAGGTTTAAACAACTTTCCTAAATTCATATAGAGTGTATTTCAGTGTAACAACATAAAATAAAATTGGATAGAATACAAATATTAAACACAGGTAAAATGCTAAACTTTCCTAGCTGCCATCCTTCTATTTTTATTTTCACAAATTAGCTAGGATGGTTTAGTCAAAGATGATCCTGCCTTGAGTAGGGGGCTGGATTAGATGACCTTGTAAGATGCCTTCCAGCCCTAGTTTCCTATGATCCTATAATGAGTCTGACTAATTTATACTTCCCTTTAGGTTGGGGGTATGGCAAAGCCACAAAAACTCCTAGCTCTGGTAAATGGAAAAGGTTTTGTTTTAGTCTGAATATAAACTCCTTCTGGCTTTTACTGAAGGAATGAAAGCTTATTAAATATCAAGGGCCAGCTATACACCCTGCTTAACTCCACAGAAATAAATGGATAGATAGCTGAAAAGAACAAAGGCTCCCTCCCAGCCCTCAGTCCCTTACAAAATAATCAGAGTCTTGCATTCAATTTATATCTATCCTCTTTCTCTTTTGTACTTTCCTGTTTTAAAGTAAATGAAACCCCAAATGGACTGTGTAAGAAAGATTCTATTTCTGGTTTGGTTTTTTTTTTCAGGTTGACTGCAGGAGAATGACCTGTTTAAGCCAGGCCACTGCTGCTCCAGTTTTTAAGAAGCCAATTATTTGTCCAGAAGAGAACTGAGCACAAACACAGAAACCCAGAATGAAAACCCTTAATGGAGCTGCTGTTCCATGTAAGAGCTAGGCATAAGTACTATGCTCAGATTTGACGGATGAAGGGCTAATGATCCTGGGAGGCAAAGTATTGTGTGAAAATGACTTTTAAAAACACAGTTATGGGTCCCCAGTATTAGCAAAGTCTTCCAGCCTGGCAGGCTGAGAATTGTAGCCTCTTTACAAAATCAGCAATGTTCTTCTGGGTAAAGCCTGTGAAAACTTAGATACACTCTTCTATGCTTGTCTATGGTTCATATGATAGAGAAGATTAAATTAACTGGGACAGGCACTGTTTTGACACACCTACAATATCTATGTATACTACAATGTATGGTGGAAATTTTCAGGCAGTCTCTCATTGACTTGCCGATGTTTTCGCCTCTGGAGTGATAAAAAGCAGCCAGGGTACAGGCTAGTATCTTACCAAAAGATTTTGGAGAGTCCATCTTAGACACAGATCAACTGAGTAGGTCCATTCATTTGATTTTGTTTCTGGAGGCCCTTGTACCCCTATACTGTTTCACCAATAAAGTCCTTCTAAGATGAAAGGCTTGCTGCCTTCAAATTTCTGAAGGGTTGGCAGGGAATTCTCACTTTTATTTTTTGCAAGGCCAACAGAATTATTAACACTGAAGGTCATATTCTAAATAATTCCATCTGTGTTTGAATACATTTTCACATTAAATATCCTGTTACTTATCTGTCTGTCCAGTGCAGTTGAATTGGACTTGGTTTATTTAGCAGTGCTAGATGAAGTGGTGTGCTTAGAAAAAGTATAAAGAACAATGTATTTTCAATATCTTCTCACCACTTGTGGAGAGGAGTTGGAACTCCCCTTTACGCTTCTAATTCACCGTTTTTTTCAAGATTGGCAGTTTTGAAATTATTAATACTTGCTGGGATAGTGCAAGAAGCTTTATTCATTTTATTATTTCTTTCTTATTCATCTTGGACAGAGGATGTTGTTGTCACTTTGAGAACAGGTCTGAGTCATGCACAAATCCTCAGGATTTAGGAACTGCTCTTCATTTCATACAGTTATTCCTATTAATGATAGGAATGGGAGATTTTTGCCTTATTTGTTTAGGAAGCTGCATGGGAAGGACACACATAGCATCTCTAAGTCCTCTAAAACTAAGAAATCCCAGGAGTCATGTCTGAGGGAATGCAGTTAGAAAAAAAATGTCCAGGCCTTAGATCATAGATTCATAGATTCATAGATTAAGGGTCGGAA
>NW_017728992.1:33943524-33945062 GCF_001723915.1 Gavialis gangeticus
CTGGTCTACAGGCTGGATACAGGCCGGGATCCTCTCCGTGATCCAGGTCCTGCATTTTAAATGAATGGACATCATACACATACGACCCATGAAACAGAAATATCCATGCTGGACTTCATCCACAAAAAGCTCTCTGAGACCCAACTACAGTCAGGTAATGTGTGTTCATGCCTGTTCAAGTGTTCTTGGTTTTTTTCATAAGCTGGGTGAATATGAACACTAGAAAGGGTTATCCTTTATAATTTTTAAGTCTATCAGATATATTATTAGAAGCTGCATCCTCTTGAATATGGAATAGTCACTTGAATAATGTTCAGACACAAGACCTATGGTCAGCCCAGGAAGCCAAACTCTATGTACACATCTTGGAGATGAGGACCATTCATTGGTAATATCTTTTTTTTTTTTCTCTCCCTGTCCTGAATTCAAGTAATGATGCTCAATGTATAGCCACTACGTTTTACTTCAACAGGCAAGATGAGGTGAGATCCAGCTCTCTATACCAAGAAGTAATATGTAATTTTTGCATTTGTTGTAGTTTCTCTCAAAAGGTCCCTCTCTACATGTGCAGGTAGGTAAAGGCATGATGGGATCTAATGCATAATTCACACAATTGTGCCTCCTGCCATGACACATGTGCATGGCAAGAGGCATGATTGTGGGACCCTGTGTTAGATCCTATTGCACCTTATTGCTGGTGCAAGGGGAGCCTGATTCCAGTCACCCCCTGCATCGGAAAGAAGCAAGCTCCCACAAATGGGAGCCCCCTCAACTGAGGGGCTGCCACCCATGGAGATGCCCCATGCACCCCCTCAGGGCTGCGGGATTGTGGCTGTCATGGTCACTCAGGCTTGGAGGTGTGTGAAATCTCTGGGCCTGGGGAGTAGCACTAGACCTGATCCCTCAGGCCTAGTGATTTCACACACCCCCAGGGAAGCTATGTCGCCCAGCTGTGTCCTGGCACCCAGCATCCACAGCGGCTGGGACCACGTCAGCAGCTGCTGGAGCTGAGGTTCTCTTAGTTGTGGGACTCCCAGTCTTGGCTCAGTATGGTGCACCTGTGGTGCTGAGAGTCCCAACTGGGGGCCCCAGCTCATGGCGCTCCCAGCCCCAGAAGATACCCTGCTACACTTGCAAATTAAAGCTTGATAGGAATCAACTATAAAGTTAGTACATATTTTTAGGTGTAAAGTTTTAGCTGGTTGGAGCTTTTTATGGTGTGATGGTATTTTGCATGTGTAGTTGGTTTCCAGGTAATTGTACAATTAATCAGTAATGTGTAGACAGGGCCAGACTTTTATCACACATCACCTTATCTTACGTTTAACAAAAAACCCCTATGAAGAAAGATGTGGATATAAGTAGGTTCCTCCAATTCTCTCTCTCTCTCTTTCTCACTCTCTCTCTCTCTCTCTCTATATATGTATATATATATGATATATATATATCATTGGAGGAACCTAGCTATAGATATAGATATAGATCTGTCGATCTACACATACACACACACATTATATACATCTATATATATAGATATA
>NW_017728992.1:33950062-33988271 GCF_001723915.1 Gavialis gangeticus
TGTAAAGTTTTAGCTGGTTGGAGCTTTTTATGGTGTGATGGTATTTTGCATGTGTAGTTGGTTTCCAGGTAATTGTACAATTAATCAGTAATGTGTAGACAGGGCCAGACTTTTATCACACATCACCTTATCTTACGTTTAACAAAAAACCCCTATGAAGAAAGATGTGGATATAAGTAGGTTCCTCCAATTCTCTCTCTCTCTCTTTCTCACTCTCTCTCTCTCTCTCTCTATATATGTATATATATATGATATATATATATCATTGGAGGAACCTAGCTATAGATATAGATATAGATCTGTCGATCTACACATACACACACACATTATATACATCTATATATATAGATATAGATATATATGTGTATGTATATGTATGTGTGTGTGTGTGTGTGTGTGTGTGTATATCGTGTGTGTATATATATGTATATGTGTGTGTGTGTGATTGGCTCTTCCTTCAGGAGAGCAATATACCTGTTTCTTTAAAATAGTAGGATATTTACTTTTTAAAGCATCTTTGGTCATTGACAAACTTATGTTTAACTGTATTTACCATACCTGTCTTTTTAATGGGAAAAATTGAGAACATTGTGACAAAACATCTCCATCATTATCTGAAGTCATTTATTCATTATGATTTCCCTACTATGGAAGAGACTGGAATGACTTAGTTATGTTTGGCCTCTTTTTGGTAGTTGAATCAGGACCAAGTGACAATGGGAGATATTTAAAACAATGCATTGCTCTAAATAGCATTGAATATGTTGTGACGATAGACATTTTGTTTCAGCATGGACAGGCAAAGCTGTTTCATCTTGAATCAACTGATGACTGCAGGATAAAATTCAAGATTTCATAGCATTCCTTGTTGTTAATTATGCTCTAAATGTATACAAGTTTTAATGATGGAAAAGGATGACTGTGACTGTGAAGTCAATTAGGTGCTTTTTTGTGTGTGAGAAAATTTTACCCATGTACTTTTTTTTTAATTATAATTTTGGTAGATATAACTTCAACTTGTATGGTAAACTGAGTTGTTGCATCTTTAATTGTGGAATGACTGTGGTTATGTCCTAAATCAGTGGTGCTCAACCTTTGTTCTGTGGGCCCAATCAGATCCTCCATGCATCTGGAAATTTGGCAGCAGGAGAACCATGTTCAATGTTAATTGCTGTGCCTTCCAGAGCCACAGCAACTAATGTTGCCTCTGGTCCACATGCATGGGGAACCCTGCAAGCTGGATAATATGATCCCAGATGGTGGGCTATGCTACAGCCAGATCTGGTACGTGGGGCTGGGTCAGCACATGGCACTGCTCCTGGAGACCAAACATGACCCAACACTGGATCAAGCCTGCAGGCTAACTCCTCCCACAGAATCTGGCATATGGATCAGCCCAGCACCACTTATCTGACCCACAAAACCAGAAGGTTGATCACCACTGCTCAAACTGATGTAATAAACCAAAAGCTATATAAAAATAGAACTATTAAGATCACAAAGGCAGGAACTGAAAATTAGAAAATACCCAAGCTAAAATTGTTTCTAAAATCGTTAATTTCTCCCTTGTGTGTGAGTATTTTGTAATACCATCTTTACTTACATAACCATGATCTTTTTTTTAATTTCCTCCCCCTTGTCCCCAGGATCCCTTCCTAATTCAGTGAAAAATCAGCCAAGACTTCATTAATGATCAGCCATTCAGAGTTTTGAATTATCTTTGTTCACTGTGTGGCTCTAGGTCTTATTTACTTCACACTGTTCTAAAGCTGTTGTGGAGACAGAATTATTATTTTTCTCGTGGGTATTTTCTATGCCAGTCACCACTGTAGTACCTGAGGGGTATGCAAAAATTAATTAGTTTAAATTCACAAAACCCCTGTGGGGGTAAGGAAGGTTATTCATATTTTGGAGATGAAGAGTTAAGATGCTGTATTTGAAATGTGTAGCTCTGCATTTTTAAAGCGTTTTTTAGTAAAATATGGTAGTTTATGTATTCAGACAACATGTGCTCAAGCAAATTTCATGCGATAATTTCTTTTTAGAAGATAAACAATAAATCTTCAAAGATTTAATTCAATGATTTTTTAATGTTTGAGTGCCTGAGTTTACACCTTAATGATTTTTCTTTAATGGCAGGTTTTTGGTGGCTCTTTTTGTACGTAGGTGTATTATTTCTTAGGCTTTTTTTAAAAGTAAATTTAAAAAACCCACAGATTCTATCATGAGGCATTATATTGTTTCCCATACAGTTCATTAACATTGGTGTGGCATTTATATCCATGGCACAGACTACTTCCGCTTGAAGTAATGAAGTAACTGACAGTTGTAGTAGTTTGCCATTCACTGGGCAAACATGAGTTTTTTGTGCAGTAGATAATTAGATGTGCAGTAAACATCACATGTCTACATTAAACTAATTTACTCTGCAGCAGGATGCTATTTGTAAATGAAAGTACTATCTTGCTCTGGTGTAAAATACTCCACAGTAGCGTATGCATAGATGCTGCCCTGGCTGGCTGGGGCATGAGGGTGCTTCAGTGTGGGGACTGCCTCCCAGCTAGCCCCACACTGAAGCACCCTTGTGCCCAGCTGGACCCTCTACAGCATATTGAGCCATGGCCTCCAAGCTGGCAGGCTCACTCCCTGGGCCCCATTCCAGCTGGTGTGCTTTGACCCAGTTCAACACGCTATGCTTCATGTGTAAACATGCTGGGAGCAATAAATTCTGGCACTATAAGTACTGGAGTTTATTCAAGTGCATTAATATACACTTGTAGATGCACTCACTCTGTAATAGAGAGGGTTAAGATTGAAAAAAAAGGGGAAAAAAACAGTGTTGTGGCTTTCATGTAATTGCTAACAGCGGAGGAATAACAGGTTTCCCATTCTACAGTTAAGATGAGTATGCTCTAGGGCTGCTACCTACTATGTCTGATCTTTGATCCCTTCTGCTCCATCTACCCTAACTTGGCTCTGGTTCTATTTTTATCATCCCTATCTCATCACTTAATTCCCATTGCTTGACCGCTTATTTCCCAGGATTATTAAACAAGTCCTAGTCTTCTTGCTTAGTTTCTCCTCTAATCTGCCTCTTGTCAAAACTGGCCCAGTCCTCCTCCTACAACTTGTCATTCAATATCAGTTTCCCCTTAATTCAATCCCTGCTTCATCTTCTCAGTCTCTTTGCCTAGCAAGTCACATTTTTCCTCATAATCCATAGTCTTGTTGTATCTGTTTTCTCCTACCCTAGTTTTTCATTTCCTTTCTCAGCCAACCCTAGTCTTCACCTTCCCCCACCTCCTGTCACTCACCCTCCAACCTCAGAGGAGTCTCGAGACATTTTTCACATAAGCAAAGCAACTTTTTCTTCCTCCACAGCCTCATTGTCAAAAACATCTGGATGCTTTCAGCTGGCATTTTTGGGGGGAAAAAAAAGAGTCTTGAGCACACTTTGCAGGAAGACACTTCAGCTGAAATGGTTAACATATGGCAAACTTGTAAGCAACTAAAAATTAAATTTTTATAATAAGAAAAGTCAGATGATCTCAGTAATATATGGCACCACCAAGCCCACCTATAATTATCAGGCTTATTCTGATGAAGTTGGACTTAGATTGATAGTATTTTAGTTATGCTGGTTAGATATTATTGACACTGTGCTAGTGTTTTTTATTGAAGACACCATAGGTTAAGTTCTTTTAATAACAAAAATAAATGTTAACATTTATCATTTGCAATAAATCAACTATGAATAAGACTAACGATCTTCTATTCATGTACAGCAAGTATGAGGAATTTGAGGCTGAAAAGACATTTAAAGTTAGATTAAGGGAAAATTTCAGCCCACTCCTGTCAGTTCTGTATAAAAGTTATACAAGTAGGATGCTAATTTGCATAAACCTGAGACCAAATGAATGTGATAATTTGCATTAGTGGGGGGAATAGAAGGATCTTTATTTTATGTTCATGTTTTGACATCCATATTCTAGTCATGTCACTGTAATTATCGGAAAAATGTATCTAAGGGCTTTTCTGACTTCACCCAAATTGCTCCTTATATGAGAGTATATTAAAGGTGGGGGAGTTCCATTTTTTATTTAATATGTTTTAGAATTTATCTAGTAGCAATTGCCCATTTGAAATGTGTATTGCTAATTTCCCATTTTCATTAAGCTTTCTTTTTATGTTGCTTTTCATGACCTTTGTGTTTGAAAGACTGATAACGCTGAAAAATGATGCTTTTTTCATTTACAGAATAGATATGACAGAAAGTCCAGAATACTCACAATGCCTATCCAATGCACTTCAGCCCCAAGTAGAAGGGATCACATATGGAGGCAAACTCATTCATACTGTGGGCAGATGTTACAGATTTAGTGCTATAAATGACCTTGCAGCAACAAAGTAAGGTTACAGCTAGGCACACCATCTCTAGTACCACAAAAATGTCCCTGTTTTGGACAGAAACATTTCTGTAGTGCTACATTTTGTAGTTCCACCTGTAAAATGCCCTGTGCATCCGAGCACTACAGAGCATGTCTTAGTCCTTCAGCCTTCCAGAATTCATTGCTTGCTGCCCCACTGTCCACTTTGTAATTCAAGCTGAATCCCACTGCCCCATGGTGAGAAAGTTGAACTCACACATATGTGCTTCTGAAGTACAAAAGCACACGCAGGCCTCTCACCTGCTCAACACACAGGTTCAGGGTGACACCATGGCAGCAGGAAATTGCCTCCAAGGACCTATTAGGTCCTACTACAAAATGGTTTTAAATAAGCATGCAGTTACTATAAACTTGGGGGAGCCTTTATACTATCAGATGGGTGATCAGACTAGCCAACAGCAGGGATAGTGCAGAGTTACCAAAATCCAAAGTGTGCTTCATTCTACTCTGTATATAAATCAAGAATGCATCATTACATCTTAAAATTGACTGATTAATGATCTTTCTAACTACAACATTCGTGTCTGTTGTCCCAAGCTTATACCGGTGTTGAAGAATGTGAGCCACTCACAGTGGTCCATGAGGCACTACCGGTCAATAAAGAAGAATCCCTTGAGGTTAATGTATTCTAAGCTTCAGTGGGTGTAGCATAGGACGGACTGCGACTTCAGTCAATGGCTCTGGTTCTGTTGGGGAACATTGTCTGGTTGAATTGAGCAACAACCTCTCATTGGCTGGCAAGACAGATAAAGTGTGTTGCCAGCGGCCACCGAATTGCCAGACACATCTCCTGCATAGCAACTCCTGCCATGGATGTGCCAATGGTAAACTGGTTCTTGGGGGTTGTGAACTTCCATATGCTGATGGTGATGTACTTCTTTATGGTGACGGGTGCCATTGTGCCAGTTACCTATCACACAAGGATTTGGGCAACCTCAATGCAGATCTCCATGAATGTAGCCTGAAACATCCAGAAAATCTAATAGAACTGCTTGTCATCCCTGGTCCTCAGTATGATGTGCTGTGTTTGGTATTTATGCTCTGTGCCCAGAAGTGCTGGTACCTTGTCTGTACGAGATCTTGGTGCAGATCAGTTTCACTGGAATCCATATGGCATTGTCCTTAACAGTCACATGGAAAGCAGATATGCTGAAGGAGGACCTGGCATGTGTGTGTACACACAACTGGGGCTGAGGAGGGAGTGTTAGAAAGCGAAGTTGCTGGCAGAGAGCCAAGTGAGCAGGACAGGCAGGAAGAATATTTATGAGCTCCTAGCCATGCATGCTACAAAGGGTTTTAACTCAAAACATAGCCTAACTTTAACAATGATTTAGCATTCCCTAAAGTTAGCAGATGCTAACTGTAACATGCAAGCATGCCCTGTTGTCTGTTGCTTTGACTGTTTGATAGTTTTCTAATGAAGATGAGATAGAGACCACTAAACCTATTTAATTGGCATTACACAGCCTTATAATGACCCAAATGCTTGTCATTTAGTTCTACATTAAACGAAAATCTTTTTTTCTATACACATAGCCATACATACATACATAGTATAATTTAGTCATTGCTGTTGGTAGCTGAATGTCTTTCAAAATAATCATATAGATAAATAAGTAATTCTCAGTTCTTCCTAGACTGCAGGCACCAGATTAATGTTAGGGAATATCAATGTAAAGAATCCACTCCAAGAAGTGGGTTTATTTTTCTCTGAAAGAATTGAGAGGGCTGATTATGTTAAAAGAACATTATTCGGCTGCAAAGCCAAGTACTGAGAAGTTAGAAACTGTTTAGAATTAAGGCTGCCTGTTTAATTTGGCCTCCTTTTGTATATACATCATAATGCAGTTTTTAGTTACATACTTTTTTTCCCATGGCATTTAAATGAATAATCACGAGAACATCATTTCAATCCACTTCTTCATTTACTACACATTTTCCAGTTTATGCAACAAATACTGCAGCAAACCTAAAAATAACAGCATCCTTTATTATGCAACCCAGATTTAGTGCATGATCTTAAAACTAAATCATTTAGAAGGATGTCTATGCACATAGGGGCAAAATTAAGGTTACATAGGCAACCTGATTTCCAGTGTTTCCTAACTTTTATGCACTTGGCTTTGCCACCTTAATTGTGTATGTGTGTGTGTGCTTGTGTGTGTTTACTTCATAGTCTCATTCTGAGTAATATAAATGTTAAGTAGGATGTGAAGGAGCGTTGATTTAATCCCTGTTGGCCTTTTCATAGATTAAGTCGAGGCAAAGAAGCACATAGTCATGAGAACTCCGTGTGTTGCCCATTTTCTCAGGAAAGAAGTGCTTTCAGAGCTCCAGCTGAAGTCAGTTGAACCTCCCATCTTGGATGTTAATAGTTTTATATGTGAAAAAGGTTGCACTTCAGGTGACTACATCTCCAGTCAGTGAACCACATCCGGTTTTTTTAAAGAATGACCTGAGATAGACACAATCCTTCTAGGACCACCATGGAAGAAAGGTGGCTGCATCATTTCTGCAGAGAGTGCAGTGTGCATTAAGTTCAGCTGCTTAGGATACTGAGGGTGGGACTCAGAGACCTACCCTTTCCTTAACCTGGAGAAGCAATGCCAGCAGTGACACTAGCTTGAACCAGTCCATGGCTGCACAATGACCATCATTGTACTCAGCCATGTACAGATGTACAAGAAGGTGGTGGCTTGTTCTATTTTTCTTCCTTTACATTTGTTGTGCAGCTCCACAGAGAAAGGTATTGCTGAATCTTGATTACTTTTATAAGAACCCTTCTTCAGATACTGTAACTGAGGTTCAGAAAACAACCTGTATGAGGCCCCTCTCCCATTTTTCAGGCTCATTTATGGTGAGGCTGCTCAGGTCAATTCTGTGGGAAGATGATGCAGGAAAGGTTCCTATGTATCTTTGGCATAATTGTGCATAGTTTCTGTCAAGAGTTTCTCTGCTGGAACTGTCATCTTAAAAGGTTACTGTGACATTTCCAAATTTCCTATTTCTAATATGAATAAAACACATTTGTTCCATAAATATCAATGTATAGAGCTGATTACTGAAAGCTAAAATTTTATAATTTTTGAACTGTATTGCTAAGAATACTTTTCTCATGTCAGGTCTAAATGTATAACTAAAAAATAAAGCAGTCAAATCCAGATTGCTTTAAAACCCAGGCCTTCTGCATTTAACCACAGTGATTTATTTTTCAACTTGACCTTCCAAACTTCTGAGAGAAATTTTGAAGCAAACTTTTGCTCTTTGTTTTATTGCTGTTTCAGTGAGTCAGTAAAGATACCATGAAGGAACCCAAAATACAAAGCCAAAGGAGTCAAGTTTACATGGTGTGGAGGGAAGCATAAATGTATGTAAATAGGCTTCCCTACATCAGGTAGCAATATCCAGTGCTCTGTACACCAAAGGTAAAATAACTTCTGTTAATGTGTTGCGAGTAGCAGACTTTTTACAATTCCTTAGTGTGAAACTGTCACCCTCTTCTTAGGTACTTTCATTAGCAGTCAAATAGTTTTTAAAAAGTGATATTTAAATTATTATTAGGTTTTTGAGCTAGCAGTACCTTGGAAGTATCAGTTCATTGATTTACAGCTTATTCACCTGTTTGGGAGATAACACTATGGCTAGGTATAGACATTCAAAAAGCCCAAGGCAGAATTGATCTAAGTTACTCTGTGTTCTGTAAGTGGCATAGTTCAGATTGCTAATGAACAGAACACATCTTTGCTTTTTGTTATGTGGGGAGGGGGGACTAATTTTTGACCGGATTATGCCATTTTTAAATCAGTGTGCTGAACTTCTGTTCTGTTATGCATAAAGACTGGTTTTATGTGCCAAACTTCTGTTCTGTTATGGGTATATACTAGTATCCAATCACTTATACTGGTAAAAATGTAATGTCTGCACTTGGCCTTTAGTTACAACTCTGTGGCTATAAGTTACTGGAGGCATGGTCAGCTACAGTTATTAGAGGTAACTTTGCTTGATTTGAGTCTACAGAGAAGGTATTCTGTCATTACAATTATGTTTTGTATTTATGCTTATTTTTCTGCCTGATACTGCTTTTGCATGTACATTCTAGGAAGCTATTCCATAATTTTTAGCAGAAGATGCCAGTACCAAGAATTTTGAAGAACACTGCTCCCCTAACTTGTGTGCCCAAACTTTTTGCCCCATGGGCTCAATGGACAATGCCTGCTCTGTCTGCAGGCTGGATTCGGCTGATGACCTGAGCCCACTCTGGCAATGTGGGGCAGGGGAAGGGGAAAGGGGTGTGCATCCTGGCTCAATACTGCTGTGTGTGTGTGTGGGGGGTACCCTGGGCCCAATCTGGCCATGTGGGGTTTAGTCATTTGGCAGGGGGGGAAAGGGGTGGAAATAGGGCAGTTAAATAAATTGCCACCACTCTCTCACCACCAAATTTTCCATCACATGAAAAGATCTTCAGGCTGGATGCCATGGCTACATGGGCCAGATTTGACCTATGGGCCTGGGGCTGAGTTCTCCTGGATTAGAGGATTTATTTGAAAAGATGCCAAACTCTTTGTTTTGGGATCACAGTTACATTTTCATAATCATGAAGAGTGCCATGTCACTTCAGAATGCTGTGTCTTCTATCTTAGCTAATTGTGTGCTTCGTACCCTTTAAGGCCCCAGAGCAGAAATGCCAAAGTAGCATGTGAAAGAAAGAGCTAGAGGATAATGATGAAACAAATATGAAACAAAATGTGAACTGGTCAGACTGGGGCATCCCAAGCTTTACCTCTTATGGCAAGAAAATTGTGGCTGTCTTGATTTAGAGTAAATAACTGAAACACCTGCAGATGATGAAGCCCACTTGTGATAATCTGTGTGTGAAGCTGGCAGCAGCCTTAAACTTTTGTGAAAGCTAATGTTCCTGTGAACAAGCAGGTTGCCATAGCAGTCTGGAAAGTGACCAAGAACACAGACTATTTGCTTTTTCAAGAACTCTTTGGCATGGTGAAGTTCACAGTGTGAGATGCATGAGAGATGTGTGCACTGCATAAAAGTATTTCTGTTCACCAATGTTTTCAAAAGTGTCAGTTTTTCTGCAGTAATATATTTTTTAAAATAATCGTAACTTCTAAAACTGGTTGTAAAGATATTTATTCAACTTTGTTTCAGTTCTTGGCTTTGCTCAACATCCTGTTATTCTACAGCTGTAGGTCACACTGCTATATGTTCATGCAGACTGGGGTGGATCTTGGAGGATGTTTTGTAGATACAAATGTTAGGTTGCCAAGCACAACTGATGAGACAAGAATATTAAATAGTTTCAATTTGTATAGGACGGGAGACCTTTCTCAAGGCAGCAAGGATATAACAAGAGCTTGGGGAACATTTTTGCATACACATGCACAGCTCCACATGAAACACAATTTGAATTTTCTTTTTCTTTTTGTAGAAAGTATTTTTTTAATTAAGCCATTCCATTTGTATCCAAAATATTGGTGACTTTTTAAACAAAAATGGTGATGCTCGAAGAAAACATAGACTGTTAGTCAAAATGACTTTTTGTTTTGTTTCACTGGGGGGAGGGGTCTCTTTGCCATGGTTTGGGTTGGGGGTTGTGCATGTTGTTTTATATTGATAGCCGATGGCCCAGCTTAAAATAACATGGTGGAATGTTCTCAAAATCAGGGTATTTTTCTATTTCAAAATGTTTAGGTTTTAACAACAATACATTTTATTTTAAAATGAAATAAATTATTTTTAAAATGAGGTAGAAAGATCTTAGATGAAAAATAATTTAATTCTAAAGAAGTGCAAAATTTTGTATGTTATTATTTGTATGCATCTGCCTACCATTCCATGTCCCATTCCTAAAGATCTTGATCAAGGTTCTTTGCCTACAGTTTCAGTCATACTAGAATGGCAGTCATACTTTACTTCCACTGAGCAAAATGACACTGACCAATGCACATTCCTACAGCCATTTCTTCTTCAGTGATTGTCCATAATATTTATGAACTGAATAGAGATAGAAGGGATACTGAAGCTGGAAACAGTCATTCTGTTAAGCCCATTATGAGTTATGATCTTTTAAAGCCAGGATCATTGTTATAAAGGAGAAATATCAACATATCTCTTTTCTGATATTCTTTTGCTGATATTCTTTTGTCATGTAACCTTTACTAATTTGCCTTTGTAAAGCTTATTGATTTATAAATATTTAAAATGAAGTGTTTAATTATTTCCATACCTTAGAGATATTCAGAGGAATGTTGTCTATTCCTTTAACACCTTACCAGAATAAAAGAAAAGGTCAAATGAGTTCACAAACCACAGTCCGAGGCAAAAAGTCCAGCCACACTACTTACTTTTAAAGTACCCTGCTTCTATATGTAGGAGATCATGATTACTGGGGGAATGTGCAGAAAAGTTACTAGCACATAGACTAAAAAATAAATCCAACCATAATAAAATATCAAATATAAGAGACTGTGGAATATGCATACAACAGAAGGACAAATCAACCAACAGTTCAGTCAGTTGTATTCTAATTTGTACACCAAGGATATGTCCAGGCAGGCAGGCATGTGTGGTTTGTGGCACCAGAAACTGCATGCATTGCAAGTTAAACTGTGCGTGGCACTGATCATTTGCAGCATGGGAGTAAATTTTGCTACTGGGATTTTCCGGTAGCAAAAAAGAAAAATCCAAGAAAAAAAAGTGGACCATGAATGTGAAAATAGTGTGCTCTGGGACAAATGCAGAGACACAGGAGGAGGCAGCCCAAGGCTGCCTGCTCCCCTGTCTTCACATGCAACTCCCTGGCTGACTGGGGTGCAGGTTTCCTCAGCATGGGTATGATGACTTAGCCCCACACTGTGGCACCCTGTGCTGCAGTCAGCCCCCACTGCAACATATGGACCTGGGAGGAGCTGGACACAGACTGCAATAAAGGGCAAATGTAGGGGTGTGCACTGCGGTACAAAGTAGTGGCACAAATATGTGCTGCTGCAAGTACATGCCCCTTCTCATTTTGATGTGGTCCAAGAATCTGAATGTTATAGTGAAGAAACAAACTCCTGAACATTATACCCATGCAATAAATTTCAAAGATGGAGAAGGAAACTTTACCAGTTCCTTTATTTATAGATTAAATAACTTTTGGTTTAAAGGACATGAGCAGTAATAAATCTCCATGCAGTGATGAATTTCCTATGAAGTTTATAAAAAAGTAAAAGTATTTTGTTATCTCAATTACTAAATATATATAATAAAGTAAAAATCAAGGTCACTAACAACCACTTTAGGTGAAGCTCTTATTTCTGTAATTCCTAAACCAGGCAAGGATTTTGTGAATTGTTCTAAATAGACCAATTTCTTTAATGAACCCTAACTAAAACTGTATCACACAGATTGGAACAGGTCATCCCTAAGTTTATTCACAAAAATAAAGTAGGATTTATCAAAAAGGCACATTATGTATGTCATGTTATTTGTACGTAGCAGCAGCACACAATTCTAAAGTCCGTATGCCTCTTTTAGTATTTGATTTAGAGAAAGATTTGTTTGTGTTTCTTGAAAGTAACTTTGTATATTGAACAGATGGGATTTGGTAAAGAATTCATGAAGTTGATAAAATTGCTTTATACAAATCCCATTTCAAGAGTTGTGACCAATAATATGTTATTATGCAATCTATTTCTCTTGTAAAGAGGAACTTGACGAGGTTGTCCATTATCCCCCCATCTGTTTGATTTAGCATTAGGACCACAGGCTACAACTAGAAGGAATAAGTGTGATATAAAAGGAATTAAGGTAGGAGATAGTGAACACAGAATCCTGTTGTATGCAAATGATGTATTAATAGTTCTGTCACCGCCTGAGAGATCATTTCCTGCCCTCTTATAATTAATTAATAATTTTAGCAATCTCTCTGGTTATAAAATTAATTGGACTAAGTCTGAGTTCCTTGGACTAAATAAGTATGCCACAAAGGGTACGTTTAGCAAATGGAAATTTCACTGGCAAGCAGCACATATAATTTATTTGAGTTTTAAAAAAGCCAAGAATGTTAATGTTATTTTCTACCAAAATGTTCAGAAGATTCTTAGTGTTATATTACAGGAACTGAATAAATGGAGCAGTTTGGTAATATCCTTGTGGGGGGCATGTTCATATTTTGAAAATGAATGTCTTGACTTTTCTAATTTACCTGTTACATAACCTACAAACTGTAATTTCCTAATCCTATTTTATTAAAAGCAACCACATGCTCTATAGATTTCTGTGGAGAGAGGACATAAGTACTCAACTTTCATCAAAAAAGATGCAACTACTAGTTGAAATGTGTGGTGCTCATCTTCCAAACCTTGGGAAATCTCACACTGGCATCTTAGTAAATCAGACTGCATACTGGATTCCTAATGTAACTGATAGCTCTCCTGTATGGGTAGATGCCAAACAGGCACTAAATTTTTCCCCTTTCTTTTTTAACCAGCATAAGCTCAATTTATCATCTTTATAACTTTCTAACTCTTATATTTTTTGCAGCCTAACAAGCTTGGAAGAATTGGACAAATGTACTAAAGTTTCATCCTTTGTTACATCAGAAGGCCTCTTTTGGGGCAATCTCTTTGTGAAATGTAGGTCCCAAAAATGGATGTGCAGAAAGCAGATGGATAAGGTTATTATGCATGTAGAACAGCTCCTAGAAGAAAATGGTATTAACTCCTTTTTATTTATGTGATGAATTTGACCTTCCAATCAACTGAATGGCAATATATGTGGTTGCGTCAAATATTAGGCAATCATATGGATCTAAGGCTTTAGATACAACAAATACCACAAATACATTATTTTTTGCCTTGCAATCTGCTTCTCTTCCCCCTCCTCTGCCATCATTCTATGAATATATATTGTCACA
This sequence comes from Gavialis gangeticus, assembly GCF_001723915.1. Lineage (NCBI taxonomy): Eukaryota > Metazoa > Chordata > Crocodylia > Gavialidae > Gavialis > Gavialis gangeticus. The sequence continues at coordinate 33,963,425 of NW_017728992.1, forward strand.
TAGCAGGACTGATAGAGACCATTTAAGACAGAAATCAAATGAAAGACCAAAGTATCCAGATGACCAGCGGAAATCAGCAATTCACAATATCCAAACATCAACGATCAGTCTTGGACTTTATCTTACACAACAAAAGATCATTTTTGTCTGTACCGGGCTCCCTCTCAGCTTAAAAAACATTAATTATACTGCCAAGAGATAAATGTTGGGGATGGGTTGCTTTGCAGACAATGCTTGGTCACGTTTTGGTCATGCCCAGTTATCAATTGTTTTTGGAAAGAAAGTATAACTAGAATAAACATGGTTTTCAAACACAGCAGTGATACCTTTGGCAAATGTGTGTGTTCTTGAGTATATTACTAAGGAATTCCAACTGTATGCTTCCAAGATGGCACTCTTAAGGCACTTTTACATGTGCTTCAGTGTGTGTGTGTGGGGGGGGTATATTTTAATTAGAACAACGCAGAGAGCTGCTCCAATTAAAGCATTATTGCATCTCATGTATCAGCATTTCCACACCTAAAAATGGTGGTGGGGGTGCTTGAACTAAAGCTCAGTCAATAAGCTTTGATACAAGTGCCTCTGCTACCATGTTCAAGTGTGGGGATACACAGGAGGCTGTTAGAAAGTGGAAATTGTATGGCAACTGGAATTCAAGGGTATTGGAGCAGCCTCTACACTCATGTATAGGCACCCTTAGAGTGGGCCTTATTAGTGACACAGAGCAAGACTACACATGCATTAATGTGCTTTAGCTAATGCACATTAAATCTAGTACCTCCATTGTGAGGTACTAGGAACATGTACATTAGCCTGTCTTAATGTGCATTAACTAAAGAGCATGGGGCACCTATACATATGATAGAGCTCTGCTCCCACACATACTAATTAGCACACCTCAGAGCAGACTTAATTGAGTTTGCTGCAACTCTGCTGGAGTGTGCTAATTAGCACACTCCAGAAACCTCTGCATCACATATATTCAGTGTCCCTGCATTTCAAAATGGTGGTGGAGGTGCCTTAGCTAAGGCTTATTGAACGAGCTTTAGTTAAAGTGCCCCCCGCCCCCAATTTTTAAAGCATGGGATACTGAATACATGTGACACTGTAGGCACTTTAATTAGAGAGGCTCTCACAGATGTTCTGATTAAAGTGATTCCCCCCACCCTGGAGCACATGTATAGATGTCCATGGTTTTTAAGTGACACCTAATGAGCATTAAGCTATTTTATTGCGTATTAACTAAAGAGCACATTTTTAAAGTGACACTTTGATGTGCATTTAAATAGGCCAATGCACATTAAAGTGCAAATATAGACACACCTACACAAGGTTATATTGCTGCATTAGAAGAGTAACATGTCTCCAAAGGACAAAATTTGGAACGATGAGTTGGCATAGCTGGCATTTATGGAGAGAAATGTTTATCAGGCTTAACTGCTATAAAAAGTTTACTGTAATTTGGAAAGAAAGTTTAGATTATTTTGGTAATTAAAAAAATCAGTTCTTGCACACTTATCTTTTCTTCTTCTATTCCTCTCTCTTCCTCCCCTTTTTTCTTTTCCCCTTGATTACTTGCTATAACAGATATTCAGGTAGTTCATAGTTTATATATATAGTTGATATATACACATTTGTTTAGTATAAAAAATTAATAAAAACATGAAGAAGAGTTCATGATTATCACAAGAAACAGAGATCACAGCACAGCAGCTGTATAACCACTGTTAAAGATTCTGTACAACCACTGTTAAAGATTATGCAATTGTCATGGTAGATGATAGCTTTAAAAAGCGATTTGAAAGAGGATAGTTCAGCTGATTTACAGATTCTACTTGAATTTTGCATGATAGCACAAGAGAAAATGGAAAGATGTCTGTGAAAAAAGACTAGCATCATTGTTGGAATAGAGATGAGCTTTAGTGTGTTTGGTTTTCTATGCACAGCTACATGAATTTTGTCAAATGTGATTGTGTTTGATTAAACATTGCTATGGCAATTACTAGTTTCTTACTTTCTTCTGCATGTATTTTGGCTATATTATAAGCCTGGCTTATTGAGTGATCCAATGCCTATTTTCACTATGCTGGGAGTTGATTTTACTTGCATAACTCCCATTCAATAAGATTATAGTGTTGAGATTGTAATATGCATGTTTTTAATTTTACCTGAAGTATCAAGGAAAAAAAAAGGATATGATTATCTTCACTTGATAATATCATAGTTGAACAAGGTTGTCTTCATATGAAAGTAATAGGTCACATTTATTATGAATCATCAATCAAATGATGGGAATACTTATACTTTCTTTAAAAAATTCATAAGATTTAAGTAATATTGGAAAGCAGATATTTTTAATAGCTATGTTCTGTAGCCTCCACAATAGAGTTATGACTAATATGCTTCCTGTCAAGCACTAGCAGTATATTAAATCTTTTCTTTTATGTGTTCATGTGTGCATAGTTGCATGGCTATTATCAAACATTACTATTTAATTCTCTACTCCATATATTTTGGTATTCAACAACTGTGTTACGGTTTTCATTAAGGGACATGTTTTCAATTTGTATGCATTGACAGAGGAAACAAATCATGACATGGATATCAAAATATTTTAGATTTTTGTTAATTCATGTCTGATGAGTTTAAAGAGGGATCTGGGATTTATTGTTTACTAAAAAAATGCTGGGTTTCCCTCTCATGAGCTGCATGTATAAGTGATAGATGGATTTACACAACCATAAGTCTCACTTTTCATGGAGACAGCAAGAATCTGCAGTTTTAGAGAAGTTCTACATGCTTCATTTACACATCTTCATTTCCTCTATGGACTAGTGTGTATGTATTGCACTCATGTCATTAACTACAGACTTGTTGGTATCAATTTTGCTGTAGATGGAATTCAGCCTTTTGACTACTTTTTGCTGTAGATGGAATTTAGCCTTTTGGCTACTTTTGTGTTTGTAGCAATTTGAAATTAAATTTATGGTGTCTTTCTTGCCATTACAGGACAATCTTCATTTGTTAAAATTTATAAAATGTTTTCCCTTAAAAATATTTTAGGAACCTCAGATTGCATTTTTGCATTAGATTACATGGAATTTGTTTACCTGAGCCAGGAAGGGCACCATAATCCATGTGCCCCTATTCTATTCTCTAATCACTTAAGTGTTTTTCATTATAATATGATAGCTTCTGAGGATACATGTACCCTCTAAAAAGTACAAAGAACTCAGCTGAAGCATGCTTGTAATGTTGGTGATAATGCCCCTGCTCTGTAGACAGAGGACATTTTCAGTTTTGTCAATATGTCTCCTTTTAAGATCAATATCCTATTTGCAATGAGTTACAGTCTAATGAGCTATGTAGCTTTACCATTAATTAAGTAAATTGCTTTATTAAAGAAGAAAGGAGTTTTTAAAACAAATCTTTACATATTGGCCATTTTGATTCCACTGAATTTAATGGGATGCTGCATGAACACAGGGATTTATACTAACGTATCCTGAGGAAGAATTGGGGCCTAATATCTCTCAGATTCTATTCTGAAGTTTGGTAGGACTGTTCCGTTCATGTAATTTAGAACTAAGTTATGCATGTCAGATGTAACATTGGCCACTATTTCCTGGACAAAACTAACGAGCAAATTTTGCCAATAGGTGTGGCTCCCGTTCTTATTTCTGGTTAATAAGACATTCACTTAAGATCAAACAAATACATAAATCCCGTAATCTGGCATCTCCTTTTCTCTGTAAACACAAGTATCTTAAAATGTTGGTGAACCTTTGTTAATATTATATGAAAGGGATAGAATAAAGCAATACTGTCCCAAACTCTCTACAAGCTTGAGTTTGGAACCCCTTCCACTGGCGATCCATTGTTTCATTTCCCAGAACATCCAGGCAGGAAACAATGTAGTTGTAAAAACTGGTTTATTTCTTAAAAATAAATACAAAAATATAAATATAAAACATTGGCAGATAGAATTTGATGAAATGAAGTTGCACAAACTTTTTTTTTAAACCAGCTGCATATCACACTTATTAACACCACATGTACATTTTGTTTGAATTTTAATGTACAGAACCAGGATATATTATTTTTCTTCTTTGCCTTCTTAAAAGCTGCACTTGCAAGGGTAAGACATGTACCTAACAGAAGCGGCTTGTACATGAGGTTGCTTAAGGGGAGTATCACCCTGTTCAAAATTCTGAAAGTACGGTATCTTTTACTTACTAAAATGGACAACACTGAATTTCCATAGCTTTGGCTCTTGGAATGTGATTAAATAAAATGCTGTATATATTCCATGTGACATCCTACTAGAAAGAATAAATGACATTAATGAACAACTGAAATCAATATTAAAAAGAAAACCATTGTGCTGAGTGGCAGGAAAATCTTCCTGATCGTTAAATATTGTTGAGTGGAGAAGGTGTCTGTAAGGTTACTTCCTCTTAAATGAACCAAAACCATATTGTATCATAGGTTAAGAAGTGTCTTTGTCACTTTCTCCTCCACCATACATTTCAGCTAGCTTATTAAACCGAGGGCCCCATTCTCTGAGGTAATCATAGTTTTGGTCTCCTTCAGTAGTACCAGATTCTAATGAACTCAAGGATTCAGCTATTGAATCATTTCCTTCATAGGCGTATGTTGCAAGTGAGTCATACGGTGGTGCAGAGGGATCAATATCATGCTCTTTTAGCCTTTGGTTAATGAAATCTCGGACATCTGTATTATCTGGGGCTGAAGGAGTCCTCCGTGGTATAAATAATGTTTCAGGGATAATATCCCGTCGAAGCTTCTTATCTTCAATAGCTGCAGGATTCCTCAGTGTGCCAATATCAAAGGCTTGGGTGTCTTCCTCTCCACCACCTTCATCATTATAACTCACAATGTTGTCTCTGATGTCTTCTTTAGACAGGATCAGAGGCTCTTTCTTTCGCTGCCTCTTCAGAGCAGCAAACAGCACCACTATAACTTAAAAAAAATAGAACAGATAAACCAAAGACCTCAGTTTAACAAATTCTCAGTGGCAAGTTTAACAAACACAACAGATTGACTGTAATGTCTCAATTCTGATTTTTGAGTCGTGGATACAAATAAAATCCTCCTTTGATGATTGACAAAACATTATTTTGCACACTTACAGTACTTACTGTAGTATGGAACAACTGGCGTCTCTACATAGTAAATTACGTACTTTCAGTAAAAGGCCTTTTTAAAATACCTTGTGTAACTTTGGCTAGGGAATTTGTATGATTTGACAGTGGTCATGTCTACTTTGAAGGTAAAGGATGTTACCTCCCTTCTCCCACATGACTTTGAAGTATAATGCTGTCTGTTATATGTCTGGTGACAGATGTACCAGTTTCCAGGGGCAATCTGCCTTCCTGCATGGAGGGAAGAGCTCATGTCTGTGTGTGCTGTTAGTATGTAGCAGCTAGTCTGTCAACTGTTTATTCTTCTTTTGTCATATAAGTCATACAAGTCACAAAGTTAGTTAATTTCCCTCAACAATAAACCACCTACTAAATAAACCTACTTTTTGTAAAAGTGAGAGAACTAACAGTGAAAAACATTTTTCCCCTTATACTTCTTTTAATGTTTTCCAGTTAGAATAAAGGGATCTTCTGGGGAAAGAGAGTACTTGCATAGCATTATCACAAAAAGAAGGTAAATTAAACTGGTAGAGTCTTTCCCACTATGTATGAATGGAAGATGGAAGATGAACAGGTGAACTTTTTTGTTGAAGAGACATCCAGCATCCAGACTGTAAGGTGCAGATTGTGTAAACCTGGATGAAGTATCTTCCCCGCTATTCTGATAGAAGTAAAGATGCAGCAATCAAGTCTTGTAAAAAAATGTACCTCACTGCTACAATGCGGAGGCCTGGGAAACTGATCTGTCTCATGCCAGCTGGGCTGAGAAGAACTAGTTATGCAGTCATCTCTCTCTCCTGTGCAGCACTTCTGTGGCATTAAAAGAGTCAGTGGGAAGGTAAAGGTCTGCCTGACTATGGGATGAAGAGAGCATCGTACATGATTATAGCTTGAGTCTTCCCCTAGACTCTTAGGCCCCCTCTACATATACAAGTAAAGGCATGATAGGATCTAATGCACAATTCACACAAGAGTGCTTCTTGCCACGCCATACGTTAAGAACCCATCGTGTCTTATTGCCAGTGCAAAGGGAGTCCAATGCCAAGCTCTACATGCACCAGTAAGAGGCAAGCTCCCATGACTGGGAACCATCTGCACCCTAGTTGAGGGGCTCAACTAGAAGATTACAGCAATCTTCTAGTTCTGGGTTTTTTTTCCACACCCCCACGGTGAGGGAATAATCCCTACGGTGATCCTCTGGCCCCAGGAGTTTCCAGTACCCCAGATACTCCTAGGTACCTGGGTGCCTGAAACCCCTTGACCCTGGGAATTGGGGCTGCCATAATCTCTAGGACTCAGGGGTTTTATGCTGGATATGGTTCAGGGAGCTGGGACCCCCCCAGCCACAGCATGTAGCTGACTTCAGGTAATTGCACAATTAACCAGCTAACTGTACAATACCCATAATGTATACAGGGGGCCTCAGTGAATCAAGAGGTAAATGGATAGCTTCAGTCAGAGGAAATAATCTGAAGGTTAAGTTCTTTGGTGATATAAAAAGAGATACTTGCTGAGACTCTCCACTTGTGTTTGCTGGAGTCCTGGAAGGTTTATGGCTGGGAAATGTTTCTAGTGACAGATGTACCAGCTCTAGAGGAAGACTGCCTTCATGTATGGAGGAGGAAAGAAGAGAAGCTTATGCCCGTTTGTCAATATGTAAGGTTGTTACGGTGTTACAAGAATCAATAGTGATACTGGGCAGTATGCTTTAGGGATGTCTGAGAAGCACTGTGAACTGCCCTGAGCTCCATGTTGATAAGTAACTTTGCTTCCTTGGAAGAAAAAAAGTGAGCTTGCATTCAGATGTAATCTCCACATAGAAGATACATTACCAGAATGATTGTTGGGAAAATTGAGGGAAAAAACAGAACCACTTTGCAGAAACTTACTGGATCTTTTTACCAAGTGACAGAGGATCTGATCAGCTTGGTAACAACTACCTCCAGAGCTAGGGGATTTCTTCTAGGCTTATGCATGGCTCATAACCATGACTGCATGCTTCTAAGGTATTTTCTAGTGTGCAGGAGGCATTTTTTCCTAGGCTGAATAAGACATGGTCTAATTGTGATAGGATTATCTTCATTCTATGCAATACGCTCCAGTAAAGTCTGAAACTAGTTAAAGTCTGCTGAAAAATTCTAAACTATCCATTTAAACTCCAAACTACAACTAGGTTTGACTTTTTGGGTGTTCACTATGAGGGCCTGCACATGGATCTGATGGAAAATGTTTTGGAGAGTTTCTGCTACCTGCTAGGCAGAGCTGCCCTTCACTAGCCACTCATAATGGTAAAGGTAAGCCCTGGTGTTTCTTATGAGTTGGTGTAACAAGGAACCCTGGCCCTGTTACTAGAAAGTGGGGCAGCCCCTTTAAGGGCAGCATTTTTAGAGCACAACCAGTTGGCAGAGCAGCTGACTGGGGGATCACATTACTGGGAGAGGACTCAGGCCAGAGCTGTATAAGCCCTGGGGTTGAACCACCTGGAGTGAGGGGGCCAGCCCTGAGAGTTGTGGAGTCCAGCTTCCTTGGGATCCTGAATGCCCAAGGAAGCTGGAGAAAACAGCTCTGCAGCCTGGGGAACAAGACAGAGCAAACTGGGGAGAGAAAGAGATGCTTGGTAAGTGGGCCTGGAGCCGTTATTTTTCTTCTTTTGTTATAGCTCGGGGCTTAGTGTTTACATTGCAATTTATATTGGTGGTTTAAACTGAGACTCTAAGGAGTGGTTTTAGTATCTCCAGGGGTGCGTGCTTGTTTTGAGCCCTGCTGGTGCAGGCTTAAGGCAAAGAGCTGGACTGGGGCCCAGCCAGAGTAGAGGGGTGGAAGCAGGGAAGACTAAAACCCCAACAAAAATGGAAAAGAAAGGCCAGGAGTGGCCTGGAGATACCGAGACAAGGGTCCCACCTGACCGGAGATTTGAAATCTGGGAGGCATGGGGTGTAGGGAAGGTATGGAGCTATGCAATTAGCCCTTAAGGCAAGAGATCCACATGTCTAGGTATTCCCTGTAATAAGACCAGACTGAGAAGCCCTGGGGAAGTCTCCCCTTGAGAACCAAAAGAAACATCAACACATGGTGGGTGAGTAAAGGGAAGATTGTTCCCAGGGTGAACAAGGAAAAGGGAGATTTTGTGGGCCTCCAGGGGCTTGCAACTACTCTGCGATGGTGCCCTGTTACAGGTGGGTTACCCATACTGTGAAGATCCCAGTGAAGGTTCAAGGGTTTGAGTAATCCAAGCTACTTTGGTTGTGGTCTCTCAAAGGAAGAAATAAAAAGGAAAGTGGAACTTCAGAGTGCAGACTGCCTGCCTTAACCACTCCATCAAAATGTAAGTCTGTTGCCCCAAAAAAGAATGAGCTAAAGAGGCTGCCAATGAAAGATACTTCTTCTTTAGACACTCAAGTGCTTCCTTGACAGCTCTGGCCAGTGGCATGTGAAAGGCAGAGCAGATGCCTTTCTGGTTAGGATAAGGTTAGTACTTCTGCCTCATGGTTTAGCACTACATACATTCTCAAAGACGATAGGATGGCTATTGAGAGGGTGAAAATTCTCACCATTTCAAAATTTTGTGCCTTCAAAAGGAAGATGCTTTACTAGACTATGCACTTCCCTAGGAAAACCAGATCCCTGTAACCAGGAGCACTCTCTCAATGACAGCAATCACAGTTACTGATAAAGATTCAGTGTCAGCGGTACAATTTAGTTAATAAATTCTAAAATCATACCAGGCTAACAAGGTGTGGTAGCTGAATATTCAGAACTGTAAACTAGTAAAGAAATAAGACTTCTTCCTCATCAAATCCAATCTCTTTAGTTCCTAATTTCCCATCTTATCATCTTGAAAGGTGCTTCTCTGATTAAGAGAGATGGTATATAAATGGCATGCAGAAACGTTTTATACCATTGGAAGGGAAATGATACTGTCTTTCAGCCTTATGTAAAAACTAGTGCCTGAAATGCAATCCTGGTCAATAATGGGGAGGGTGATTTTGCTAGGTAAGGCTGTTACAAAATTCCATAAACTGATACGAGGGCTCATCATCCTCCTCCACTGAAATTCAGTAGAGATTGAGCCATCCACTTCATGAGGACCTGGAAGCCCCTTCAGTGTAGCATGCCAAAGGAAAGACAAATGCCTTTTCAAGGGACTACAGCAGATTAGGATGGAGAAGCTCTTCCATTCTGGAGACTTTGTGAAGAACCTCCCTATTCTAGGGACACAACACTGATGGCCGTGTAAGAAAGGACCGTGGTACTGAGTAGACAACTATTAGGCCTGTGCGAGTAGGCAGCTATTCAATCCAGCTTCGGATCCCGCCACTTCAGATGCCAGCGATCCAATCTGGAGCTCTGGACCGGGTTCCTGCTTCAATCTGGCCAGAGCGGCTCCGAAGCTTCGGAGCTGCCTCAGGGATCTGGCCATAGGGTGTAATGGGGAATCAATGAAATATCCATAACTTTGTTGGTTTTTTTTCTGATTTAGATGAAACTTAAAGGGGTGAGAGCATGAAGCCTGCCAAGTTTCAAGAAGATTGGTGCAGGGGTTCAGGGGGACCTGCACCCCAAATTCTTAAAAGCAAAAAACTCATATCACATGTATGTGTTACACTACAGGGGGGTGAAAACTGCAGGGGTGGTCACCCTTGCTGAGGCCATGAAGTCTGCCAAGTTTCAAGGTGATAGGTGCAGGAGTTTGGAGGGAACTGCACCTCAAGCTGCTGACAGGCAAAACTTGTGATTGATTCCCCATTATACCCTATGGCCGGATCTCCGAGGTGGCTCTGAAGCTTTTCCAAACTGCTTTAGAAAGCCTAAGGAAACCAGTGCTTTGATCCGGCCATGCTGCTTCAGACACCAAAGTGTCCAAAGCTTCTCTGGATCTGAAGCATGATCCAAAGCCTCGCACAGCTCTAACGACTGATTCCAGGGAGTGGGACCTATACCTGGAATCACTTTGAATGTGGCCAGAAGAATTACACAGGAAATGAATCCTTCACCCAGTGGGCCAAAATCAGAAAGCATGATCCAGGAGTCTAGATTTCATAGATTTCTAGGGTTAGAAGGGACCTATTAAATCACTGAGTCCAACCCCATGCTCTGGGCAGGAAAGAACACTGAGGTCAAGTAACCCCAGCCGAGTGCTTGTCTAATCCCCTTTCAAAAACCTCCAAGGTAGGGGAAAGCACCACCTCCCTTGGAATCCCATTTCATATTTTGGCAACCCTCCCCATAAATAATTTCTTCCTGATGTTCAATCTAAATCTACTGTCCTTCAGTTTATGGTCATTGTTTCTAGTAACCCCCAGGGGTGCCCTGATAAACAGGGCACCCCTTAGAGACCTAGTACATCTTTCCAGAAGGATTCCCCTGGCCATTATATGAAGCACACAGTGTGTCCAAAACAACAGTCATCCTCACAGTTAAAAGAAAACAACCTGACAGAGACCTCAACTAGTGATACCTTGTACCCAACCTGAACAGTTTCCTAATTGGAGTAAGACCGGAAGCTTACGGATTTTGTAGAGACAAAGGAAAAATGGGGACTCTAGTTCAGTCTGGACAGTGGGAATATTCGATGTTATGAAATGTGGAACTACATGAGATATCAGGACTAGAAAGCTGGACAGGCAGGCAGGAAGTTATTGAGGTCCCACCAGGTCTCAGTAGAAGAGCTAGTACTATTCCTGTAGCCCTTGGTGTTGGAGCAGAAGATGGGCAGATTACCAGTTCTTTTCTGACTAAGGCCCTGATATAAATCAGAGAAGTCTTTGGGGTGTGTGTACTTACATCTTTTCAGTACCTATTAAATATATTTTCTGCAATCAGGTGCCCATGCCAGGACATTGATGCCTCTAAGCAACATTGTGATTCATGAAGAGAAGGAGAATACAGCCTCCTCTAAGAAGCTCCAGGATGGTGATCTTTTCCTGGAAGTTTATCCAGATCTCCAGCCTGCTTTCACCGGATGAAGATTTCTCTAGCATCAGGAACTCAGATGTTCTTCTCAAGGGGGAGTCTGTATATCCAGGAGGTCTGAACCAAGCCAAAACCTGCACTTTGTCTTGCACTTCAAAACCACAGGTTTATTTAGGAGGCCAATCTAGAGCCTATCTCCTCAGTCTTCCAGAGACTGGGAACTGAATAATTTGCAGATATCTTATTTCCCAGAAATATGAGAATTCCCTAAACCACAAAAGCACTTGGCATACCCATCTGTGGCAAGCACAGTGCTTTATCAGGAGGGACATATCTTTATATTAAGCAACCTGAGTAAAGTCATGCCAATGCCAGAGAGAGAAAAATGGTCAGAGCAAAGTGGAAAAAAAGAAAGAAAAAAGAGGGGAGACAATGCATAAAAAAGTAGTAAAATGAAGGTTTTGAAAATGAGATGTTACTCAAGCTAACAGACTGGAGAACTTCTGTATTAAGCCAAGGTAGTTAAGAGGAACTGAGGAATGAGAATATCCTCAATCTCTGACTATCCCAAAGACAAAAGAAGAGGTGGGTACACAGTTAAGGCAAAAAAAAATATTCATGTTCAAGTGCTTAAACAAATATGTACAGCTCACTGTGGAGGGTACCTGTGAAGCACTCAGGAGAACTACAGGTTGGAGAGAGACAACTATGCTAGTTTACAGAGAAAGAAATTCTGTTTCCCTAATTAAGGCAGAACCTTGGGTGAATATAAGATGAAAAATACTAAGTACTCTCTCAGCCATTTCATACCACTTCTATCTCATTTCCTATTAGAGAGGGGTATAGCTAATGTTTTCATATGTGTGAAGAGGTATAAGTCCTAGAAATCAATTATTTGACTGAAAATAAATTCTCTATTAGTAAAAACTAGCGTGAAGACTCAAGTCCCAGTTCATAGATTTGAGTTTTGCTATGCTATTCAACCTTCCTAAACCTGTCTCAAGAGAACACCTTCACTGTAAACAGCTGCACACTGAGTTTTGTTGAAATAATTTAACAACCTGACACTTCCATTGGTTTTCACCTAGAAATAGGATTTTGGAATACTGAAGTTCATAAAAGTATACGTAATCTCATCTTTATTTCCACTGTATTTGAATCTTATCACACAAAACAGAATCACTACACATATAAAGTTATATAGCTTACAACTTATCACGCAGACTAACTCTGAAGTATTAGCTCATTTCTTACCTAGCAGTATAATGATGCAGAGGAGAATGGCAATCAGAGCACCTGTGCTGAGGCCAGCAGGAAGGAGCAAAGCTTCAGCATTACAGGACTGCATGTTCCCTTGGCTATCACAGGCACACACTCGAATAGTCAGCGTGCCCGTACTGCTCTGGATTGGGTAGTCGTTGTCTGATATCACCACCGGTAGGAAATAGGTATTTATTTCATGTCGACTAAAGCCATTCCTTCTCGTCAGAATTCGGGCAGTATTATCTAAAACAGTTAAAAACATATATGGCTAGGATCTAATATAACACTGTAAAATGCTTGTTAAATTATCTGTATATAGCAGATGCTTTGTTTCACTAGAGTATTTTGAAAAATTGGGACTCCTTGACACTAGAGTGATCCTTCTTTTCTGTTACCATTTGAACGTGATGAAAAAGTCATTTTGCTATTTAGATCTATGCTTTCCCTTGCCACTTCATGTCTCTACAGTGCCTTATGGCCAAAAAAGGCAGCTGTGATTCTGCTATCATAAAACTCTAGGGGAAAAATGAAGTTGTTCAGAGCTTCCCCAAAGCCTGATGATGTTATGCTTGTTCACATGCAGTGCATAAATTATTCAGTGAACACAGCTAGTGTTCCTGAGTGGAGCTGCAGCAAGCCAGAAAAAAATATCTTTCACTTTGTGTCTGATGCACATACTCTTTTCAAATGCCTTCTAAAAAGTTCTTAATTCAAATGCCTTCTGCTAATACCGAGAGTAATGCCATTTATAAAATAGATAAGCAATTCCCTAGAGTTAAACACCTTCAACATCCTGTTGCACAATATACTGAATTCCTTAGCACCTAAACTTGAAATTTGCTCGTAAGAGTTATTGTCTCAAGGATCTGAAAGTTTCAGTTTGAATGCTGCATTCCTAAGCAGTCTAGAGAAGTGAGCTTACTTATGAGATGTTTTTGTATGTTCAGTGCAATGTTTTACCACTCTGTTATTTACCTGAAATAAAGAATAGCAAAATAAATAAATGTGCAATTGGCCACCACACTAGTAAGAGGTGACACTAAGAGGGAGAAAATGCAGAAAAACAAACAAAATCATGTTTTAACCCTACTGGGTGATTAGTGTGGGCATCTGCCTAGAAGGTGCCAGACCAAGTTGTAGGGCCCCATCACCTAGAGAGTGATTTCAGGACACAGTTCTCTAACCACAAGGCCATAGGTTAGGCACTACTCAGGTCTTCCTGCAGCTCTCCCATTGAAACTGAACCACTGCACTTTGTATTTCAACTAAGGTGGGTAGAAATGAATAGGATTTTTTTTTTCCTTCTAGACTCACTTATCTCTCTCTGCCCTCCAGCAGGCCATCTTCAAAAGAAAAAGCTTGGATAGGGTCCTGGATAGTGTCTAAGGGCATGTGTAGATGAAATGGGGGCCCTAAACTGAATTCAGTTTAGGGCCCTTAAAACCCCCATGTTGTGCACACACCTGAACTTACCTGCCTCTCCGGTGGCAGAGAGGGGAGGCTGCTAGCAGGTGGAGTGGTCCCTGGGCTGTGGGCATGGGGGAGTGGGGGCTGGTGCGTCCCTCCATGGCAGCGGCACCCCCCACCCCAGGTGGCACCTGCCTACAGGCACTCTGCTTGTGTGGTCCCAGGGGGCATCACAGCTGTGAAGGGAAGCACCGGGCCCTCCTTCCCAGGCTGCTGCCAGTCTGCCTGCATGGGGTTCCTGCAGAGTTCCTGAACTGCACGGAGCCCAGTTCTTTGCTCCACGGTTATACAGCTTTGCTCCACTCCTCTGAGGAGTTTGCTGTGCCCTAAGTCACTTAAGACGTATTACGCTAAATTTGCTAGAGCAGCTGGAATTACTGTGCAATATGCCACCAAAGCGTGCAAACACCAATACCATTGAAGTGGTGCAAAAGCATTTAACCCACTTTAAAGTGTCATGCACACATGCTCCTCGTTTCATCTCCACACGGCCTAAGAAGTGGCATAGTAGTTAGAGGCTGTTCCAGGAAGTCAGAGAGCTGTCTTTTTAAACTTCCTCTCCTGTGTAAGGGGGCCCTAGTACCTGGACTTCCTGCTTCCTGGGTGAGTTCTCTAAACACTTAAGTGTTTGGGACAGAAGATGTGAGAAGTGCTCCTGCTTTTCTGAGGTCTAACACAAAATAGTCACATGGCTAGCTGGCTAGTGCATAGCCTACTGATCATCTACAATAGATCTATGGACACATGCCATTCATGTCTACATAGAACAAAAAATAGTCGTGCCAACAGTGCACAAGTGTCCCAAATGTCACTGCAATGTCTGGAAAGCACCCAATGAGTGCACAAAGGGTGACAGAATTTAGGCTTTAAAGGGCATGTCCAGATGAGTGTGCACGTGCCTCTTGCAGCATCTCAAACCCCTTTCAGATGCTGCAAGAGACACGTGCAGGAACAAATTTGCAGCATGGGGGCAAAATTACACCCCTGGATATCAAGAGGTCAAAAAATACCCTGAAGGAAAAATGTGGGGCAGGGCACGATCCCGGATTTTGCCCTGAGACAACCGGAGGCTTGATCCTCCACAGAAACGCTCTGCTAGCTAGCCAGAGTGCCTCTATGCCTGGCCCTTGCCTCAGTGGTGAAGCATGCTGCCTGCCCATGCAGGACAAACAGTGGTGCAGCCTACAGGGACCTGGACCCAGCTTTGTGCCAGGTAAGTATAGGGAGTTGGAGAAGGGGGAAAGGCAACCATGGGGGGATGCCCGGCCCCAGCCCCCATTCATTCCCCCCACACCCTGCTTGCTCTCCTGCCTAGACCCAGACCCACCCACATTTACCAGCAGCAGCAGTAGTGGTCAGGGTCGCTAGGGGCTTCATTGCACAGCCCATCTGCATGGGGGGGCAGTGGGGCTCGGCCCTAGCTACCTGGCACCCATGCTGCTGCATTACATAGGTATGACCTGGCTCAGCAGGGTACTGTGCACTGTCTTGGAGGTCTGGGCCACTTGGGCTGAGTGGTGCTGAGCCCCAGGTGACAGCCACAGCACCTCTGAGCTGCCAGACAGAGTGCAGCACCCTGCCCAGCTGGGCCGCACCCACGCAATGCAGCAGCTGCAGCATGGATGCCAGGTTGCCAGGGCTGAGCCCTGCTGCCACTGCCCACTGCTGGTAAGCTGTGAGCAATGCAGCAGGCTGGAGCCAGGTGGGGGAGTGATAGGCAGGCAGGAGCTGAAAGGGGGAGTGATCAGGAGCCTGGAGCCAACTGGGGGAATCTCTGAATGATCTCCAGCCTCCTGATTGCTCCCCCGATCATCTCCAGCCTCCAAAGGACTGGAAACAGAGCAGGAGAATGAGCAGGAGACTGGAGATGAGCCTCTGGAGATGAGTTCCCCTGCTCATCTCCAGCCTTCTGCTCATCTCCAGCCTTGGAGGCTGGAGATGAGCAGGGGAAGGAGCAGAAGACAGAAGATGAGTAGGAGAACAAGCAGAAGGCTGGAGACCGGGAGGGGGCTGTAGCCCCTTGTGGGGGCTGGGACCCTGCAGGCAGGGCAGTCCATGTGCTGTGTGGGGGGCTCTGCCCTGTGGAGGGCAAGGGTCCCATACCTCCTAAGCAGCCCCCACACCTACCCATATCCCCCCACCCCACATTCCCCAATCACACACCCACCATGTGATGAGGAAACCAAAAGCAAATACCAAATCATATAGATATTTAGGATTTCTTTTATTATGATGCTAGAGAGACTGGTAGGCTTCCAAAATGCTTTAACATTGTAACTATAGCAGTAAAACATTGTCCATCTGATCAATCCCTCTCTCTCTCTCTTTTATTCTAATTGT
Organism: Gavialis gangeticus; assembly: GCF_001723915.1. Taxonomy (NCBI): domain Eukaryota; kingdom Metazoa; phylum Chordata; order Crocodylia; family Gavialidae; genus Gavialis; species Gavialis gangeticus. The sequence continues at coordinate 33,979,573 of NW_017728992.1, forward strand.
CAAAGAACATGGATTTTGGGGTTATTTTAAAAAGTGAATTTGGGATGCTGCTTCAGCAGTCCAGTTGACACAAAGGGGCTAGTGTCCACAGATACCAAATGGCTGGGCCTCAAAAGCTCCTGTCTATTTGTAACATTCAAATACCATAGGCCCTAAGGCTCATGCAGGTAACTAGTAGCCCCTATTGTATGGGGGCTAATGGGTGAACGCTACAACAAAATAATTGGGACAACAAAGTCAAAAAACAGGACAGGAGTGACGTGAGGGTCAAAGGGTCAAAACATGAAAATGAGTGGGCCTGAGAGGGACAATGAGCAGAGCCCCCTGGGCCACATCCACCGGGCCTCAAAGGCATCCTAGGGACCTGTGGATGTAGCCCACTGGTGCTCTGCCTGGAAACATGCATGGACAAGTGAGAGGAAAGCAACCCAACAGTTTCTGAGCACCTTCCCAGCCAGAGCCTCCTTCCTGGTCAAGTACCCAGTTCACTCGGCCAGGGCCAGGAGGAGGTTGGCCAGCAGGTCCCGGGACTTGGTGGGGCCATGGATGGAGTGATGAGAAAGAAAAAGGTGGGGGGTGAAATTCACCCAGAACCTTAGGAGGAAATTCTGGAGGTGGAGCTGGAGGGGCTGCAGCCTGGTGCACTCAAAGGTCATGTGTAATAGTGTCTCCCTCTGCCCACAGAAGGGACAGGAGACCAGGGTGCCCTTGGAGCTCACCACATACATGCCCACAGCAATGGCTCCATGGAGAAGCTTCCAGCTGAGGTGCCCAGGATCTCATGGGATGAGGCTGGAGTGCAGACTCAGCCACCGGGGCACCCCAGCCATGCCCTTGCCAAGCAGGTCCTGCCACTTGGTGTCTGGGCAGGACTCCATGATGGATTGTGTGGCACATGAGCATGTAGAGATGGTGGTGATGGATGGTGGAAAAGGTCTGGTGTCCTCCAGCTGGCTTAGGTGGTGGAGTGGAGAGCTCTTTGAGGGCAGGGGAGGCGCCAGCCCCATGCCAAACTCTGGTGGGCTGGAGGACATGAGGGTGTGGGGGGGGGGGACTGCCACCACGCAAGACCTGGTTGACAAGGGCAAGGGTGTTGGGAGGTAGGTCCATCCTGAACCAGATGGCAGGTCACACGTCGTGGGTACACCCATGTGTTGGGCCAGCGCAGTGGGGTCCACCCACTCCTGCGTATCATAGTCCAGCTGGTCTCCAATATGGATGTCACCAGCCAGGATCAACCTCTGTCAAAAGCAGGGTGTCTCTGCTGTTGGCACCTCCAGCTGGGGGTTCCAGAGGAGGGGATTGACAAGCAGGTCAGTGCCCTGGGCAAGTGTTGCCAGGGATCTGGAGGCAGAGACCAGGACCTCAGAGGGCACAGGGAGGGTGTGTAAGCAGTGCCAGAGCATGGGCAGGACTAGCTGGTTCAGCATCAGCACTCTCCCATGCAGGGAGAGACACTTCAGGAGCCCTGCCCATGTCCAGAGCTGCTCCACCACCCTCTAGCTGGTGCCAGTTCTCCAGTGGGGAGGGTCTGCATGGGACAGACAGACCCCCAGGTAGAGCAGCAAGCCTATGCTCCAGCAGATCCTGCAGAGTGTGGGTGGGAGTGAGCCCACCTGCCACTCATCACCCACCACCAGGCCAAAGCTCTTCACCCAGTTGACCTGGACAGAGAAGGGCACTGAGTACAATGCCTGGCAGGCTTCCACTTGTGCAAAGTGCCCCGAGTCTTGGACCGTGAGGAGTATGTCATCACCATACGATGACAGGACCAGCTGCACCACTGGCTCCCTGCACATCAACCCTGCCACCCACCTCCGTAGGAGAACAAGGAAGGGCTCCAGGGCCAAGGGGTACAGCTGGCTTTGATGCACCCTTCTTCTGAAGGGGATGGGCTCCGTCAGGGTCCAGATGAGTTTGACCAAACACTCTGCAGAGGTGTACAGCACCTGGAGAGCCTGCACAAAGTGGTGTCGAAAGCCAAAGGCCCACATCCTGCCTGTGAGGAACCCGTGACCCACTCTGTCAAATGTTTTCTCCTGGTATAGAGATAGGAGGATGAAAGACAGGCCCTCCCGGTGCACTAGCTCCAGGAGGTCCCAAAACAAGTACAGGTTGTTGAAGATGGAATGTCCAGGTACCATGTACATCTGGTCAGGATGGATCACATCCATCAGTGACGACACTGCCTCTCCATTCCAGCTGGGAATTAGGCTTATCAGCTGGAGTGGTCAGCGTCTCTTGCAAGAACAGCACAGGGTACTTCACTCCTGAAGGAAGGAGAGTACCCGGCATCTCTGGAGACCCTTTCTGCAGCTGTGGACATAGAGGGTTATGATGTTAAATGACTTCATGGCTGGGGTGGTGAAGTAGATGGTTCAGCAGGGGCCTCATGCATCTCAACACCTGGTGTGGGGTCTGCTGGCTCACGCAGTATAGAGGACATTTATGAAACTGCAGGCCCACCTATAGATCCAGTTGTTGCAGCTTTTGGGCCCCTTGCCTTTGCTCAACAACACCCTCGCAGTGGCAAGGATGCTGTCAAAATCTCCCTAGTGGTCCAAGGTGAGCTGTATCTTGCTGGTCCACTGCTTTGTGTAGTTGCGGTCAAGAAATGCAAGTAGCTCACCCCTGGGGACCACCAGGACCGAGAGTTCTGTAGGCTCCATGGAGTCTGCCAGTCCTTAGGCATCCTCCTCCTGGCCCTGGGGCTCAGCAGGCTCTTTAAGCACCGTCTGAACCCCCCAGTCCGCTAAGACCCCAGACTCTGGTTGGGAATGGGAGAGCTCTGCAGCCCCTTGGGACAGGGGTGGGGGTAAGGGTGGGGCTGCGGCTCCTTCACAAGATGTTAGGGTAGAGATGAAGCCCTGGGTGCTCTGTACAGGGTCCCCAACAAGATCAGCCTGTTGATTAGGGAACCCCACCCGAGTCCCTCTGGTGCGGGACCATGGGGCAGGCTGGAAGTGAAGCTTTTCTGGAAGGGGGAGGGAAGAGACACGTCAGGCACCAGGGTGGCTTTGGTGTCTGCCTCGGAGTTTGGGAAAGGGGACCTCCCTCCTCAAGAATCACCAGGGTGAGCCCCAGGGCCCCCATCTGCCCCAGCTCATTGTGGGCAGGGGGTTCTGCTGCTGGACCTTCCTTTGCCTCAGCGCCCATTATCTCAGGGGGTAGACCCTGGCCAGCAGAATGAAGGGCTTTATCCATGGGCTCCTGTTTGGGACTGTCCGGCAGCCCCAAAACCTCCTCCATGGGTATTACCTGTTTGATCTTTCCAGGGGGTGAGTTGTTGGGTGCAGCCAGGGAGGCCCCTTGGAGCTAGGCTGCTCCTTCCCTCTGTGTGGTGGTCTTGGGAAGTGAGGAGAGGAGTCCTCCATGTCAGAGGGCTCCAACTGCACCTGGGCCTTCCTCTTGGCTTTGCACCTGGAGGGGACCTGCACCCACTGAGCCATGGGATGGTCGACAGGTGGACAGGCTTCAGTAGAAGGTGAGGGTTGCGGAGCTAAGGCAGCTACAGTGGGAGCATGACTAGCGGGCAGGGGGCCCCCACTCCTGCTCTCCCTTTCACTGCTGCTACCCTCCCCAGGACTGCACCAAATTTGGTTTGGGGGCAGAGTCCTCACAGTGGGACTGGATGATGTGGCTGGTGTACCAGGGGGGCCTGAAGGAGGAGGGGTACCAGTGGCAGGGGCACCCATCTTGACAGTGGGACCTGCGGGTGCCCTCTCCTCCTGGCCCATGGGGCACTCATGATGCAAGTGCCCCAGGGCGCAGCACCAGAAGCACCGCAGGTCCCCCCGTGTATAGAAAACCCTTACCAGGGCCCCTTGAAAAGGAAACACAAGGCATGCCTCAGCTTCCAGCTGCATTCCCACTGCCAGCTGGATCATAGCCTGGTGATAGAGAGAGTGCATGTGATGGAGGTCAGGGTCTTGGCACCCAGTGAGAGGGCCACCACCAGGGAGATAATTCTCCCCAGGGTTTGGAGCTCAGGGAGCAAGGCCAAATTAGGTATACAGAGAGGCACAGAGCTGAGGACCACCCTGGTCCCCAGCTCTTCTAGGGGCTTAAGGGGGATGTACTCACCCTCCACCACAAGCCCCCTCTCCACTGCCTTTTGTGTGGCCATCTCCAAGGCAAGGAAAAAGACCCCCTTGCCATGATCTTGGGGACCTTCACTACATGAGCCAGGGCCTGCACCCAGGTCTCAAAGTGCAGGTTCTCCTGCTTGGGCAGTTGGCACTTCACCCCATGCCTGTGGTTGAGTGCTGGAAAGGGGGCCCTGGTGCCCAAGTTGGAAGGGCTGGCGGTGGAGGGTCCAGGCCCTGCAGCTTCAGGTCACCTCATAGCCGCCCGCCTATGCATAACTGTGGTTTCCCTGCTGAGGGTGCTGCATTTATGGGGCTGGGGCCGGGCTGGGGCTGGGGCTGGGGCCAGGGCCAGGCTGAGTTGGTGTGCTGGCTGGTGTAGCACACCTGGTTCCCTCAGGTACTAGGGGTATAGGCTTGGGGGCAGAGCCCTTGCCCTTCCCACCCCCAGATGTGGACAAGGCTGAAGAGGAGCCCTTCCTACTGCCCTTGCCCTTGGTTCTTGGTAGTGGGGATGCAGCTTGAGAACCCCTCCTGGGAGGCCTGGCCAGAGGAGACCCCCTAGCCTTGTTGGTTCCCTGCCGGAGTCCAACCTGCCCCTCCAGCAGAGGTTGCAGGTTTTTCTACCCCAGAGGAGGTTGGCTAGACTCTACCTTCAGGGTGGGGATTGCAGCGGCATGCATCCCCTTGGGGTCTTAGCTGGTATCTGCCTCCATAGTGGGAGCTGCAGGAAGGTCTGTGGGGACATCTGCCCTCCTCAAAGGTTTCTGAACTGCCATTGCTTCATATGAGGGAGGGGAAAACAATAAAGGAACCCAAAATATACAGTGGGCCGGGGGCGGGGGGGAAGCTCACTGAGCTACAGCCCCACAGGAAAAAAAAACCTGGGAGGGCTATGCTTGAGGAATGGGAAAAAAACCACACACACACACACAAGGGCTGGGGAGACTCGAGCTGGCTTACTCAGCCACACAACAAACACCAGGGCAAAGGGAATGGACCACAGGACTTACCACACAAGGGCAAACACACACAGGGAAGGCTGCTGAGGCAGATGTAAGAGATGGTTGGAGTGGTGGAGGAGCTTTGTTTGTTGAAGATCAGTCCAGAAGCCCCTCAGGCCTCCAGCTGGGCAGTCAGCAGCAGAGCAATAGGCAGAAAAAAGCGGGAGCAGATGCAGTGAGGCAGCTATGGGGGAGGGGCAAGCAGGAGCAATCAGTCAATTAGGGAGTAATCCAATGCAGGTATGGTGTTGAGTGTTGCAGGGTGGTGCAACAGTGAATCTCCCTCTTTCCTCAGAGGGGGCAGCAGAACAGACAGCAGCAATAGCAGCAACAGCAGCAGCAGTGGTAGCAGCTGTCCAATTTAGCCACTCAGGGTGTGCTTCATGTGAAAGTGGGTGTGAAGGCTGGGATGGCCCCCAAGGCAGCCGTGGCAAGCAAGGCCCTGGCAGTGATGGTGGGGAAGGGGCCCACAGGCAGTGGAGACTTTCTCCCCAGGATGTCCCCTCACTGTGGCTTGGCAGAGCGCAGAAGCTGGGGGGCAGTGCAGTGCAGTGCAATGTGCCTCCCCCAAGGGAGAGCAGTGTCTTGCAGGGTGTAGAGGACCCCCCCTCCCATGGGGGGCAGCAACAGCAGCAGCCCAAGGCAGGAAGAGGTGCAGCCAATTTACCCTAAAAAGCTTGGAGAGTAAGCCAGAACCCAGCAGTAGCCAGAGGCAGGAAGGGGTCTGGTAATCTTCTCCCCAGAAGCTCCTGAGACCAAGCTTGCAGCAGCAGCCTGGGACAGGAAGGGGTGTGGCCAAATTCTCACAGAGGCTTCTCTCAGAAGCTCCTGAAAGCAAGTAGCCCTGAGCTGCTGGCTAGGGCAGGTTTTTATGTTGCTGGAGCCAGCACAGGTGCTCCTCCTGGCTGCATATCCGGGAGGAGCCAGGCAGGGTTATTTTGCCCCAAGTGGCACAATTTGCTTCATAACAAAGTGCATGTCTGGGCACATGCACTGAGGTAAAAAGCCCCAGCTCAAATTTGCACCGCTTCTATTTGAGCTGCTGCAAGCACATGTGCTTGCATATGTGGATGCACCCAAAGCAACAGCCCCGTTCATCATTACAAAGGAACAGAAAAAGAAGCCTGGGAAGATCAAGACTATGAAAAACAGGTCTACAGTGAGGAAGCTCAGAGGGAAATCTCTTTTCTAAAGTTGCCCCATTCTCTCTATAAGACATCGTATTTCTACTCCAAACCAACATCTTGAAGAACATCTCAGTAGTGGAAGCTGACCAATGTGGGAAGCTTCAGAGACAAAAACCTAGGACGACTTTTTTTTCTTTTGCATCTAAGTTTTTTTTGAAGGATAAATTAAGGTGACTGATTAGATAAACCAAGACTTATTAAAATGAATTACTGCGCAGATCAAGACACTTACAATTTTTACTGTTTGTGTGTGTTTATTTGTCCACCTCAAACCTATGTTCTGAATTGACTCTTTGTCATCATTTTCTCCAACAACCACCTCTGTAGAACACAAGTTGTTTTTCTTTTCCAAATAAGCACTTTAATGATAAGAAAAGATGAAATGTCATTTCTTCTTGAATGTGTATACATAAATAACAAGCTTTAGTGACTTCAGGTGGGTCTCTTATATGACTTTAGTCAATTTATATTCTGTTTGTGATGAACAAATTATGTGGACAGATTATATAAATGATTATATGCAAGCAACATATAGCATTTATCTTGAACCTTCAGTGATCTCATTTTCTCCCTCTTAATCTACCACCACTGTGTTCTCTTAAGCATTCCATATTTGAGCATCTTCAAACAAAAAGACCAAATGCTTTGTGGCCTAAGAGAATCAGAAATATTTTTATATTGTCAGACAGAAAGAGATGCATACAATCCTAATAAGGGATGAAACTGCTTCCTGCCCTGGAAAGACCAAAGGTATCAGTCACCTTTAGAAGTCACCTAAGTAGATTTTAATTTCAGTGGTAATTGTGTGCCTAATCCCTCAAAGCTGTGTCAATTATATAACAGTTGGGACTTCAAAGATGAAATCCTGGGATCTGTTTGGCTACCCTGTGTTCTCCCTTGCCTTGTCTTATGTTGCTTCATTTCTTACAATTTGATTATGAGCTTCTTGAGAGACAGCCTGTTTGCTTCTACAGTGCCTACCACTGTTCATCCCTGGCCAATGACTGGGTTCTTAGGGACTATTATAATACAAATAATAAAAATCTACCAATGACTTCAAGTGCTAAAAAAGGAAGTGCTGTGTCTTGCCTTTGGGAAACTGGCAATCTTACTTGTTCTAGCAACAGAAATAATAATAATAAAAAAGAACCAATCAAGAACCAGCCACTTTGCTTCAGATGCAAAACTGTACTTCATTTGGATAGTGTAGTTTAGACATACTCTTTTGATTTCCTTGAGATCTGATTTGCAGTCATCCCCAAAATATGGTGATTTGGTAGATTTATGTTTAGCTTTGCAGCAAAGCATGCAAATCCAACAACAGATTTACTTTTCAGAGTAAACTTGCCGTTTAGGGCTTTTAAAGTATTTTTCATAATATTACCCACTGCCAGCATTGATTTTTTGTAAACATGAACATAAGCTGTAATGATGCCCAATTTTTTCCACATACTAAATACCATGAATGTAAAATAGTGATCAAGACAAAGCAATACTAGGATCATGACGCAGTAAGATTTACTGATAATTCAAGAGTAATATTACTTTTGTTTGTTTTATGTAATGCAGTTAAGTAGTTCATTAGGTCTCTTTCCCTTCTTCCTGTTACTAATAAGTGTTCAGGTATTTCAGGAATATATTCAAACTATGCTAATTAAAATAAATTAAAGATAAATCTCATGTCCTGGGGGTAGACATGTTTTACCTTCATTATCCTGAACAGTGAAGTTCGGGTTAACAGCAGCTAAACTGAAGAAAAATTTTTGTCCTCCAAGGGGGTCATCTTTGTCTACTGCACTTATGGTCTGTATTAACTGCAGAAAAAGAACAGAAGAAATGCGGTGTTATGATATGGCTATCCACAGAAACAATGCCAGCTTAAAAACCTTACTTGTATTTTACCAATACCATAAAACTCAATGAATGTTCAAATCAAATGAACCAAAACCAGGTATTTTTATGAAAGAAAGAAACAAACTATATGCACACTTCCTTAAAAATTGTGAGCCTCCATATAAATATCCTGTTCATGTCTTTCTGTTTAATTTTAGAAACATCATAGAGAAGTCACTACTAGGAAATGAATACATATAAAATGTATCTGTAAAAGCAGGTCCTGTTTTTACTGAGATTTTTCTGATGAAAAATGGGGTGTCATCAAAACCATTTTTCATGGGAAAATGCCAATTTCAAAATAAGTACAGTAAAAGATGCGCTATCCAGCATCTTACAAGCTGGCATGGTCAATTAACTGGCATGCCAGCTTGTAAGATAAAGTGAACCTGAAAGTGCCCACCTAGGCACTTCCAGTTTATCTGAGTCCCCACTACCGGGGGTAAAGCAGCCTGCACTGCTGAGCCCCCATGGCCTGGGGGCATAACAGGCTGTGTGGGGGCCTGCAAGGACCACTTGCCGGTCCCATG
>NW_017728992.1:33988444-34018444 GCF_001723915.1 Gavialis gangeticus
GCGGGGCGCGCGGGGGGGGGGGGGGGGGGGGGGGATGCTGAGGGAGGGGTGGAAGGACATCCCAGACATGGCAGGAGAAGTGGTGGCCGGGGACGCTCAATTAACTGGCACATTTTGTTATGCAGCATCTCCCATTCCCGGGGGATGCTAGATATCAAAGCTTTTACTGTATATTCATTTAATTTCACACTGAAGAAATAAACTGAATTTCCCTTTTTTTTTCCAATTTCTTTTCTGTTAGTGGATGCAACAGTGGCTTTTTTTCTTTTACCTTTCTCTCTTGTTTTACTTTTCCACTTTTTTCAATATTTTGAGAACTTGAGGTGGGTGAGAGAGCCAAATTCAAAAATAAAATACTAATTCTTACACACTAAATTTTACAAATTTGAGGAAGTTCTGAAAGTATCTGAGGGGTAGAAAAACAAGGAAAAGCTAACACTTCCTAACTCCAAACACCAAATATTAGTTTTTACTCGGTGGCAAAAAACAAAACAACAAAGACCCCAGACACAAGAAACCACTCATAACATAAAAGGGCAGGGGAAGGGGAAGGAGAAAACACAAATTGATCGTTGTCAAACGTTACAAACAGAAACCACTTTGAAACATTTTCAGCATAGAACATATATGTATTTATGATATAAATGAAAATGTTTTTGAAGAAACAATTATTCTGAATAGCTCTTTCAACTTTGGAAAATCATAGTGATATACCCACAACAGAACCTCCTCAGACTTGATATCTGCAATCCCAGGTAGATTTCTTATTCTAAGTAGCGATAGGCCTCTTCAATAATTGGACTGCAGACTTCCAAAGAAAGCTTTTGTGCAGTGTTGTAGGAAGTAATGGTGAGCCCCTGAATTGTATTCTTTTATCTAAGAATTTAGTGAAGTTATATAGTTCTTCATTGATCTTCTTGGTCCTTACTTATTATAAATGCTCTCTCACACAAAATGAGAACCTGCTGTTCAATTTCAGGATGACTTCTTCCAACAGCACAACTTCAATAATAAGCTCTCTCTCTTTACCCGATAAAATGTCTTATAAATGTCCAGGCACCTACTCAAGGTTAACCTGGCAAGGTTAATTCAACTTTCTTCTAGAACTTTCTATGTTTTCTTCCTTCTCCACAACAGTTGTCAACTTCACAATCTAACTGGTCCTCCAAGCCTTTCATTTCTATGCCATGTCTAGCACTTCTATCACCATGATGTGTTCACTAAAACCTCTGCAGAATCTCACAAGTATGTACATTTCTCAACCATTACAATTCTTGTCACTACTGATCATATGTTTCATCTACGATAATATACTTCTGTCTAGTTTTAAATATTTCACTAACTCCCTGCTTCTCTACTCTAGTCCATCCTGAATGCCTTCATGTAGCTGTTCCTGTCTATCTACCTCAATAATCCTCTTTTGTCCTTTTCCAGATGTATTTCTTGCTTAAATAAAAGCCTACAAATATTATCATTTCTGGCAATCCTGCATATCAAAGAAAACTAATCAATAATAGAGATCACTTAATGGTTACACTGTTTTATAAAGGGCAGTTTCTTTGGCAAGTATACAAGAGGTTGGTAGAATGATCCTTGAATACATGCATAATATATTATTGTTTTAAAGATATGCTGTGCTTGGGTGCTTTACAATAAATAAACTATAGCTATATGGTTAATCATATGTGGTCCCCAAAGAATCCTAAAATGCTTCACAGATTATAGGTATCACCCACCTGCCAGTTTAATTACAGCAATTTTTATATGAATTATATCATTTCCATCAGGGTGTCTCTGTTTCTATATAGGAATATGCCGTCTGCTGACTCATCCATTTCTGACTTGTTGCAACAACAGTATATTTTTTAGAGGTCCTCTATCTAAGTAGTGATTTAGCCTGACCTTTATTTGCTCATAAAATACATAACTATATGGAAGGAAATTAAAAAAAAAAACAAAACAAAACAACCCTGCTCCTCCACCCTGCTGATTGCATTATTCTGGTACCAGTCTCCATTAGGAACATTATATTGCTAATTGAATGCATTGGAGTGTTAGAGAACTGGTCATATGTCTGCAATGTAACTGGCTTATAGATCTGTAACAGTCATAAGGTTAATAATGTCTCCTGTATCAAAAAGGGCACTTACAAAACTCACAACATTAAAAAAATACAGTCATATGTAGAGCAGATTTAAATATTTACAAATATGAATCAAATAAGATCTGGAAGTGTAGTTTGCTATTAATCTTAATTGTAGAATATATTTAAATAAATACATTAAATAATTATAAATAATATACATAAAGTAATAGCAATAAATAAATACATACAATTAAAATGCAATAAATACAATTTAAAGTGCTTTTCAAATGTATCAAAAATATTTGCCTGAAGGTGCAATAGTAGCTGTTTCCTGACAATAATGAAGTACTTTCTCATTTCAAAAGTTTCAGTTCTTCCTTCAGCTTCTTAAAGCTATCTACCTATATCACATGGAAATTAAGTTACTACAGTCACTTTTCCACAGAGGTATTAGTTGCCTTGGTTGGCTGCTGTTTGCTTTAAACAAAGGACATTTGAAGACAGCCACATCCCTGACTGGAGATAAAATTGATGAACAAAAAATTGACTTAGAGCTTTGATTTCCAGAAGAAAACTGGAAGGAAAAAAGGGTGGGAGGGAGCGGAGGGAAGAGGGAAAGAATACCAGGAAATGTGTATTGATATGCAGGAATCCTAGTTTTCTCTGATTTAAAAAAATCCCCAATTTTTTAATCTAAAAAAGTAACCCCAAATCCATATTTTCCATGATTAAAATGAAACACCACTAATAACTATTAATATATAGATCCTGGTGTAGATTTATATATTAGTGGTTTTTCAGTTTGATCATGGAGAAATATGGATTTGGGTGGGTTTTATTAATATCCAAAATTTGGGGGTATTTTTTTTTAATCAGAGAAAACCAGGATCCCTGCTGATATATCTTCAAGCAGTAAAAAAAATGAAGATCTAACAAACCTCCAGCATGGAAAGAGCAACAATGTCAATGCCAAAACTGAGAATACAGTAAGAATTATTGTTACCTGGATACATTAATAATGCAAGAACTTACAGATTGTACATACACCTGTAAAATATTGTTAAACTTATTTTTTTGCAATTATAATTATATTGCAGTGATATTATAATAGTAATTATTGGCCAGGCTGATTAGCAACCCACTGTGGTAAGCTGCGTCCAAACACATAGGAAATTTTAATCCTTCAATCATATAATTTTTAAGGTAAAAGAAAAATCAGAAAAAAATAAGCATAAGATAAGGAAGGGACCCCCCACCCCCAAATAAACACAAAGTTGCGTATATATATTCATTTATCCTGATGTCACTGGCAATTGTGTTAAGTTCAATATCATATTAATTACAGTCTCAGTTGATTTTGTTTTTCCCTTCAAGAAACAACAACAAGAGGTAGCTCCATTTCACTGACAAAGGGTCATGAAGCAATTGTAATCAAGCCAAGGATGTCTATACTGTGTATAACAGTAGACATATAATAGTAGTTCCTGTATCGCTAATGAGAGAGAGAAATGGAAAGGTATCCAGGGACAGATGAAGAAAATGATTATCTACTAATTGACCGGTGTTACAAAGAAACTTCCCTTGTGGAAGTTATTCTCAAAACTGTTCACTATCAAGATTTTTAAATCTTTCTTTTAAGCATCTTGTAGTAGTCACTGCCAGGTAGCATAATGGACTAAATGTACCATTGAACAAAGCTTTTGGAATGTAAATTCCCATGTTTCTGTGTTAAGCTCATAGAACAGAAACTGTAAAACGTGATTTATATATGTACTCAGTCATACATCATAAACAGAAAATAGGAAATCTTAGAAGAAAATTGTATACTGGTATAAAATGAAATTTTGGAAACAAAAGAATACAAAAGAAAGAAAAAAGAACAAGGGAACATACACACTATACTTACAAATACTCAGAGGAAAAAATGAGTATTAATACAACTTAAAAATTAACAGAAGATACAGAACAGAAGAAAAGGTCATGGAAGGAACTAAAGATAAGAAAGACCTGGAAGAGATGGGATATTAACAGGGAAGATGCCTGAGTGAATGCGACATCAATAAATTAGGTCACAAAAGCAAAGATACAGTGCTAGCTCAGGAAGCAAAGTCAATAAAAATATTCTATAAATATATCCAGAAAAAAATAAGGAGAAAAATTGCCAGAACATGAAATGGTGAGAACTTTGAATTTTTAAATAAAGTTGCATTAATATAAGTTTTCAATAAAGAATGACAAAAACGATTATGTAGAAACAAGTAAGGGAAACAGTTGGGTAGGATGCTTGAAGATGCAAAACGCAAAGGATAAGGAAAAGGATGGTGGAAAAAAAAATCTAGTGAAACAATATAAATGGGTCTGCATGAAACACACTGGAGAGTTCCCAAAGCATTAGTAGAAAAGATCCAGTATCTTTGAAAATAACAACATTCTACAATAAATTAAGAACCAGGAGAGAAAAAATGATTAATTGTAGGGTACAAGAAATGCTAAAACCATGTTTTAGCACCATAGATCACTCACTAGAGCAGCCAGAAATCCAGGTTCTAGGTTGATGGCTTCTGACCACATTGCTGTGGCACCCTGATGTGCTACAACATCCTTATAAAGGTACTATTGGATGTGGCACAATATTAGCACTGTAAAGTGTGCAAATACCTGAGCACAATTCACAAATTATACCCAGAGGGCAAGGGCAGCTATAGTACTTGAACCATTAAAGAACATTACTTACTGGAAACTGGTTCATACTTGCCCAGGGTGAGAAGTGTCTGCATATATACTGCTGAGGTTTCTAAATAGAACAATCACTTTTTGCAAACATTGCACCACTGTCTAGGGCAGGGGTGGGCAAAATGCAGCCCCTGGGTCAGATGCAGTCTGCCAGGCCATTCTATCTGGCCCGCAGGGCCTCTAAAAAATTTAGAAAACTAATGTTTATTTGCCCTTGGCTGCCTGTCAAGTGGCCCTCAATGGCTTGCCAAAACTTAGTAAGTGGCCCTCCACTTGAAACAATTGCCCACCCCTGGTCTAGGGGGTGGTAATGAGTACTCAGCCCAATTGCAATTTTTCCCCTTTTCACTAGCATTGCATTTAATAAAGACCCATTCCTGTACTTTACTGAAATCTGTGTTGGTGGTACATTGACTGGGAGTGCCTACGTGTGTATGTGTGTGTGATGGGGATTCCTGGGAGATGGAGGCTCTTGAGCTCCCAGAGCTTTTGTGGCTTTTAAAGCAACTCTCTGCTGCTTATAAAGAAATAGTCAATTTCCTTCCATGGGTGGCAGTGGAGTCCTTGGGCAGCCCTGTAGAGGCACCAAGCCCCAGACATGCTCCTTCCCCTGCCCCTCCCATTCCCCAAGCTTCAACCTACCCAAAGTAAACCTTGGATCCACAGAACCTGGATTAATTGGTACCAACAGAAATAAATTGATCTGCCACTTAAAAGCAGCAGAAAACTGCCTCCAGAGCCCCTAGCCAGGAACACTGATGGCAAGTGTAGGCAATAGAGTTTGAGGCAGTGGTGTTCTGACTGCATAACAGATCAGCCAGTTGCCATGTTGTGGGTGGGGAAGGGGTGAAGAGCAGTACAGTGTGGGATGCCTGGAGAACCAGTTAGATACTAGTCATGGAAAAGTTGGCGTCCAAACGTAATATAGAACTGGTTCATAGAGAACCGGGTCAAAATCATACCTAATTATCTAGGTATAGTTTTGAAATGGTTCAGGAGGTTTAAGTTCTTTAAAACTGGTGTGTGTGTCTGCATGCTTGTGGTTTAAACCACATTTAAACTAGTTTAAAAGTTACATCGGTCTGCAACCAGATATTTCAACTAGGAATTCACAGTGTCAAAAACATTCTGACCTGTTTTGATTTTCCAAGTATTTTTTTGCAATAGAAGAATTGCTATATTATTTTTCCATATTAAAAAGAAAGTGAAAGCTAAGAGCTAGTATTTTCTGAGGGATGCTTGAGCATAAAGAGAACCTCTGTTCCCGGCCTTCTCTAGAGGTTCAATAGTGTTTTGAATCTCTAGCTCCTTCTTCCTACTACAGTGTTCCCTGCAGTTTTTCTCTTTCAGCTCACCCTCTGGGCAGCCATGAGAGTGAGTAACATGAAGCTAGATGGAAAAGTAAACCAGAGGGTGTGTAGTTTAGTGAAATGACTAGTGCTCTGGGACAGAACCTTTCATATCTAAAGAATAAGAAATAAGGTGGGTCAGCTTTGAAAGGAGCAATGGAGATCCATTTAGATAATGCTTAACCTGTCACCTGACAGTTATAGTTCTGTGCTGGTTCAACCTCTTTTGGGCGAGAGAGACCTGACACCTACACCTTATATATCTTGGGCAAGTACCTTAGATACTAAACTATGAGGCTGAACTATGGAAAGGTTATCCTCATCTGCCATCAAGACTTTACACAAGGCTACAATTTTGGGACTTGCCTGGCCTTGCAAGTATATGATACCATCTACCTGCATGGCCAGAGTGAAATCCTGCTGAGCATGTTCAATGTAGACATTGCACACCTAGGGCATTTATAAATGTTTTTCGGAAAGCACGGGGGAGGGGGGGCATCTGTATCATGAGCATCATGTGTATCAGCATCCCTGCACTGCAAAATGGAAGTAAGGTGCTTTGAACTAAAGCTCATCAAACAAGTTTTAGTTTAAAGTGACCCAGCACCATTTTTCAGCATGGGGATGCTGATACACATGATGCTGGAATCAGCTGGAGTGCAGTAATTACCAGGCTCCAGCAGACATAATTAATGGAGTCTGTTCTGGTGTGCTGTAATCATAGCACTTTGGAGTAGCCTTCTTGCATGTATATCAGAGTCCCTAGAGTTGAATCCTAAGCCAAGCACAAGTGCCCCAATCACAGCTATGTGGTGTCATCTGTATCATTTAGGCAAATAAAGTAAATTAGGATTCTTTCCTATATCTCTACTTATTTATTGAAACAAATGTATAGCTTAGCATACTTTTATTTATATTTTTCATTTTTATTGGGTTATTTAGTTAGGAAACAGTAAATTATAAGGTTCTTTAAAAAAAATTAGATCAGGGGTTAGCAACCTACAGCCTTCAGGCTGTATCTGGCTCACAAAAAGATCTCATCCTGCCCCCAGAGGTCTGATCTGACACAGGAATTGGTGTTATGGAGCTGCATAGTGATGCCCATCTGCTCTGCAGCACTCCCTTCCACCACAGAGCCTGCTTCTCTATAGTGCCTGAGCTTACTCTTGCTGAAGAGGGGCCAGAAATCTAGCAGCTGGCGGGTTGAAGGTGCAGGGACTTCCCTTCTTCAGCAACAGCTGGGTCATAAGCTCCAGCTTGCATTGGCCTCCAATGCTGGCAAAAGGCTGCTGAGCCCTGAATTAAATGATTATATACATTAAATAAAATTAACCTTAAATGTGCTGGATACACCAGTGTGATGATGGTGGTAGGAGTGGAGGGGAAGGTAACTTCCAAAGCATTTTCCAATTAGAACTAACTGCACCATTAAAAATGGAAGTATTTCCTGTAGTTTAGTTAGTAAATTGAACCAATTATTTCAGGTTACCAAAACTTTCAGGATTTTAAGTTGACAGTTTCTCTTCCCCTCCCATTTATTTATTTATTTATTTTAAATTCAGGGCTTGGAAAAAAGAAAATGAGCTTTCTTCTTTTGCAGCTCTCAATCTATTTCTTATCTTTGAATGGACTAGTCAGTGAACTGAATTAGTTGAATAAACTGAAATGAAGAAAACATTCTCTCTTCATCTGCAGAATAAGCTACTGCTGTCAAAAGCTGGTTTATCATGTCAATAAACTTACAGTTCCAGGTGATTAGTCAATGATTTCCATTAGAAACTTTGGCACGTGTGGTCTACTCAATATTGTCATTATAATCTATGGATGTTAAATTAAATTTATATAAGCTGCCATGAATTCAAATTTAATTTAAAATGCATTTTTAAAAAGAGAAATACATTTAAAAAGATAAATGCATTTAATTTAAAGTTAAAAAAACTCCAAAAACCTGATGGAAAAAATTGCCCAAGCCAGTTCTAAAGCATGTAAGTTGTCTGCCTCATAATAAATACTCCTGAGGGCCAGGTTTTAGTCTACCTGTTAGGTGCATAACTGGACTTAGGCACCTAACTGTGACCCTATTGCATCCTACTGAAAGGCCTGAAAATCTGTGAATATAAAAGGTAGGTGGGTTATACTCCTTGTTACCATTTTGTGACTCATTCACAAGGGTAGAATGAGGTGTGTTACAAAAGTAGTCATTCATGAATTTTTAGGGATTTAACAGGGTAGAATAGAAGTACACTTAGGTGCACACTTTCACTCAGACGCCCTTCAGGTAAAGTAAGATTTGGTCCTGAATGTATACATATAAACCTAATCAAAAAACTCAATAACAAAGGACAATATAATGAAGGAATTCAGAAAATGATGCTAATAAAGCAAACTAAATAACCAGCTTGTAATACTCAACCTATTCTCTGATAAGCCTGAACTCTTCCCCTGCACTCTCTTTAACAATTCTGCGATACTCATACATCCCTATATCCTGTATATACTGTAGCCTTGTTACAGGCCTTTTATTTTTGGCTTAATGTGCTGTGAAACATGCTCTGTTCAGTAATAGGGAAACTGAACAATCCTAATCTAGCTGCATCCTAGAAACTAGATAGTGAACAGCAAAGTCATTTCATTTTAAATAAAGTATAGTTTTCTGGATCCTGTAAAAGGCCAAACAAAACGATATACTACCAATTCAAAACTGACATCTTTTATGTTTTGATTCTCCCACAGAAAGTGTTTGAAAGAGAAATGTCATTTGCATAAAAAATAAGTGTGGTATTGATGTTATAAATGCCATAAATATGAATTCAAATGGCAGTCAAGCTCTGTGACAAAGATGTCTTTTAAAAAAAATTGAATTTGATCACCAATTATTATTTATAACGCGTTACATTCTTCTGTGAAGATAGCATTGAAACCAATTAGAGCATATCTTTCAGATCTATACAGTACCGCATCTGATGCAACAACAAAACAGCTACTAAAACAAAGGCTCTGATAGTAGAATGTATAGAGCTCTTTCTGAAAGTCCTTTCTGAAGAACTAAAGAAAAGTCATTTGGTAATTTACATTTTGATACAGCTGTAAACTATTATTATGCAGGTCTCAAGCTTCATTCACTGTCAATATATTGTTTTTATTTTATATCTCATGAAGTGTTCAAGAAAGAATCTCACTGAACCATATATTTTTAAGAATGATCAAGAACTCTATTTCATAGTAAAACCAAATTGCTTTAAGGATTTACAAACAACTCACCTGTCCAGCTCTTGCATTTTCACATACAAACGTATCATAGAATACAGCAAACTGGGGGGCGTTGTCATTAACATCCAAAATTCTAACATAAACAGGGACACGAGTAGTATCTTTAAGATTGTCTGACAAAAGGAAAAGCATGAAAACAAGAACAAGTGATTTTTTTCATCTTATTCAAACACTGTCTTCTTCAAATGCAACCAAAGCTGGGCATTTAAAACTAGATACTGAACCATGGCATGGTTTTATGGACTCAACCTATCAGAGGTTTGAGTCAAGCTGGAACTCAGGGCCAGAATCAAATTTATTTTTTAGTATCCAGTGAGCAATTCAGCTGCTTATATGAACATAAAAACTATTTTTTGTTCCTGAAAATCAATAACTATATAAGAAAACACCTTTATTCATTTTATTACATGACAATAATTGTTATTACTGATGTGCTCAACAGTATTGTTCTGCTGGGAGTTTTTTTCTTTTTTAAGAAAAAAAACACATATAAAAGATGTAATTAAATTTGTTTTATACTTAACAAGGGTTAACTAGTTTATGATATATGCAAATCTGTAGGAAACTCTCAAGGTTCCCATTTTTCCCCTCATATTCTTGGTCTAAATCATGAGAAAATCTAATGAGCATATTGGTATAAGTCAGAGCAGAAATATGACCCCTAATACCAGTAGAATAAGTACGTACAGATGAGCAGAGCACCAACCCTAGATGCCATATTGGACTTTAGTGCTGGCTCTGCTTAGCCACTAGGAGCACATGGCAGGGCTTCAGGAATTTGCACTAACATTACTGCAAAATCTCTGCATGTGTAGACACCTGCCAAAAATTGCTTAATGCACATTAGCTTAATGAGCATTAAATGCAGTCAGACTTAAATGCATGTGTAGACATCTTCCTATAAGAAATAAAATGTGGATATATAAATGTTTTACAAAAGAACACATATCTTGTATCTTCTTCGCTTGAAATCAGTGGTCATGTTCCTATGACTTGCAGCCCTTGAGTAAATATTTTTTATTCTTGAGGTGCTCAGGTGTTCAGGACAACTTAAGTATTAGTACATTTTCCTGTTCCCAACACTTGTCCCCTATCTATCATAATAACAACCCAAACCAATGTACTGTGCTTGGGAGGAAAATCCAATACTCATTTCCTCTTACAGGGTTCAATAAAAGCTGAAAATGCTTTAAAAAAAGTAGCCACTGGCATGCATTATAGATATGTAAAGGTATTTTAAGGAAACTATATATATAGATATAACATGAAAAGGATATTAGTATAACATCTTATAAGTGATGTTCCCACTGTACCACTGGGGAAGATATGAGCATCAAAAAGGTGTCATCTGCTGTCTCATCTGTTTCACCCCTTTTCCCTGAAAGGACCATGAGTAATATGACTGATGGTCATTTTTTTATATTTCTTTCCTATTTCTGATATCACAGGTGTGCTGTTTTGCTTAGGCTTGTACAAAAATAACTTTTATCTGTATGTCCAACATGCATTTCTTGGTGGTCCTCCCTTCAATAATATCAGCTGTAGCTACAAAAAGGTGAACTCCATATATAAAATAACTCTGATTACCATTCAAATTGTTCATGAAATAAGTAACAATGAATATGATCTCAAACTGCTGATTTAACTGGAGTTACCATTTGATTCGCCATAGTATATCGAAGCATACATTATAGCAGGGCCATCCAATTTCTGAGAGGCTGGGAGCTGCAAAGTGGCCTGTCCCTCAGGCTACATGCTACAATGCACTGTGGTCATCCCTACATAATTACAAGTGTCAGCTGCTATACTATTTCAGTAACTGCCTTCCCACTGAATCCTGCAACGGGTGTCTGCTTGCTGTACCAGGCTGGTGCCCCACATGGTGCCGGCACAAGGCCCTTGGGTCCCCAAGTCATCTAACTACAGACTTCCTCAACTAGAGTACCAGGGGTGGGGTTTGGCAACAGAAGCCAGAGAAGGGAGGGAGAGACTAGAGTCTGGTAGCAGAGTGGGATCAGGTGATAGCGGGGAAGGAGCACTGTCCAAATCAGGAATCTATGGGCTTCAAGTTAATGCTTTGGGGGCCACATACATCTTGCAGACCACCAGTTGCACAGCCCTACACTACTAGCTGCAGAACTTGACAGAATAGTGTTAGTAGGATATCTACTGACATAAAGAATTGCTTTAAAATGTCAAATTTAGAGCAAAAATCTGGAAGTCCATGGAAAACAATGTCCTAAGTATCCAGACATTCTTTCCTGTCTGCAAAGAAGCACATTCATCTGTTATAAATGGATAGTGATTGGGCTGGGTTTGGCAGGTACAAATTTCAGGCAGTTACTATGCAGACTGATTGCACTTAAAAGACCTGAACTTTTCAAAAAATTAGCATACCTCTTTAAAGAGTCCTAATTACTAGAGCTAGGTTTAGAAGTTAAATTCTCTCAAAATATCCTGACAGGGAAATGAGCTTAATAGCTTCGTTTAAGCATAGAGGAACCTTGAATTCCCATAGTACATAAATACCATGAAAAAGCAAAGGTAGCACAATGAATAGTACTGAAGCATGATAGCACCATGACTTTATTATCAGAAATGACTGCTACTTCCACTGATACGGAAGTTACCTAAAAACAGTAAATTTTCAAATGGATGCATCTCATATATTGATTTGAAAAATCTCACAATTTTGCCACCTCAGATCTTGTGTGTTAGTGGGACTGGAGTTACCTTTACTATACTGGGTTAAAAGGAACCCCAAGTTTATTCTGATTAGGTATAAAGTCAAAATAAATGTAAAAAAGAAGATCTAAATCAAGAGATGTGCAAACCACTTGGCCTATGTATTTCTAAGATATATTGATTCTAAGGGCTAGAGGATTTAACTGAAGTACTAAAACAATTTTTTAATGAGGAAAATTAAAAAAGAAAACTTTATTTCTCTTATCTTTCTTGCTCTTTCTTCCTCTCTCTCTCTCTCTTGTGCGCGCGCACACACACACACACTGATTTACTGATCTCAGCTGCTCTAACACTAGCTACCATTTTCTCAAACAAACAGGAGGACAAGATGTGAGAATGTGGTTTGATTAGACTGTAGCTGTATTAACTTAACTCATCTGGGAGCTATCTAGCAATAAACTTGTATACTGGAGGGCATTCTTTCCTCACTCATTTTCACTTGTTTGGGGAAGGCAGATGTCAACTACCTAGCCCTTTAAACCTGGTCTCAGGCCATAACTGAGACTCCATTGCCCTCCTCTTATCTGGGAGCTGAGGAGCTCATAGAAAAGGGTGAACAGCTGTCTCCTCACTGTCTTTTTTTCTTTTTAATAGGGACAACAAAAGAAAAATCACACACAAATTGGCTTACTCATCTCAGCTGCTATAACACTAAGATTGTGCCACTGAGATATCTCACGGTCAAGTGGTTTGGAAGTGTAGATGGATCCATTTCCAGAGTGTATATTAAATACCCTGTCAAGGTCAGTGTGACGATCCAAAGAAAACCTAAACATGATAAGGAAGAAAAGCTGTTATGTATGTAACAGAAAATGAAAAGCAGCAAATATATCACAGAGCATATCTGTATAACTCAGATTCTATACATTGATCAAGATAAATGTGATCCTATTCCACACTGCTCAAGTCCCTAAAAAATGCTAATACATTTGCTTTTGTAGCATGCTATCATTTTAGGTCTAAGCATATACCATAAAAAGCATCTAGCAAAAGGAGAATCCATTCACCTTTATGTTACCTATTTTTCAGAGGCTTCAGCAGCATGGAACAAGATCCACTAAAATGCCTAATAGATGGGACAGGACCAGGTTCTTAGTTTCCACAAATTTAAGTTTTTTATAGTACTATGCATTTAATCAATTACTTTACCATGCCACTGTCACACCCTTTCATGAGTGCCTTACGGCTGAACTAAATAATAATACTGCATAAAAAAATCAGACAAGTAATGGAAGAACATAAAATAAAGTGAGAATTAACAATCTCCCCCAACCCCTTCCTGTTTAAGGAACATTGGTAACACACTGACAAGGCATTTCTGAATATGTTTAAAAAATGTTCAGTTGCATTGACTTGCATACAATCTAATGTTATGAATGTATTGATATCAAGGGACCTAATACAGTATCATAGAAACTTTGTCTTGAAGCATTTAGAGAGGCAGACTTTTCATTGACTTGGAGAAGATGTCACTGTCTCATAAGCATACAGATTGCTATCAATAATATTGTTCTCCTGATTAAGGGCACACACATAGGAAGGACACAACCTTGAACTTTTCAGGCATCCAAAACTGATACTGAAGTCAAAATGGTTCTCATGTAAATTAAGGAAAGGACTGTTCATATGGGTTAAAAACAGGATTTCCAAAAGCATTTAAGTTGGTCTAGTTTTGTATTTGATGGGACACAACTAGGACAACACTGCGTTCCACAGGCAATGCATAGAGGGAGCATGGGGGGGGTGCATGTGCTCCCCCTGAGATTGGCCCTCGCCAGCCAGGGAGTGGGAGGCAATGGCTGGCACATCCCTGAGATTGTGGGGGTGTTAAGAGGAGCACCAGTGGCACTTCTGGGTTTGCTCCTGGCACTTTTGGTGGTGGTGGCAATCAGCTGCCCATGCTATGTTCTTCTGGAAATTTGATTTAGTACTTTTAGTAGTTTGTAGATGTGATGTGAAATGAAGGAACATACCCCATATGAGGGAATATAGAAGAATAGAAATTACGCAAAATTCTATCCTTGGAATTCTAGTATTAGTTAATTTGAACCAAGCAGGAAATACTGAACCATAAGATTTCCTTTCCTCTGACCTTTCCTATTCTGATATTGGTAGTGTGTCCTCCTCTTCTCCTACCCTCCTCCCCAAAAAATGATAAACACATTTTAAATTAAGTTTTTGTAACTACACACAATATTTATTTCAAATCTGTCATGAAAAATCTGTAAATTTTCTGAAGTAATTAACAGAATTCAATCCTTAAAATTAAACAAAAATCCCTGTGGCTGACCTGTTTTGGATATATTCTATTTTAATATTATCATGGGGATATTTTACAGCAGTGTGTCTGTGTTAAATACCATCAATATGTCAGTTGCTTTAACATGGGGGAAAAAATACATCTGGGGTGAAGTTACACATTATATTTCAGGCACACTAAATATGTGGAATGTTAAGCAGTGTTAAAGTTAGAACAGGCTGTGAGCAGTCACGCATTAAGGGCTATTGCTGTTTCTTGCCTGTACTGCTCTGACCTGCCATTGGTGGGCTGGTGAGCATGGGTGTGACTAGAAGCCAGGACACCATGACTCTATCCCTGCTCTGGGCTGGAATGTGGGGCTAGGATGCTAGAGGATTGCAGATTGCTCATTTAATTTCTACAGAGCAGACTACAGTTATCTTAACATGAGCTAGGTAGCAAGGCCCAGAGTTTACCCTCACCTGAGACTTTCAGAGGGCACTTAGCACAAGTTAATGAGATTTAATGTGCAGACATTTGCATTTTAAGTGCCCTTAGATTTAAATGTAACATGTAACTTCACCCTAAGACAAACAAAAGGCAACGCATTATCACCCTTTGACAATAATGAAACCAATAGGTCTTTAAGAGGCCATTGTTTGAGATACTTCTAACATCAAAGTTCCACCTTCCTAATAAAGACGTGTTTTACATATAGGTCCATATAAATATTCCATCCTGTTTTCTTTACAAGCTCAGATTTTTTGGTTATATACATGCTGTGTAACCATTAATCTTCTACATTAATCTTCTACATTGTCATAATACTATCAAAGGCCTGCAGATGTTGCTGTTGATTCTCTAAAATCCAGATAATAGCCTGTATTTTCTGAAAATCTTTTTTTTTAATACCACAGGGAGCAGCCAATGCTTCAGTTTAAAAATAATCCCAGAATAATTCCTTCTACTAATAAACATAGATAATAATGAAAAAAATCATTAAACATAATAGCAACAAATCAGGCCTAGGTTACAAAACTCTGATTCAGTTTTGGATTTTGAAGCCAAACTAAATATTGGAGGTATTTGGCCCCTGGCTTAGCTTCAAGCCATTACAGAAGTAGGATTCCAATATGAAATGTAAAGCTAGTCCTGGTTTCAGAACCCTCAAAGCTCAGGGAAGAGTGAGATCCTATTTATAAAGTTTGGGCCTAAGTTAGTATCTATTATTAAAAATAAATAAAAGGGACCATTTATTTTAAAAGTAGGGCACGCCAACATTTATTTTTTCTTCAAAGAGAACCTCCTAAAAGTGCCGCCCAAGCTAACCTGAAAACAAAAAGAAACTACCGGTCTTAATGAAGAAGGCAATTGTGGCTGTCTGTTGCCTCTTTCAATACCAGCTATTCTATAACTAGCTGAGGATGGCATCATAAAATCCAAAATCTTCTAATGCTCAGTGGAAAAAACCTGAATCCTTTAATTGCATGGGTAAGGCTGCTATTAAAGCCTTTAGGGCCAGGATATACAGATTAGGGTGCTCTACTTGATCCAGACCAGTTATCTGTGGTTTCTTTCCAACAGAGAAAAAGGAAACAACAGTAAGACAGTTAAATAACAGTTAAATATTATATAGATATATACATAAACCATGTATCCATGTTGGCGTGTGTTAAATATGTTACAGGTTATACATATTACTACAACTATAATCTGTAACATATTTAATATACATACTTACATGGATACACACTCCATGTGCCAGAAGCCCTGTCTATAAACTGACTAAATTAAGGTTCATTAATTCTTTTTACTGAATCCTTTAAACTTGTTTACACTACTGCCAAAAATTCACCTTTTTGTCTCTTCTGAATTGCCTTTCATAACTCAAGTGGATGAAATGCCAACAGGCAGCGATTAATGGTGTGCGATCATTTCCAGGCTGTCATGCCAGATAAATAATAGAACATGATTAGCAAAGTGGCTTTTTCTGTCAAAGCCATTTCACTCTTCAACTTGTATGAAGAACCACATAAATAAACCAACTTTGTTCCAATTTTAGATTACAGTTTTAAAAACACCACTACTTAGGTGTGACACCCAGATCTTTTGCATCTATAGGCAGAGACCAAGGTTGTGGTCCCACCAAGCAACTAACCAATTATCCCCAGCTCAACCTGAGTCCTCTCATGAAGTGCTAAATGGGGGGACCAAGTGGCTTGGGAGGACCAATAGGAACCACAAGAAGGTTATAAAATTGGAAGGCTATAAAACCCCTGCATGGGGTGGCTCTGCCACAAGCCCTGAGAGACCCTGATCACTGCTGCCAGAGTTGGTGAGTGCAGGGTTTGTTGTTTTTTTAAGTGTTTTTTTAAGTGCTGGGAGTCTGGGCCAGGAAGGGGATGGGGCTGGGCAGGGCAGACTTGGGGGCTTCTACTGTGGCTCCTCTGGCTGTTCCTGCTTCTACCCCTGGTAGGGGTAGAGGCAAGCACAGGGGATCTGCCCTGCTGTTATTTGCCCAGCTGGCGTGGGGGGGGGGCGTGAAATGCAGGCACCTGCATCAGTGCTGAGAATGAGGGCCCTGCCCTGCTGCCGCTTGCCAGCTGGCATGGGGAGTGTATGGGATGCAGGTGCGGCAGTGCTGGGAGAGGGGGCCATGCCCTGTTGCCACCCGGAGTGAGCCATGACCACATTCTGCCCCCCCGCCTCGACTGAGCAAGTTACAGCAGGGCAGAGGCCCCACTCCTAATGCTGCTGTGCCTGCATCCCACAGCCCCCCAGCCCGTTCCCTGAATAATGCACGCCCTGCTCTGGCTGGACAGCTTGTACCAGCCCCAATCCCTCCCTCCCCCAACCCAAACAGACTTACCACTGGAGGCAGCTTTCAGATGCCTGCTTAGTCTATGGCCGAATTCCGAATTGGACAAATCTTTTCCGAAGCTTTTCTGAATTGATTTAGATGCTTTGAATCATTTCAGAGTTTTATGTGGTTTCCCGATTCAATTTGGATTCAGAGATTCAGTCCCTGAATCAGACTGAATCTCCTCTGAATTGAATCAGCTACCAAAGCTTTGCACACCCCTAATACCTGGCTTAGACCTCAGCTACTTGCATTTTGTAAAGCCCTGACTCTGGTCCTAGCCACATAGGCCTAAATGACTCTGTGTCAGTCAACACTGTCAAGTGGATGTTACATGGCACAAAGCATGGCTGCATAGAGATACCTGAGCTAGGTTATAGCAAGCTAGCCTGGATGAAAGAAGAACAGTATATCAGTTAGCTTGGTGTTTTATCTTGGCTACCCAATTTGCCTCTCAGCAAAGCTTGTTAGCTGGTACAGAGTGCTGTACTAAGACAACTGTACTGCTTTTGGGAGCCAAGTCATCTTATTCACAGCTGCATAAGGTATATACACTGCACTGTACAATGCAGACAGCCCCTAGGTTCTCAATTGTCATATGAAGTTAGAACAGCATGCCTTTTTGGTGCAGGACAGCATCACGCTGAAATGTACAGTACAATTTCATTGGTGTGCCATACATAAACTATGGTCTCAAAAAAGACCCATGACCTTGGAGGCTGCCCACAAGACTTCTGAAGGGGCAATGATAGCCTCCTTCTAAGTCACAGAGTGGGCATGAACTACTAGAGCACATAATGTAGGCTCTTCATGGGGGTAATTCTGAGCTTTGTAGGATCTGATGAACCTTCTAAGGGTTATAATAGGTCATATATGCTGAAGCAGGTGAAGACTTGCTCCTGTGTCTTTACCAGTCTGCTTAGATTACATAGCTCTCTCCCTATGGAAAGCAGAATTTTCATGACAGACTTCTTTCCAGAAAATCTCAGAAATATCACCATGCTCTCCCTTTCCCAATACCAGATGGAATTATTCCATGTTTTGGAAGTTTCATCAACTTTTCTTCTTTTAAAAATATGAGGTACATAAAAGGGCTTTGACATTACCTGATAGGGCTTGAAGCAGAATCAGGATCCCGTGCCATCACTGTTCCTATGATTGTTCCTACTTCAATATCTTCATGCACCTCAAAAAGGTAAGAGGATCGGCTGAAGACAGGAGGCTCATCTATATCTTCTACAGATATTTTCACAATAGTAGTATCTTTAAAAGGCCCCAAATAATAAAAGCGTGGGTCCACATGGGTATTTTCTGCTTCTATTTTCAGTGTATAGAGCCTTCTGGTTTCATAGTCCAGTGGCTGTGGGAGAAAAAGAAAAAAGCTTATATTACCTTACTATCTATGTTGGGTACACAGAAGAGATAAAAGCATAATAGATCACATCATTGGTTGATATAGCCTAGGGTTAATCTATGGTAATCATAACTCTCAGAATCTTTCAGGCTCATGTCCTGATGGTTATCTCCCACAGCTCTACAGAAAAGCAAAACAGTTCCTCTAGTAACTTCAGTGTCCATTGATTTCAATGACATTCATCATTTATTATTTCAATAAATGCATTCCAATAGTACCAAGAACTAAATGGAGCTTCTTGATATATTTTTGAAAATCATTTTCAAAAGGGAAACCTTTGCAAACTAGTCTCTTTTTTCACTGTATACTTTAATTTACAAGCATAACAACTGCTTGAAGAATTGTTCTGACTAGTAACAAAAATAGGATCTAAAACAACAAGTATTCCACATATGGACCTCCCACTGAGGTAAATGACAATAATGCCTGTAGAATTTCCAGATGTAGGCCTTAGATACCACATTTCATGATGACATACTTTAGGAATGTGCACGTGTGTACACAGTAGTCCAATTTTAAGCAAAACAAATTTAACTGGTCTTAGCTATAAGTTTTAATCTTGAAAAAAATATATTCCTGAAAAATTTAAGATTTAAAACTTTAGTAGGAAAAAATCAGACCTTAATCTGGCTCATTTTCATTGAATTTCATGAATCCAACATCACAATTTTTTTTTGCTAATATATTTGACACTTTGTCAGCAGTTCCTTTTTATAATGAAAAGAGGAAAGGTTCAGGGTTATAATTAGAATTCGTTTTGGGTAGACAAGAAATAACATTTCCCCTGATTTCTTTGTGACTGTCACAGGTGAAATGTGTTAGGTAATTAATAATATCTTGGAAATAAGCAGGCTAAAAATTTACCTGACACCAGAACAGACTTCATTAGCTCACACAGAATAACAGAGAGATATTAAATTGGTGTTTTTCACTTACTAAAATGTATGATAGAGGCACATTTACTTTTTTTCTCCTTCTAAAACTTTTAAGGTTAAATTATTGCTCATGAAAGATGCCAGATTGACAGCCTCAGGAGTTAAGTATTCTATTTATCAGGAGCAAGTGTGCATACAATAAATGAAAACTTGACTCCACAAAGCCCTAATCTTCTTATGAAGTGAAATCAGAGAAGGGATAGTAACTATGGGCATGCATACACACACTCTGGGAGTGGAGGTGGGGTCACTTTAAGTACAGTGGCTCTGAGAGTTTCTCTAATTAAAGTACCTGGGGCATCTTGTGTATTAGTGTCTTGTGTATTAGCTTTAGATAAAGCGCCCTCGCTGCCATTTTTAAGTGCAGGGACACTAATACATGAGAAGCAGGAGGCTCCTGGAGTGTAGTAATTACCATGCTCCAGAAGACTCAATTAATTAAGTCCACTCCAATGCACTGTAATTACAGCATATCAGAGCCCTATGGCTTAAAGTCTATACTCAATTTCTTATCACCAGGATTGCTAAAGAAAGTACCAAATGTAACACAAAAATCTGCCCACTAAAACCTGGACTGGAGTGCAAAAATGGATAAATGACAGTAATTGTTTACAGCCTCTGATAAAATCTGGGTTTGAAACTAGGAATTGAAAGCAAAGGCTTAATACAAATCCCAAAGTAATATAGTCTACTGCACATATACATTTAGGACCAATTCAGTAAGTACTTATCTTTAAGTATCTATTCAGGAAAACTCTTAGCATATGTGCTTAAGATCCACAGCAATCAGCACAGAATCAATGACTTACTGAACAGTTGGATGATACTGTGGGAAAACTGCTGCTTGGGTGTGTACACATACCACTTGTACTGGTATAATGTGCTTTAGATCCAGGCACACAAGTACACTGATTGTATGTTCACAGTTTTAGTCATTTTAATCCCATGTTAGCCATTTTCTCAATATAAACAAGTTTTAGTGCCTATTGCAGGCAACTACCTAAAGAGAACTAGTAAACTCTTCTCTGGATACCCATGTAAATTACAATGGTCTAGAACAGGGGTAGGCAAACTTTTCTGGCCAGAGTGCCAAAAAACACAATGTCTACCGCCTTAGAAGGTGCCGGAGTGTTGGCGTGCCAGAAAAAGAACATGGGGGGGCCCAGGGGCGTACATGGCAGGTTGCACTGCATATTAGTATATTTAATAATCATAAATGTTGCCTTTGTTGTTATGTATTCCTTTTTTGTTAAGCATGTTGCAATCAGAGAGAGAGAAAAAAAGAAAAGTAAGAGAAAGAGAAGAGAGAGAAAGAAAAAAGAGGAGAGAACCAGACACATACACATGCATACAGAGAACCAGACATGCACACGCACACAAAACCACATGTGGACAAACACAGAGAACCAGAACACATCCAGAACCAGATATGTGTGTGCACACCCAGACCCAGACAGAGGCAGACAAACACACAGAGCCAGATGCGCAGGCACACGGAGCTGGGCTGCTGGGCCACTGGACAAAATCCAAGTCAACAATGCCCTGGGCCTTCTGGAGCCCCTTTGCTTCCCCAGGGAGCCAGCCCCTGGACTGCAGTGCGGCTGGCTGAGGCCCCGGCTTGCAGCCCGCCCAGCAGCCCAACCATTAACCCACCATGAACAGCTAAGCCTGCAAATGTTAGGCACTCCTAGTAAGGGGCAGTGCCAGCCTCATCCCAGTGGAGGGGCTGGGCCAGGGTTGGACTTGGAGCAGGTGGGAGTCAGGCAGGCTCAGCTGCAAGCCCTGCTGCAAGCAGCCTAGCTTCTGTGGTTGGCAGCAGGTACACAGAGCCTGGGCTGGCTGCAGCTGGGTGGCTGCAAACAGCTGCACCGGGCTCCAGAATCAGCTCCATACTGGCGGTTGCACGTGCACCTTGGAAAGGATGGTGCCGGAGGGGCCTGAGGCAGTGCAACCCTGGCCTCTTCCCCACTGCTAGCACAGAGCTGATGACTGGGCTCCGGAGCTCAGCACAGCTGTCTGTAGCTAGCCTGGTCTCTGAGAAGCTGCAGCAGGTAGTGGGCAGGCTGCAAACATGGCTGGCAGCAGCTGCCTAGAGCTCGGACTGGTGGTAGCATGCCGAGCAAAATGGCTTGTGTGCCATGCTCAGCACACATGCTGGGGGTTGCCAACCCCTGGTCTAGAAACTATTGTAAGTTACAGCCCTGCAAAGAAGTTATAATCCATTATTAGAAAGTATATCGGAAATTGCTTGATGGAACTGGTTGAATAAGACAAATTTGATTTTTTTTTAATATTAAAAATTATTAGTCCAGAAAGGTAAATTATTATCTGTCTGTAACAGAGGTGGGTCTCTTCTGTACAATTTATGAAATCTGTAAATTGGAGTGTTTTCTTGAAGTCTATATTGATCCACCTTAACAGCCTGTAGGGAAAACAGAACAACTGGGGGCATGAGATGATGTAGAGGTGTTGGGTGGGGAGGGTGCAGTGGTGTAGTTGCATCCCTTTTGATTCCTGCTCCACCCAAACTTTCATAATAACTGTCTGTGAGGGGCAGTGGTATTTCTATTCAGGCAGTACTGAGACAGTCAACTGACTTCATGATTCATTATAATTTACCTGATGCCTGCTACTCTCTCTTCACTTCAAAAGTGTTAATGACCCTCTCTCCTTTTTAATGGTCTTGATATTCTGCTATCCAAGTTCTCCTTTCTTTGGCAATTTCGCTGTCTGTTAGCCATCCCTAGTAATGTGCTTCTCCTTTTTCACAACCCTCCAGACTGATTTTATGTCTAGGTTAATGCTATGTTAAACTTAACTCAGATGCAGTAATACTACCTCAGATGTAGAAATGACTGACTCTGAATTATTAAAGGAACTGTCAAGATGCTCAAGAAAATTAGAATGTTTTGTGAACCTGAGTAAGAGATACACATTTAACTGCAATGATGACAAGGCTCAGGAAACAATACATTTTGACTATTTTTGTCTAGTTCATGTTTTTCAAACTTAATATATAACCTAGAAAATTAGTGCATGTTCCAATAAAATTATATTTGATTTTGCTTTGATCTTAAATTGACTAATGTAGCACTAGGCTCTTAGCATGTTAGTAAAGTATATTAGTGAAGTTTCTCTTTAACTGAAGAAAAATATGCATTGTGTTATATATAACGATGTGCCATCTGCACTCTCTTTTTCAAAATCCTAGAACTGCCTATGGCTTGGGGCAATTGGAAGAAATTAGTACTAGCTAATTTACCAACCAGGAGTTGAAAAGACTAGCTAAAACAGGTATTTGCAGAATGTTGTTTTAAAGTCCTCTTTCCCCTCCTCTATAATTCTTTCTTCTGATTACTAAACTAGACAAAGATTCGGTGTTAAGAACATTTTCACTACCAGTCAAACTCACAAAATGTAGAAGTGTACCAATAGTTGATAAGAGCCTTAGGCCTGGTTTAGCAGTGGGAAAATTGAAAAATTCCATGGTGAGATCAGTAGGGATATGAGGCTTCTGCACCTTAGGTGGTCCAATGAAATACCAAAAAAAGGGTATTTTGTCCGATAAACATTATAGTTTTCATCATACTGTATTCTTCTCCTTACAAAGTTCCAGTTGTGGAGTCAAAGAATAGAAATAAAGTCACACACTAACAGCCAATGAAAATTCAACTGTTCACAAGCAATCTGTAGGTTTCAGTTTGTTCCTATTGACTCTTCACTGGGCACTTATACACAAAACGCTACTGCACAGTGGTTACTGCACATTTATTTAGTACTTGTATACTCAAATACTAAATAATTGTGCGGTAACCAGAGTTCCTGTGCAGTAGCACTGGCAAAGCCTTTTCAGTGATGCTACCATGCAATAGCCTCATAATACTGTGCAGTAGCTGTGCTGTGATGTGCAACTGTGCAGTATTATTTAGCTACTGCATAGTTACCATCTCATGTAGATGTGCCCACTGAATACTTATGTAAATCAGACATATTTAGAGAAAAAAGGATGGGGTCATAAGCACTTCCTAAACAAGTGGAAAAAATGAACTCTTCTGTCATATAATTTATTTTAAAACAAGCTATGTCTATTCCCAATACAAAATAAGCACATTGAGAAGTGTTTCATAATCTCTGAATACAAGATGCATAATTTCACTATGATATCCTATCTTATATCTTATTTTTTTGTAAAAGGGAAAAAAGTCCCAGTTTCACTCAGATAAAATAATTGTAACTCAATTATGACTTTATGTGCTCTGAAACCACTTTGGGTTCCCAAGTATGAGATTCATAATGGTTCTGGTATCTCAGAGGAAAAAGTGTTCAGTGAGACAGACTGGAAAGTTTGGACAATATGATTACAAAACTAGACTGAACGAGGCAGGTATGGCCATTTTCCCCAAGAAAACAGAACAAAAACTGCAAAATTCATAGCACTCTTCCTACAGTTAGGCAGACAATTGCCTCAGCCTTTTTTAGAAAATCTTAGTTCTAAATTGCTGCTATCTATCTATGAAAGTTGCATGATACCAAGTCATAGCTGGCAGCTACTAATCATGATGCTTTTTGCTCTATGGTACTAAATTCTCTGTTAATACTGAAGAATTACTATACATTACTATTTTAGATGCTATATTTTTATCTATAGTATAAAACTGTAGTCTTCTTCTGACCAATTTCTAGCACTTAACCAACATTTTAGTAGACTGTTAAACAAATCTGCATTAGAAACCATGGAGAGAATTTGTGGCAACATATTTGTCCATTTATATTTCAGTGGAAATAAAGTTTTTAAAACTCTATCCTCATCTTAGTGATACTCTAGAAAAAAATGTTCCTGTCCTAAACACAGAAGAACAAGACAATCTCTCAGTTATAGCTGTATAGAAACCTTTACAATTAACAACAAAACCATTCATTGATTATTAGTGATGACACACACCTTTCGCAAAGTTATGATGCCTTCCTGCGTGTCCTTCTGTGTCATGATATCAAACATATCAGTCCCATCACCATCAATAATTCTGTATTCCACTTCAGCATTTTTCCCAGTGTCTGCATCAGTGGCTTTTACACTGCCTATGGCAGTGCCAACTGGGGAAGATTCGGGAACGCGGAGATGTATAGTGTCTGTGGAGAAGAAACAGAACAAGTCAATAGATGTACAAGAATATTTATTGTACATACATATAACTAGTGCTTTGTTATACTGTGCTTAATTATGTACTATCATATCTTCTCTCTCTATAGGACTCCTGTTTCCTTATATATAGAGGATAACAGTGAATGAGGCATAAAATTATAGGAAGGTAAAGCTTAAATTACAGTACTAGAACCCAGGAGAGCACATTTTTATTCTCTGCCACTTGCTTCTTGTTTAAGCTTAGACAGGACATTATTAATAAAAAACCTGAATGGGAAAAAATTGAATCATTACAACATGACATTTCATTTTGAAACACATAATTGGCCTCTTTTAAAATTCCTATAATCAATTTACAAAAGCCTTCTGTGTTTTAAATACTGAACTTTTGAAAGGTGGATGATTCGTACGTGTCTCCTGGGAGAGCCACTGCTCTCTCAGGAGAAACCACAAGTGTACAGATGTTCAGACTTTTTCTTCCAGAGTAAAAATGGCTACTCCATAAGAAAAATAACTCCAGAACAACTGAGGTTAAGTCACTCCAAGGACTTGGGACAGAAAATGTATGTACACGCTCTGGTTTCTCTCAGAGATAAAATAATTCTTCAGCACCACACTGCCCTCTGCCTCAGGGAGACAGTGGGTGCATCTACATGTTCATTGTGGTGCAGTAGTTACTGCACATTTAGTTTAGTGCTTACTTAATGAAGAACAGCACTGGCACATGATTTTTTGTGATGCTTACTGTGCAGTAGTTTAATAACTCTGAGAAGTAGCATATTATCACAGTTTTTGAACAGCACACTACTTTTCAGTGTTATTAGGCTACTGCACAGTAAGCATCTTATATAGACACACCCCAAGTGTTGCTTCCTGGACTTTATGGCTCTAGCTGGGAGCAGGACATGCCCCCTTCACAACCCCCACACTGTGTTGCAGGGAAACACAGGCTCATCATGAGCAGTCTGGGTCATCCAAACAGAGATGTCTTGTGCACTGATGCCATCTGTCACCAGGTGGACTAAAGGAGCCTTCAGAGCATGCTGAGGTGTGTGCACAGGGCTCCCTACCTTGTACAAGCTCTCCACTCTTCAGGGCCTCAGTAATTGAATCTCTGTACATGCAGCTCTGGGTAAGTTTTTCTACCAGGGGACCAAACCTGGGAGAATTCTTTTAGATTACTGAATGTGTATATGCAGCCACTAGGGAAGCCACTAACAACCTTCCAGGAAATCTGCAGGAAGACCAAGTCAGATCATTTGCTGGTTGCTCCTGTTTCCTAACAAAATAGTAGAAGGACTGTCACACTATTGGCTTGCAGAGGAAGAGAAGGACTCATGTTGAGGAGATCCATATTAAGGAAAGCCTCTCAATCATTTTGAAATTAAGACTGACTTGCATGTTCATTCTTATTTTTAAGAAGCAGTTTCTCGATTCTAGTTATTATACCTTGTTTGCCCAATGCCATTCATAAAAGTACACATTAGGTTTAGATTATATCTGAATAGTGAAAGTCTATCAAGTGTTAATGGAAGACAGAATCCTAAATTAGCTTACAATTCTCTTTTTCTGGGTTAGGGGGTATGTACCATTACCACATCTACTGTGGTAAACTCAGTATAGTGCTACCAAAGTACACTTAAGTTTACCTTATCAGTATGAGGTTTTCTTGACACTACTTCACTTTGGTGTTTTCAGTTGAATGATTTAGCTCATATTAAAATTGACATTTTCATTACCTTTCTGTAACATTAAATCTTTATGCTTTGCTACATTAGTACATAATCTCTCCATAATCTGTTAATGGTTGAAAAATCGAGGGAAAATAGTTTCTGCTCACATTCACAAAATAAATATTTACTCAGTGGTGTGTGAGACGATGATGAAAGACCATATGTCCTAAAATATTTCACAAGACAGTACACATGAAAGGGAAGATTTAAGAGTGCCATAGAAACATTCATTCTCATTTTTCATATATGTCCATGTTTAAGACAGACTATTGAAGTTTTTTACAGTGAAAATTTATATGGTCTAATTATATTTAGTTTAACAATTTCAAATGTTTCCTTAGACTACTTGTTTTCAAACTTTTTGACTCAAAATAGCCCTTGGAAAATGTCAGCTCTTAGTTTTCACTCAATTTTTGACTACAGAAAAAAATAATAGCACAATTCTTCTGTTGCAAAGAACTCAGAAACATCACAACATGTCAGAATTTTTGACACTGGATTTCTATTTGAAATCTCAGAATTTATCTTGTATTCATGTTTATACCCTACACAGTGCTAAAACTGTATGTCACCTTGAAACACCCTTGAAAGCATCTCAAGACAAGCTAGGGACTGTGGAACCCTGCTTGAGAATCACAGTCTTAGCCTATATAGGTTCTCTGCAGCTGCAACATCCAATTTATTTGGAGTGTGGTAACATCAGAAGGGAAGAGATGAGGCGCTCTTCTCCCCTGATCCATCTACTCTGGAGAAAGGCAGATACCAGACAGGTCATGTCTGCTTACTCCTGCATTTCCAGACCCAGGCACAATTAGTCAGCCCAGGGAAATTAAGGAATTGCCTTACTTTCCCTTGCACTCCTTCATGGTTATGTACTCCAATGGTAAACTTTTCACAAGTACTGAAGTGATTTAGAAGCCAAAGCCCCAGTTTCAAAAGACCCATGAGTTCAGCTTTTTGAAAATGGATCTTGAACTAATAAGCTACAGATACTTTTGAACCTTCTTCCCCAAATCACTATAATGACCTATGTATTTGTAGAGATCCTGTCATAACATGTATATAAAGAAAAATGCAAAGTTTACTCTACCATATACTACTAATAATTGTACTCAAAATAGATAATACACTAAACTATTTTTGTATCCTTGCCACAGACAGTTGTCTGGACTTGTTTTTCACCATAAAGTGATAAGTTCTTGCTTCTTGAACATTATCCAAATACTGTTTGCTGTATCTACACTCAGCCAAAAACACCTTGAGTTTTAAGATATGGGGGGAAAGGTGCATACATTTCACAGGCTTTCCAAACAAATTCAGTTTTTTATACCTACCAGCAGTTGCCTCATTTTTAACTGCCTGTGAGGACACTCCTGTTTTTTTTTTCCCCAGAAAAACAAGTGGAGCAGCACATGCACAGGAAGCATTCCCTTGCTGCATGGAGAAGCTCTACATGTGTATGTGGCAAGGCAGACATGCTCATCTGGACCCAGTCTCTCAGGACACTTAGGATTTTGTAAGCCAAAAGTACCTTGAATAATTTTGAACAATTTCAAGGTATCCGTTTTCTGCTTTTGGACATTCCATGAGGAAAAAATAATGGTTACT
Source organism: Gavialis gangeticus (assembly GCF_001723915.1). NCBI lineage: Eukaryota > Metazoa > Chordata > Crocodylia > Gavialidae > Gavialis > Gavialis gangeticus. Next base: position 34,016,560 of record NW_017728992.1, read on the forward strand.
TTTGTAGAAGAAGGGGGGTAGTTCTCTTAAGTGTCTAAGGCTAGGTACAGAGGTTACACTTAATGCACTTTAAGCATGCACAAAGCACTTTAAAAAATGGTGGATCCTGTTCTAAATTAGCCTTGGATGGATGTGTACTCATCTAAAGTGCTGTTTGTTATAGTCCTTTGTTGAACATCTGTGACAGATCCAATTAAGCGTTAATTTATCTCATTTGCTCTACCCGAGTGCTGGACCAGCCCTGCCTTCTGGTGGGTCAATGACAGCCTCTGATCCCAGCCCCACAAATAGCTTGGTGTGGGGGAAATGTGGGAAGTGGGGTTTCTCTCCCTGCAGTTGCCTGGTTCCATGGCATGGCACAGCCCAGCTGGGGTGAGGGGGTGGTGCTGCAAGAGAAGAAGTCCAGGATCTCTCTCCTGGCAATTGCCCCATCCCACCTGCAGTGTACTGCTACTTGGATGAGTGGGCTGCTGGGGAAGGGCTCTGGGAACTGTGTCACTGCAACAGTGCCAGCACATGGACCCAGGCTGTCCTGCCAAGACCTCAGTAACCAAGTTGTGGGGGGGGACCTCACGGCAGAAGTCTATGTTTCCCCCCCTCATTTCCCCTCAACCACTGCTGACAGTCACTGACAGGGGGGCAGGTCTGGGGAGAGGGGTTTCTCTGGAAACCTCCTGGGAGGCATGTGGGAGCACCCCCAGTGGCCAGTGTGGGCAGACTCTGAGACCCTGCCCCCACTGAACAGTGAATGTCTATTCAGTTGGCTCCCTCTTTAACTAATATTGCTTTAAGTAAAACGCAAAAAGTTAGAGCATTTTTGCCAAGGGCTTTTTGAACTTCTGTACTTAGCCTAAGGGATTTAGGATTAACAAACCCATTAAAAGTTACAGGTCTCAATGATTTCTAAGTTCAGGTGTGGATACAGAGATCCAGCTAAAATTACTGAATCTGCAAAGGATATTCTTGAAAGTAAATATCATACTGGGACCAGAGGTGGAATTGCTTAATGACACTTATAAGTTCAATGTAATCAGAATTATGTACAGCAAAAGTACAAAACTAATATTTCCAATCATCTGAGGAGCATTTCAGAAACTGTGCTTGAGCTCTCATGAAAAATGACCAGTGATCTGTAAAATGTTTATGTTTCTCTGAAAGTTCTACAAAAGGCTGCTTTTGCAGAACGTGTTGCTGGAAATGCAATTTTGTATGGTATCATCATCAGTCATGTCCAAATCACAACTGAACCAAACAAGCTGAAGTTCTAATTGTAGAATTTTCTATACCTCTGAAAGCAGTTCTCTACAGAATATGTTTCAAGTTTATTTGATCAGTTTATTAGAGATTTTTTTTTTTTTTTGGCTGGCCTAATGAACTGTAATGGACAAGCATCAAATATGAGCAAGCCATGGAAGATTTAAATGAATTATCAAAATAATGTATTTTTAAAAATCAAATTATCCATTTAATTTTTCATAGTTCTCTAAACAATGTCTTCTATATGTAACTAATCTAGGATAAATTAATTTTCTTTACTGTCACAAGGGGCACATCTACACATGTTACTATGGCACCATTGTTACTGCTCTGTCATTTAATACTTTCTTTTAAAAGTACTTAAGACAGCACAGTAATGACCCATACTGCACTGTGCACTCTGTACATGGTTATTTTTAGGCACTACGTCGCCGTAGCGACACACTATAATGATGGAGCATGTCACTACAGCAACGTATCTGCAGCATCATGGTTTTTGCCTGCAGATGCTATGTAGAGCATTGCTACGGTGATGTAGCATCATGTGTAGATACGCCCAGATGCATCCATTCCCAAATCATAACAGGCTTGACATAATGCACTGTTCTGTGTTGTCTTCATTTTTTGG
>NW_017728992.1:34025211-34046477 GCF_001723915.1 Gavialis gangeticus
CTTTTGGGGAGGGGAGGGGAGAGGAAGGGAGGGGAGGGGAGTTGTCCCAAATGAGCAGGCAGCTGCCTGGCACCCAGGAGAGCCCTTCCAACCACGTGGAGATTGGGATAGGTCCTGATTTTCATGTGGTTGGCAGGCAGCTAAGACAGCTCTCCCAGCCATCTGGAGATCAGGATAGGTCCTGATCTCCACATGGCTGGCAGGCAGTGTCCCACCAAACTGGGACAGCTCTCCCTGCCCCCTGTACCCCCCTGCTGCCTAGTTTGACCAGAAGCAGTATGCTCCCAACCAACATCTACATGTGCGGTACAGCACATTAGTTAATACACCATTTTTCTAGTACCTGTATATCTATAGGAGCTTAAATGGCACCTTAGACTAATACACTGTGTAGTAATTGTTGCACATGTGTAGCAGGTGATGGTTTAGTGAACATTAGATTAGTCCAATGCTTAGTAAAGCATCTCATGTAGGTACATCCAGTTAGCAGCAACTTTTACCCAAAAGGCTAGCGAGAGCATTAGCTGCCTTCGGTTTATCTATTCAGAATTTATAGATGCAAGGTTTTTATAAATGGCAATACCAAGATTATGACATATATGAAAAATCCATATACTGCTCCTGAAATCCCTTCTTCCTGCCTTCAGATCCAAAGGCACATGTTCAGCTTTTTTATGCTTTAAATACAAACAAAACAAAATTCATTATGAGAAGTGGGCAGTTAATAAGAAAATCCTAAACTAGACTTATCAGCTCAAGGCCATTCTTTATGAAACTTTCCTGTACTTGTCTGACTAATAGCATCCTCCTTCATACATTTTTTACTAAGCAGCAGAAAGTAGAATCTATAGGGCACATTTCAGTGGCTTAGTTTTTAAATTGTGTCATAGTATCTTTGTCAGTTATAGCTGGTTTAAACTCTAAATTAGAAAACTTGTTTTTAAAATCCCAGTCAATGCTATCTGGTTATTTGCCACTTTAAATTCAGAAGTGAATAAGATTTGCAACTGGATAATTTAGCATGCTGGCAAATAGTGGAATCCATGTTCTTTTAAAACTATTGTTTAATTAAGGTAAAGGATAGCTGTCACCTACAACAAATTTGTATTGAAAAAGTTTGCACATAAATGACCAAGACTTGTATTTAGACAAATACTTCACCATGTTTTTAATTTTAAACACACTGGATTCATAGGCTATTACTTGGTTATCATATGTAAACAGGTACAAATTGACTGCAATGTTAGTAGAAAACAATGATACCATGAAATGCTACTATGAAACTGAACAAGATAAAATAGGATATCTTGAGCCTGATTCTCCTTCACTGGACAAGGGTGAAAGTCATGGGTAACTTAACTGAAGCCAATGGAGTTGCACTTTCATAAAACTGGTGGGAGAAGAGAATTGAACCTGTATGCTAGTTTGAAACTCTTTGTAACTGAACTGATTCAACTGTGAGAAAAGTACTATACATTTCTATAACATCACATTTATCTATGTAAGCTCACCTAGCACAAAGAACATTAATGGAATAAGGATTCAGTCTGCACTAACCTTTAACAAATTTCCCATTACAAAATATTAAAAGAATATTAACATTTTAAAGAATATTAAAAAAGAATATTAAATAAGAATATTAAAATTTCCCATTACAAAAACAAAGGCTAATAATGATTTTGTATTCTAGCGTGAAGCTATGACTTGGAAGTCATATCAGAAAAGGTTAAAAAGCAGCATAAAGTCCTTTGATAAGCTTAAGCTTCCAAAACAGTGAAGTTAAATTTCATTTACATTCATGTTGGGAAGCTGTTTGCATCTCAGCCTTTATGGTGTCTTATCTATACAAGTACAGATGGAATTTCCTTCAAGGAATGTGTATACCAAGTTGGGGTCTTTATGATTAAATGTTTAAGCAGAACTACAGTATATGTATTTTTACAGTAGTAAAATTACTACGTTTTATTTTCCAGTTAGAAAACAATTTAAGCTATAGGTAACGGGAAAAAAGAATTACTCTAACGCTCTTATGACCATGCCTCACTCCCCCCAAATAATCCTGAAAAGTAGTACAGGTTTTCTGTTGCTATATTGGACTATGTAACTGATTTCTAGAAAAAAAGAGTTCTATAACATTTAATTTTCTACTCTAATAACAGTGAATAGCTCAGCACATAAGCCTTTTGTTCATGAATGCTCCATAATCTAGATTTACTTTAAATTAAACCAGATGGTGATTGCTTAACTCTGTTATTCTGCAGTTTTTATAGTGTAGGACTATTACTTACTCTGGGGGAATCGAGGTGGATTGTCGTTGACATCAGTCAATGTGATGTTCACTGTGGTGGTCCCTGATAATCCACCCATCTGGCCTCCCATGTCTTTTGCCTGGATAACTACTTGGTACTGCTCCCTGTTTTCTCTGTTCATGTTTGGCAAAGCAGTCCTGATAATGCCTTTAAGAAAACATGAAAGTGTGTGTTATCCATTTTTGCATTTTTGACATGTAACATGCAATGCATACTTTTCTATGGATCTGTAAAATATATTTCTGCCATATGCATTTATTAGAAAAGTGATCTTTGTATCTTCATAAATATTCATCAATACAGTTTATATATTTTATGTAAAGTTATAAAAATGGATATGTATACCAAAAACATAAGATACTTGTGATTTACTTTGTTACAAGTATTTTTAAGCTATTACTTTTCAGCAAATAAGAAACCTTGCAGTATTTCAGTGCTTGTATTTTTTGTAAAAAAATTTTCTCTGCATTCTTGGATTTTTTCAGAAAAGGAGAGACCCACCCCCAAGTTCGAATAAAAGCAATATCTATTTTCCTAACCTGTTTCTGGCTCCACCGAAAAATATGGCTGTCCTTGAAGTATACTGTAGATGACTCTGGCACTGTTTCCATACGAAGGGTCATCGGCATCAGTGGCTGTGACTTGTACCACAGAAGTACCTGAAGTATCCAAATTCAGCTTAGTTCTGCATGGTACCAGAAGGAGGAGCAAAAGCACTAGTTTTCAGTCAAGTAAAACTCACTGAGATGGACAACGATGCCTGCTTCTTTGAAACTTTGGTTTGTTCATCTCCTTATATGCTTGCAGTCAACTACAAAAATATATTTATTCACTTAGGCCATGTGTAGACAAAATGAGAGTCATGTGTGCATGACACTTTAAAGTGGGCTAAATGCTTTTGCACCGCTTTAATGGTGTCGGAGTTTTCACGCCTCAGCAGTGTATTGAGCATTAATTCCAGCCCCTGTAGGACAGTCAGTGGCATAATGCACCTTAAATGACTTGGAGTGCAGCAAAGTAAAACTCCTTGGAGGAGTTTTAGTTTGTTGACCGTATAGCTACGGAGTGAAGCACCAGTCTCTGTACAGCTCCATGGCTCTGCAGGAAGCCCTACAGGCAGCTTGGCAGCAGCCCAGAAAAGCAGCTGTGCCCAAGAAAAGCAGTGAGCCTGATTTTTCCCCTCCCCCTCTCTCTCCCTGCCCCCCTCCCCACCTGAGCCTGCCTGCCTGCCTGAACTGTGCAGGGGCCTGGTGCTTCTCTCCATGGCTGTAGTACTCCCCAGGACCGCCTGAGCTGGGTGCCCCCGAGAAGGTGCCACTGGGGGTGGGGGACATAGCTGCCACAGAGGGAAGCACCACACCCCACCCCTGCAGCTGAAGCACCACCCCGCCCAGTGGCAGCTTGCCCTCCCCTCCCTGCCAGAAAGGCAGGTAAGTCAGCAGTGTGTGTGTATGACACAGGGGTTTAATTAGCCCTAAATTTAAGTGGTGTTTTTTAAAACCCACTGCTTCAATTTAGGACCCCCACTTTGTCTACACATGCCTTTAATGTTAGGATCTGGCTCTAAGTATCTGACCTAGCAAACTTAAATCTACATATATGTTCAGAGCTTATTAAGTGAAACCACAACAGCAGCAGACATTTGCGTTTATACTATTATTATTTCTAATGGGCATTGTTATCTCTTCTCTTTGCTTCTTTCAGGGTTCATTTTAAATATGAAAAGAATCTGTGTTTAAGTCATGTCAGCTCATCTCATAAATCTTTATGTGCAATAATGTGGATGTGTTGTAAAACTATAGATACAGGAATATCAAAGGGACAGATGATTGAATAGTTTAATGAGACCTTCACTTATAGCCCTTGGAAAAACACAGCATTAACTATGTACACTTTCTCTACTCTAAAGGGAAAAATGAGAAAGAAAACAAAACCAAACAGCCAGTGTTACATAAAACATAGATTTTCTTCCTAAAACACTAAAATGTAAAATGTCATTATCATCTAAATTATAGCAAATCTTCTAAACTTTAAGAACATTTCAAAATTTCAGTTCAATAATCTACCCAATATCCTTAAAAACTTTTTTTTTTCTTCCATCAAGACAGGTTCTATGTCCTATTCAACTCTAATGGCATTGTAGTGATGAGGAGTAGCTTCATAAACTGTATACACATATACCTTTGCTTCTCTGGTTGACAGTATTAAAAACAAAAAAATATAGATGTGCCCGTTCAATCAATTATGAGCATTTTCACAAACCAGAAGTTCTGCTCACGCATATTTTTCTCTTTTTCCAATTCTTTTCTCTCCACTGAATGCAATAATTTCACTATTATTCACTATGGTTACAAACAGACATCCCTTTTGTCCTGTGGTAACTCATTTTATCCCAGGAGAAAGTGCAATAATTCAGAAGTCCATGTCTGTTTTTTGCAAGAAAAGCTTTACAGGATAAGAAGTACTAACAGTTTATCCCAAGACAGCACAAAGTATATCTGAACAGTTATCCCCAGAATTGCTGTACTGAATCAATGGCAGAAAAGCAGCAGTGCATTGATCCACTCATTCAACCCTGGGCGCAGACAGAAGTGCGGCTTCCTGCTGTAACTCATGGTACTTTGCAGTAAACTCCATGAGTTACAAATCCAACAGACATTCACTGTTGGGTCCCAGGGGTTGGGGGATCAAGGTGCAGTTTAGAGAGGCTGTGAGTCTGCAGTCACTCTCACCTTGCCCTGTCCCTCACCCTTCCCAGCCCTGGAACTGTTTTTAGAATGTGAGGAGGGAAAGGGAGTGGAAGAAGCTCATTCTGGGGATTGCTCAGCCAGTGCTAAAGGTTGGCCAGGTGGTCTGGAGCCCCCTTACTTCTGTGGGACTGCAGTCCACCTGCCCCACCTTCCAGTGCTGGCTGGGCAACCCCCAGAATTAGCTCCCTCCACTCTCTTCAATGCCTCCCATTCTGAAAATGGAGTTTTGAAGGTGCTCTGCTTTGGAGCACCTTCATCTGAACCCTCATTACATGACAGTTCAGATTGTCATGGGACTGGGCCCTTTCAAAAAGCTCTGCAGTCATGTACTTTTGTAAGGCATGGCTGCAGAGCACTTTCAAGTGGCTGATCGTGGGACAAAATGTCACTCATGTTGGTGCCCCCTAATTAGAAGGGTGATACGTGTTCCCACCAGTCTTGGGACATTTCTATTCTGGGACAAAAACAGACAGTTGGGACAAATGCAACATTCATTTTTAGCCTATAGGATACTAAAACCTGTAATGACAGATTCCAAAACCTGTTACCTGCTGCTTTAACAATTGATTCTAACTTAAATTGCCCTGGCCAGATACACGAGCCTGACAACTACATTTTATTTCAGTTGGTGTTACATCCTGTAGGGTGCTATAAATTTTGATCGCAGTACAGCAAGACATTTAAGCATGTGCTTAATTTTATGTATGTGAATAGTTCTCATAATGTCAGTGGGACTAACAAGCTTGCTGTAAGTTAAGCATATACATAAATTCTTTGCTGATTATAGCCAGACAGCATTCAAACATTGCAAAGTAAACAGGTTTTTATGGCACTAGAATTATTTTAGAGTACATATTAAGGGATTTTTTTTTTTCCCCTGGGTCAGAAAGTATGGCCTGACTCTTTCATTATGCATGACCCAAACTGAAGACACCAAACTGTGGTATGGTAGCTTTTATGGTTCATCATGAAGAGTTTACATTGTGAATTGTGTCAGGTGATACTGAAAGGCAGAGAAAATGTGAGTGCAAATTACTGTATTAATATGATTGCTGCATTAAATAGAAACAAAGGATAAGTCTCACAAAAAAGGCATAGCTAACTCTTCCACTTAATACAGTGATCTCACCTTATGCCTGAGTTACGCCCCCATTCTATGCACATATTCTATCTTCTATAATTTGCAAGTGCAGTGCCCTGTGCATTTGAAAATAAGTGTATGTACAAGTGGACCAAACATATACTATCAATAAGCACGGAGATCTTAGTTTACATTATAAATCGCCACTCACTCATGAAGGTTTCAGCACAACTTTGTACAACTTTCTATGCACAATAGAAGCACTTACAGGATCAGAGCATGTATCGTAAAAGTGTAATATATTATTCAGTGGAGAGAAAGATTTTTAAATTTCCAACTCATTCAAGGTAATGCCCATTTCCCCTCTTGAAACAGGAACTTACAGATTTTACTAGCTCAATTATTCCTCCTAGTTTAATTTTAAAAGCTGGGCTACATCGCAGGGTATTATTGATACATATAGCTCTTATTCTATACATTTACTTTGCAGACCAATTAGCAACATTTAAAAAAGAAAGTCAAATGTACTGTAACAGGCTTTTTTTCGTGTTTTCTAAACCAGAAAGATATTTTCTGAAGTCTCCCCTGGAGGATAATTTGGAGGAAGAATTGGAAAAAAATGTTTAACTTTTCTAAATATTTAGTAGAACTGGATCTCTGCGTATTAGCTGATTGAATTTTGAAGGGTAATAAGACTCTCCAGATATTAAATAATAATTCTTTTTACTACATGGTAATTTTTTTTCTTTGTAATATATATGCTGATAGGAGAATTAAATTAATGGATATATGAGTAATGTTAGAGTAAAACCATCTGCTTTTCTTTCTACGTTTTCTTTCTTAGGGTTGTATGGATATGCTACACACCTCTTCAAGGCTTTGCACTGACAGTGCTTTTTTGCATATGAGAAGAAATTAGCTAAAACATGAAGAATTGCTATTATGTTCTTCCCTATAATTAACAGCTGTTTAGATTACAGAGTAACTTAAAAGAAATATAAATAGAAAGTGGAAGCTCCCTCTTCATTTTTTGCCACTTTTTTTAAAACATGGAGGCTTTTAAATAATAGACATTTATTGTTTTAACTTCATAACTTCTTATTAGATGTTAACAGCATTTTGCAAGCCAATAAAATTATTAAATGAAATTAAATTAAAGAAAGAAATCAAGACCAGGTTTCTTCCTGGAAAATAAACTTTAGTCAAGAACAGTCATCAGAATCAAGATATTGGGCTCAATGACTGAGCAAAAGGGAGGAATCCTAAGCCCCCCTTAGATAAGAAATCAGGCTAACTCTAATGGTCTCTTGTGAACCTAAAATCCAACTATTCTTGAATATTTCTTGTAATCTAAATATAATAATAGACCTCCCTGAAAAAAGTTCTCCCTCCCCTATTTTTGTTAAGGTGCACAGACTAAAAGCAAGTTTTTTCTTGTTTAGCTATGCCATACCAAGCTTCAATTAAACTATTACGACTATTCTACTTTTTACTTGCAATGAACATGGTTGCAAGTGTCCCCAGTGTAGTGGCATAGCCTTTTTCCTTACACTAAAGTTACCAGGAGCAGAACTGAACTCTATGGCTGCATCTATACATGCTAAACTGCAGAACAGACTAATTATCTGCAGAGTAAAAGGTCATCATCTACACACACAACACTATTAGGTTGCAGTAAACTAATTAATGCCACTATAAGATAGTACTGTCAGGGACAATACTATCTTACGGGTAGTGCAGCACTACATTTTTCAGAGGGAGTTTGGGGAAGAATTATTCTTTTGAATGCTTATACCATCTCTTTGGATAGTGCTGCCTGATCCTTTTTGTGTCTCCAACCAGATGCTGTTGTAGTATAGGCAAAGCTAGGAACTTGATATATTTTTTAGACACGCACAATCTTAGACACTAGAACTAACTCTTGTGTCAGGACTTTGCATAGGAACTGAATGAAAGAGGACACAAAAACAAACACAGCTCCTTGTACCCTCCCTATGTACCCATGCTGAGTCCAGAAGCTGTCTAACCTGCAGTACGGAATATGACTGTAAATGAACAAAAAGGACTGAATTAGTCAGATAATGCATTCCCAAGGAATAATTTGATCAGCTCAACTCAACTGATTGATCACTGAAGCCTCATTACTTTCTATTTTGCTATGCTGAATTTCATGAGCAGCTAATCAACCAAGAAAACTAATTTATTCAAATCACACTGAATGCATAGCTGCTTCCTTTCTATTTCACCTGTACCTGTATCCATTGCTGAAACAAAATCCTTTGCTGGGTCATTTAAAGTATGGAAAAATAAGCCTTAACTGACCCTTACAACACTACCTATATCATTATCTTTCTGCATATTACATTGTTATCTTTCAAGAAACCGTTTACTTCTCACTTGGTAGCCAATTGTTAATCCATTTCAACAGCTCTCCCATGTATCATGCAATGTAGACCAAATCTTTGTAGCTCAGTCTTTTGTATGAAAAAATATCAAAAGGTTTTCTGAAAACACAGAAAACAACTGCACCCCTTTTGCTTCTCTTTTGTTACATAATTCCATAGTGTGCTGAAAAATGTTCAAACATATTTGTCAGATTTGCACAAAGTTTTCCCTTAATTTTTCTGTTTTTTCAAATGGTGTTGGGTATGGGACTCCCAGGCATAGGTTGCATTTGTAAAGTTCTCATGTGTTTTATATTATTTTAGATACCTCACTATCTACATATAGTTACTGCAATAAAATGTTCTGATTTCACTTTCACTTAGATTGACATAAATCAGGACTATCAATCAAATATGTGAGATTACACCAAGGAAAATTGATGAAAATGTGTATCAACACTGACCACCTGGGGAGGAAGAACTGGCATCATACCTACAGGCTGGGGAACTCCCTTCTCATCAGCACAGAGGCAGAAAAAGATCTTGGAGTCATCATTGATGCCAAGATGAATATGGGCCGGCAGTGTGGGGATGCAGTCAGGAAGGCCAACCACACCTTGTCATGCATCCACAGATGCATCTCAAGAAGGTCCAAGGAGGTGATCCTCCCCCTCTATGTGGCACTGGTCAGGCCACAGTTGGAGTACTGCGTCCAGTTCTGGGCGCCGCACTTCAAGAGGGATGTGGACAACATGGAGAGGGTCCAGAGGAGGGCCACTCGCATGATCAGAGGGCAGCAGGGCAGGCCCTACAAGGACAGGCTACAGGACCTGAACCTGTTTAGCCTTCATAAGAGAAGGCTGAGGGGGGATCTAGTGGCCTGTTACAAAGTAGTAAGAGGGGACCAGCAGGCACTGGGAGAGTTCCTGTTCCCCCGAGCTCTACCAGGAGTGACTAGAAATAACGGTCACAAGCTGGCAGAGGGTAGATTCAGACAAGACATCAGGAGGTGCTACTTCACTGTCAGGGCAGCTAGGATCTGGAACCAACTTCCAAGCGAAGTGGTGCTGGCTCCTACCCTGGGGGTCTTTAAGACAAGACTAGACAATCACCTTGCTGGGCTCACTGGACCCCAGTACTCTTTCCTGGCATGGCAGGGGGCTGGACTTGATGATATGCTCAGGTTCCTTCTGACCCTACAAACTATGAAAGTATGAAACTATAATGCCAGGTTATTTAACTTGTGAAGAAGGAAATATAAATCCATTACAACATGCAGATTTACAGTTAAATTCTACTCTGTGGATATACAGATATAGCTTCTAATAAAGATGTTGGCTCTCAGGCAGTACGGCCCTGTCTCTCATTCTATAGTAGCATAAGGCATCATCAACTCAATACACTCCAGCTACTTTTTGAATAGTGCAGAGCAGTTGTATTGTACTGGAAAACTGGCACAAACCATATAATTTAGGATTATTATATTGATTCAGTTTCACCCTGATATAACTCCTAATTTTATGAGTAGAGATTTTGCTGTGGCATTCTTCCTGATATTATGGTGGTATAAACTGAAGTTATACAGTAGTGAAGCAAGCCCCCAGTATCTAACTTATACATTTAGAAATAAACAAGCATTTATCACATTATTACAGATCTAATAACGGAATTAAAATTCTTGAATATCCCTGAAGGTTGGCTTAGGTTATACAAACAATTAATACACTTTACCCTTTTAGTCCCTTCTCTATAAGCATCTTAAAGGAAACCTTTACAAATATTAGTGACTTAAACTTCTTAACATATTTATGAGGTAGAACCATATCTAAATAAGTATCGCAAGGGAAAATGAAATAGAACAAAACCATACAGGAAATCTGTAGCAGAGTTCAGGTGAGGACTCTTACCTTTTAACTCCTTGTTATGGGTTTTTACTACACATTTCCCTTCTAAACTGCCTAAACTGCCTCTACAAATAGGATGTTGAAATAAGCAAAATCTATCTGCTGCTTCTAGAGAAAATGAAGGGAAAGAACAGTTTACGGTTTCCGACTTGAGGAGATAAGGCAGAAAAACTCAGGGACAACATGTGTCGGGAAAGTAACATCAGAAACGAGCTCCAGGCAAATGGACCTTCCTATAAATCAGCAAAAGGAAGCTGGAAAAAAACAAGCATTAGAGATCAGAGTCTCCTAAATCAGTCTCTTGAGGGAGAAACAATAATTGGTTCATGATACTTTTTCTCTGCTAATCCTAGATTTTAATTTGGTGTGTAGTGAGTGAACTGAGAATGCATTTGTTTAGAAAGGTGAAGATGTAATGCAAGTATAAAAGCCATTAAGACCTGCCATTTTGAGATGAACTCAGCAGATGCAGGGAGGTTTTGTTGGGAAATTAAGAAAAGAAAGAAAGGTCAGAAAAGAAAAACATCCGAAGTGTTAGCACAACAATTGACTTAAATAAGAAGAGAGTGCTACAGCAATAAATTATTTCCATGGTAGAAGCGAGAGGATCTAGCAGTGGGAAAAGGGGACATACAGTACTAATGAGGGAGTGAGCCTGGAGAGCAAGCAGAGCAGTTGTAGCTATAAATACTTTCTACTGGACTTCTGAAGGGAAAGACAAAAGGAAAACTGTATGTAAAGATGACAGGCTAACTGTGGGATGCCCAAGCTGTAGATCGGATGTGAGCCCAGAGGGAGGCTACACTTGTATGAAGTGCATTGATATCCATAATCCAAGAGGGTGGGAGAGATTAGAGGAATAGAAGACCAACCAGGAAGGATGACAGCTATCAGACATGCTGAGAAAATCACAGACTAAGCAATGCATAGAAAAAGTTGCTAAGCCCTGAAGATATGGGCTATATATATATATTTATATATATCTTTTTTATACATATCTTATATATATATATCTTTTTATAGTGGGAAAGCATGGGCAGACTGGAGCTGTTCAAAGAAACCCCAACAAAACGAAAAGGAAAGGAAGAAACACTGGGAAAGAACACAGCTGGAAGAAAATTCTGAGAGATTTGTTTCTTTGTTTGTTTTCTGGGAGGACAGAATAAGGAAATAACACAGAAAGGGAGCAGATATTTAGAGTAACCTATACAATGAGCTCAAGGACAGCAGGCCGCTGACTGGCCTATTTACCCAAATGCAGGATCCTGAAGATAGCTCATTCATCTCCACCTACAGAAGGATTTAGGAAAAATGAACAAGATAATAAAGGACTTAAGGTTATGAACAAGAGACAGAAGATGACAGCAGAACTATATGACACATTTATCTAGTATCACAGTCCAAGACAGAATATCTCATAAATGCACTAGCTATCATCTACTGCTTAGTGGAGAGCAATATGGGTGCTGACAGATGTGCAACTCACAGTCTAACTCATGATGCTTCACAGAAAGCATGAGTTACGCTAACCCTCCCAATCCAACAGGCATTCATTGTTGGATGAGAAGGGTGTGCGATTCAGCTTCCCTTTGGAGCTGATTGGCAGAGAGAGGCTGCTGTTTACAGTGTCTGTCCCCTAGCTCTGCTCCCCTCTGTAAGCTCCCATGCTCTATGAGGATGGGGGAGAAGGCAGGAGAGTGAAGTCAGTCTGGGGTTTCCCCAGATATGCTGCGGGGAGAAGGGAATTGGAGCCCCCCCAGCTCGGAGGGTTGGGGGACAGGACCTGTGGAGGACAGTATGTGAAGCAGTGGCAGGGAGTTCCTGATGCCTGAGTGGGACAACTCAACTGCAGAGAACAGGGAAGAGAATGTAAAAAGAGGCAAAGCAGCCTACTGGAGAGATTGGTATGTGGAGAGAAAGACTCCAGTTAGAAAGGATATAAGTTGTGATGTTTTCTTGGCCTTTTCATTGTTCTTTTCTTCCATCCCAAAGGCAGATCTTTACATCGTTAATTTAATTTAAATTGATACAAATCTAAATAAGTGCTTAAAAATAAACATCAATATTATCCATCAAAATTATTTAGAAAAATAAAATGTAATTCTGCTAAGCCTACTGTTACAGCAGCAGCAGCAGCAGCAGCTTCAGCCCTGGACCCAGAGCTTCTGTCACTGCTGTGTGGACAGACTGGGCCTGGAGGCGGGATGTACTCTGTGCTTCCTGACTGCAGCCAAAGCAGGCCCCAGCAGGATCCAGAGCTTCAAGGGGAAGGTAAGCAGTGGCAGAGAGCAAACACCCGCTTTTGCTCCCTGCTGCCACTTACCTTCCCCTTGCAGAGGCTCCTTGGGGCTGCAGCTCCAACTCTGACCCCAAGCTTGGAGCTGGGGTCTGATCCACAGCTGTTGACCCATCCCTTGCTTATGCTCAAGTCTAAGACAAGGGGGCTCCCTGTCATGTTGACTGGGGAAAAATCTTCGCCTTAGATTTCAGTTATATTTACAGTTCAGTTAGATTACAGTTATATTTGCCACTGACAGAGCAGGATATTGGTCTGCCATAGTATGGCAGTTCTTAAATTCACTATTTCAGTTTTACTTAGCAGCTATTTCTTGCACCTTTTTCCTTGTTGCACATTCACACATTTAATGGGCTGCTGTATATCTATCTATCGATCTATAGATAACTATATTTACATCTATTGTTATAGATAGATACAGAGATATAGATAATAGATAGTCTTATAAAGAGAATGGGGATTAATAGGTAATAAAACTTCACTTGTGCAATGGAGGAAAGATCTGATGGTTAAAAACTTGACTGGTTTGCTTGAGAAATGTTATATTTGGAGGCAGAGGAAAGGAAATGGTAAATTAAATCCTGGTAAAATGTTTCAAATTTAAAAGAAGGAAGACAGGCTGGTCAGCAAAACAGTCTAAAGGGCATGGAAATGCCAAGCTAGATTTAAATAAAATGAGACTTGAAAACACAATATAGTATCTCACAGATATCTCCCTAGTTCTGTTAGCCAAGGTAGCCTATATAGTTTAGACATACCCTAAGACTATAAACAGACATCACCAAGTGAAGCACATCAGTTGTATCAGGATGAGTCCCAGCACAGCTGATCCATCCACTTCATTGGGTAACACAGACATTGTTCATTGTCCCACAGTATTGGGCCTCTGAAACCCTGGGAGTGCTGTCCTGGGGCAGCTTCAGAACATGGACAGCTCCAGTCTGACCATGCTTTCCCACCGTAAAGCAAACATATGTCTGCTGAAAAACAAAAGCAGCATAAATTTATACTACTGTCACTGTCACAATTTGGGCCTTTGTGCTGTCATAAATATTTTATGATGGCACAAATGTGACAGGTGTTTCCATCCTAGGTAAATTATAGAACAGCTATTTACAAAGTTTGACAGTTCTTGGAAAGAGGTGAGATTGTCTCCCTGCCCTCACAGAGTTATTTAAAAGGACTGAATACAATGGAAATCCATAGAATTTTGGGTCCCCATAGTATTCTTCATTAAATTCTTTAAAATATTTCAAAAAACATATCTGATAGAATTCTCTCGAATCTCATAAATGCTTTTGGCCAACTGCACATGTGCTGCCAAGAGGATGGCAACTGGCTGCGTGGATCTGGGCTATGTGGGCCCATGTTTGAGCTGCTGCCAGGGAGGTTTGTGGCGGCAGCAAACATGCCCCACCCACCTGAGCACTGAAGCTTCCCCACGCCTCCCTGCCTGAAGGTGAAGGGGGTATCGTGGTGGCAGCTCCCCCCTGCCCATCCCTGATGCCCCCTAGTACAGCCAGCAGGGAGGGGGAGGTGGCAGGCAGGCAGGGAGGAAGGGGAGCAGAGAAGGGGGCAGTAAAGGGGGGGGGAGTCACAATGGTGGCTGTTGCCGGGGCCAGGTGGTGGGGAGGAATGGAGGAAGGGGAGTTGGAAGGTAGCCCTGACAACAGCTGGCAAGGAGGGGGAGGCAGTGGGGAGGGAAGCTGGCAGGCCCTGGCAGGGGGAGGCAAAGTGGGGGGGGTCATGGTGGCAGTTGTTGTTGGGGCCAGGTGGCAGGGAAGGAAAGAAGGACTTTGACTTTTTAACTACTTTATTCAGGGGTTCAGGGATACAAAAAGGGCGGCTGCTTACAAAAGAAAAAAACAACTATTTGTATCAAACCAAGAACACCATGTCATTTCATTCAACACATCACACCATGACAGACACTTTCGCTACATTCCACATTGTGTCTTACATACTAGTTATGTGGTCAGAGTGCCGGCCACATGGTCATAATTATAAATAAACAATTCCTACCCTACTCTATCCAATCATACACGTGACAAAACCTTCAACTTCTCACACAAAAAGAAAGCAAAAATGCAGCCTGTTGAGGGCCCAGGACACGATATGAGTTGAAAGTCATAGCCTGACACTGAGCCAGCCTGGTTACCCAGACCGGTCATGACATCAGAGTGTGTATTTGAGACGGCTGTCCTCCACATGGCTCATCACTCCCTCAAAGGTCCAGCATGTCTCAAAGGCAGGCACCGCCCACTGGAGCACAGCGTGATCAAACTCCAGTGAGAGGCACACCTGCACCAGGAGGCAGAAAAGCTGCAGAGCATCATCTGAGCCGGTCCCGGCAAGCCGGTTTCGGCAGCTCTTGAGGACGGCCAACTTGGCCTGACCCAGTAAGAAGTTGGCGAGGCAGACAGGGCCCTTGTCACCCACCTGGTATGGGTAGAAGCACACATAGGTGATCTCTGAAAAGCTCCTGCCCAGCTCTCGCAGTAGTGACTCGAGGGTGACAAAGAATGGCCGCAGGCGGGGACAGTTAAGGAAGGCATGAAAGAGGGTCTCCTCAACACCCCCTGGGCAAATAAGACAGGCTGTCGAGGCAGCTGGGTCAAAATGGGATGCAAACATGCCAGTGGCTAGGATGCCGTGCAGCAACTGCCACTGCAGGTCACCAGTCTTCTTGGTGGTTCGTGGCTTATACAATGTGTGCCATGCCGGGTGGGCTGGTGGGGAATCTGGTAGCCCCAGGCGCTGTCACCACGGTGTATTGGGGAGGCCCACCAGCACTTGGATATGATGGACATGAACTACCCAGGCATGTAGGTGGTTCATGTCCAGAACCACTGGACATGTCCACGCAACAGAAAAGCAAAGGGGCAACCTGTGTCACTGTCAGGAGGCACAGGGAGCATCAGCAGAGTGCCAGGGCCACTGGCCAGCTTGCTGGCCATGGCTGGGGTGACTGGCAGCGTGGGGAAAAAACCTTCTCTCAGGATATCTGTGGTGCAGAGGACCTGGCCCACCCAGAGATAGTTGTCCAGGGTGGCTGCTGCCTCCAATGGGAGGGCAGCCCAGATGTCACACAGGAGATGGCTGACACTGCAGCCGGAGCGCATGCCCAGCCAGGTGGTCAAGGTCTTGGATGAGAGCCAGTCTGACCGAGCGGGGTCAAGGAGATGGCTCAGGCAGAGGACACACACCTGGATAAGAATGACCTTGAGGCTGGCAGAGGCCTGGCTCGGCATGGGGTGCCTCAGAGCTGAGTTGTGCACCAGGGATTCACTCAGCAGCTGCAGAACTGCAGGTGACGGGCCTGGGACTGGAGGTGGAAAGTGGCCTGCCAGGCTCATACCATGCCGTGGTAGAAAGCCAGAAGCACTGTCCAGTTCAAAAGCATGAGGTCCAACAGGAAGAGCTCATGGTCAAAGCCAAGGGCCCCCACCCTCTGCAGAAACCGGCATGCCAGTTGTTTCCAAGGTAGGCACTCCTCAATGTACATATGTCATTGAAGGGCCTGCAGGCAGAAGGCGGCCACCTTGCTCACAAGGTCAACCAAACTCTGGCCTCCCTCAGCTACAGGTAGGTAAAGGACAGCTCGTGGGAGCCAGTGGCACCCATCCCAGAAAAAATTGACCAAGAGGCGCTGGAGTCTCTTGAGTAGGTCTTGTGTTGGATCAAGTATGGTGCACCAGTGCCACAAGATCACCACCACCAGGTTGTTCACAATAAGAACATGTCCACGGTAGGAGAGGCTGGGTAGCTGCCAGTGCCACTGTTGTAGGTGGGCCTCTACCCCTTCCTCGAGGCCGTCCCAGCTGCAAGCCATGAAGGTTGATGGCCCTAGGAATGCACCCAGGACCTTAAGGCCCTTGCAGCGCAGGTGAGGCCCACTGGCAAATCTAGGGGGTTGCGTTGATCCACACACCAAGCAGCAGGGTATTATTCTTGGCCCAGTTGATATGGGCTGAAGAGGCATGTTCATAAGCACGCTGGCAGTCTGTCAGGGCCTCCATGTCTTCCTGGGTGTTAAGGAAGATGGTCACGTCGTCTGCATATGCTGATAGCCGGAGGAGAGGGGCAATGGACAGGCCCATGGCTGATGGCAAGGCCACACCACTCAGGCGATGCCACAGCGCATGCAGCAGTGGCTCAATGGCCAGGGCATAGAGCATGCCTGACAGGGGGAAGCCCTGATGGATGCCTCTGTGTGCAGGGAAAGGGGTACAGAACACCCCGTTCACCTTGAGCAGACTGGAAGTGTCTTGATACAAGACCCAGAGGGCCCTGGTGAAAAGGGACCCAAAGCAAAAAGCCTCCAGGGTCTGAAAGAGGTAGGCATGGTCCACCCTGTGAAAGGCTTTCTCCTGATCCAGAGAGAGGAGGCCAATCTCTAGGCCAAAAAGTTTGCTGGCTCTGAGTAGGTTGCGTAGCAGAAACAGGATGTCTTGGATGGTTCTGCCTGGCATGCAGTAGCTCTGCTCAGGCCCAGTGATGGAGGCCATGATGGTGTGGAGGCGGGTTGCCAGCACCTTGGCCAAAATCTTGTAGTCCACGCATAGCAGGGAGACCAGCCCCCAGTTCTTAATGCAGCCAAAGTATCCTTTCTTGGGCAGCAGCGTAAACACTGCATGGCGGCAGCTGATTGGCAAGACCTTGTCGGCAAGGTTCTCCTGGAAAATGCGCAGGAGACAGGGGATAAGAAGAGGCCACAAAGTCATGTAAAACTCAGCAGGTGACCTGTCAAGGCTTGGGGCTTTGCCGGAGGTGATGCCAGCTGCGGCAGCTCCCAGCTCCACCAGACACAAATCCTGCTCAAGTTCACTGGCCTCCAGGGCACCAAGGTGTGGCAGGACTGCTTGGAGTTTCTGCATGGCCTCAGAGCAGGATGGCTCAGCCGCAAACAGGTCATGATAGAAGGCAACAGAGTGCTCACGTACTTCACCTGGGTCAGTGAATACCTGGCCCTCAGGGTCTTGAAGTGATCTAAGACTGCTCACTGTCCGCTGTCACTTTAGTTTGAAGAAGAAGCAGTTGGGGCATCTGTTTCAGCCAGCTCTTGGCAGCAGGTACGGATCCTCACTTCACAGGACGCGCTCTCTGCCAAGTCATGCAGGCACTTCCTGTGGAACCGGAGGCTCTTGCGCAGCACTGCATCACTGCCAGCAGCCAGCAGGGCAGCCTTGAGCTCTACCACATCTTCCTCCAGCTCTCTGATATGGCGGCACAGTTCATTAGTGGCCAGCTGAGTGTACTGCTGGCAAAAAGCCTGGATCTGTACCTTCCCCACATCCCACCATAGCTTCCAAAAGGAGAAATTCAGTCTTGTGGCCTCCCAGCCCCACCAAAAGTCAGTGAAGCAGTCCTGGAAGTAAGAGTCTTGAAGAAGGCTGATGTTGAAATACCAATAGGGTGCTTGTGCACAGGTTTTCCCCAGCAGGCTCAATTCGCAGCAAGCCAGGCCATGGTCTGGCAGGCCTGAGGGAGGCCACTGCGTAGGAGTGGCAGATGGTGCCTGTTGACATAAATGCGGTCAAGGTGGGCCATAGTGAGACCCCCGGCACTCATCCTGGCCCAGATGTATTGGCATGCATTGGGGTGCAAGGCTCACCAGACATCCATGAGGCCTGCAGTCTCCAAGACAGACTGCAGTTTTTGTGAGCTGAGGGCAGGTGAGGCTCAGGCCCTGTACAATTGAGCGGGATGTCAGTGACGCAATCAAAGTCCCCACTTACAAAAAGCAGGTCATCATCCTCACTAGCATCACTCAAGAGGGTGACCAGGGTCTTGAAGAAAGTGACCCTTTCCTGACCATCCTGGTGCATAAACAGTGATGAGTAGCAAATGGTGTTGTGCAAGGGTGACACGGACAGTCAGCAGATGACCAGGGACAATCTCCCATGCCACCACCATATCATGCTGAAGTTGTGATGATAGAAGAGTTGCAACCCTGGCGCTAAGGTTGGTGCCACGACTCAGGAACAAGTGGCCTCACCAGGCAGTGTGCCAAGCCAACTGGTTGATCCTGTCAGAATGTGTCTCCTGGAGGAAGGCAACAGCCAGCTGCCTCTGACACAGAAGCTCCAGGACGGCCTCCTGTTTCACCGGATTTCAACAGCCGTTGATGTTAAAAGTGCTAATAGTTGTGGCTGCCATGGGTGTGGGTATGGAAAAGTGAGGTAAGGTGTAGGTAAAAGAGCAAGCCCCCGAGAGCAGAGCAAAAAGCAGAGACAGGTCAGAAAAGGCCTATCATGCCCTACTGTACTCCAGGGACCCTGCCAGGGCCCACTCATCTCTCACCCGCTGTGCAAGCTTCTCCAGATGGTAAGCCATCTGCCAAGTGCCTAGATCTTGTTGCATAAGTTTGACCACAGCTCTGGCAGCCTTGATAAAAACTTTAGGATCTGTGCACCATTGGGTGATGTTCCCTGCTACATTCTTCTGTCCTTTAGTTTGTTTCAAAAAGGTCAGAAGCACCCATAGTCAGGACCGACCCAGGGCGGGTCTGCCAACATGGGCTACACATTTCTGACAGACACACGGTGAGGTTGCACCCTATCTGGGAGCTCACCCACAAATGCAGCATCAACACCCTCAATATCTAAAACCCATCAACCTCCTCTGATTGCCCTGGTAAAGGACTGGCTCTCAAAGAGCAATCCCCACCTTCTTGCGGGAAGAGAGGTTATCCTGCTCTCAAGGTCGCTTGCAACACTCAGAAAGCTGGATCTCCATCTTACTAGCCTTCTCATCTAATTCAGTAGCCTGGGATGTGACCAAGATGTCAGCAGACTCCTCTGCCACCCCCTGGGTCAGATCTCCAGAAAAGAGGTATGGTGCATAGCTTTTACTGCCTCCCGCCTCCAGAAGCTGGAAGACAGGCGAGGGGTTGGTGACCCCCACCTTCACCTCCCCCACCTCCAAGCTGCCCCCATTCCTGGTCAACAAGGTCATTGACATGACAGCCAGATCGGGGCCAGGCTCTCCAGCAGGGCCCCCCCCAGCACCAGCTGAGAAAGGTCTCAGTGGGTATGGGGTGTCCTGAGTAGTCCTGTTCACTTTCTCTTTGTTCTTCTTCTTCTTCATGGCAGACTGCTTCTGGCCTGCCTCCCCAGGGCCATCCACCTCAGACAAAGCCATGGTGGAGAGCAACTGGGAGAAGGCCTGACCCCCATCATTCAACAGGGCCTTGGTGTGATCATTGCCAACCACCCCAGGTGCCTCAACTGGGGCAGTCAGGGCAGGCAGGGGGCAAGTGGAGGCATCAGCCTCCCTACCTGATGTTGTCTCTGTACCTGTGGGGGTGGGCACTGTAGGTGGAATGGGTGCAGGGGAGGGTTGAGGCCTAGTCCCAGCCCCTCTGATGGTTGGCGCTCTCATGCCAGAAACTCCAGCCCCCTCAGATGGAACAGGGGTGGAAGGAGGTCGGGAAAAACTCCCAGCCTCACTGGGTGGGGCTTGTGTCCCAGAGGTGGATGAGCCATCCATCAGTGCTACTGATGTTCCAGCTGATCTCCCCCATGGGCACTGGACAGGTGGGAAAAGCTACCACAGTGGAAACATGATCTCCCCAAAGGAAAAATAGATCACAAACCCCTGCGCATTGATAAGGCAGAGACCATGGGCCCTCCCTGAGAATCATGAAAACCTGCCTTCAAAAAGACAGTACATGCCTTAGTTTTGGGTTCTTGCTTCATATCATCAATCAGTGAAAGGGACTAGTAAGAACCCCATAGGGCTTGAGTTCCTTCACCAGCTCCTGATCGGTCACATGCAGGGACACATTAGAAATCATCACCCTCACTGCTGGGGTGTCTAGGGGTGTGACAAAATAGTGTGTGCCTGCAATGTCCAGGCCCTCTGTGCACACCCTGTTAACTGGGGTGGAATCTCTCAAGTAAATCATTGGGACCGTGTTAATATGACCTGCGTAACATATGTTACGCTGTCTCAGGAGACTAGCAAGGGCATCTAGGCAGACCTCGACCCCAGTGCAGGGAGGGGTGTGAACCCTCAAGCCATGGGTAATGGGGAGGTTCTGAGAGGCATCCTCATGCCAGCTGCTGGGTGCAGGAGCAGCCATTCCTGCTAGGACAGGGTTAATTTCAAGCTATAACTGAGAAAAAGAAAACAAAAAATGTTTATACTAACTAAAAAGATAAGCATCTGGGAATGCAGCCATAAAACTATAAATGGGATGGGGAAACGGGTGGAGGAAAAAAAACGGGGAGGGAAAGAAGATATCACAACATTAACAAAATTCTTTGGAAAGAAAGAAAAATCTAAATTTAAAATCTAAATCTAAACTCCATTTAATTTAAGTGCATCAGAATGTGTAATCCATTTTACACCAGTGTTATTTTAACTTACTCAAGTTAGGCCAAGAGTGATGTCTGAACCCAGGACTTTCAGCATTGAACGCATGAGTGGCCGTGTCTACACAAGATGCTTTATTGCGCAGTAGACTAATCTACTGTGCAGTAAAGAGTCACCATCTACATGTGTAGGCATTTACTGCACAGCAAATTAGTCCACCGCA
>NW_017728992.1:34051477-34058587 GCF_001723915.1 Gavialis gangeticus
GGAGAAAAAAAAAGGGGGGGGGGGGGGAGTTTGAAACAGTGAAAAAAGAAAAAAAGTGGAGGGGAAGAGGGGGTAATTAAGAGCACCCCTCAGGAGGCAAGTTTTTGGAAAAGATAACTCTCCGCAACAAGCAAGCAGAAAAGGAGGAAAGAAAGGAAAAAAGACCGTAAGAAAAGAAGGCTGTAAAGAAGCAACTCGCAGACATAAAGACCAGAAGTACAGGAGGGAAGGGACAGAGAGGAGAGAAAAAGGAAAAAAAAATGCTACAAAAATGCAAGAAAAGAATCAAAAAGTAAGACAAACAGAAGCTAGAGACATTTAGACTGGTGGGAGTCAGGAAAGAAAACAGATAAGAAGCTGGGGAGTCTTATGCTCAGGATCTCTCCACGCAGTTCCAAGCGAGCCTTGTTGGGTGCGTCAAAAATGGAAGGAAAAAAGGGAGAGAAGTGAGGAGGAGAAGGGAGGTGGGGGGGGTCATAGTGACAGCGCCCCCCTGCCGTCTGGCCCTGACAACAGCCAGCAGGGACGGGGAGGCAGTGGGGAAGGAGAGAGGGGAGCACAGAAGGGAAGGGTGGGGGGGAGGCATGCTGCAAGGTGGAGGCAGGTGGGGGCAGGGAGCCCGCACATCGGAGGCTGGAAGAGGAGGCGACAGAGGGAGACTTAACATGGCTAGCCCTGAAGGGTGAGTGAGGGATGAAGAGGGGGCCATGTAAACACTCCCTGAAATCTGTCATTCTTGATGGGCAATTAGCTAGTTTATTTATAATAGTTTTGAACTAATAATTTATATAGAGTCTGTTCATGCCACTTTATTATTCACTGTATTATACTACTGCTGTGAGTTATTAATTTTGGGACCATAGGCCAGATTTATTTACTCAAGAAATGTTATTAATTTAATGAAGGAATGCATTTGCTTTGGCTGAAAACAAGTACTTCTTACTGCAATGAATCTAGGCCAGTGGTTCTAAACCTTTTTAGATTCTAGGCACCCAGTATTAGACCTAAAGGCACTCTTGATTAGACTCACAGCACCCTTCAGAAAATGCTAGGTCCTGGCTTTAGCTCAAGTCTTGACTATGGAAAAATCATAGGGTAATTCTTCTGCTGAAAAGAACTCAGCAAGGCCACAAAAGGTCAGAATGGTTTTTTTTTGCGACTATAGATTCATAGTGGAAATCTTTGGGTTTATTTCATGAATCACATGTAGAAGTTTATCTACCCAATAGTGCTGAAACTGCACAGCACATCACAACACCCCAGGGTGCTGTGGCACCTTGGTTGAAAATCACTAGGCCCAGCTGGGACTGATCCAGCTCCAAGCCCCAGCTGAAGGCAACCAGGGCCCTGGTTAAGTCATCCTCAGGACCTGCAGAATGAGGGCCATTCAGGCCTTATAAGCCCCAGGCCCTAGTTCACTGTCTAAGCAACCAAACTACTAAGCTGCACCCTTTGGTTTGCCTGGAACCCTGCTAACCTGCCTGCCTGCCTTGCTCCTGCCTAGTAGGTCCCATCTGAACTTTGCCTAGACAGACCATGTACCTTGTTCCTTGCCTGAACTCCTGCCTGTCTCTTTCTTTAGCCTACACTTGTGCCTTGCCTTTGCCTAGTTCCTGCCTGTACCTTGCGTAGCTGGAACTTATACCTCACACCTACGTGGATCTCTATCTCGGATCTGTCTATCTCTGCTCCTGTTACCATGCCTGCCTGCTCCTAGCCTGGACTGCTACAACCGTACCTTGTTTACTTCTGAGTGTTCCTGTCTCTGGGTCTGCTCCAATACTTTGTAATTACCACACACTGGAGCATCCTCCTTGCACATCAACAGGCATCCTAAGATCAAAACAAAATCAAAGAAAATCTTCTCCTCTAAGTATCAGTGTTGGCCACATATTAATATCACAAATACATCTGATTATCAGAAAACCCTGTAGTTTATTGAGGCTCTGGAGGAGGCTGCTTCAGAGATGCCTTTGTGAGACACTGCAGAAGAGGGGAAGCCTCAGAAAATCATCTGTCACCGTTCACTCTATATTTAGCAAACAGGTCAGAAGAAACTGGGATTGGTTTGAGGGGTATGTACATGAATTGATTTAATTTATCAAGGCCAAATAAACTGCTATTTTAAATCACAAGAAGAACGCCAAAGGAACTGAGGAAAGTAAAGAGTACCATCCAATAAATCTCAAGATCCTGAATCTCTTCTTATTAGTTGGCACTGTGCAAGAAAATTCAATCCACATTTCACACTGGAAACATCAGGTTCAAGTACAATAGAATCAAGGGAGCAGCAGAACCAACTACAAAGAAGTCTGTCTGTTCCATTGAAGACAGCATCAGAAAAAAATTATAATAGATCAAAAGCAACAGATGGAAAGATGGGCAGAACACTATCTCAGGCTCTTTTCATGGGAAAGGGATGTCACTGACACAGCTCTTAACTCTGTTGACAGTCCTTGAAGAGCTTCATGATATTCCAGCTGTTGAGGATCTAAGTAAGACCATAGACAAGCTGGCCCATGGCATGGCCCCAGAAAATGACTGCATTCCTCCAGAAGTTATCAAATGATTTCTTAAATTATTTGATGGGAGTGAAAGTAATAATGAGGTACAGTGAAACACTCTCCTGTGCTTCTTTCCCACCTACACAAGCTTCTTACTCACTGCTGGACAGTTGGGACAGTACCATAAAATATGAGATCCCAATACAGTCACTCTTTACAAGAATAAAGCCTGAACACCTGCAACAATTACTGTGGAATTTTATTATTTAGCAGTGTTGGAAAGATCATTGTTCGGGTGGTGCTCAGAAGACTTCAGATCCTTGTTGACCATGTTTACCCTGAGTCACAGTGTGGTTTAAGAGCCAGTAGGTCCATTATTGATAAGATCTTTTCACTATGGCAATTACAGCAAAAATGTAGGGAAAAAAGGAGAACCCTCTATATGACCTTCATTGACCTGAACAAGGCCTTTGACCCTGTCAGCAACAAAGGCCTTTTCAAATTATTGGAAAGGATTTGCTATCCAGCAAAACTCCTCAATATAATCCACTCTTTTTATGATGGGATGTGGGGAATGGTCAGCTATGAAAGATCAACATCTGAAGCTTTTGAGATTCAAAGCAGAGGCAGGTAAGGCTGTGCCCTTGCTGTGACCTGTTCAGGATTTTCTTTTCTCTTCTCCTGATATATGCTTTTGGGACCACTACCAAAGAAACTTATCTATATATATGATCAGATTGGAAATTATTCAACCTCATACACTTTAAAGCAGACTTAAGTGCAGAAAGTTTTGATTTGTGATTTGCTGTGTCCTGATGACATGACTCTGATATCCCACACAGAGAGAGTGACCTCCAAAGCCTCAAGTCACTTTCCTCATGAGTTTGGTTTTACAGTCAGCATCAAGAAGCCCAATGTTATGGGCTAGAACATTGATTCACCATCAGCAATCACAATAGGTGAAAACAAATTGGATGTTGCAAGTAAATTTACAAACCTTGGCACCATTGCTGTATCTCAAGCAATGAGTATTGCTTGTCACTTGAAGATGAACTGAATACCCTATTGGCAAGGCATCAGGTATCATGAGCACAATGAGCAAACAAGTGTGGAACAACAACAAACTGATTGTTAAGACCAAGTCAAAGAACATCAGGCTTGCATCATCAACACTCTCATATAGCAGTGAGTCCTGGATCATGTTCTCTACTCAAGGAAAGTGCCTCAACAGCTTTCACCTACACTGCCAAAAATAAAACAGTTGTGTGGCTCCACCACATTAATGATGTGTCAAGGGGGAAATAAAGTATATGAAAGAAGAACTTACATTGACTTCTCTGTATTCCAGAAATTTTCTTGTGGGACAAGGTTGCCTACGCTGTCTCAGAGCATGCCAATATAATGAGCGTCCATTCTCCTGTCAGTCAGTTTGACTTTGATGTTCTGGTCATATATGGAGAATGAACAATGACCATATACCCAAGGATGTCTCATGTGGAAACTCTTTACAGGCCTGCATAGGCATCCTTATCTCCATTTCAAAGATGTTTGAAAGAGAGATATGAAGGCAATGAACATTAAGTCAAATGGCTGGGAGACAAATGCTGAGGACTGAAGCACTCAGAAACATTATATTAAGCATGGAATGAAGGCTTTTGAGGATAGAAGAGTCCAACATGCAGAAGAAAAAAGAAACCTACAGAAGAATCCTGCACCACATTCAGGACTGTTAGGTATGAATTTCACATGTGGTACTTGTGGTACTGTCAGTCAAGAATTGGTCGTTACAGCCACATTTGTAGATGTTTAATGAGCTGATGCCTCACTCAGCACAAATCTATTTTCTCACTTACATGCCTAGTAGGATTTATGGAGAAGATTCAAGACTGTATGACCTGAGATGTCTTTTTCCATTCTTGGATCTTACCATATATGCTTTCCTCTCCATTTAATATGGAATTGTTCTGTAAAAATCTGCTCTTTAATTGAGGCTACATAACATTTGCTGATATTTATGGTGTTAGAAAAGATATCACTTAATTTATATTCAATTTTATCTTGATGCTCCATTTTAAAAACAAAAAATCCTTGTTGAATTATCTTCATTATTTAGGCTGTTTTCTGTGGGGTCACAATGTAATTCTTTCCTGTGCTTTCCTGTGTAATAGAATACCATAAAAAGAAAAAATTTCAGTGAGTGTTGGAAATTAAAGATAGATGAATGGTTTAGGCTATATGGTAGATGTAACAGTAACTTTTTAATAATGCAAAAGTATCAACGTGGGGATTTTATCTAGTCCCACAGTGCTCTATGGGGCATTTTTATCTTTCAGTATCCATGTATTTTTTACTGCTTGTAAACATTTTTGGGGGGTGAAGGGAAATCAGTTGGAGTTGGTCTTGAAGCTTAGGCACATGTATTTGTGAAACTTTTCAAAACACTGTGGTTGCATCTACACATGACGCTATATTGCTGTAGCAATGCGCTACGGCAATATAGCATCAACGGGAGAAAAACATGTTGCTTCAGCTGCATTGCCATAGTGACTTGCTCCCCAGGTATAGCACATCGCTACAGTGATATAGTAGCTAAAAGTAACTGTCTGCCAAATAGATGGTGCAGTACAGGCTGTTACTGCGCCGTCATTTAGTATTTCCAAAAAGGAAGTATTAAATGATGGCACAGTAACAGCGATACCACAGGGGCATGTGTAGTCGACCTGTATAATCTACCTGTCGGTCACACAGGAATAGCCACTTAAAAATATATATAGTGAAGTTTGCCAACCAATACTAAGGGTTACTGAAGTTATTTTGTGTTTTAAATATAGTCAGACACTGGTACCACATATAGCTCCGTGCTTGCTTAGCAATTACTGAATTTTTAACACTGACCAGTTTATTTATACATGGTCACTGTGTGTGTGCATGTGTGTGTGTCTGTGTGTGTAAAATCATGGGATCTTCTCTCAATTAATGTTTAAATTCATTTGTGCTATTCTGTATTCCAAAGTCTCCTTTCCTTACGTTATTTTCTTATGTTTCTTAGACTGTATAAGAATCAAGTTATCTAGGATGATGTTATTCACAACTTTGAAGTCAGTGGATGAATCATGTTCATGTCAGCTATGTCAGCTACCTGTGACTAAACTCTGACATGATGCTGATCAGCGTTTATTTTGGCTGCACTACCCCTACCCCAGGGTCATGTTCTGCACCCTCTGAGCTAACTCAGTTCATCACAACTGTTCAAACATAGTAAAGTTCTTCAGGAGAGACAAGCTTCAAGATGTCAGAGGACAGATCCTGGGCTAGGATGAATCCTCATACCTTAACTGTGAAGTCAATCTGCCCTTAGATCTGCCATTTCTGTAGTAAAAAATGTCCCTGTAGATGGAAGGGAGATACTGCCAGTCACATGTTCACTTCCTGGCCATTAACATACAGAAGGATGAAAAAGAGAAGACATCCTGGGTTTACACTATGGCTAGGGACAGACATTACACATGAACCAGCTGAAGTGATCAAAAACTGGTTTAAGCCTGTAACAGAACAGATTTTCAGTGCTCATAAACCAGTTTAAAAATTGCTAAAACTGGTTTGAGATAAACCTGTTTGATTGTAGTATCAGACTTAACTGATTTGGGTCAAACCAGTTTATGCAATGTCTGTCCCAGACCCCTTCTTGGTTTAATTTAACCAGAGTCCCCCAGTATCCTAGATGCTCTGCAGCCCTGGGCAGGGCTCTCTGCTCTACAGCAGAGCTGGCCCTGCCCCTCTGCTCCCTGGCTGGAACTCCAGCAGAGACTGCAGGTACAGTGGCATCTCCCTGGCTTCTTTCTGCTCTCACCTCCTGTCACCACTCTCTGCTCAACCATGGATTCCCCCCTCCCCTCTGCCTTACACAGACACCTTTCAACCTTAGCTAGCATATCACATGCTGACTACGGTCCATGCTGTGGGAGATGGGAGAAAGGCAGAAAGCGCAGTGTTGGCTTAGGGTTTTTTGGAGCTAATCAACAAGGTAAAGCATTGCTGGACCTCGTACTTGCCAAAGGGGATGATTTAGTCAGTGACCTAAGAACTGATGAAAAACTGAGTGTTAGTGACCATGAGCTGATCACATTTACTATCCATCACAAAGCTGGCAAGATATTCATCAATTCAGAAGTCCTTGACTTTAGGAAAGCTGACTTTGACAAGCTCAGGAAGCTCATTGTTGAGGCCCTAAGGGGCAGAAAAAGGAGTCCAAGAGGAGTGGTTGCTCTTCAACGGAGTGATCCTGACAGCACAAGGGCTGTCCATCCCATCTCAGAGGAAGGGTAGCAAAAGGGCACAGCAAACCCCTTGGCTCAGCAGGAAACTTGAGGACCTCCTTAGCCTAAAAAGAGAGACTTACAAAGGATGGAAGGATGGAATATCCACCAAGGAGGATTACTCAGTACTAGTCCGTTGAAGTAGAGAGCAGACCAGGAAAGCCAAGGCTGCAACCGAACTCCATCTGGCTTCACATATCAAGGATAATAAAAAGTCCTTTTTCAGGTATGTAGGGAGTCATAAAAAAAACAAGGGTAACATTGGACCCCTGAACCAAATGGGACAACTG
>NW_017728992.1:34063587-34063923 GCF_001723915.1 Gavialis gangeticus
AACCAAATGGGACAACTGATAACTGACACTCAGGAAAAAGCCAACCTGCTTAATGGGTACTTTGCATCCGTCTTTCATCAGCCAAAAGGGACCGCCCTGCCTAGCATGACATGGGATGGCCAGGGTGAGGGCGTATTTATACCCAGCATTGATGTAGACCTTGTAAAGGAACACCTTGAGGGGCTGGACATCTTCAAGTCAGCAGTTCCTGACAGATTACACCCTAGAGTACTCAAGAAGATGGCAGGTGTCATAGTCCATCCACTGGCAAAAATATTTGAAAACTCATGGCGCTCCGGTGAAGCACCTGAAGACTGGAAGAAGGCCAATGTGGTA
>NW_017728992.1:34063934-34067465 GCF_001723915.1 Gavialis gangeticus
TTGACATCATATATCTGGCCTTTAAAAAAGCCTTTGATCTGGTGTACCATGAACTCATGGAAAAATTGGCCAACTGTGGCCTCCGCTATACCACATTTCGACAGCTGGGAAATTGGCTCCGAGGTTGGACCCAGAGAGTAGTAGTCATTGGAAGCAAATCATTCTGGCACTCCATGACCAGTGGTGTCCCCTAAGGCTCTGACCTTGGACCGGTTCTCTTTAACATCTTTATCAACAATGTGGACATTGGTGTCAGAAGTGCACTGGCCAAGTTCACCAATGACACTAAACCTTGGGGCACAGTGTCTACACCTGAGGATAGGCTAGTGATCCAGGCTGACTTGGATAAGCTTAGTAAGTGGGTGGATATCAACCTGATGATGTTCAATACCAAAAAATGCCGGGTACTCCACCTCAGGGAAAAAAACCTTGCAGCACGGTTATAGGCTCGGCAGTGCTATGCTTACTAGCACCACAGCTGAAAGAGACTTGAGGGGTCATGATTGATCACAAGATGAACATGAGCCACCAATATGGTCTGCCAGCTGATAAAGTAAACAAAACTCTGGCTTGCATCCACAGATGCTTCTCAAGCAAATCTCAGGATGTCATCCTCCCACTGTACTCAACCTAGGTGAGGCCACAGCTAGAGTACTGCATCCAATTCTGGGCTCCACAATTCAAGAAGGATGTCAAGAAGCTTGAGAGAGTCCAGAGGAGAACCAAGTGCATTATCAGAGGGCAAGAGAATAGGTCTTACGATGAGAGACTGAGAGCCATGGGACTTTTCAGTCTGGAAAAGCGCAGGGGTAACTTGGTGGATGCCTATAAGTACGTAAGGGGTGTGCATCAGGATCTGGGGGAACGTGTGTTCACCAGAGCACCCCCAGGTGTAACAAGGACCAACAGTCATAAATGCTTCCATGACCACTTTAGGTTAGATATGCCTGTAGTGGCTCAGGCCAGAAGCTGGAAGGAAAAATTTCTTCACTGTCTGAATGCCCAAGGCCTGGACTAGACTCCCTCCAGAAGTGGTGCAGGCACCTACTCTGGACTCATTCAAGAAACATTTGGATACCTATCTTGCATCAATACCAAAAAATTGTTCCTTTGACTCTAGCTGACTTCCTGCCCCTGGGGCAGGGGTCTGGACTTGATGATCTTCGAGGTCCATTCCAGCCCTAATGTCTATGAAATCTATGAAGTAGCTAGTAATGTCCCTCTGTTCCTTCCATGCAAAAAAGTTGTTTAAGAGAAGCTTGAACTAATGAGAGAGGTTTTTGTTTTGTTTGATGGGCTGATAAATACTAATAACTCCCTGCTGTGTAACTAAATGCTCTATTATCAACAGAGATTGGGAAGGAACCTCTCCCTAATTGGTGTCCTGCCAGGGCCTGGCCATGCCTCCCTCAGTTCAGCAGTGTAACAGGGAAGGGAAGGCTGCTCTAGTGCCCCCCAGCTTCTAACCTGAGCCACTGCAGGCATGTTCCTGCATTTCTGGGATGAATGTGCAGTTACAACCCAGTTGAATATAACCAGGTTAGACTAACCTGCAAAGATTGACTCAATTTTAGCTCAGGCTTTTTGAATGTCTGTCCCTAGCCTAGGAGACAGGTCAAAGGGTAAAATTGAGGGGAAAAACAGAGAAATCCATGCAAGAGTCTGAAAGCTACCAGTCACAAACAAGCCATAGGAGGGAAGAAAATGGAATTTCTATATCCTCTAGAATAAACAGAGGTAAACAAGGAAGAGACAATGAAAGGGAGAAGCATCTCTTCTGATTCAAGTCCAAATGCACTGAAATGAACATATTTAAAATTCTGTGTAGTGATCAGAGTTATAGAATCATGGAAAATTAGGGTTGAAAGTGTCCTCAGGGGGTCATCTAGTCCAACCAGCTGCTCAAAGCAGAACCATCCCCAACTAGATCATCCCAGCCAAGGTTTTATCTAACTGGATCTAAAAAACCTCAAAGGATGGGGAGTCCACAATCTCTTTGGGTAACCTGTTCCAGTATTTTACTAACCTCCTAGTTAGAATATTCTTCCTAACATCTAAACTAAACTTCCCTTGCAACTTGAGACCATTGCTACTTGTTCTGTCATCTACCATCATTGAGAACAGTCTAGCTGCATCCTCTTTCAAGCCTCACTTCAGGCAGTTGTAGGCTGCTATTAAATGCCTTCTCAGCCATCTGTTTTCTAAACTAAATAAGACCAGTTCTCTCAGCCTCTCCTCAGAAGTTATGTGCCCCTGCCCCCTCACCATTTTTGTTGCCCTCCATTGGACCATAACCTTTCAGTAGTGGGTGGTCCAAAACTGAACACAGTACTTCAGGTGTGGCCTTACCAGTGCTAAATAGAGGAAAATAATCACTTTCCTTGATCTTCTGGCAACACTCCTACCAATGGAGCCCAGTTTGCTGTTAGCCTCCTTGGCCACAAGGGCACACTGTTGGCTCATATTCAGCTTATTCTCCACTGTAACCCCCAGGTCCTTTTCTCCAGATCTGCTGCCCAGCCAGTCAGCCCTCAGCCTGTATTAAAGCATGGGACTGTTCCATCCTAAGTGCAGGACTTTGCACTTGTACTTGTTGAACCTCATGAGATTTCTTTTGGACCAATCCTGCAATTTGTCTAGCTCACTCTGAATCCTAGCCCAACCCTCCAGCATATCTACTACTCTCCCCAGCTTGGTGTCATCTGAAAACTTGATAAGGGTGCATTTCATCCCACCTTACAAATAATTGATTAAGATATTGAACAAAACCTTCCTCAGGACTGACCCCTGGGGCACTCCACTTGATACCAGTTGCCAACTAGACATTGCACCATTGATTACTACCCTCTGAGCCTGATGCTCCTACCAGTTTTCTATCCACCTTACAGTCTGGTTATCCAGTCAATACTTCCTTAGTTTGCCTGTGGAATACAGGAGACCATATGCCACATCCATTAGTTCCCCACATCCACAGAGCCAGTAATCTTATCATAGAAGGAATTCAGTTTGGTCAGGCATGACTTGTCCTTAGTGAATCCATGCTGACACTTCCTAATCACCTTCTCCTCCAAGTGCTTAGAAATGGATTCCTTAAGGATCTCCTGCATCATTTTCCCAGGAACTGAAGTGAAGCTGACTGTTCTGCAGTTCCCCAGATGCTC
Organism: Gavialis gangeticus; assembly: GCF_001723915.1. Taxonomy (NCBI): domain Eukaryota; kingdom Metazoa; phylum Chordata; order Crocodylia; family Gavialidae; genus Gavialis; species Gavialis gangeticus. The sequence goes on from NW_017728992.1 coordinate 34,067,096, forward strand.
CTTTTTCCCATTCTTAAATATGGGAACTATGTTTGCCTCTTTTCAATCATCCAGGACCTCTCCCAGTTGCCATGGGTTCTCAAAAATGTTGTCCAGTGACTCTGAAATCACATCAGCCAACACCCCCATCACCCTTGGGTGCATCCCATCTGGCCCCATGAACTTGCTAAAATGTCTCCTTGCTAAAAAGGTGACTTACACCCAATGGAAAGAAGGGGTCATCACCAAGGAGGGCTATTCTGCAGTTGCTCGGGGATGTAGGGGGGTAGTTAGGAAGGCCAAGGCAGAGATGGAACTGGGACTAGCTTCCCAGATTAAGGACAATAAGAAGTCTTTTTTTAAATACATAGGGGGTAAAAAGAAGGTCCCA
>NW_017728992.1:34067619-34074504 GCF_001723915.1 Gavialis gangeticus
GAGCCCCGGGGGAGGCACACCTGGGCCAAGGGTTAGCTAGGACTTAGTTAGGGAGCTTCTGGAGGGGCTGGACATATTCAAGTCAGCCGGTCCAGATGATCTCCACCCTAGAGTTCTAAAGGAACTGGCCGAGGTCATTGCAGGTCCCCTGGCACGGCTTTACGAGCTCTCGTGGTGCACTGGAGAGGTGCCGGAGGACTGGAAGAGGGCCAATGTGGTTCCAATCTTCAAAAAAAGGGAGGAAGGAGGACCCGGGAAACTATAGGCCAGTTAGTCTAAATAGTCCCTAACCTGTTCTTCTCCAGTGTTGGCTGCTCCAACTGTGCTGCCTGGTACAGTAGTCTGGGAGCTGACCTTGCCTGTGAAGATGGAGGTGAAAAAGACATTGAGTACTTCAATGTTTTCCATATCCTTTGTCCCTTCCATATCCCTTGCTAACTGCAACTCCAATTGTGCTTTGGCCTTCCTGACTATATCCCTGTATGTCCAAACAATACTCTTATATTCCTTCCTAGTTGCTTGTCCAAGTTTCCACTTCTTATAAGCTTCCTTTTTGTGATTTAGTTTACTGAAGTGTTTCCTGATAAGCCAAGCTGGTTGTCTGCCATATTTGATAGTCTTCCTGCACATCAGGATGGTTTGTTCTTGCATTCTCAGTAAGGCTTCTTTAAAGTACAGCCAGCTCTCTTGGACTCCTCTCCCTCTCAAACTGGCATAAAGTCACAACATCTGCATAGCAATCTGATTACAGACATTGACCTGCCTACCAGATGCTTCAGCTTCCTTTTTAATCCTAATGGGAGACTTAGGACGTGGAGAATACAGTGACCATAAGAACCTCCCATGAGTTAAAATTCAAGACTCCAATGACTACATAATCGTTGGAGAAATGATTTCTCCAAATATGAAATGTAAAGCATGAGTTTATACCTGAAATTGCTACTTACCAACTACTGACATTTCAGGAACACTAGCAGTATAAAATTCTTCCGGAAATGTTGGTTCATTGTCATTAATGTCATGGATTTTTATAACAAACTCAGATTCTGGCTCCACTGGCCTGAGAGTTCTTCTATTAATAGCTTGGGCACGCAGGGTGTAAAAGGCTTTCTCTTCTCTGTCAATTCTTCGAGTGGCATGAATGTCACCTGTTTTCTCGTCAATAATAAAAAGAGTACCAGCCCCATCTCCTGATAAAATGTACTTGAGGGACCCATCTCCCTTGTCTTGGTCAGAATGAAGCTAAAGAAGGGGGAGAGAGAGAGAAAGAGAGAGAATTTACCTTTAAAATAAGGGTCAGATTTAATAAAATGCACACAAACAAAATGAAAAAAATGTTATGCTGCTTGCAACTAACAAGGCTTTCACTGACAAAGCAAAGTCATTTTCAATTTACTTTGCCTTGACTTGCTGCTAGAGTCATTGTGTTGTGTTAAAGCATTTATTTCCCCCTTACTTAACATAGAGAATCTTTTAGCTTGACTGCTGTGGTAGATTTTAGTTTTCCAGCAACACCTGTTCTCTGCTGTGAAACATTTGTGCCACAAATCTTAAGAAAGAATTTTATGTTAATGTTGACCTTTTCTTTCCTTGAAGAGAACCTATTAAAAATTCACAACCTGCTGTGTTAGTTGTAAATTCACTAAGCAGATAAAGGACATGGCAGGATACATGACAATTAAGGAAAATAGAACAACTGGTGCTGTGTTGTACAATTTTAAAAATATATATTTCATATTATTTATGTTTCTGCTAAATTGGAGAGTGTTTCATTGTGTGTAATTATTACTTTTACTCCCATCAAATAATTTATACGCCTTCAAGGAAAGAAAAAGATTTATTAAGCAATCAGAAATGACTCTTATCCCATTATCTAGCTATTATAATACATATCTTTCTCTACTAATGACTTCTACCATAGGAACTTCCCTAATATTTTGTAACACTATTGTTCTTTCCTGAAAGGAAACTGGCTCAGCCAATGAGAATGTTACATAACATATGTTTTCTACCAACCCAGTTATAAAGTTATCTGCAATCTCATTCTTTCCATGTGTCTGATTTGCAGCATTTGATAATCCAATTTGTTTTCACCTCGAAATATAAAATTGTAATATACTTAAAAAAATGGCAGATATGTCACCTCTGATAACAGCTCTGGTTTTATTAATAAGGCAGTCCTAAAATAGTTCTGATTTTGTGCATGCAGTTTTAAGGAAGCCAGTGGTTAGAAAGACATTTTATGGCATGCAAACATTTAACTAACCCATGGCATAGAAAAAACACCAATAAATAATTAGCTATACATAATCAGGTGTTTATGCCTACACATGCTATAAATTCTACCTGCAAGTATTTGAATCTAGAAGATAGGGAGTGTAAATGATGAATGGCACACTGTTGTAAATCATTTTATGAGCATGTGTAGATCCCCAACTACCTAATTTTCTCATCTAATAGTAATGAATCTTCAAAATAACAACAGAAAGAGCATTTAGTAGATACAAAAAGAAAAATACTTGCTATAAAGTATGTTCATAAGAATGCTACGTAGAACACAGGCATCAATCCTACTATCTGTTGCATACAACGCAAGCACTCTACCAGTTGAGCTAGCTCCCCTACAGATGCAAAAAGACAAATACTTGCTCCAAAATATGTTCATAAATATTTGAAAAAAGTGCTAAGGGCAAAATGAATGACAAGGGTATTTTTGGGGGGGGGGGGAAGGGTTATAAGTTTTTATCACATCCAAAAATTAGAATAGTCCAACAAGTTTTGAACAGGAAAGAAAACTAAAACATTTTGGTCTCCACCCTTATTTTCTAATCACAAATAGAGTAACAGTAAAGAAGCATTGAACCAATATTGCAACTAGGGCAAGGCAAATAGGGCACCAGCCCCATCTACTGGCTTGAAGGGGTTGCCAGCAGCATTCTACAGTGGTCCATACTCCTGCTTTCAGGTGCTTAGCATGGCCCTCTCAGCCTGCCCCCCCCCCATGCACTCACTAGCTTTCAACACCTCTTCCCTCTGCCCCACCCTCTCCCCATTCTTTGCTCTCCAGCACTGAATGGCATCTGTGCCCAGGGCACCAAAATTACTAATTATGCTTCTGCTTTAATCAATTACATTAATATCATATTCAATCACATGAGCTGGAACAACAAAACAACAATAAAACCCTTCATGCTTTAGGATATAAACTGATGACAGACATGCTTACATTGGGTATAAATATCTACTGGATGGTATGCAGTGTTGCAGCTTCTCTGGAATATTATGCTGCTTTTACATTGCTTTCTAAAGTACTTAGCTTAGATTAAACTAACATTAAATGTAGAATACTAAACTGGAGAAACCACTGTGGAAGTGTTGCTGTTGTTTTAATGTAATCATACCTGTATTTCTGCATAAAAATCCAATGTTTACAATTAAGTGGAAGGACAAGCTAACGTCAAAGGGTAAATTCCTCTCACTGCAGTACATTTTCTGAAACAATCTCATTAAACTCACAATGGGTGCTTACAACATCCTTGTTCATACTCCAATTGGAACACTCCACTGTCACCTCACCATCACATATATTAACCCCCCACGCATTCAAAATGGCCATGGGGTGCTTTATCTAAATCTCATTGAATGAGCTTTATATAAATTGTCCCACGATCATTTTGAAATACATAAGTGCTTGATACACATGACAGTGAGCTGTTTTAATTACAGTTGCTCTCCAGGAACCACTCAAATTAAATGCCCCCTTTCCCCACCCACAAATATGTGCATAGGGAGCCATTGTGACTAGCCTAGAGTGAAGACATTCATGCAGAAACTAGGACTAATGCTACTGTTACAAACAGAAAAAAAATAATTATGTTGATTTTTTCAATAAGTTTTCTAATTTTCTATTTTAATAGTAACTACACATAGAAGCCAAGTTTTTCCCCTGCTGACTTGCTCTGTTCAGTTCCTTTGCCTCTTAACCTAGATAATTTGACCCACCCACAGATTCATCCTCTTTTACCTCCTCTTGCTTTCTAATTATTTTCTCCCTCTTTGTTTTATGGTAAAAAAAGGAAAGTAAACTTCATGGACAGTTCCTTTGCTGGTTTGCTTCTTGTTTGATGGAGGGAGATAAATCATCCCTGGCAATGTTTGAAATAGGGTAGGATAGGAAAAAAATAAGAGAAATGGAATGGCCAAAAAATATTTTTTCCCTTGTGATTTCAAGTACAGTTTTGCATGCAAAAACACAAACAACACCCCCCCTACAAAATGGCTACAGTGCCATATTAGAAGCCAAATAGCAATTTCACCTATTTAATGTGATACTGGGGGCATATAACAGTTATTGTGCATGCATATCTATTTATTTGCAATATTAAAAATTATCTCTTGTATTTACACTTCATGCTAATGGATATTCAATTGCAAAGTCCTGAGTCAATAACATTGTCATGCTGAATATCAAATTACCACATTTAGTCACAGATTGTCCCAGTTTCTTAATACCATAGCAAAGTCAACATGTTCATTCCTGAAATATTTATCTATTCAGGTCACTGAGCAGTTATAAAAACTAGCAGTAATGACAGGTTAATTTAAAGTAGTCCTTCTTTAGCAAAACATTGTAAAATTGAAAGGACACATGCCTGTGATCTGCATTTGAAATTTCTAGCAATGAGAGTTGTACACAAAGGTGAAATTCACTTCACCTGTAGTGTAAGCAGAGGCTTTGAGCTTTACACAGATAAAGCACAAAGGAAGGCCTCTGCTTTAAATATAGTTTTGGTTTGGGATAATTTTGAAGCTACTGGTTGCTACTTTCATTTGAGTGGTATCCACATTTGTTAAAAAAACTGTACTCTCATATAAATCCTGGGTTTAACATAAGAAATAGTTTGTAATCTTTGGTTCTGATGGGCACTGATCTTCCATAAGTCTCCCTGCTTAGTGGTGATATGCATCTCCTAAGTACAACCAGACAGAAGTTACTGATGAAGAATCACAATTATTAGTAGAAGTAACTGTCTCATGTCCTCTATCTCCATAAGTTAATCTGATCTGTGACAATAAGCATGGATGTATATTACTGATGGAAGGACCTTGAAATTCTCAAGAGATTTTAATTAGGTTTAGAACACCACTTTATAGCCTCTTATTTGCAAATTAGGGAATCTATCTCACAATATTAATGTGTTTCTGCATCTGTACAGTTTAAGGAAGTCAAAAATAAAGGTAATAGAAAACTGTAGGGCAGTAAGACTGGCAAAAGTTAACTATATTTTTTCGATCCTCACATTTGATGGATGACGAAGAAATCGGGTCAATTATTTGTTTAGAACTGCCTTTCACAACTCTTGCTGTTATTTGCATAGCAATGTGAAGAATGTGGGTATTTTTCTATTCACAAGATGCACAGACTAAACTCTCACAAACATTTGGGCAGCAAATTGCAGTATCCACTCTAATGAATAACTACTACAGGAAGAACTTGTTAATTTGAAATGCAGGGGACCAAAAAACACCAACTTTGAAATAAATGGGATCAAAATAAATGTACCCATAGTAATTTGCATATGCAAAATATTACAGGTACCTACAGCCTTAGTTCAAACAAATTGAAGCATTTTATCTTTTTGAAAATTGCTGCAATCTTTTGTCTGGGGTGTGACAATAGCTTCAAAGCATCCAATACTTTGAACTATCCAATATTGAGCTAACAAGGCTTTTCTGTACAAAATTCTTAAGCTAAACAAATAAACACAAAAAACTAACCTAATTTTAATAATTTACTTTGGCAATTATATGACTGTTGACTGCTTCAGGTAACTTAAACAGTTTCATTTAACACCAGATAAACATAACTTCATTAGCCAATGTGGATAAAAGTAGTATCAAATGGATATAGCCGCAGTGGGTTTGCCAGTCTTTTACAGTGGGACTGTACAAAATATTCACAACAGAACTACAAATAAGTTTATTATGCATTTAAAATGCCACAGTCCCTGAAGCATAAATCATGAAAACAAATCTGTATTAATGGCCTTTCTCACCTCTTTATGCATTGTAATGATTGCCTGCTTTGACCTTCTGAGTCTCTCCCAGCCCCCTCCCTGGAGAAATGCACTGCTTGACTGTTTTATATGACAACCTCACCCTTCAATAACTTCTTACCTCCCTGACTCCAAAGCTTTATTATGAAAAGAAATCTGCGTAAGTACCATTATAGAACAGCAACAATCCTTCTAAAAGTTCCTCTACAGCAACATCCTTCATATCTATACCTGCCCCACAGCAGATTTTGCCTTCTACCACACCATAGCATCCTCTACTTACTACCTTCTGCCTTCCTCACTAGCATCTACTGCTTCCCGAGCCACAAGCATCCCGGTCAGTGTACAGCAGGGTGAAAACCATCATTTTCCATTTTCACCAGAAGTGGCAACTGAGTTTTGCAGGTTTCTTACAAATTTGCTAAAGTTTGTATAAGGTTCCTGCAGCCTTAAACTAAATGTCCTTTGTCAGGAATGAACCTCAAAAAAATCTAGACAAATATATTAGAAGCCTTTGAATAGCTATACTTTAAAGCTATTTTAAAGCTGGAAAGATATCTCCCCTTGCATATGGGCTATCATTAATATTAACAGGCAATGAAATAAAATTCATGTTAGAAATACTAAACTGTTGGAGAAATCATGTACACACCCTAAACTATATTTAAAACAAGGATCTCAGTCATTACCAGGGATCCTGGTTTTCTCTGTTTTTAAAAAAATCCCTATTTTTGGTTAAAATCCACATTTTTCCGTGATAAAATGAAACACTACTAAAACACACACACACACACACACACACACACACACACACACACACACACACACA
>NW_017728992.1:34079504-34091990 GCF_001723915.1 Gavialis gangeticus
TCTCCTACCCCTCTCCCTGTGCTTGTGTGTACTGTCTGCTGTTAGTGAGTACCAAAATTGTCTTGTAAAAGTGGTAGAAATAGGTCAGGGGGTTCAGTACAATCAAGGTCCTGGAATGTATCCCTATTTGTTACATGGTAATGTGGGTTCCCTTTATGAGAATTTGAGTTATGCACCATTTTCCAGGAATGCACGTACAGCATAAAGCAAGGGAAACCTGTATATGGATTTGGGATTACTTTTTTTTAACCAAAATGTTGGTATTTTTTTTTTTAAATCAGAAAAAAGCAGGGTCCCTGGTCATTATGGGTTTTCTTTTTCTACAGTATGTAAAAGGATCAAAGACCTTATTAAACAAAATATTTTGAGAACAACCTTAAAATGATGAAACCTGCACAAGGACAGGTTATTTAGAAAGGTTAATAGTCCCTCAAAGGGTTCAGAAACATGTTGCACAATCTCTCCTTCAGCTGAAGAACTATGGGTGAGTCTACTGGTGACAATTCCAGAAGTGCAGCTATAAAACGTAGAAATGAAATGATAGAAAACATTCTATTTTGTAAGCAGTGCCATCAATCAAATCATCATTAGGAAAGGCAGACTGGTCGGAGCATGTGCCTGGGCATCAGAGAAGCTGAATCCTAAACCCATTCTTGATACTGAGTGGCTGAATAAGCTTGCAGGGGTCATTTCTGTGCCCCACAAATAACATGGTTTCTTGGAGGTTCCATTGTTTTTCACCGGGCACATCTATACATGCAATTAGCACAACTGAATTAACTCTGGTGGAGTTTGCACCGGGCTTTATTGCTCCCGCGCACAGCATTTACACATGAACCCGGGACCACAGCATGTTGAGCCAGGGCAATGCAGCCACAGCTAGAAGAGGACCCAGGGAATCAGCCTGGCAGCCTGGAGCTGTTCCACTCCAGCTCAATATGCTGCAGAGGGGCTGGTTGGGGAACCAGGGTGTTAGAGTGTAGGCCTACCTGGCAAGCAGCCCATCCATAGCACCCTTGTACCCCAGCCAGCCCGTCACTGTCTAAATGTGCATTGTGTACACTAAATAAGTCCTCCATAGGATAGTGCATATATTGGGCAGTACTATCCTACAGTGGAGTTAATTAGTTTACTCTGGCTTAACAGCACTGCATGTGTAGACTGTGGCACTTTACTGCAGAGTTAATTAACTTTGCAGTAAAGTGCATGTATTGGTGCCCCCACTATGATATACATGAGATCAGGTGTTGTGCTTTGGTTTTACATTCCAGAATTATCACAAGAAAAGATCACTTACTGTTCTAAATGATATTCAAAACTTAAATAATATATTTATTTAAATAAGCCCGTGAAAACTTTTAAGGAAATTACCCCAAGTAAAAACTGATAGTTTATTTTTCTTTTCTGTTAGGGGTTAGTGAAAATTAAGCTGATGAAATTTCCCTGCATTGCTTTAAGTATAAAATGTTTCACACAGCTCTTTTGGCTAACGGGCATCTGTGATTCATGACAGCCAAGCTGAAAAAAGGAGAGACATCTGTTTCACTTAGCAATTTTGTTTCACAAAATGATCAGCTGTAAAGATGTGGTTTTGTTTTTGTATCTGTATCTGATATTTTGCAAACTCTTTTTTCAATGAATTTTTTACTTCTTTCCCCACATGAACTCTTCAACTTCTTAGCTGTCATTCTGCATAGGAATGACTGTGGTAATAATTATTACTTTGTGTTACAGACCTGTATATATGTTTATCTATTTATAGTAAGATTAATATATTCTTTAAACTTGAGAAAATATTCATCAGAGCAGTATCAAACAGTGATATTAAATTGAAGGCAATTTGATAAATATTGGTTCACATCTGGAAAGATCTAGAGCAACAGGCTATTATGTGCATGTTTTATTAGAAGCATTATTATAACACATTGCAAAATATAGAAAACTGTTAGAAAATGTATCTTAATTGCAAAAATATAGAGCTAAATGAGATTGTGCTTCTTTCCAACATATATCTAAAGGCAACTATGGAAAAAAGTGCTGGAGAAAATTCTGTACAGATATACCTTTGTTGATTTTGAGTCTTTTTACACAAGTCTATCAAAATATTCAAAATTTACATCAGAGTAGTTCTATTCAGAAAAGTGACTTGAAAATAGTACTGGGGGATGGAGTCAACCTTCATTGAAGCTTGGTGATTCCAGATAAAATCCACCTATTGCATAAGTAAAAGAATATTCACCCCTAATTGCCAACAATGAAAGTTCTGCATGTAATCTGAAAGTCATATCAGCTTTTCCTGTAGGACCAACAGGCATAAAAAATATTAATCCCACTTTCATCAAGGAAGTCAGAAAATAATATTTTGACTAACAGGGAACAGATCAGGTGAGTAAGAAAACATAGTCCAATGTATTTGTATATAAATGTGGTCAATAATAATGTAAGATTATCATGCTTTAGAACTGACAAAATTTACTTCCATTTGAATTTCATATTCAGAGGTCAATGTCTGAATATTGGATAATCTAAAATCCATATAATCAGGTAACAAGTAAATGCAGTGCATTTGTAGTTCAAAACAGAACAGTTACTAACAAATAAAACTGGTAGTCCAAATTCTTACTTTAGGATCTTCAACCTTCAGTTCAAGCCAGTTTTCATCTTATTTTCATCTTATTTGAATAACCAACCCCATCTGATACAAATCTTCACTTTTTCCTCAGCAGTTTTCACCAAATGATACAGGGTATTCAGTTACTACCTTCCTAAATACATTTAACTTCCCCTAGTTTACAATGTGATATTATTTTTATGAGCAAAATTTGTCTCCACTCTTTCTACATTTTATTTCCTAAGCCTCCAGTTTGATATGATTAATACAGTAGCAATGAAACTCAGAGATGATATTTAGATTCAGATAAAGTCCTAAATTTCCTCTAAATTTGCAGGGTGATGTCAGATCCTATGTTTAACTTTTTTTAACTGTTAGCTGCTCTGTAGTTAATCATATTAGCTATGTGATGTAAAATATACATCTGAGAAAGTGTTCTCGCTTGAACTCCAGTTCAGTGATTCTCAGTCACGATTCTCGGGCACCTTGGGATGCCACTGGATCTTCTAAAGGGTGCCATGCAGTATGAACAGATAAGTGAGGTGTTATTAGGAGATAAGCAGCTAAACTAAGCAGATGGGCAGGTTCTGCTTTGTCCCAGTCTGGAAGATCCCCTATTCCCCCTGCCAGGCCCCTCTGCAAGGAGATAAGCATTATAAAATATTCTTTTTAAATTGGGTGCCACTCAGTTCACAAAAGAAAAGACTTCCTTAAGCCTAATGAGCAGCGCATTGAATCCCAAAAGGTTGAGAATCACTGCTGTAGTTCTACATTCTAGTTCACTACTCTTCAAATAAATAAAAAAGCCCTCTTATCTTTTGGGGTTTGTTTTATATTTAACTTTTTTCTGGACACCCTGCAGCATAGTACCTTATTATTCTAGAAGGTTATGTCATGTAGGAACGAAAGTAAAGCCAAAAAAAAAGCTCCAAATACACAAGCAAAACTACCATCTTCTAAGATCAAGGAACAGTTATTGCCCCAGGATGAAGTATAAAGCAGATGCTGAGTTAGTATCTCTTTCTAGTACTCTAAAAGGTGAGATTTGGAAGAGGTGTGCCAAAACCACTTTCCTTTTCCATTTTTTTTCCATGCATCTGTCCCATACAACCTGTTCAATGGTTGCTGGGTTTTAAGTGATAATGCTTTGAGCCAAATCCTGCTCATTTGTAATAAGATTCCCTTATCTCATCTTATTAAGCTTGAAAAGTAGTTTTAAATGCAACTGTTTTTTGATGTGGCTTTTTGCACTGTTTCAATGAGACAGTCACACTCTTAATTTTCTGAAATCTCACTCATTTGTATTGTCACAGTTTGAGAGTCCTGTGCTATTGTGGTGTTTAAAAGAGGTGAGAAAAAGAAAGGAAATTTTACAGGACTGAGAAAGATGAGAAAAAACAAATTTAAAAGTAAGTACAGCAAGTATGCTTTGGCTGGGAGGTAGTAAAAGCTCTGAAATATTCTTCTTTGCTGAGAAAAGACAAACACAAAAATGAAAAACTCCACTGTGTGATATGTTCTTAAATTGGATTAGTTGGTCTCAGTTTGACTTGATTATTTTTACTGTACTAAATTCTATGCTGGTATAACTGTGATTGAGTTGCAGCAAAGATTATTTTGGCTCATTGGTACCCTAAGCCTACCTGCTATTGTGAAAAGGACAAAAAAAAACCCTATAATTAATATTTAATTTCATTGCATGTTTTCATGATATTTAGCAGAGAGACATTTTCTACTTTTCTTCTCTCATAATGATGGTATGTGATTGTCTACATTGTTCAAAAAGTGAAAGTTTAAAGGGTTTTCAGGAAGTGGTATCAAGAGTAAAAGTTGAAATAAGGAAGAAAGAAGGAAAGACTGAAAGATGGAAGAAAAGAAAGATGTTTGCCTTTTTTACTTTTTTTGTTTTGGTTTTTTTTTTTTTTGCTTTTTTAAGAACTTTTCCCTTTTGACTTTTTATAAACATTTATTAGGGGGAAAATGGGTAACAATAAAACAAAACAAAAAAGAAAGCCCATACCAGGGCCCAGGTGCAGAAGACAGAGCCTAGGGCTAGTTCTCAAGGTCTGTCCTCACAATTGTGAAAAAAAAACAAAAGCAAAAACAAAAACATTCAGTACCACAGTAATCTGCTAGGTCCCTTGCTGGTACCCCAGGAGGAGGGGAGGAGGGGAAGGATCCAAGTGTCAGGACCGAACAGCCACCCTCAGTGTTGCAGAGCACCCCTGAAATGGCCCAATGATCCTGGAAGGTGAGTACTTTCCACTGGAGAACCACAGGTTTGAACTGTGTTGACAGACATGCCCAGACCAAACACTGGAACAGTCACAGGGCAGCATCAGAAACAGCCCCAGAGAGCTGACTCCTACAGCTCTGGAGGGTAGCTAGCTTTGCATATGACACCCCTTTTACATGCCTGGTGTGGAAAAGAAACCAAATAGGCACTGTCTGAGATGTCCAAGTCTAGCACTGCAAGCAAGGTACCAAGGGCCGGTGCCGCTAGGAGCCACCACCACTTCATTCAGAACAAGTGGGAAGGATGAGGCAGGGGATCAAACTCACCTGGGCAGCATAAAGAAAAATTTTGCAGCTTACCAGTACCTCCACAGCAGCAGTGCATTCCTCCGCTCCAATGAAGGGAGGGGCAAGAAGCCAGAGACCAAAGCTGTGGTCCAGAGAGGCAGAACCCTCAGCAGTGGGCTACTGGAAGCTGCCTTCAGCCATTCCAGGCAAAAAAAAGGGTTAACCTTGCAAGAAACCAGAGGGGTGGGGTGTTTGCAGCTCTCTCCTGGTAGGGAACAAAGAAACTGGAAAACAAACAAACAAACACCAGAGGAGGGAAGAAAGGTGAGCAATATAGCAGGGAAAAGAAGGGGAATGGAATAAGCAGCAGAGAAGCTGCAGTGAGAGGGGGGAAAGAAAAAAATAAACCCAGAGGAAGGGGGAGGAGGGAGGGGAAACAGTTACTGCAGGAGAAAGGACAAAAAGGTGAAAAAAGGCAGGAAAAGTAATTGCAAGTGGGGGGCTATGGTGAGAAAGGGGTCAGACTGTTTGAGGGAGGGAAAACAAGCAGGAGAAGAAGAAATGCTCACAGAACAGGAGCAAGCTCTCAGAGCTCTGAGCAAACACACCTGTCAAGAAAGAAAGAACGAATGAAAGAAAGAACAAAAGAACAAAAACACTGTTATGGTTCCCTCTCAATTCACTGGAGAAACAATTTTGTGCCACAAGATCAAGGACAGAAATGGTGCCAGCTTCATCTAATAATCTATTACATGGCCACTGAGTTTATCCTTAAGGATCTGAAGTCACTTTACAAACTATATAAAGGGCTCTATTTATCTCTGCCAATGAACCTCCTGCCTTGACAGCCAGGCAAAAACAGGGATTTATATTCTTGGCAAGAGCAGGTAGCCTTTTTACCGACATTCCCTTTTTGAATTTCTAGTTGGGAAAGGCAGCCTTCTTTCCCATAACAAACTACACAGAAACAACAGAGGCTTCATCATGGGTGTACACAGAATCAGTGCATCTATTGCCCATCCATTCCATGGCCAAGTTTGTCATTTTTTGTTTTGTTTGTTTGTTTAGGGAGTTATTTTGTTTATGTGATTTTTTTTTTTTGGCCAGTTGGTTATAAGAAAGCCAGAGGGAGAAGCTGCATATGCCTTGTGCTGCCATACTTTAATCCTAGCAGAGATCAAACACATCTGGCTGAGCCAGTGGCAACTAGAGACTAATTTCATCTCATGCATAAAGAGCTGAAGTGTGCTCTCAGGCTAATGTTTAAATTTCTCTTCTTCCTTTAAAAAAAGTTTAAGATATGTGTAAATTGTCATTTAACAACAGGTGAACATTGGACATAGATAGGTAAATATATGCAGGAAACCTGTTCCTGATAATATTCCGGGCTAATAAAGAAGGATACTGTATGAGGTTTTCCTTATGGAGTTTTTCCCACATTATTTGAGAAGATGGCAACATTTTGGATGAAGAGAAGAGTAGCATCTGCTAATCTGCATAAGGGCAGGGCCATTCTCATAATGCCTGTGGCGCTTTCTATCTGCCTTCCATTCCTTGGCAGTTTAGCCTAACACCTCCGGCCATAGGCTACTGCAGGACCTCTCTTAAATAGGCTTTCTATAGCAGAGTGTTAAAGTTGATACTATTACAAGGTGTATCAACTTTTTTTAGGTAATTACATTTGGTTAGGTGATGCACATTTGGCAAGGTAATGCACATCTTTTGGCTCTTCCCCCTTCCAGTCTGGGGCCAGCTAGCGCATATTTTTTCCCATCTTAATAGATTATTTCAACAGACTCTAGAGGACAAGGGCACACAATATATGACCTGTGGGCTGCATGTGGCTCATCAGAACAAACGCAATTCTTTATTAAATGAAACAGGATCTAAAAAGCAACACAACGGGTTCTGTGTCTCTGCTATGTGGCAATTCATCAATCTGCATGTGTTCAATCCAATTTTCTCCCTTGTAAATTTGCTGTACAATTGATCAGAGTCCATCTGACAGACAGCTGCCTTCTTTTGGAAAGTGTACCTTCCAAATGGCTCTCAATAAAAAATGTGAGTTGTGAACCCCTGGTGTGTGGTATTAGGGGAGGGGACAATGCTGCTCATGAATAACTATTTACGTTTCTCCAAACTCATTATTATTCAGTATGCATATGTTACATGTTTAGGGAATGGAATATTCATTTGTGCCTGGCTTGCTAGTTCTGGAGTAGCATAAATGAATGCATGATGAAAAGAGATAACCAATTTCCAGGGTTTATCCCCCTTCAGCTAAACTTTCATAAGCAACTTTGAGCATGGAAATTGGTCTGAGCTGAATTACGAAGCCTCAAGTGCTGAAACCCAATACAGCCCTTTCTTTTACTGCACTGAAAACTTTGTAAATACACTAGTTATTAAAAGTTTTGCATGGTTTTTCTGTTGGCTTTGGTTTTGCTTCTTTTAAAGAAAAAATATTAAGCCCCATAGGCTTTTCAATAAGGACAACAATCAAAGGGGTAATTAAGCAATGGTTTGAGGTGATCTTAATACTTAAAGTATTAAATCTTAAATCTTATTAAGGTATTTTTTATTAGATGACTTAAATATAACTTCATAAAGGAGCTTAGGTATTAACCAAATAACCATTAAAATAGCATTAGCCATCGTACATCTTGCTACAAAATTTGCATTAGGTATAAACAGCATTAAGTCCTTTTCGTTTGAAATAATGCAGAGCTCCATTAACATCAGTGCTTCTTAGCTCTCTCTCTCTCTCTTTCTTTTTTTGTTTTTGGTTTTTTTGGTGTTGTTGTTTATTGCTGGAGGCTTACTGAAAACACAGAAGGGAAGATTTTCTTTGTTTTTAAATAAACTCACTGTAAAATGTAAATTGTTAGGAGCAGCAAGAATATTTTGTCTCTTTTCCTTAAACGAAGTTTGTACTTATAAGCATCCTGGAAACTACAGAGTTACACTGGATAGTAGTAGACATCTGTACATTCTGCATGAACAATGCATAACATTTCTAATCTGGCAAGACCACTTCCAGAGGTGAGAGGATAATTTAGCTTTCATATCGTCTGTTCCAGCTGCCAAACAGATGTCCAGTAGAAACTGAAGTCAATTTATATCACATTATACTTCACTAAGCAAGAGTAAATGATTTCCAGAGGAAAACAAGATTAAGGTGGAGTGAAGGTGGAGAATACATATATGCAAACTAAAGGCTTAGATGGACATGCATGCACGTGCACGCATGTACAATGTTGCAGTTATCCTTAAAATGGTGATTACAAATACAGTACATTCAGACTTCAGTAAAACTCAGAAGTCCACCTGTTTTCTAATCCCAGAAAAATACGCATTTATATTGTTCATGGGCTTTTTTGTTTTGCCTCAGAAAACAATTTATGAAGTTTCTTCCTTGTTATCCTGGATATATCACTAATCTTAGAAACTTCTGAAATGATGAAATACCCAGCATTACCATGATATTGCCAGAAAGCATAAACAAAACTATCATGGGGCAAATCTTGATCATCTCCATTCTCACATTCACATTTTCTTAATCATAACTCACATATGAATTAACTGAAGGTAAGGTTAAGCTAATAGGACAAAGATGAGCTTTTATTTTATTTGTGAATGAACTACATAGTTAGAATTATAGGGTGTCTGTACATAAGGAGGGAGGCTGCTTTGATATGCTGTAATTCCAGCAGGTCAGAGCAAACTTGATTAATTGAGTCTGCTGAACCGTGTCAATTAATGCACTCCAGCAGTTTCCCCCGTCTTGTGTATCAATCAGTCCCTGTGCTTCAAAATGGCTCTCAGAGCTTAACACATACAAGGCAGACAAGGTTCTTTGGGTCAATCTGATATCTTTTAGTAGACCAGATGAATAGTTCGAGAAATATATCTTAGCAAACTTTCCGGTTTAAAACCCCTTTTCCAGGCTGCAGTTGGGAGCATCTGCAGTTGGTGTGTGCTCTTCCTGGATAGAAGGAATAGTAAAGAAGCCAGAAGCTGGGATGTAGGCAAGAAAGTCAGTCAGTGAAAATGTAAATTGAGGCATCAAGGGGTGAGAGATAGGCTGGGGTGGGAAGTGGGAAACCCCTGCACCTATCTGCTTGGAACTTGGCATGCTTCATGCCCTCAGAAGGGGCTACATCCCTGCAATTTTCTTCTGAATCAAGCAGGAAATGACAAAGTTATAGGCTGAATCAAAATGGAACAGTGATCCAAAACACCAAAACAAATCACCGTTCCTCTGAAATGGCTGAATCCAAAACAAAATTGAAACATAGCTGTTTTGTACAGCCCTAATTCTTACCCTCTGAAGGATTTAGGAGTGCATTTTAACTATTTTTGACTGGTATTCTACATTAGAATATCAAATGGAATTGGTACCTAACAAACAGATGAACATTTTTTTTTAAGTTTTCAACTTCAAAAGTTTTGAAGTACTAAAGTTTACACTTGAAAAGTTTTCCATTTTTCCACACCTATTCTAGGGTCTGACAGCTGTGGGCTCTTTTCAGTTCTCTTAACCATGGAAATGTCAAATGATCTGGCTAATACCACTCCAGATAACCTCCCTGCTAACTAGCCAATTTAGTACTTCTTGTTGAAGTGCTAAATCTTGCTCTTAGCTGGATGTTTGGCAATAGTTTGCTGTCCTAAGTCAGAGTTTGCCTCAGGTTGTAAATCTCATCCCTTACTGCAGATCCCTGGCACCTCTACAGTGAAGGTGAGTGAAACAGAGAATGCTGCAGGGAGGAAGTGGGCTGCTCAATGAAGTTGCATGCCACTTGATCCCCTGTGCTGTTCCAGGCTGGATCAGAACTTCCTGGACAAGAATCAACATCTTTGTGGACCAGATCCAGTCTGGGGGCTGTAGGTTGTTGACCCCCGCTACTCTATACTTCCCATGCAAATTGTTTTAAGTCCTTGGTCTGGCTGGTAAAGACTGCCCTCACCCGAGAGAGCCCATCATACAATGCAGCTGCAGTATCCATGTCCTGAGTCTGACTTTTCAAGTCTGTTTGTACATGTCTGCATGTATGTCAGCTTTGATACTCCCAAGATGCGGCTATTGCTGTTATCAAATGACAACCAATACTTAGCACCTTTATATTGCTTTTCAGCAAGGTTCTCCTCAAGGGGCACATCTACATGAGACACTATGTCACTATAGCTCATCAGTATGGCAATGTAAAGTCTAAAAATAACCGTGCACCACCAGGACTGTGCAGTACTGGGGGGTACTGCACAGTCATTTAGTACTAAATGACTATGCAGTGCCAAATGCACAGTCAGGAGCACATGTAGATGAGCCCAGTGGTTTTCTGGCCATTAATTATCAATTTATCTGAGACCCTTTTCTGGGCTCTAAGGTCATTCCTAAGTATATGAGACAACATCATTACATTATCATTTAAAAATGTAATTAATTTACTGTGCAATATTTTTTCTACATCTTAGACAAGAGAGAAAAAAATGTTCCAGTGCTAGTACCTGTGGCCCAGCACCAGTCAAAATATATTTTACCTAAGTGCTTTTCCACACAGATATTTCTCTCTATTTAATATATGACCATATCAATTTAGCTGTTCAAACAGCTCAAGACAGCTACCAAAAATCATCACTGTTTATTTACATTTTATTATCACTAGCCACATCTACATGAGGCACCGACTGCACAGTTGGTACTATGCAATCATTTATTACTTGCATTACTGCACAGTAGCATCCCTGCATGGCTTCTTGGTGACACTGACTGTGCAGTAGCTCATTACTACTGTTCACTAGTGTTGCATCCCACTTTGTCCCACGCAACACTACTGCAGAATAATAATGAGCTACTGTGCCATCAGCATCTCATGTAGATGTGGCCACTGTAACCTTTCCCAGATTACCACAATTCTGTAGGTAATGAAAACAGTGCTTAACATTTATACTAATTCTAAAAAACTATTTTCAAAACTGAACACATGTCATTACAACCTCCTTATGGGTATGGTCCTGCTTTAAGCAGAGGTTTGGACTAGATGATATCCTAAGGTCCCTTCCAACCCTAATTTTCTATAATTCTATGTTAAGTTTGCAAAAGTCCTTGTGGAAACACACAAACTTCAACATATTGATGTACATTTTGATTGCATATACTTGAGGAAAGAGCATTCACCAGTACCAGCTTAGGGATGCTCTTCACGTTGCTTACTTATTGCTTTTATGCATTATATTTCAATGCAACTTCTGTAATTATAAAAATTAATCTACTCCATACAATAAGAGCATTTTAGTAAAAATAATACAAGCATTTTTTTACAATACAGAATTGTTCTCAACAGAAAAAAAATCCCTCTATAATTGTTTTGAGAGAAGAATAAGGAGTTGTTCTGTGTAAAAACCCCTTCTCTAACATGAGGCCACATTAACAATTATTCTAAATAGGAGTACTGCCAAAATATAATAGTCATGGCAGTAGATTTACTATAGAACATCACAAACTACATCTCACAATTACCAAGAGTTTGCTTGGATACAAAAGCTACAGGGGTTTAATTCCAGCTTGTCCAGTTCTGTGAATAGCGAATCAAGGCCAAATGAGCTGAAGTTGCAGTATACCTAGCCCCTCAACTACAAATAAGGGAATGAATGCTATAATTCTCAAGTTGCTCCTTTTGGAAAATGCAGTTGGCCACAGTGGTGCATATATCCAGCCACCAGTGCCAGCACTGAAGTCTGAATAATAAGGAAGTATTTTTTAATTTTCTTTTTATATGATTTTTTTTAAAGAAAATAGTTTAAGTAAGGACAATGTTACCTGGGGGAATGACTCAGAAGAATTCTATACATACTGTGACCCAGTCCCATAATATCATTATCACTCTCTTCCAGGGTCCTAAGGAGAACTCTCCCTGTAGCTAGGATACTAGGCTGCTTATATATGCCACAGGGGTTTAATTTGGTTTAATTCTCCCTAAATTGAAATTGTAGGTTTTTAAAAACACTGCTACAATTTAGGGAGAATTAAACTAAGAGAAACCCTCGTGGCGTGTACACAAGGGTGAGGGCTTGATCCTTACCTGCCTCTAGGGCAGCAGGTGTGGGGGTGAGCTGCCCGCAGGATGAGCAGTCCCTAAGCTGTGTGGGGATCTCTCAGGTGGCACCTACCCCTTGGCATATGACCTGGGCAGTCCTGGGGTGTGCTGAAGCTGTGGGGTGAAGCACTGTCCCCCCCTGCAGCCCCAGAGGGAAGCACTGGTCCCCTTCACAGCTCAGGCAGGCAAGCAGGCTCCAGGGAAGGGGAAAAAAAAAAAAAAAAAAAAAAAAAAGGCTCACCACTTTTTTTCTTC
>NW_017728992.1:34092100-34106738 GCF_001723915.1 Gavialis gangeticus
AAAAAAAAAAAAAAAAAAAAAAATCAGGCTCACCACTTTTTTTCTTCTTCTTCAGTTGAGCCTACCTGCATGGGCTGCCGCCAGGTCCCACAGCCCCTGAGCTGCATGGGGCCCACCAAGCCCAGAGCATGTCGGCTTCCAGCCACATGCCACTGTTGCACTTCGTTAGGTAGCAAACTAAAACACCTTGGAGTTGTTTTATCTTGGTACATACCAAAGTCATTTAAGGTGGAATATGCCACTGAGCATACAAATAGCAACGCCATTAAAGCAGAATACGCTGCCGAACATGCAAACAGCAATGCCACTAAAGTGGTGCAAAAGGGCATTTAAGCTGTTTTAAAGGTCAATTTTTATGGTGTTTACAAAGGCACCTAATGGTTAGGGCAGCTGTTCTCAACTACTTATAATTGAGGCATCCCTGATTAGACTCAACACACCCCTCATCTCCTCACACCTAGAACTGGAGTCATTTCTTACCTATTTCTCTCCTCGCATTACTTGTGGCGCCCTTTAAAGGGTTTTCTTGCCCTGGTACACCGGTTGATAATCACTGGGTGCTTCCAGACGCATGTGTACATGTCTCAAACTCCTTTGAAACTCCTTTGAGACACTGCAAAACATACACCAGGAACAAAAAATGTTCCCCATGCTGCATCTTTGCAGCGCAGGGGCAAAATTTGATATTTGGAGATACAGGTATCAAAAAATACTCTGGAAGAGAAAAGTGGGGCAGGGAACAGTCCCAGACCATGCCCTGAGGCAACCAGAGGCTTGGGTCCTCCATAGAGCCACTCTGGTAGACAGGCAGAGCTTCTCTATGGCAAGCAGCAGTGCAGGTTGCAGGGACCTGGACCCAGGCTCTGTGACAGGTAAATAGGGGATGAGTTGAGGGCTGAAGGAGGGGTGGGGGACCACAGTGAGGGCACCTTGGGAGGGGTGGGTCCCCCACCCGCCTCCTGCCCCAGCCCCCCCTTGCTCCTCCCAGGCCCCAATTGTTCCCCTGATCATTCCCCTGCCCCATCAATCTCTCCCCTGCCCAGCCCCAGATTGCTCCCTTGATCACTCCCTGACCTGGCCCCAGCATCCCTGCTGCTCCTCTACTGAGCAGACCCACTTTATGCCCCCCACACCCACAGTCCCCACACAATCCACCCACAAACCCCACACCCCCAAGCCATTTCCACACCTGTGGGTCAGGAGTGAGGGGACTGGGGTGGGGGGCAGGCTATGGATTGAGAGTGATAGACAAGGGCAGGGGCAGGACCCTGGCATATCAGTGTTGCTCAGCACCGCTCATCCTGGTGAGTGAAAGGGGTAGAGGCAGGTCTGATTTTTTTATGACAGAAAAAGCCAAAAGTACATACCAAACTGTATAGATATTTAGAATTTATTTTATTATGATGATAGAGGCACTGGTAGGCTTCCAAACTGCTTTAAAATTGTATATATATCATAACATAATTGTTTTTTATCAGCTGCGCAGACAAAAGTGCACACACAAAAATACAGCACGACTTCCAGCATATAAGAATTTTAAAAGATAAACATTCATTTTTAACTTCTGAGATATATCTTCCTCATGGGTATTTTGTTGTAAGACATTTATTCTTCCTCACTTACCCCCCTGCCCATGCTATCTGTATACACAGGATATTTAAAAGGTCATCTGCATTTGATAAAAGAAATAACCTTAAAGCACCAGGCTTTATATCACTGTTGAAACTACAGAGTTCACAGCAATTTACACATCTGTAACATTAAGTAAGGTATAGGTCAAACAATTCTGAAGCTTCCTTTGTGTTATATTTTTAATTCCTGGAGTGAATGGCTCTACTGTGATGAAGTGGGATCTGTTTTTCCACAGCAGAGGGTCTGAATACAAATTACGTCAGTTTAATCAATTTGTTACTTTTTTTGGAGTATTCATTTGTGACAGGTAGATGTCACTTTAAAAAGAAAAAAAAGTATATTTCCTAAAACACTGTATTTCTAGTATATATACTAAAACACTATTGTGAAGAAAGTGTGCCATTTTAAGGGTGTTGATTGCTTTAAAGAAGAGATAACCAGCCTATATTATCATATAATCACTTACAAGTCTTGAGTTTGCTATCCATGATAGAAGATGAGAGCATCTTACTGACACTTTTCTATATCTGGTGGAAGGGTGCCTGTTGCCTACATTGTTACCACCATATTATTTCTTTGGTGGCTGAACACTGTGTTTGCCTTTTCTTTTAGCACTAGATGGAAATGTCTCATTTGACTGCATATTTAGGAGTCCCAATGCTACCCTAACACTGGGAAGCTACCCACAATTCTAGCTAATGAAACTCTGTAACTTTTACTCAAAAGATCATAATTTATCTACAGTAAAATGTATTATGGACTAAAGACCTTTAGGGCTCCAAGCCTAGTGCCTGAAGAGGCAGATGGTTGACTTACCCTCTGATACTGCTTTCCTAGAGGGTTGTCTCACTTATGCAACAGGTTAGTGGAAGAATGGGCTTACATTGGTAATATGTGTATGTGAGGTGCAGAAAAGCCATATTAATTGGTATGCTCACTAAGGACAGAAAAAGGACAACCCTACCTCTTTCTTTCTATAATTGAAGGGAAGGAAATGGAAAGTGGTAGGATTCCTGGAAGATGATTATTGGCTACATAAATAGTGATATTTGGCATATTTTGCCAAAATTGAATAATCTCAAGAATTTTGCTGGAGACCTAAGACAATGTGCAGTTTTCACAGCTTGTGTTGTATTTGGAAAGTTTGAAGATATAAGGTCTGATTGTATCTTGTTAAGTTTGTTGAAGACCTCAAATAGGTGGTTGGCTTCCTCAGAAAAACCATGAGTGAAATTATATCAGAATACCATTTTCTCTATATATTTGATTATAGACTGGATACAAATTAACTACTAAATTCTTAATTCTGTTAGACTGTAACCAAGATACAAGCCATTAAAATAAGATTGGACTAAGAACTGAAAAATAAATTTTGGAAACAATCCTGGTTTTGCTTGTCAATACACTTGCATGACTTAAGAAGTATCATGTTATATAGTGGAAAAGGTGGAAAACACAGAATATAGTGGATTCTAGATGATCTGTAAATCCTGAAGCTGCCTTTTCCTTTCCCTGAATATAATACTCATTTTGTGACTAAATATAATAGGTTTAAAACAATTTGTAATGTTATTAGATACATTCAGAGTACTAGGTTTTATCTATTTTGGCACTAGCAGAGAAATTCCCATACACACCTTGCCTACTCATCACTGTGCAGATGCTCCAAACCTGAAAATGTACCAGTGAGTGTGCAACAAAGTCTTTCCCACTATGAATACTTTTTGATTGAGGTCCCTAGAGTGACTGCTGAGGGATTCCTTGGAATATCTTAACTGGTGAATTTCCAGCGTGGTTTGTGGGGCTTGTAAGTGGCTTGACTAGGGATTGTTGCTGTCATGGTGTAAACATGTGCCCTGGTAACTCCAATCATAGGCCTTCCTGTGTTTTATTCTACTAAATTTATTTTTCACAAAGTATTGACTTCTGCTTCTTTTTGGGCATAATTGACCTTTTTCTCTTCTCATTTTAGGTGTAATTTGTTGGAACTGCAAAATTCCATAGGGCCCCTACAAGACAAACTAGGACAATTAGTGACAGGTAGGAGGGACAAAGCTGAGCTCTTCAATGAGTTTTTTGCCTTTGTATTCCTGAACTTGGATCAGGACAAATCTCTGGATTGGATCATAGATGGGCCAGCCAGCCCGCAAACTGTTAGCAGTACCAACTTAGTGAAGAGATACTTGAGGGGCTGGATGTGTTCAAGTCAGCAGGCCCGAGTGATCTTCATCCAAGGGTGCTGAAGAAATTGGCCAATGTCATAGCAGAGCCATTGGCACAGCTGTTTGAGCACTCTTGGTGCTCTGGTCGGGTCCCAGAGAACTGGAAAAGAGCCAATGTGATATCTATTTTTAAGAAAGGGAGGAAGGAGAATCCAGGTAACTATAGACTGGTTAGTCTCACCTTTATCCTTGGGAAAACCTTTGAAAAAAATATTAAGGTCCACATTTGCGGGAGTCCAGAGGTGACAGCAGTGCTAAAGGGCAACCAGTATGGATTCAGAACAGGTAGATCCTGCCTGACTAACCTTGTTTCCTTTTATGACAAGATCACAAAATGGTTAGCTGCAGGAACTGAGGTGGATGTCATCTACTTGGATTTTAAGAAAGCCTTCAATACAGTATCTCATTTTATTCTCATAGATAAACTGAGATGCTGTGATGTAGATGATTACACAGTCAGGTGGGTGGCAAATTGGCTTAGGGGTCACACCCAGAGAGTCATAGTGGATGGTTCAGTGTCGACTTGGAAAGAGTGGGGAGTGGAGTCTCACAAGGCTCAGTCCTTGAACCAGTGCTATTCAATGTCTTCATCAGTGACTTGGGTGAGGGCATGGAACGCACCCTGTCCAAATTTGCAGATGATACCAAATTATGGGGTAAGGTTAACGCACCAGAGGGTAGCGAATGAATCCAGGTGGATCTGGACAGCTTGGAAAAGTCAGCAGAACTGAACAGGATAAAGTTCAATAAGGAAAAATGGAAGTTGCTAAACCTAGGAAGAAGGAATCACCAGCATGATTACAGGCTGGGGGAGGACCTTCTCAGCAGCACGGCAACAGAAAGGGATCTTGGAGTTGCTGTTGCCTCCAAGATGAACATGAGTCATCAATGTGACGAAGTGATCAGTAAAGCTAACTGCACGTTATCAAGCATTAGCAGGAGCATGACAAACAGGTCCAGGGAGGTGATATTCCCCTTTAGGCATCATTGGTCAGGCCACAGTTGAAGTACTATGTCCAGTTTTGGGTGCCATACTTCAAGAGGAATGTGGACAACAAGACGGTTCAGAGGACAGCCACTCATATGGTTAGGGGCCTGCAGTTAAAGCCCTACAAGGAGAGATTGAGGGTCCTGGATCTCTTCAACCTGTGCAAGAGAAGTCTGAGAGGTGATCTTGAGGTTGCCAACAAATGCACTGGGGGAGAGAACAAGGTATAGGAGATGCTCTGTTTACCTGGGCACCCCTTGGAGTAACTAGGAACAATGGTCACAAACTGACAGACAGCAGATTTAGGTTAGACATCAGGAAGAACTTCTTTATGCTAAGGGTTGCCAAAATCTGGAATGGACTTCTAAGGGAGGTGGTACTCTCTTCTACCTTGGGGGTCTTTAAGAGGAGGCACCTGGCTTTGGCTGTCCTGCCCAGCACTCTTTTCTGCCCAGGGCAGGGGATCAGACTGATTGTTAAGGTCCCTTCCAACTCAAGCATCTATGAATCTGTGAATATACAAGAAAATAAAATTCAACTAAAACAAAAGGTAAGATGCTACACCTCTGAAAGAAAAAAACAGATGCTCACATAAACTACTGGGGGACAAAAGTTCAGGAATACACTCAACATGAGCCACCAAGGCGATGCTGTCATAAGAAAAGGAAATACCCTTCTGCACTGCATTAACAGAAACATTGTGGATGGATCTACACATGTGTCCAACTGCACAGATACTGTGCAATCATTTAGTACTTGCTAAAGCAGGTACTGAAATGCTAAAGCAAGTCCTCCTCCTCCATTTTCTAAAGCAAGTACTAAATGACTGCAATACCCACCAGCACTGCACAGTCCTGGTGGCGCACAGGTTGTTTCCAACCCTACATAGTAGCTCACTGCTACTATGCAGTAGTGGCGGCATCACGATTAGTGCCCGCTATATCACAGTAGCAATAAGCTATAGCGCCATAGCATATCACAACAGTGAAGCAGCCTCTGATGTACATGTGCCCTGTATAAAGGGCATAGGAGGTGATAATGCCACTTTATCGCTGGTTAGACCTCAGCTTGAATACTGGGTCTGGTTTCGTGTACCACTTTTCAAGAAGGGTGGAGAGTAACTAAAGATGATCCAGAAGAGAGCAATGACAATGATAAGAACTGGAAAACAAGTCATAGGAGAAAAAGTTGAAGAAACAAAACATGCTTATTTTGAAGAAATAAGGGGAGACAATAACAACAATTTTCAGCTATTTGAATGGCTACCAAAAGAGATGAAAAAAGTTTGCTCGATTGCCACAAAGAGTAGGGCTTAAGGAAACTGATTTAAACTACACTAAAGTAGAACTAAATTATATCTCAGGAGAAATGCCTTAACAGTAAGACAGTGGAACAGTCATACAGAGGAAAGCTGTGGAATACAATTTTCAAGGAGAGGCTAGATAAACATCTATCTGGGATGGTTAGGAATAATGAATTCTGTATCCATGCAGGGGGTTGAACGAGATGTTCTCTGAAGTACCTTCCAAGACTATAAATATGACACTGGTTTGTGCTGCAAGTTCTGCCTCTTAATTTCAGACGCAGTTGGGGACAGTGGCAGATGTAGCCAGCAGATACCTATCAGTACTTTGCCTATTAATTGGAAGACATTACCATTAACAATATAAGAAGCCTTTTTGAAACAAGAATCTTTTAAATATCTACTTAGATTCATTGAGCTTTGAATCGGGGTGAACCAGTAAATGTTAACCTTCCTCTTTAATTGCTTCTTAGGCCTATTCAATAGTACCAAAATGGAAAGTACTGCAAGACCTATTCAAACAAACTTAAACTACACTCTTTAGTTTGTACTCACCTAATAAACACAAAACAGGGAATTATTTTCTGTAAATTATTATTCTACTTATGTGCTTAATATTAAAGATGAAGTAGGCAAAAACAAAACAAAACAAAACAGAAAAGCCTGCCTCATTAACAGCAATGGTAAAAAAATATATACACTTGAGTTTCCCAGTGAAAAGCTCCCCTAGTGGCTTTGTGTATCAATTACTACAGCCTAACTTTCAATGCAAACTAAGAAGAGATTGGTAATACTGTAATGCCAGATTGTCTGGTAGCTAATCAGTAATGTAGGGATGTCCTAGAACACCAAAGGCAAAGTAGAAGCAGTGACTTCCAGTCGCTACCATGTTCACAATTATGAATGCACAGCTACCAAAAGCAGCCAGTTTCCTCCACTTACCTCCTCCAAGTCGACACCCAAGGTGGTTTCCCCTATTGCCACCCCTCGACCCCATTGCACCACTCAGTAGCTTTTCTTGTATAGATCCAGAAGAACTATGATGATCAGACTACCAAAAAGATTTTCACTAGAGTTACACGAAAGGCAGCAACCCATTCCTTTAGAGATGAAAAAGGAAACTATTTACCTACTACAATGTACCTAGTCACTACATCTCTACAAAGTCAGAATGCCTGCATAAGAATCTAAATTGAAGGAAAAGCACTCTTTAGTGTTATTGAACTGTTCATTCTTTTGTATATGTTAATTTGTTTCTTGTGATATATTGCATGTAAAAAAAATAGAAAGACTGAAGATTTTGCAAACCATTTGAAAACACTCACTGCAGCTGATCTCATATAGATAATTGCTATGAACAGGCTGGAGTTTTGTTGGGGGGAAAAGAGTTGTTATTACAGCTGACTCAGATTTGCTCAATGCAAACAGACAGCTGAGTGGAAAAATCTGAAATTTAGGTTCCTAAAAAAGCACCAAGATAGGTTTATTTCTCCATCTTTGAAAAAAAAGTGTGTGAATTATGATATTCCTGGCATATGCTGGTAATTCCTCCATCTGATAACTGTAAGACTACCAGTTTTCCATTCTGTAGGAAAACGTCATTAAAGAATTTTTTTCTGGATATATACAAGATAAATCCAATTTTGCAGAATAAGCTTGAAAATGACTCACATCCTGTAATATCATTGCTTTCTTAAGAAAGGAAATAAATAAGACCTGGAACTTGATATTGAAATAAAAAAGAGAAAAAAAGTATGAATCAGTCCTTGGGCATATTAAGAAAGTATATTAAGATCACACATTAATCTTCATAGCTAAAACAACATGAAATTCTTAACTATTATTATAAAATAAATCTGGATAAATGGTCTTATTATTGTTAAGAGTTTTAAATTTCACTTTGAGCACCTTTGCATCAGCTCCAGAATTATGAAAAAGTGGCTTTGTTTTGGCCATTATCTTCTATGATATCTTTATAAAGATATTACAGGAGGTTCTACAATAAATATATACAGTCTGTCTTATTTTAAAGTCATTTTGTTTTATGGGCTGATTTTTCATTAGAGCAGGTTTGTCCACATAGTGGTCTGAAGGCTTCATGCAATTCAAGAAGGGTTAAGTTGTGTTCCCATGCTCTTGCCCCCAACACTCTGGAGGCAATAGGAACTAGAATCTCCAGGATTCCCTCTCTCCCCTGTTGCTGCTTCCTGGTTCTACCCCAGGGGTGGGGCACGGTAGCAGAGTAGAAGAAGAGGCCAAGGCCTCTTGGGAGTGTGGTATATCTAACGGGGTTGGAGATATGCAGCATCCATGTGCCCATGCAGTAGAATGATGGGGTGAATACATCAGTTCAGCAATTGTGGGGCAGAAGTAGTGCTTGCATGAGCAAGTAGTGCGGCAGGACCAGTGTCTGTGTTGCATCTAGCCTGAGGGCCTGTACCTTGCCTCAGTGTGGAGGCCCCCACTGATGTGTCCTGTTGGGTATGTGGCCCTAGCTGCATGGAAGCTGAAGATCCCTGCACTAGTGATTACTAGAACAATTACAATTTGATAAACAAGAAAAAATAGATTCTGCATATAAGCTGTGCTTTACTATTGATAGTGTTATGCTCAATACTAGTTAAACAAAGACAGCCTTTAACTTCAGCCCCAAAGATTTTTCAATTCTGACATTTTAATGGAAGAAAATAATAATTTGGATTTTTATTAATGTCTTCAAATAAAATAGTCAGTGTAGAAACATGTAGTAAAGGGTCCATAACTGCTGCAATATATGCCAGGCTCTATTTTATGTCTCAGCCGGTGACTGTACCTGAATAATGTGCTTTCCTGACTTTTCTTGGAGAATTTTGGTTGTTATTAAATGGGCATAGTATACCTTGATCATGAATATGTAGCATTGTACACTCCTAAAACACTTTGCCAGCTGGACTTTCTTGAATTGGATTAAACAGTAAAGTGAATAAAACAAATGAATACACAAACTGCATTCTGAACCTCTGTCATTTGTTTCAAGGGATAATGTGATAGTCAACAGCCTGAAGGCTGTTCTGCAATTTCTAGATAGAATAAATTTACAATTTTTAGCAAAGAAAAATTAACCATAAGCTTAGCAATCTAAAAGTTGTGAGTTCACAATCTTAATGAAAATTGTTCTCCACTGGTTGTACCTTTGCTGAATGTTTTACTAATGCATATTACAACTGTTGCTCTTCTGTACTTTTTTCTTTTTTAGAATTAACTTTGCATAAACACTTTGTCACTCTGCCTTCAGCATACATTTTCCCTACATTTTTGGCCATCTTGAATGGTTTGTTCCATTTTAGCATTCTTCCTGTTTAATTACAAACAACCATCTACAGTAACTGTGGGGAAAGGTATTAAAAAGTAAATAAAAGAACCTGCAAGAATCTCCAACTGGTAAAAGCAACTTGAGAAGCAGCTAAATCAGAAACTAGTCAGCAGTTAAAGAACTTTCTGATTTTGTTATTGGATCTTCTCTACCTTGTGTGATTGGCTATTTCCTACAATGTTCTATCCCCCAGGCCGTTCTACCTGAGATCCCCTCCACATCTGTGCCTCTTCTATACTGCCCTGTTATTTTCATCCCTGTTATTTCATTGTCCCTTCTCTCTTTATTATTCTATTAAGTTTATGCATTTCTGGAAAAAAAAGAAAAACAAAAACGAATACATTAACATAAGGAATTTCATCATTTGCTACATTGGCATTGTTCATTCTACTGTTTTTTCTAACTCTTTTCCCCAACCCAGGAGAAAATTCTCCACATTACTGTCAAGCTAGATAAAATAATTTGCAAGCAATTTTTTAGTGAAAAGGGCTAGGCCAATTGAAATGTGTGCTTACAGTAGTGATCGCAACTAGTTTGAGACACCCAAAGTAGCTTTAACATTGGTCCTGTTTCTACAGGTGGGCTACTATGTCATTTGCAGAAAACTACCCTAAACTTTACAAATTAGCCCCTGGTAATTCCTGAGTGGTATCCAATTTAGATGGTGTAAAGCTAGCTCAGGTATGTTGACACTAACTGCAATCATTTCTCTCATCCCAGGGTAGAAATTGTGCAGCTGCTATATACCTACTTAGATCAAAACCCCTTCGAGGGAAGGATTGCCCACTTCCCTCTGTGAAGTATGTAGCAAGGCTTCATTTTTTGTTGACTTTTAGGTACTGCCATAATAAACACGAGTAACAATTATTATGGGGCTCCTTTTGTCCTCTTCTATACCTCCGTCATGAACTTAGAAGGCAGGTATGCCTATTCTCTATTTAAGTAGAAGTCCTTGATTTCAGAAAGAGGACTTAATTGTTTATTTATTGGGCTTTTTTAGAAATTTAGGCTATTTTTTAATTAATGTTCTGCACCTAATAAGGCAACTGTAAAGTATCATAGTATGCATCTGATGTAGAGGTGGCTCTACAGAAATATATATTAATATTTCTACACTGTCAGGTAAGGGTGTTATGGTCACCTGTTCTGAACACAAAAAGGGGATTTATCTTGTTTACAAAGCAAATATTACCAAATTAAACTGCTGACCTTACCTATCCTTCAGTTTCTTCTTAGTTCTGCCCCCTCTCTACTTACTCTGATTCTTCTTCTTACTATTTTGCCTCTAATCACGAGCTCCTCCAGAAATGTCAGCCTCAATGCTCTGACTGCATCCCCTGCTGTAACTGCCTCCATTACCTTCCTTCCATTGATAAGGCTCTTTTAAAGCCTAGACTTCAGGACATAAGATCATTATCCAATTCCTTTTCAATTTATCTGAAGGACCTACTTCTATCATCATGACTACAAGAATACATCATGACTATAAGAATATTGTTAACTAATAGTAAGTAGAAGAAAAGAAGAGGAATCTACACATTCAAGCAAAAGAAGTAGAAAAAGAAAAATAGGTATGGAAGAGAACAAGCTTCTGGTGTGGGGTACTATATATGAACTTTTAACTTTACAATTTACTCTTTTCTTTCATCTAAACTAATAAGCTAGAGAAACTGCATTTTAGGGCATACTTCAAGCCCATTTATTTCCTCAGTTTTGGAGGGGAAGGCTAGAATAAAAGGAAAGTTAATATTTGTGAATCCTCCATGGTATTTTGCACATCTGTTTTCATCACCAATTAATTATATCCTGGGTTAGAAAGTGGACATATTGCTGGTGTGACTGCAGTTGTATCTTTAATTCCTGGTAAGAATACTTGGAACAGAATAAGCATCATTTAAAGATATATTTTAAAGAGAAATAAATGATTAAAAGAGTGCTGAGAGTGCATCACACTATGGGTACTACTGTAAATACAAACACTAATTACTTTTAAAGGTCACAATTGAAACTACAGACCCATAGAGTAATGCACAATAAATGGAAATAGTGGCTGACAAAGGCAATTTACTCACATTTGAGCTTCTGTCATTTCTGAATTCCTATTTGCTGCTAACTGATTTACTGGAAATTTTAATAAATGCTCCCTCCTTTGGAGTACAAAACAAAGCAAAAACCAAAAATAACACAGTCTGCATGAAGTATACTCTCTTTAAAGAAAAGGATCTACTAAACAGCTTTTTTTTCTTTATGAATTTTAATGCTGTAGTCATGGATGCAAAACCACCTTTATGTGTGAACTAGTAAAGGGAAATATTTAAGAAAACTATTGGGATCATAGACAACAAGCCCAAGTCTTATCATCATATTATTGCTTTG
Organism: Gavialis gangeticus; assembly: GCF_001723915.1. Classification (NCBI taxonomy): domain Eukaryota; kingdom Metazoa; phylum Chordata; order Crocodylia; family Gavialidae; genus Gavialis; species Gavialis gangeticus. Next base: position 34,103,974 of record NW_017728992.1, read on the forward strand.
CAAGCATTTTTTTTCAGTGAAAACATGGGCTAGCACAATTAAAATAAGCATGCTTAACCACCAAGGTGTTAATAAGAATCCTTGATTATTAACAGCAACTTCCATTTACAAATAAGCTGTTGTTCTTGAGATTTTTTCCACTCCCTAACACCAGGTTTCTGGGTGTTAATGAAGAAGATATATACTGCTTCCTTCCTCAAATCCTGATACCTCATAACTCTTTGGTCCATTTACAACTCATTTTTCATACTATTTCATGGCAAGAATAGAAGCTGGTTGTGTATATTTTGAACAGACATTTCTGATGGTATCAGTCCAAGTCTAGAATACTTGCAGTCATACAAGCAGTTCTACTGACTCTAGTGGAACTCCTCACCTATCCAAAGCCTTCAGAATTTGACCTTGGGTAGGATTAGCGGGGAAAAAAGGGGAAGGGACTTACACCAAGCTTTCCAAAGGAATGTAGATATCTAAATCACATTTATTTTATGGGCTTATAAATGGGACTAAGTGGCTAAAGATAAGAAACAGGCAGATGTATTGGAACTAAGTGGAATTTAGGCAATCAAATACCAAAAAGCTATGCAAACTGGTTCTGTCCACTAATTTCACTGGGTGCCTCCATTTGGGACTGCAGACTTCATTGGGCACCTACATTTGGGTTTCTCTATATGCTCAGACACAATTCCATTTGAGTGTCTAACTCCCACCTAAGCTCTATTATAATCCAAAATGTTGGTTGGAGAAGGCTAAACGATACATGAGTTCTTGAAAGGGCCCAGTCCATTAGGTGTCTTTGGAATATGCCTAAGTCACATCAATAACACTGAGATCAGCACTGATACTTGATGACTTTCCTCAAAAACATTGGAAGGTTCCCACTTTTTGTGTATCATAATGGCTTGAGTACTCACTCAGGAAGTGGAAGCTTTGAGGTGTGGACCCTCCTCAGCCTAAGAGTATTCAAACCAATATATTCTGCCTCTTGGAAGAGGCTCCTAAGCACAAGCTTATAAATCCACTGGGCATCTGAGAATGTAGGAATCGTAAAGCCAAAAGGATAGCAAGCAAGAGGAAGCCAAGGTCTATAGCTCACTGACTAGGGCATTCCTCTAGACAGAGAGAGACCTGAGTTCCAGTCCCTAATACCATGCTTATTTCTGTTTTATAACCAATGTCTAATGCAAATAGGCAAAGTCCTAGGAGCAGGGACAATAACTCAGGTTCAACCAGTTTCTAGTGAAAACTAGGGGTGCACTGATAAAGATTTTCTTGGCCAATATTGATTGCCAATTATTAAACAGCCATATCAATCAATACTGATCCAATAGCTAATTTACAGGAATGCAGCCAGGCAACTTGGAGAGCAGCATCCAGCTGGTAAGTCTGTAGGGGTGGGGAAAGGGAAGTGAGGGAGGAGGTAGATAGAGGCCCCCACAGTGAGGGAGGGAGTGGGGCAGGGCCAGGAGCAGGGGCTGGGGAAGGCATTGCCCAGCCAGGGTGGTGAATGTGACCCTGGGGCTGGGAGTGGGATGGAGCCATGGATAGCTCATCCAGATGGCATGGGAGGGTGAGGAAGGGGAAGGCTCCCCACTGCTGTGCATACCCCCAGGGGAGGCATGGGGGGCATGCACCCCCCTAGATTTGTGTGCAGGGCAGAGGCAGGCTGCCTGCTGAGGGCTCAGGGTCAGGAGCTGTGCCATCCTCTTCCTGGCACATGGCATTTATTGGTGACATTATCAGCTCCACTGGCCAAAAAAGCTGATAGCCAATGATGCTAATTTTCCTTTTCTCAGTGCTGACCAGATATGGCACTGACATATCAGTGCACCTCCAGTGAAAACACAAAATATTAATTATTTTACAAAACGGTGCTATAGAATGTAATAGAAAATATTCATACTCATTACATACATTTAAAGAACCACCCAAATTCTACAGGTTTTTAAAGAGTAGTTTCTATAAAACACTTCCCAGCAGAGGACTCCTGGGAAGGGATGGCATCCTCCTCATGACAAAAGATAAATCCCTGTTCGTAGCCAGGATGGCCAAGCTTCTGGACAAGGGCTTTAAACTAAGATTGTTGGGGGACGGGAATACACAAATCCAAACATGTCCAAGGACCAACATACAAGGAAGCCCTGTAGATAGAAACACTGGGAGAGTCACTTTTGTGGGAGTAGTTTGAGGGAATAGTTCTCCATCAGTGGAACAGGAATACGAGGAATTCAGTAGGAGGACTCAGGTATCTATATACTAATGCCAGGAGCATGGGGAACAAGCAGGAGGAGCTAGCCCTCCTACACTCCAGTGCGCATTATGATCTAGCAGGGCTTTACAGACATCTGGTGGGACTCCTCACGTGACTGGAGAATAGCTATAGAGGGCTACAACCTGAAAAGAAGGGACCAGAGGGATAAGAAAGGTGGAGGTGTTGCTCTCTATGTGAAAGAGCAGTACACCTCCTTGGAGGCCATCAGCTCCAAAAAAGGCCTGCTTGAAACCCTCTGGGTCAAGTTGCAGGGGTGGGAAGGAGTGTGGTAAGAGAGACCTAATTATAGGTGTATACTACAGATCACCAAACCAGGGAGAGGAACTGACCAGGAATTGACTGAGGCATGGGTATGTGACATGGCTGGATCAGCTGTGATCCTTCCTGACCTTTGTCGAGGAGCTGTTCCTGACTTAGGAGGTGCATGGGCCAACCAGAGGTGATGCTCTGCTAGACTTATAGTTTCATAGTTGGTAGGGTCAGAAGGGACCTG
>NW_017728992.1:34108399-34114752 GCF_001723915.1 Gavialis gangeticus
ACATCTTAATGTCATCTGTGAATTTGAACAGGGTGCTTTTTACTCCCTCATTCAAGTCGCTGATGAAGATGTTGAACAGTGCGGTCCAAAGACCGAGCACTGGGGGACCCCACTGCCCACATCCCTCAAAAATGACCCATCCACCACCACTCTCTGGGTACAGCCCTCCAGACAGTTAGTGACCCATTTGACTGTGTACGTGTCGACACCACAGTCCCCTAATTTTTTAATGAGAATGGGGTGAGAGACAGTGTCGAAGGCTTTCCTAAAATCCAGAAAGACTACGTCTTGTTGTCCTTGATCTGGGTAGCTAGTCCCAGTTCCATCTCCGCCTTGGCCTTCCTGATTGCCCCCCTGCAGCCCCAAGCAACCAAGGTATAGTCCTCCCTGGTGATGGCCCCTCCCTTCCATTGGGTGTATGCCTCCCTTTTAGCTAGGAGACGTTCCTGTATGCTTTTCATGAGCCATGGGGGCTTTTGCGCCCTCTTGCCCCATTTGATCCATGTTGGGATTACCTCCCTTTGGTCCTAGCCAAAGGAGATGACCTCATGATCAATTTAAATATAGAGGGAAGTCTGGGCAACAGCGACCATGGAACCATCATGTTCACTGTCTGATGTAAGGGAGACAAATCCAATAGCAGGACTGAAGTTTTGGACTTCAAAAGTGCAAATTTCAACAAGCTTAGGTCATTAGTAGGTCACAAATGCTGCAGGACCAGGAACTGGAAGCAAGAGATGTGCATGAAACGTGGTTGTTCCTTAAGGACACAATCCTTAAAGCACAAAAGAAGCCCATTCCCATGTGGGAAAAAAGGTAACATAAGGGCTAAACAGGGAATCACGTTCCTCTTAAGAAAAAAGAAAGAGGCTTATAAACAATTGAAGCTCAGGGCGAGCCCCAAGGAGAACTATTCCATGACAGCCCACATTAGCAGGGAACAGATAAGACAGGCTAAAGCAGTGACTGAACTTAGATTAGCAACAGGAATCAAGGACAAAAAGTCCTTCTTTAGGTACATAGGGAACAGGAGGAAAACCAATGGGACTGTGGGGCCATTGCTCAAGAACCCAGGAGAGCTGGTTACCGATACCCAGGAGAAAGCTAAAGTCCTGAATGACCTCTTTGCCTTGGTCTTTCAATGGACCAAGGGAAAAACCACACCAGGTGGAGTAGAGTATGAGCATGGTATGAATAATTGCCTCCCTACACCATAGAATTGGTGTATGACCAATTAAAAAAATTAGACATATATAAGTAAATGGGACCAGATGATCTTCGTCTGACAGTACTGAAGAAGCTGATCAAAGTCATTGCAGAACCCCTGGTGAATCTCTTCCACAACTCATGGCACTCTGGAGAAGTCCCTGAGGACTGGACGAGGGCCAATGTTGTGCCCATCCACATGAAGGGCAGGAGGGAGGATCCAGGTAACTATAGGCCAATCGGCCTAACTTCCATCCTAGAGAAAACCCAGAAAATTTCATCAAGGAGTCTATCTGTAATAAGCTTGCAGAAGGTAAGATTGTGAATGACAGCCAGCATGGTTTCATTGCGGACAGGTCTTGCCTTACCAACCTAATCTTCTTCTATGACCAGGTAACTTGCCATCTAGACATGAGAGAGCAGGTTGACATTGTATACTTTGACTTCAAAAGGCCTTTGATCTAGTATCCCATAATGGCCTCACGAGAAAATTGGAGGATTGTAGGTTTAATTTCAAGACAGTCAGGTGGGTGAGAAACTGGCTTCACGATAGAACCCAGAGAGTCGTAGTGAAAGGATATGTGTCATCCTGGTGAGCAGTGGGTAGCAGTGTCCCACAGGGGTCAGTACTCAGTCCAGTACTTTTCAACATCTTTATTAATGATTTGGATGTGGGGGTGAAGAGCTCACTGGCCAAGTTTGAGGATGACACCAAGTTATAGGGAAGTGTGGTCATGCTTGAAGAAAACCTACAGATACAGGTGGACCTAGACAGGCTAGCAAGTTGGGTGGATTGGAACCTGATAAATTTAATGTTGAAAAATGTGATGTGCTTCACGTCAGGACAAGCAACCCCCAACACACCTACAGGCTTGGTGGCATCAAACTGACTAGCACCGTGAATGAAAGGGACCTCAGGGTAATAACAGACCACAGTATGAATATGAGCTGGCAGTGCAATGCTGTAGCCAGTAGGGCAAATAATACTCTGGCATGCATCAATTGATACATCTCCAGCAAAACCAAGGAGGTGATTCTTCTGCTCTACTCAGCACTGGTGAGACCACAGCTGGAGTACTGCATCCAGTTCTGGGCACTACACTTTAACAAGGATGTGGACAAGCTTGAGAGAGTCCAAAGAAGAGCCACCCATATGATCAGAGTCTTAAAAGGCAAGTCATATGAGGAAAGGGGATCTGAGGGATCTGGGACTCTTCAGCTTGAGGAAAAGGAAGTTGAGAGGGGACCTGGTAGCAGCTTACTGCTACACTAGTGGAATACATCAAGGGCTCTGTAAGCAACTGTTCACCAGGGTACTCGAGGGGAAGACCAGGAGTAATGGCCACAAACTCCTAGAAGATTGATTCAGGCTCAACATTAGGAAAAACTTTCACAGGCAGTGTCCAGGCTTCGGAATAGGCTCCCTCCAGAGGTGGTGCAATCATCTACCCTAGAAATCTTCAAGAGGAGACTAGACAGTCACCTTGCTGGGGTCACCTGACCCCCAGTTATCTTTCTTGCCTGGTGCAAGGGCTGGACCCGATGATCTTTCGAGATCCCTTCCATCCTTACAATCTAAGAAATCATAATGGTATCACCTATTCTATTTTATTATTTTTTTCCATGAGGATACAATTTTGACTTAACACCAATTGATGATAGGTGGCTTCCAATGAGATTTGCTTCATGATTTGGAGTACAGACAAAACCTGTTTTGCTATAACACTCATTTTACATGGATACCCAATTTCACTTCGTGCTAAGTGAGTTTTGTTATAATGCTCGCGGGCATTGTACTGCTGGCACTGGAACTGGCACCAATCCTGACAGCCTGATTCTGGTGATTTTGGTGGTTTTAAAAAGTGAAAGTGAAATTTGGTTTTGCTTAACACTCATTTTTTCAGGAATTAATTAAGAGTGCTAAGCAAGGTTTGCCTGTACCTGGAAACCCAAGCTTAAAATGGAACTCTGAAGGCATGTATACACATGCATTAATGTGTTGTAATTACAGTGCATTAAGTTTAGTACCTGTAAGAATAGGTATTAAATTAATGTGCCATAATGGGTGGTATTGCACAGTAGCACCAGCACACATCTTTTCCTTGACACTAATGCACAGCAGACTAATTCTACTGTGCATTATCGCATTAGCACAACGTTTGCTGTTATGCGCTAATGTGCAGTATAATTAGTCTACTGTGCTTCTAGCATGTTGTATTGATGCATCCTGAAGGTGTATCTACTAATTAGCTCTGTAGTAAGGCATCACCATCTATTTATGTGCTAGTATTAGGGTGCAAAAAACTAATTAACTCTGCCATAAGATAGTACTGTCAGAGACAGTACTTACAGTAGAATAATAAGCTACACTGAAATGCACATGTAGACAATGACCAGGCAGGGACCAGACTCCTGGCTGCTGCCTGGCCACATGGCTCCACATGTTTGGCACCCTAGTGCCCCAGCTAGCCCCTCTGTCACCCTCTTCTGCCATCTGGAGCCTGGGACTAACATCATGAGCCTGCTGCTAGCTTGGGCCAGCTCCACTCCAGCTCAGAGTGCTGCTATCTGAGGCACACATGTAGACATTGTGCCCAGTACCAGTGTACTCTGGCTCAAATAGCTCTGGGGTTTACTGCTTTGCCTTAATTAATTGCTTGTGTAGATGCACCCCAAAAGCCTAAATCCAAACTAAGGCTTGCACTAAGGTCTTCTAGCTTGGACTCCTCTGCCTGTGCAAAAAAGACCTCAGTGATAATCAGTACAATCACAGGGGATGGACCTCACCGATCAAAACCAGGGTTATTGCCATAATTTTCATATCTCATCTTAGAACCCAAGTCAATTAAATGTGCTAAGTCTGACTTGGCATTGTCAAATTTTCAATATTTAAAAAAAAAATCTTGGAAAAAACCCCCAAATTACTTAGTTGTTTTTTTTTTCACATAGGTCTGTAGGAATTAACAAAACATACATAATCAAGCATGTTATATTGCACTACATGGGCATGTCCATACATGCAAGCATGTGCACTTAAAGCAGCTCAAATAGAAGCAGTACAACTTTGAGCCAGGGCTTTTTGCTGCCACACATGTGCTCAGATATGCACTTTGGTGTGCAGCAAATTGTGCCACCTGGGGCAAAATAACCCTGCCTGCCTCCTCCCGGATCTGCATCCAGGGGGAGCTAGAGCCAGGGGCTAGCACCTGTGCTGGCCCCATCAATAAAAAAGCTGCCCTGGCAAGTAGCTCAGGGCTACTTACTCTCAGGAACTTCTGGGGACTGGCCAACTGGTATCTGGAAACACTAGCCCTTGTGTCAGCTGCACTTCTGAAGCATCCCTGAGAATTATCTGCACCCTCTACCCACTGCAGCAGTCCGGCAGTGGGGGCTGCTGCCACCTGCAACAGTATGTGGCCCCAAGGCTGCGTGCCTGCCAGACCCAGATGGGGACTGCATGGGCAGTAGAGGCACCTGCCCCTCTGGGCCAACTGCCAGCAGGCTGTGGCTGCATAGTTGGCTTTATTAGGCACTACTGTCACGTGTGCCCTTGCCCGGCCATCTGGGCAGCTATCACCTGGAAGATGTTCCCATTTAGTGGCCTGCTTTGAACTGTCAAAGCATGTCCTCCTGGCCCCAAGTGGCTAGGAGGTCAGCCACCTCTAGCTGGGTTCCAGGTGCTTGCCCTGACCAGGATCCTCTGCCTGGTTCTTGCCACTGGTCTCCCTAGCAGGAATTCCAGTGTTCCTTATTTAAAACCTGCAAAATCTCTGGAAAAAAAAAATCCCATATTCACTGTTTAAAATACCCCAAAATCCATGTTCCTCCCCAATTAAAACAAAAGACCACTCTCTCTATAGGTAGATAGATAGATCTATATAGAGAGAGAAAGAGATCAGTTAGGCAATGTTTTATTGATATATTTAAAATTGTAAAGCAACTTGGAAGCCTACCAGTGCCTCCATCATCATAATAAAATAAATTCTACTTATCTATACAGTTTGGCATTGACTTTGGGCTTCTCTGTCATATAAAAATCAGAGCTACCACTACCCCCTTCACTCACCAGGATGTACAGAGCTGAACAGCACTGATATGCCACTGTCCTGTCCCTGCCTTTGCCCCTCACTCTCAACCCAGAACTTTCCCCGCCACCCCATTCCCCTCACTCCTGCCCCACAGGGCCAGGAATGTGGGTGAGAGGTTTTTGGGGTGGCTTGGGGTTGTGGGGTTTGTGGGTGGATTGTGGGAGGAGTGTGGCTGTGGAGGGGGCTAAAAGGGGGGGCTGCTCAGAAGGGGTGGGTCCCCTGTCCCCCGCAGGGCACAGGCCCCCTGCACACCTCATGGATTTCCCCCCCACAGCTGCCACATGTCCCCCACAGGGGTCATACCAACTGGGACCTGGCTTCATGCCAGGTAAGTAGGGGATGGGGGGAGCTGGAGGAGCAGATGGGGACTACTGAGGGTGCAGGAGACCATAGGGGGGCAACTCGGGAGGGGTGGGTCTGCCAACATGCTGGCCCATGGCCGGCTGTGGCCTGCTTGCCTGCCCCCTGCTTGGCTGCAGCCCCCCTGCACCCTCCCCACCCAGCTCCAAACTTCCCTACAGCTTAGCAGCAATAGCAGCCATCCTCTTGGCCTTGTAGCACAGCCCTTCTGCATGATGGGGGGGGCAGCATGGCTTGGCCCCAGCTGCCACGTATCTGTCTGGCCTCTGCCACAGTGCACTGCTGCAGCTTGGCATGGTGCAGCATGGTGCAGCATGAAGCAGAACTGTGTGCTTTCAGGCAGCTCCAGGCTGTCACCAAGGACTGTGCGCCACTTGCAGGGACTGCCGGCCACACCATCCCAGGTCCTGCATGCACAGAAGTGGCCGGGCTGGATGAGACAGGGAGGAATTATGTCTCCACAGATGTCTCTGTGGAGGACCAAGTCTCTGGTTGCCTCAGGCCATGGTCCTGTGCCCTGCTCCATTTTTTTTTGCTGTTTCATAGTTTCATAGTTTCTAGGGTCAGAAGGGACCTGAGAAGATCATCTAGTCCGACCCCCTGCCATGGCAGGAAAGAGTACTAGGGTCAAACAACCCCAGCAAGTTGTTCATCTAACCTCTTCTTAAAAACCCCCAGGGTAGGAGCCTGCACCACCTC
>NW_017728992.1:34115022-34125648 GCF_001723915.1 Gavialis gangeticus
GACTTCTTATTGTCCTTAATCTGGGAAGCTAGTCCCAGTTCCATCTCTGCCTTGGCCTTCCTAACTACCCCCCTACATCCCCGAGCAACTGCAGAATAGCCCTCCTTGGTGATGACCCCTTCTTTCCATTGGGTGTAAGCCACCTTTTTAGTAAGGAGACATTCCCGGATGCTTTTGGTGAGCCATGGGGGCTTATGCGCCCTTCTGCTCCCTTTGAACCTCATTGGGATTGCCTTCCTTTGAGCTTGGAGGATCATCTCCTTGAGGAGCAACCACTCTTCTTGGACACCTGTCTCCCCTCCCCTTTGGGACCTCAGTGCTTCCCCAACTATCCTCCTTAGCTCGTTGAAATTTGCCCTCCTAAAATCCAGGGCTGCTGCCTTACTATATGCCTTTGCCACCTTGCGCTGGATGGTGAATTCCAGCAGGTGATGATCACTATCGGCCAGGTGGTCGAGCACCCGCAGCCCCCTCACCAGGTCATCACCCGTGGCCAGCACTAGGTCCAACAAGACGTCCCCCCTGGTGGGGCTGTGGATCTTTTTGACCCCTGGATATCCAGGGGTCTAATTGTGCCCCTGTGCTGCATATTTGCAGCATGGAGAACATTTTCTCATTCCCGCAAGTGCCTCTTGCAGCAGCTTAAAGGGCGTTGAGATGCTGTGAGATGCACATTTGCACTTGTGTGGATGGACCCCATTACATTATTTGAATTGGGTGCTTTTATATAATGTGGATATCACTCACAATACTGTGGCATGATAAATCATATCATCATAGGCAATTACTGTCACATTAAAGTGCACTTCCAAATGCTGGTTAAATCTCAGTGAATTTGCCATTTACAAAGGTTATAAAAGGTAAAGCCTTACCAGTACATCAGCCAACATTTAAGCAGAACAAATTCCTACCTCACAAAACCTGACAGACTAACAGCTAGGAAGGATAATGTGAGAAACCAGAGTGAGGAAGGGGGTTGTTTTGCCTGAATATTGGTACTCACAGATCTAAAACAACAGTACAGGAACACACTTGGCTTTGTCTTTGATGGATCAGGGTAACGTGTGAAGAGAAGATTTAGGAATATGGGTTGTGGTCAGTGCAGTTTTGTACATGCATTCCATTCTGTCCATGGCACTTCTACTACTGATTACTTAAATTTATTTTGCCAGCAGTCCCCATTTGTATATGCTTTGGGTGACAAAAGTAAAGACACAAAGATATCTTTGTTTGTCATAACATATAATAAGCCACTCATCTAAACCTCTCCTTGCAGGAATTCTTGTTTTGCAGCCATTCCATCTATTTTCTCTATTCTATCATTGTGTGATGTTAAAATATTGGACTGAGATCTGCACTGCCACAGACTCAGTGCAAATATACTGACTTCAAACACATGGGACTGAAGCAAGCTACCCACAAGTAGTTTATGTAGTTTAATACGCTATGCTTAACTCTGGGAGCATAGAATTTTTTTAGTGTCAATAAGATTAAGTTCACAATTTTATCCTGCATATATCTTCCCTCTCACACCTTTTGTTAATGAAGGTCAACCTCTGCAATTTTTTTAGACACGGGGAGAGTTGGAAAGGGGGCATTTTGTTTTTAGAAGGACTCTATGCAAAGAGCACAGGAACCAAAAAAGGAGTCTAATAACTTGTTTGACACAAGAAACAGTCAAAGAGAAAAATATGATAGAATTTTAGAATGTATTTGTTTTTAGACATATAAAATACTAGACTCAGATATAGAAGAGGAAATTAAATAGGTTATAGCAAGAATTATGTTAAAAAGAAAAAACACAATGATTTGTTTTAGTCAAATGTTTCTGAGTAAATTTGACCAGCTGTTTTCATTCTTATTATTTTTAGGATTTCTAACAGAACATGTGAAGTTGCCTAGAAACCTACTTTAATATCTATGAGAAAAAGTCACAAACAGTAGCTTGAGAAAAATAGGAGAGGAAATACACAAGAAAATAATAGAGAATCAAACTAAAACATAGACCTACCTTGCCAACATATTGATAATCAGATCCTGTATATTCCTCCAGCAAGAAGAACTGGTTCCACATCCAGCCTCGTTTTTGGCGGTAAAGCGCTTTCCCATCACTTCCTGAAGTACGGGTCACAAAGCCTTTTGGCTGGTGCTCAGTAGTCCTTCTGAAGAGCATTTCTGTACAGCAGGGATGTGGCAGATATACCCAAAGCAGCAGCAGAACTAGGACTTGTTGTATTATCATAGCTCTCCACTGCTGACTGTCCTTACAAGTCAACAAGTTGCAAGGTAAATCGTTTATCTTTTGGTCTTTCTCTAGTTGGCAGTGAAGCAGAGTGGTTTCCAGTAGTTCATTTCTATTCTATTCATATCCACCAAATCCTCAAAGTAAACAGAAAAATACACAGCATAAGTTGAAAACATTTAATTAAGTTTATAAGGGGTGCTCATCAGGATCTGGGGGAACATTTGTTCACCAGAACACCCCAAGGGATGATGAGGTTGAACAGTTATCAACTACTGCAAGACCGTTTCAGGCTGGACATAAGGAAGAACTTCTTTACAGTCCGAGCCCCCAAGGTCTGGAATAGACTGCCACCATAGGTGGTTTAAGCACCTACTTTGAACACCTTCAAGAGAAAGCTGGATGTTTATCTTGCTGGGATCCTATGACCCCAGCTGACTTCCTGCCCCTGGGTCAGGAGGCTGGACTCGGTGATCTTCTGAGGTCCCTTCCAGCCCTAATGTCTATGAAATCTATGAACATACTTTACTTGTGATCATATTTGACTGTGTAGCTGCAAAGCGATATAGCAAAGAAAGAAACCTGGTTATCTCCCATGCATACATCACTAATGGCTGAGGTGTTGACTATAAAGGTTATCTGACAACTCCCACCTAATGGGAGGTCTACAAATATATTAAGTAGCCACTTTCAAAATGTTACAAGAGAAACACAGTAAAAATATAGTAAGCTGTTTTTTGCCCTAAACTTTTCAATTTAGGAACTTTAAAGATGACTGGGGAATTAATACCACTAGCACTTACATATTCAATATTGCAGCCTGTACTTGAAATGTTTCCACCCGATTTGATTTACAAGTAATCCAGTGTTATATTAATCTTGTTATCAAGAGGCCTGAAAGCCTAATGCAAAGCAGTTTTAGAAACCAAGAAATGGTGAAACACTTGTTCCCCAAGGTACTTTAAATGGCAAAAAGAGAGCATCATATGCATCAGAAGAAATACAACATGACAAGAAGCAAACTTTTTAATATAAAAATTTCCTAGGTTGAAGTACTTACAGTATGAACCAATGTAACATTCAAACTCAATCTTAAATATAGAAGAACTGATAAAAGGCCTAGGACCTCATCTGTTCTGATGCCAGGGCACAGAGAACCCAGGAAAACTTTAGTTTGCAGTGTACTTAAATGTAAGTATTTATATACAAGTACTACAGAGAGAAAAAGAAACATAACCATTTCCTATCAAATTTAGTTTGGCACTCTTTTAGTTTGATTTTTTGTTCTTTTTTCGGGGGGTGGTTAGGGAATGGAAATTGGTTGTTTGTTGATTTGCCTCATTTTTAGTTTTCCTAGTGGCACAAAAGTATGATAAAAACAAATATAGGTAGATTATGACAATATCTTCTCTTATTATCAAACAGAAACTCCTATCACAATTTAGCCCACTGAATTATTAAAACCATTAGCTGATTTGCTTTCCCGTGAAAGTTTAACCAGGAAAATATCAAATTCTTAAGAGCAAATCTTTATGTAACTCAGGCTGATTTGTTTGAGTAACCAAGCGATATAAACTGCAATATAAAAATATTACATTAAAATATTAAATAAAATATTAATACAAGTAATATTAAATCTCCCATTTCAGGATCATAAATGGAATAAGACAGTCATTGCATATGCAATATATGTAGTCTTTATATTTTGTGACTAGAACTAGAACATTATTTCTTCCAAAAGAAAGGTTGTTTGCCTATTTTCATAGTGCTCCTGATTCATGCAAAATGGGAAATAGTGTTGTTTTTTCCTGCTGCTGAAGTATGATAGTATATGAAATTACCTTATACTCTGTTTTCTGAGTAGCATAATATTTCTTTATTTTTTACTTCAGGAATCTTTTATATTCCTAAATCTGCAAATAAAGAAAAGGATTTATAGGCAAGGGCTAAAAGTTCTGCCACATACAGAACTGGTATATTCTATAGTGACAAAGAACCTCAAGAAGTTCTATTAGGTGGATTTTAGGTGTATCCATGACTAATTAGGTGTATCCATGAGTAGTTAACAAGAAAGAAAAAGACATTGATTATGTTTATTCTTAAAACAACTCTGTTGACTTCACTATCTTCACATCATGGATGAAAAGGCGCTAGATGTTTCAAACTTTTCGAAGTAGAGCTCAATACAGATCCAAACTTTTTTCTTTCTTGTCTTTAATCTTTTTTTTTTTTGCGATTTCACTACCAATGTAACTCAAGTCAAGTTCACTCAAGTTCAAGTATGTAAGAAGTTTCTCATCAGAAGGGAATGATTTATAACATGGGGTAGAGAGCATGTGAAATCTAGCCATTTCATGTGGTTCAACCATAAAAATAAATTAAATTCAAGAGCCAAATTTTGCCTTCAGATTCTAGGTTCAGTCATGAGGGTATTTTATCACTATCAGTTTTTGGGAGGCTGGAAAACTTCAGCAAAAACTTGTACTGTAAGAGAGATGTATATAAAGCTAAACATTTACAAGCAAATATGCATATATTCACTGGCCTTTCTCATTATAAATGTCAATTGTGTACCCTTTTGTTTGCCCCCTCTTCCTTGGTATGCTAAGCAAAAGTGATGTGGTAGTGAGGAATCTCTTAACTTAACAGCAAGTTTTAAATATTCTGGGATCATATTAAGGTAGGCTACTATAAACCTCAGGACGTACTCTAGTCCAGCTCCCTGCTCCAGGTAGGACCATTCCTAACTAAACAATCCCAGTCGAGTGTACAACTTTTAATTCTTTATGGAATATTTCATTTTGAAGATATTTATGAAGTAAGTTTCTCCAGGACAATATATCATCTTAAGTCATTGATAATCAGCACAACGTCTTAAATGATATGTGTCCTCTACTACCAGGATTTATAACTTGCATACTTGATCTGACTCCCATTGAATCAAATGGAGGTTTTGCTTCAACTTTAATGACAACAGACTTCAACAATACAATTGCTATTTCATTTCATAATGGCAAAAGTGAGAAGACAAGCACCGGCAGATTTCTCTCTTGGCTACTCCTGACATGATTTTACTTTGGATTCTCCTCTACTATTCGCACCTGTACATTATGGGTAGGGAAATCCAATAGTAAATGTTTCAGAGATACCCTCAGAACAGTAGACCTATGCTGATCAAAATTCAAGAAAAGTACCACTAACAAAACCAAGATTTCTACTTGGCCTTCTCTGAAATGACTAAAGCTTTACATTGTCAACTGATCCTAACTCTGGAACTTCAGTGAGAAGCTTGGCTGTCCTGAGTAATTGTTATTGCCACTTAAGAGCACCATGAAGTTAGGTTTGGCAGAAAATCAGATCTGACTGGTGACCTATCTAACCTTTTCTTGTAACAAAATTGTATCTAACCTTTTCTTGCATCCTGGAATCAATCCCTTTACATTGTTTTAAGCCACTATATTGGGCAGGATGAACAGTGGATATTGAAATACATTTTCACTTCCATGTCCATTTAGAAGTGCCATACTTTCTCTAGACTACAAATGGGGTCTAAGATTTCCAAACAAACTATCTGGGAACTTTCGTATGCTAGCATCTGCATGTTCAAGTACAGACCTAGCAAATAGTTTAAGGAGAAAGAAGGATGTTCCGGCAATGTCTCCCTTTGTTTCTCTTGTCTGTCTGCCTCCATAGTGATGCGAGTTTACTCAAAGAGATCAATACCTTGTTGTACATCTTGGCACCACTGGGGACAATTCTGTGCTTGAGTCTCCCAAGCATTAATGTTAACAATTTTTGTATCCTTGAACCTGTTTTTTTTTTCCCCACCTCTAGAGCAGTGACCATTGGTGAGATGGGAGTAGAGGACCTGTTTTTGGGATCCAGTGGCTAGGCATCCTTATATGATGTACCATATAAACATAGCATCAATGCTGCTAGAGTTTGCTTCAGCCAAAACATTGGCAAGAGCTCTTCTGTCCTTCCAACTGATATGTGGAATTTGTCAAATATATTGCTGATAGTAATGTTCCAAAGCTTACATGCATTTCTAGTATGTTTTACCAGTTTCACACCCATATAGCAGGGTAGAAATGACAACAGCTTGGAAGACAAAATTTGGTTTAGGTCCTGATGTCATGATCACTGAAAACATGATTTTAAAAATGTCCAAAGGCAGCATGGCAAGTTTTATCCAATGTTGAATACTGTCATCCACAGTTAAATACAGATGTTCAAACCCCCCCCCGACAAAAGCACTCTAATTACTGTGCTTTACTTAAAGTGCCATAAGTAAGAGCACAAGCAGACATCCTCTGTTCTGGAGGGAGAACTCAGAGCCTGCCTGCACTGGCCAAGGCCAGCAGGTGGGGGGTGCTCCTGTATGCCTCACAGGCTGCTGGAGTGGTCCCTCTCCCAAGTCCTGCCTCCTGCTAGCTGGCAACTGTCAGCAGCGGCTGGGTGGTGAGAGAGCAGGAAGGAAGCCCTTGTGCTATGCTACATAGGCCCCCTTCAGCTTGTTGAGTCAGGTCTTGAGGGAGGCGGGTCAGATCCATGTGGCAGGGACCTGATGGGTTGGGTCCATGTGGCAGGGACTCTCTCTCTCCCCACCCTCAGTTCCCAACTTGGCCAAAACCTGAGCCAGGCCATCTTAAGTTGCAGCTGTTAAGGGGATTGAGGGGGAATCTTCCTGCCATGCAGCCCCCGCCCCCCACCCCCCCAGATTCCTGGATCAGATCTTGGAGGGGGGATTGGGCTGGGTCCGGGTGGGGGGGCTCCTTCCTTCTACCCCCCCTGAATCCTAGACTCTTGACAGCTGCAGCCAGCAACTTCAGCATACGACTGTTCAGCCTGGCTAAGGTGAAGGGCTACGGAACACCAATACTGAAGGCTCTGCTATACTGACATGAAACTAATGTGGTATACATAAGACACATCCAGCAGCTAAAGAGATTGCACGAGATACACTTATGTTTCTTGCTATTGACATGATAGAGTATTAAATGCTGAAGTTTCACAGCATGCCAACTGCATGAGAATAAAACATTAATTATGAAGACTAATCTTATTTGTTTGGACATACAGAAAGGATGCATATAACTAACCAGTCACAGTGACCTATACTTTGGCAAAAGGAAGTATGGTTGCCCTGGGAAGCATGTTAAGGATTTTTTTCATGTGTTGCCTGGTATAAAGCAACAAACCAGTTGATCACTCAGAGCCCTTGACTGGAAGAACCAACAATGTAACACGAGAAATATAATCAAGGGTTATTTTGAACTGTGACAGTACTTTAGGCTCTTTAAACTAGAGCTTTAAACAAGGTTTACTGGAGGATGGAGACCAAAACCCAGAGGAAAGTAAAGTGACTGAGGACCCAGTTTAAAAATTATTAAGGTGAAGCAATTTTGAAGCAACATTCTCTGGGAGACAATAGGGCAGCCAATAAGATACCTGAAACATTTATATACTAATACAAGTATGGGGAAGAAACAGGGAGAACTGAAGGGTCTAGTACAAGCCCAAAATTATGTTGTTATTGGAATTAGAGAGACATGGTGGGTTAATTTGCATGATGAATTTGGCCATGGATGAGTATAACTTATTCACGAAGGATAGGAAGGGAAAAAAGGGGGTGTTACCCTATGTATAAAGGCAATATATAAAGGAAAAGATATATATATCTATATAGATGTATAGATATATCTATATCTATCTCTCTCTCTCTCTCTCTCTCTCTCTCTCAAAGGAACAATTTGCGATGCACCTGGCAAGAGGCATGAAAGGCAATAACAAGGATTTTACAAGTAGGCAAAAGTAGGAGAAAGATCAGAAAAATCCAAAGTAGAAAACAATGTAGTTATGTGTGATATAGAGAAGGATGATGTATTTTATGCCTTTTTTACTTCAGTCTTCACAAATAAGGGCAGCTACTAAATGACAAGTGCAGTGGGTAGTAAAGATAGGGAAAGAGAAAAATGGCTCAGGTGAGAGATCACTTTGAAAAACTAGATGTGTTCAGTTTGCCTACACCGGTTGGGGTACAACATGGAATACTGAAGAAATTGGCTTCAGAGCCACTCATGGAGGGCAAGGGAGGACCTGGATGATTGGAAAAGGCCAACAGTGAGCTCTCATATGTAATAAAGGGGAGAAAGAGGATTTGGGAAATGTGACCTGACCTTGATACCTAAAAAGAGCTTGGAGCAGGTCTGCAGGGAATTTGCTGTGAAGCACTGAGAGAAAAAGAAGATGCTCAGGAGCAGCCAAGATGAATTCACCAAGAGCAACTCATGCCTGGCCAACTTGATTTCCTTCTATTACACGATGACAGGATCCGTGGATTGTGGGAGAGCAATGAATATGATATATTTTAACTTTTGTAAGCCTTTTGAAGCCATCTGTAACAGCACTCTTACTAACGACCTAAGGAAATACAAACTAGCCAAAAGTACTGTAAGCTGGATGTACTAGTTAGATCATTACAGTAGTCATCAATAACCCAATGTCTAGTTGGGAGGCAGTTTGGGGAGGAGTTCTCTATGGGTCTGTCCTTGGTTCAACATTGTTTAGTATCTTCATGAATAATTTGGACAATGGGATTGAGTGCATTCTTAGGAAGTTTACAGATGACACTATGTTGGGAAGAGCTGCAGATACTTCAGAGAGTAGAGCAAGGACTAAGAATGACCTGGAGAGATGTGGTCCACGGTCAATCACATGAGATTCAATACGGGAAAGTGCAAAGTCCTGTATGTAGGAGGGAATTTCATGCACAAACAGACTGGGAAATGACTGGCTAGGCTGTACTACTGCAGGGAAGACTGAGAATTACAGTAGACCACAAACTGAATGTGAACCAGAAGTGTGCTCTTGCTGCAAAAAAAGCCAACAGCATACTGGGTTGTATTAACACAAGTGTCACTTGCAACACAAGGAAAGTGATTCTTCTGCCCTGTTCAGCGCTGATGATGATTCCATCAGCTATTAGATAAAAGTACCAAAAAGGCCCACTAATGCACCCAATCTTTACAGACATTAGGCCAGCTGGGTTGTAGTAATGTGTTGCCTCTTCTGGGCAAGTGTGGGGCTCGGTGCAGGAACATGCTGAGTTTAAAATAAAGTGCCGCTTTTCAGTTTTTTTGTGGTTTTGTATGTCTGCAAGCAGTCACTGGCAAAAAACAAAGTTATGCCTATGGTCATAAAAGGCAGGAAAAGAAGCAATGGCCACAAGCTGCAGCAGGGAAAATTTAGGTTGAAGATTAGGAGGAACTTTCTGACTGTATGTGTGGTCAGGCATTGAAACACATTACTTAAAGAAACTGTGAAATCACCACGCTTGACAATTTTCAACAGCTGGTTAGACAACCACTTTCTTGGGATGGTTTAGTCAGGAATAATCCTACCTTAAGCAAAAGTCTATAATAGATGAGGTCCCTTTATATGTAATGTAAAAAAGACAGCAGCAACACACTGGTTAACAGGGAAACATGAGACATATGAAAAACACTGCTTCACACACACTGGACTTTACAGTCCCTTGCACACTTACCACATTATTTTAAGCCCCTGCCAACTGAGGACTGTCATCCTTAACTAAAAAGGATGTGTGATGGTGATGAATACAACAAAATGAGAATCTAAGAGTACTCCATTATAATAGTATTCAACCAGGCCCAGCACATGTTACTTGTATGAGAAAGGAGTACTTATAAAGAATTTTCTTTTCATGTCCTGTCACCATGTTCAAATTTGGGTCCAGAAACAGGCATATACTATTGATCAATCTGTAGCCTTAGTGAGATCCTCACTGAAGTTTGAAAGTTTCCTCCACATCTGTATACGGTATTTGTGTTGTTGGAGTATCTCTACAATTACATGTTAACTTTAGTGTTACCAACCTGAGTCATTTGTAACTGTGTCTGCCACATTTTTATTTGTGTGGCTTTGGTGTTTCATCCAGTGGCTCTGCTTTGCAGAGAGGAAACTTTTCCATGATTTTAGTCTACTGGGAGGTGCAATGTGGCCAAGTAGTGGGTGTCTTCAATTTGTTGGGCTCCCCTGATGTGTAGTGGGGCAATTTTGGCAACTATAAGGAGACTACTGACATTTGTTGGTTTAAACCTTCCAGTACTTTACCGGCAACTTTCATTCAGCACACTGTCTATTTTCTTTGCATGTGCCAAACTTTCCCAAAATGAGCATGCACATTCAGCTGCCAAATAACAACATACAATTGCAGTATTACCTCACTCAAAGAACAAAGAATGTCAGGAAAAGATGCAAGAAAAGATATACATAGCAGGAAAGGATGCAGGAAAAGGTACACTTGGGTATGTGGTGGGACAGATATCTTGTCTTTGCTTTTATTTTCCCAGGAAGCACCT
>NW_017728992.1:34126139-34127561 GCF_001723915.1 Gavialis gangeticus
GGGAGGGGGAGGGGTCCTTTTTAATTGGGAGGGGCACCCTGCTTTCAGAGAAATCCATATTTTCCTCAAGTCACTCGGGTTGCATATGCACCTGCAGGAACTGGACTTAGCTCTTAGACCATTTTTTCCCTCACCCAGATGGAACATTACTGGATTACTTTTGTAAAAAAGAGCATAGTATTATTTTTCTTTTTAACTTTATTTCTCTCTCTTCCTTTGTTTTCATAAGTATACATATTTCACTATTCCACATTACTATTTGATGTAGAAATGTTCAATTCCTCTTGGGAAATAATACGGTACTTTAGTGTTAGGGGTTGCTAGTGAATTTCCTTCTTGTTAAATTAGGTCAGTGGAATGAAAGCGCAGATGGAATTTGTTACAGTTACAAAGCTAGCTAATGTGCATAGATTAGGCAGGCCAGGCTGCTTAATGGATTTACATAGGAGGGCTTACCACCCTTACCCCTATTCCCAAAGACTTATATCTGAGTTCTCTTTGCTCTTTTAAGTGTAATAAAAGTATGAAAGTGGCCTGAAAGAAAGTAGTGAAAATGTCATTATATGAATAACTTTACAAGAAAAGTGGACAATTAGATTAGAGATGGATAAAAGAATATGAAGGACACTGAAAAGCAAAAGTACTATACTATACGCTATAGCTCACTGAATTTTATGTTTCTTCATCAAAGCGTAATTAGTGATGGAACAAACTGAATTTGTTTCCATCTTCTAATTCTGTCCTTTTTTACAATGAGTGCAACTGGAAATATATGGGAAATATGCTTAAAGCCTGGTGGAATAGTTAGATGGAATCCAACAAAATTTGACATTTTTTTTAAGTAAATGTCTTCAGAATACATTTGGAAATAGTTTTTTCTTTAATATTTATTTACAACATTGAATTACTTCAAATAAAACTGGCTATTCAAATTATTTCATCAGCCTTTAAGACCTATTCCTTTGTTTGAGGAGACCCTAGAAGCCCTATAATATAGCCTCTCAAATCCATCAAGCAATACATATGTCCTGAAGTAAATGCCAAATTGGGGTGTGTGTGTGTGTGTGTATGTGCGTGCAGGAAAACACCTTAATTATTATCAACAACTGGTAGAAACAGTAAATCGCAGTCTCACAAACTCTCTGAGCATGGAATCTTGATTAACATTTATAGGGTACTCTGAGCATGAAACAATATGCTTCAAAGCAGAACATACCACTACAATATGTTTTCTGGAGTGCAACTAAAGAAATACAATTAAATGCTTGATTGGGAGAAACTGCTGTGTTGAACAAAACCAAAAATGAAATTTCTGCTGAAAACATTAGTTGCTTAACCACACAGAAACCTCTTCTCCTTAAGTGATTAAATGTAGTGTCATTATTACTAGCAAGAATTATGTTATATTGTAGACCAGTGGTT
>NW_017728992.1:34132561-34140473 GCF_001723915.1 Gavialis gangeticus
TTTTTTTTTTTTTTTTTAAATTTAAAAGTTCCCCCCCAGGGTTTGGGGGTCCCCTGGGGGGGGGGGGGGGAACACCAGCTCTTCATTTTGACTCATTTTTTTGACAACAAAAAAATACTAGCACAATTTTTCTCTTGCAAAGAACTCAGACCACAACAGGTCATAATGGTTATAACCTACTGATTCCTATTTGAAATCCCTGGTTTTATCTTAAGAATCATGTTTGGACATCAAACAGTGCCAACATTGTGTGGCATGGCACCCCACAACACCCTTGAATGAATCTCAAAGCACCCCAGAAGTGTCATAGCACCCTGGTTAAGAATGACTTTTGTCGGTGAAAGTAGGACCTAGGCTGCTTCATGGCAATTTGGTAAAGCATTTGTTTAACCAAAGTCTGGGTAAGAGAAGAGACAAAAGAAAGAAACGTGGGAACTGAGAATAATTTTAGGAAGTTCCAGAATGACAGGGTAAACGATATAGGCTAAAGGTTGCACAGAGTAAATTCAGTGGTTTTATCCTAGTTAGATCTGGTTTTAAACAAATACAGCTTAAAGAGGGAACAAAAATTGATATATGAGTATTAAGCAGAGTAGAACCAAGAATGCAACTAGAGTAGAAACATATAGGGTGCCCGTAGACTCTGCTCCAATGCATTGCACATGTAAAAACACCCATATTTTAAAACTTTTTTTTTGCCTTTTTTAGTAAGCTTTTTGGTATTGAGCTAGATAATAGTGTAAAAAAATTTGGTTTACCTCCAAGTTTTGCTCTTCAGCCTTGAGCAATGGTACTAGCTGAAAAGCCCATCTGCAGACAGTAAGTGCTGTTTTAAAATGTAATTTGAATCTTACATGAGACGTATTTTTTCCCTAACAGGCTGGCCACCTAATAGAAGATTTTAAAGACTTTAGGAGTTAAAGAAATTAGTTTTAAATGTTCTCAAATGTTACCAAGATTCTTATGTCTTTATATGAATGCACATTTTAACAAATTTAAGTCATTTGCTTAGTTAAGTCATTAAGCATATGCTTTACCTGTATTGTTTGTTCATTTATATCTTATCTGCATTTTCATTAATATGCTATTAAAGTGTTTATCATTTTTGTGGGATTGGATCTTTGACCTTTTCTTGGTTCCTAAAATGACTCTGATGGTCAATAATATTTAACAACTCCAATTGTACTCTTAGCTATCTCTGCATATTTTCAGAGTACTTTCTATTAAGAAAATGAATCTCAGCCACAAGTACAACTGTTAAATCAACCTTACACTATACAATTATTTAAGTTATCAAATAACTGATTACAACCATTTTATGTATATCAAGCCGAGAAACAGTATATGAACTCTTCTCACTCTTAAAGTTAAGTAAACCTATATTAATCTCTGTTTCAAATAAACTGAGGGACAGAAATGAGAATATAGAATCTTTAGCACGTGTTCCTTCCTTAAAGGTCACACAAAGAGCACAATTATTTACTCAACGTAGAGAATATGTATTTGATATTGAATTCTGTGCCTGTATTGATTATACTGATGTCAGCAAAGCTCTTGAGCAACAGCACTTCCTAATTCACAAGTAATAACTTTTATTTTAATATTGTGAGATTTGTGTGAAAAATAAGTGTGCACATTTAAATATTTTAGTTAGTCCTTTCATAATGAATAGACCTTCTTATCACTGAAGTGTTCCATGTTTTTAAAGACTTTGTTAATAAAGCCAAATGAGAACAAAAATGATCTGTTGCATTTCACACTCAGTTCACTGCCTCTGTAGATGGTGGAAGAGGTGTTTATTCTCTTCAAAATAAAGAAGATACTAAAAGTTCAGTCCAGTTTTTTATTGGTTTGTCTGTTCCTAAGATCTCTCAGTTTAAAACTTTAATTCTCTCTCTCTCTCCAGGGAGTTACTCCTATCTCCCTGGCATTTCTATGTATGAATGCATCACTTGCCTCAGTGAGTCAACAGAATTGTATTTAAATTAATAACTGATGCACAGATCAAAAGCTTAACTAAATTTCTTTGGTTTGGATATTGAAGTAGAATGACCCCTCTCACATGATTACCAACAGAGACAGGCACTAAGAGTTCAGTTAAAATAGTAAGTGACCTAGATTTTTTATCCCAAACTCAACCATCAAACTTGAACTGATTTTTAAGTTTAAAACTTTTCAAATGAAACTTTAAATTATGCCTCTTCTAAATAATAGTTCAATCCTCACATGCCTCTTCCTGCATGAAGTCAGCACAAGAATAAATAATACATACAGGGTCTGTTTACACAAGATGCTTTACTCCACATTAGACTAATCTAAAGTGCAGTAAAGCATCACTGTCCACACATGTACAGCAATTACTGTGCAATATATTAGTCTAATGCACTGTTTTCTAGTACCTGTAGATACAGGTAATATAAATCAGCACATTAAGCTAATGTGCTGAAGTGCATCTGTAGATGCAGACTGGGAGCTAAATGCTCCTGGTTAGCCTAGGCAGCAGGAGGCCACCGGGGGCAAAGAGAGCTGTGCCAGCTTGGCAGGATGCTGCCTGCCAGCACTGTAGAGATCTGGACTCATTCCAATCTCCATGGGGCTGGGACAGCTCTCCTGGCTACTGAGAAACTACCTCTTGGCCACATGATCTCCCAGCCACCATCTCCATGTGGCTGGGAGGCAGCATCCTGCCCATAAAATGAAATAGCTCTCTCCCACCTGATTGAAATTGGAACCAGAACCTGTGCCCCCCTTAAGAGTGAATTTGCTCCTGATGGGTACAGGTTCAGATACATGCAGGGGTGCAGTTTAGTGCACCTGGATTTTCTGCACAGAAAATTCAGGCACATTATTTGCATAACTAGATGTGCCCACAAAATGTGACAGAAATGTCCTGTGATAAATTATCCTAAATGGTGTGAGAGGGTTTTTTATTTGTTTGGGGGATTTTGGTTTGTTTGCTTGTTTGAGAAGAATAAATTTCCATTTTATTATTGGTTATAATGGAATAGACCAGGTGGGCCTAACCTGTTCAGCCTTGCAGGCTGGATGTGTGGTGAAAAGCCAGACCACAGGCTGGATCCAATACATGGGGCTGACTCTCATGCCAGATCCAGCCATAGACTGACCTCATATGCTGGATCCACCATAGATTGACCCTATGAACTAGATTTGGCCACAGAACACCACCACGTGCCAGCCCAATCTGGTACAGAGAGTCATGTCACCTGGAGCAAAGGATTCTCCATAGATCTAGTCAATTTGCCAGTTAACACACCAATGGTTCCCCAACCACATTTTTGAATGTGTGGTTTTGGCTCTGTGGCCCAAATTCAGCCTGTAGACTGGAAGGTGAGCAACACTGAAATAGACTTTGTTCTCATAGTAACTTTAAACTGGTGTGGTAATAATAAATTATCCCTTAATTTATACTAGAGTAAGTGAATTCTAAATTCTTAGGCCTGATTCGAAAATACTAATTCTCACATCTAGCCTTTAGCAGAGTGAATATGGGGGAATAACTGGACACACAAACAGTTCATCTTTCCATTAACCCAGTAATTCTCAACTACGGTGCGGTGAGATCTTTTTCATGGTGCCATGGGGCACTGTACACTATTAGCCCTGTTAGATGTGCAAATGCATACACATGATTCAAAAGACAAACCAAGAGATTTTGAATAGGAATCCATAGTATCAAAAAAATTCTGACCTGTTGTGGTCTCTCTGAATTCTTTGCAACAGAAGAACTTGTGTATTATTTTGCTGTAGTTAAAAACATGGGAAAGCCAAAAGCTGTCATTTTCTAAAGGGTGTCTTCAGTTTAAGAAGATTGAGAACAGGAGGATTAGTGAAAGAAAAGCTTTATTCATTATTAACTTGGTGGTGTTAGAGTGGTGTTATGGCTCAAAAGCTTTCTACCCAGGTCAGACATTTTAGGATTCATGTTTTATTGCAGAGTGAAATTTGAATTTTTTTTGTTAAAGGTCCAATAGAAGATATAGAAGACTCTTGCCTCATAGTTAATTTAGGTACTTTAACTTCTTTTGTTAGATGTTTAAGAAGAATAAAAATGGGAAGTAGGAAAAGCAAAATATTTCAGATTCTCTAGAGTACAACATAATGAAGTGGCCACTTGTCTAACAAATTCTGAATGCACAAAAGTTGGCTTTTCCAAACAAAATATTTGTGCCTCCCCTCCCCTCAATGCAAATTTGTCCCCCACAAACAGGTGTCTAGCAAACACTGAATCAAGAATGCTTGGAAGGGTAGGGAGGGGAAATTTTCTTTCCAATGACCAACTCTGAGTGGATTCCATTATTATAATTAATTGTATTACAGGTTAGAATTTTTCATTTTACTAATTATAGGCCATGACTACAGGAGACACAGACTGTGCAGTAGCTGGTTACCAATGCAAGTATTGTTACATGGCAAGAAGCATGATATGACACTACTCCACAGTAGTTATGAGCCACTGCGCAGTCAGCATCACAAAAATGCTGCTCAGCAATGCTACTGTGCAGTAACCAGAGTTTTGCATTGTCATTTAGTACTTGTTTATACAAGTATTAAATGACTGAAAAAAATACTAAATGACTGTGCAGTAATGACTGTGCAGTCAGAATCTCGTGTAGATGTAGCCCTATACTAGAAAAAGTGTCTAAATCTCTATATACTTCTAGTTCTCTACTATTGAACTAATCAAAATAATGTCAATAAAACAGTTATTTTTGCAAAATGTATTAGATGCCTATATAATATACAGTTTTCTGAGCATATCTTGATTGCTAATTTATAACACAAGTTTGTAAAAATAGATATCTGAATCTTTTAACTAAATAATTCTGTCATATTTATAGCTTCTCACCCACTTAGAAATGTAATCAATGTCCATATGTTTTGGTAACAAACAGAAATAAAAACACAATGTTTAAAAAAAGATATATTTGATTAGTGATAGTGATCCTGTTTTTCTCTATTTCAAACTACTTGACTCAAAATGAAAGTTTCTCTCCAACTATGGGCCCTGTTCTACATTACACTGTGAGCTGTACAAATGGTGATCGGTGTCAGTACTAGGTCGAGATTGGAGCAGTCATATGTTCAGTTCAGCAAAAACCAGTGTGGGAGGGAGGCAGATGGATGTAGCCTACAGTGGCTATACCTCAGTGTAACACAAGTTGGGTAACATGGATCAGAGGTAATCCTGCCCTGGTGTGGAGTTACTGTGACCTGCCTAATACATACTTGAAACTAGTTTCAAGTGTTAATGCAGGGGTGGGCAAAATAGCAGATCCAGACAGCAGCCGGACTCCATTTCCCAGCAGCTCCTGCCCACATGGCTGGGCCTGGGCTCCATGGAGACCCCAACCTCACCTGTGATGGTGCAAGGCTGGGGTTGCCATAGAGATGGGCCCTAGCCACACTGCCAGGGCATACTGCAGGGCAGGGCACGGGGCTGTTCCAGAGCCTGGGTCTGGGAGCAGGAAAGAGCTGTGATATGTAGCCTGCATGTTGTGGACAGGGGCATGCAGACAGTGGATCACGGCTCTACCCTGGCTCCTTGCAGCAGTAACAGCCTGGTTCTGATCTGGGGCAGAGCCATGATCTACTGCCTGAATGCCTCTGCCCAGAGAGTGCAGGCTGCAGATTGCAGCTCTGCCCTGGCCCCAGACCAAGTTGCCCCCACCACAAGATGCCAGTGGCTCTGGAGCAGCCCCCTGCCCTGCCCTGCTACATATCCTGCCAACAAAGCTGGGGCTGGTCTCCATGGCAACCCCAGTCTCATGCTATCACAGACTGGCCCCATCCATCCAGGCAGTGGCTGATGGGAAATGGAAATGGAATTTTGCCCATACAGGCTTTTTCATTCTACAGAAAGGGGATCCATCTTTTCCAAGTTCATGACCAGACAAGGGTGTGATCCTGCTATCTAACAAACTCCCCTTTGCTAAGGGCCAGCAAGGCCTGCACACAACACCATAAGCCAAGAAGTTGACCTGGTTTTGGGGCAAAAGAGCATGCCAAGGTCTGGATACCCACCAGAAGAATGTCTCAAAGGTTTCTGAAAGACCAGGGTCCATCAAATAGCAAAAATTGTGCAACATATAGCAAAAATTCCAAAATTTCACATAAAAATATCAAACCGATATTAAATGGACAATCAATGGAACCAGTCTGTCCTTCATAATCATAATCTTCTATCACTCACTATGATGCTACCAGACCCTATCTTTGCAAAAATTTGTGATGTACTCAGAACAAGAAATTGGTAGGCAAATACTGGAAATAGTGGTGGAAGGGGGAAGAGCGGGTGCCAGCTGGACCCTTCAGAGTTCTTACCATGTGACGTAACTTTAAGTACTGCTATGAGAAGGATCGGGGAGGCAGGGTGCAAATGCAAGCTGGAGACCCACAATACATCACTGACTGGAAATGGGTCCTTTTAAAATAAGTAGGGATTTCACAATACTTCTGTACATTGTTTGCATAGTGACTGGCATTCAGTCCCTTCTCATCCCCTCTGAAAACTGTCAACCACACGTGGATTTCCCAACTCCTACGTTTGCCCTTTTATATACTTCTAGTACTGTTCATCCACCTCTTCCATAACCTCCCCACTTTTCGTTAGTCTATTTTCTCCTGGTACATTCCACTTTTCGATGATCTACTTTTTTGCTTTCTTCAGTTCTCTCACACTTGCTGTTTCTTTCTAACCTCCCTCCATCATCCTCTCTGACTCATCCTAAATCCCTCAGAATAATATTTTATGAAGTCCTTCCTCTATCCGTCATTTCCCACCAGTTATTTTTCTGCCTTTCCCTCCTCTCTGAAACGAGAGTTCAGCTCCATGCTACTCTTTCAAGGTCTTTCCCTCAGATCCCCTTCCTAAAGTAATTCACACTCTGAAAGTATTTCTCTTCCAAGTTTTCCTGCCCCTCTCTTTGCCTCATCTCTTCTGGCTTCTCCCAGAACCTATCACAGCAGCAAAACCTTAAGACAGAATTCTGCCCATAGTGTCCTTCTATTTCACCTAGTCAACAACCATAGTGCAGCTTCAGACCAACTCTGAATTATCTGACTAAAGTGTAGGAGTGGTTCTGTTAGCCACTCTGGGTGCTAAGTGCCCTTATTATAGGAACAGCATCATACAGATATCTCCCTATTCCTATAATGGGCAGGAATCTGCAAACTCAAAGAGGAAAATACAATCCCTCCTAAACTTTAGATAACTCAGAGTTAGTCACAAGCTGTACTTCAGTTGTCCACCTAGGTGAAACAGAATTCTTCCTTATGTTTCAGTAGCATAACTACAGGTGGGCAAGCAAGGCATCAGCCCTGGGTGCCAACTTAAATTGGGTAGTGGAATGGCATCCCCCAAAGGGTCAGTGCCACAACAGAGAAAATAGGTGCAGCAGTCGGATGTGGGGATACCATGCCACTCTAACAGCAGCAGTTAAGGTAGACATACAACAAAGCTATGGAAGAGATCAGGGTGTTCGAGTCCCCAGGGCAGGTAAAACTGACTCTCCCCAACCTCTCTTTCTGATGTTCAGCACCTCTTCCCCACCTTCCCCTGCCCACTCTCTGGAAGGGTTCTCCCTAAGACACACAACTTGTTATTACGCCTTGTTAAAGCTTGTAGGTGAGTGTTTACAATACTGATGGTTTAAAAGTTGCTATTTTGGAAGCCATAAATATCTTTTTTTTAAACTTTGACCAATATACATACACTAGTCTCTTGCCTCCCACAAAAAAAAAAATATTGTCTAAAGAAATAATGAAAAAAAGAGAGCAAAAAAAAGATAGGTAGTTGATGCTATTGCTTTAAGGAAAAGAAAAGGTTGGGGGAGCGGGTGGAAACACCATCACAATTTTAAAATGGCTTTTCGAATTTTTTAGCAAACTTCCC
>NW_017728992.1:34145473-34156494 GCF_001723915.1 Gavialis gangeticus
GAGCAAAAAAAAGATAGGTAGTTGATGCTATTGCTTTAAGGAAAAGAAAAGGTTGGGGGAGCGGGTGGAAACACCATCACAATTTTAAAATGGCTTTTCGAATTTTTTAGCAAACATCCCAAGAAAAGAATCAATACACTATAAAGAAGATAGAAGAACTGTAATTATCAAGTCTGTGATGAGAAATGGCATGCAAAATTTCAGGAAGGTTAGATATGTGTTTGTAGAAGCTAGTAGGAATTTATAAATTCAGTATTTTTAATGAATCATTGTCACTTTAATGTTGCAACCAATGAAATTTCAAAATAAACATAATGTTGTGCATGCTGCCTGACTGCTATTGAACCTACTTGCTTGCATTTGTGTTTTACAAACTAAATTTTATTTGAGAAAAGCAAAATGCAAGTACAGGAGAAAAATATAGTATAATGAATAGTTACGTGAACGTCCAACACTGTTTCCCAAATCGTTAGCAGCCATGATGTTCACACTCTGTATGGACAATTGTAATCAATGAAGTTATTCAAATGATGATATTGAATTATTATGGGAAGTGCACTGTAATGCTGAATTGTGGGGGAAAACAATGTGCCAGAGAAATAATTGTAGAAATACTGGCACCACTGCATTTATTTTCCTCTTACTGTATTTCATTAAAGCATATTGGAGCCTAAAAGGTTTTTTTCCAAACTTCTAGATACATCTTGATTTTCTGATAACAAAAAGATTTATGAAATGTTTTAAATACTACCAGGAACCTCAACTGAGAGAGATGATGAGACTTGCAGTCATTGGGACTTAATGTTCTTTCCCCCTGCCCTGGTAGGTGGGAGGGTAGAGGGGGATTTTCTGACCAGAGTGAATTATAATGAGTAACAGTATTCTTGTGAAAAAATACTTTTTTTTTGAGAACAGATGACATTTTAAGGCTCCAAGTCTATACTTCTAATGCTTTCACCTGCCAGCCAACTATCCTCCTTATCAGAGAAATAGAAGGAGCAGAGAAGCATGCCAAATATCTAAAAACTTGTCATAATCTCATCAAGAGTTTATATCTTCAGTTCACACTGAAACCTTACAGCTTCAGAGAGCAGAGACAGTTCACTAAAGCATGAAGAATTGGGGCATTGAGAGACTGTGCCTGCTTAGAAAACTGTGTAATTTAATAAAATGTTCATTGATGTCTACACAGTGGCTCCTCAGACTTGTGTTAGTGTCTGTGCCTGCAGCATGGAGACTCCCATTCCTGCTAATTAGATGATGATAGTAGGATTAAATGTTTCTGAGCAGACTGAAAAGCCTCCTTCTTCCATAGAGGCTCACCAGTGGACATTTAACTGTGAGAGAAACGGGGAAGATAAACCTTCCAGAAAGTGTACTGTTATCTTTCTGTTCTTCTAATTAATGATTTGGGTAACAGTAATTGAAAGCAAAGTATAAGTATTTCAGAATGCATGCTGTTATTCAGTTACTAGAGGTCCCATATTTGATTACTTAGCGAAACAATGTGAACATTAAACTAAGAAGAAAATGTATTTACAATGTACTGGATTATTTTCACAATAATTACTTTGTCAATGAGCATTTAAACTAATTTGGAGTTTTATTTTGTGTGTAGCATTTTGTGTCATAGGCACACCAATCGGCATGCAATCTGTCAGGAATGTAGGACTGGAAGGAACCTCCTTGCAACAAACTACCACTCCTGTCCCTTGCACACATGACAACCGCCAAACACCTAATAAGAAAAAAATGCCCTACGATGAGTCACAAGAGTAAATGAGACCAAAACAAAACAAAAACAAAAACAAAAAACTACTACTTTGGATACTCTTAAGGCAGTGAACTGGTTGGGTAAAATTATATCTGATAATCCCATTCTTATACCTCTTTCTACTATTCTTTGCTTATTGCTTTACCTGCCCGATTAAAGCATTGCAAAAATGTTTCCAGAATTTTTTCTCAGATCTACAGTGGAGTATTGACAATCACACATTACACTCTTGGATTTCTTGACCTCGTGGTTCTTGCTGCATAGGGTGCTGCATCTTCATCTATGCCATTGTGTACAGAGGCAGCTGCAATAAACAGAGGCACCAGTGACTTCTAGCTGTCACCATGCTGCAAACATGACAGTGCAGCTTCAGCAGCTATTTTTTACATCCCTTCCCTACCCCCAAGCCCAAGTCAGTGGCTACAGCTGCTACCCCAGTTGCCCCATGCAAGTTACACTATTGCCTGTGTAAAAATAAAAAGGTTAAAAAACTCCAAGAAGCAAAAGCCCAGGATTAAGGTTAGTTGTACAAATTTAGATCAGTCCTTTATCTATATGCATTGTCCATATGCTATTTATTTGCACAGAACATACATGATTCAGTACACGGTAGGCTACAAATAGCAGCTATTTGAAGTTAGCTTTGGCAACAATGCTGATCAGAACTTAGCATTTGGTGCAGATGTGGCCATGAAATGTCTGGATTGGTGGTGAAAAATAAAAGGTAGTAACTCCTTTTGGTCATTGTCCCACCTTCCACCTCACCAGATGTTTGAAAATAAGAGACAGAGGAAGGGAGGAAAAGATGGGCAAGCAAGGCTTGGTAAGCCACTGAGCTCTGCATACTGGGTAGGGCACATAGGAATAGGTGTCTACCCAAAACAAGGAGGCAGCCTGCTGATGTTGCAGGTATATCACGGGGCCAGCTGCTATTTTTGAGGGCTTATCGTGACCAGGGTCCCCCTACACCTCTCATTTGTCAAGCAGCCCCAGTGGCCCTGCCCTTCTGGGGCTGTATGTTATGCAGCTGTGCCCCTCACTGCTCATTGGAGAGGGGAAGGGCTGTACAACAGGCAGCCAGCCCTCTCAGCCAATCAGCAGCAAGGGGCAGGGGAGCCAGTCATCTTGCCTGCTCACCTTTGTGCCAGCAGCCTCCCCCTGCACTTCCCTGGGACAAGCTGCAATCTACAGTGCTCCATAGATAGCAGAAGTCATTATGGAGGACCATGAAGTAAGTCCTGAGACCTGTGGTTTGGATCCATAGGCATAGTATTGTCCACTGAGCCCACAGGCAAGCAACAAGATCCTCTGGAGATTCATATCTGTGCCTAAGTAATGAAGCAAATGTAAATTGTTAGAACATGAGGGGCATGCTCTGGGACCAGTTGATGCCCTCTTTACACTCTCAGCTTGCCAGGGAGCAGGCACCTAAAATGATAGTAATCTTTACACTGCCTGAGTGTAAAGAGTTTGTGATTTTGTAATGGAGTTGCAAAATAATGAGAGCTACAAAAACTTACCTTATTGTACAAAGGCACCCTCAAATAGACCAATCTATTCTGCTTACGTGGCATCCTAAATCAGCATTGGTGTAGATGCACTGGAGCAGCCTTTTGGGCTGTCTAATCAGCATGGGGGGGGGACAAAATTAGTCTTTTTATTCATGCAATGATAGTTAGTCTTCCCCCACTTTATCCAGACTAGTTAGGGTCCTGCAAAAATATGGCCACGCTGCTTCCATTTTAGAAACACCACAGCAAGCCTCAACTCATCACTGCTGGGTATGGCAAGTTAACTGTACAGCCAAGATTTAGGTGATTTTTCACAAGGTTATACAGGAAAGCTAGAAAACAGCAAGCAATTAACTCAAGTCTCTTAAATCCTAAACTAAAATTCTACCCCCTCCACCTTCTTTCATTAAGCCTCTGCTTAGTGGCTTCTATTATTAATATTATGTCTAGTCTCAGTAGCATAAGAAGGCATGGGCAAGCAAGGCACCATCCCTATGCACTGACTTAGATGGTAGTAACAAAATGGTGGCCTCGATGGAGTTCACGCTGAAGGCACTGCTGCAGCCAGCCATGGCAGCCCAAGCTCAAATCACAGCAGCAGCAACAGGTGGACTGTGGTGGGTCCATGCCATGGCAGGTAAGATGTTTCCCCACCCAGTCTACAGTGCTCAATACCATACCCCTTCCCCACCACTCTATGCATGGCACCAAAATAGCTAGCTAATAGGGGGGTGTGAAACGGGTCGTATTTGATTCGGATTTGGCCTGAATCAGGGACAATGATTTGATTCAGATCACTGTCCTAATTCGATTCAGCCAAATCTGAATCTGAAGAGTCGATGCTGATTTCAGAAAATCAGATATTCAGCCATAGAGACAGCTTTAAATGTTTTTTATATACCTCGAGGTACCAGGTGTGGCTCATGAATGCTGCAATGGTGGGGCAGATGGAGCATCCCATGGGAGCACAGGACCTCCCCCCATGCATGCTCGGTGGCAAACCCATAAGTGGACTGGAAGTACTTCCGACCCACTTCCACGTCTGCTGCCAAGTGTGCAGCCCCCCGCCCCCAACTCAGTGATTGACCATGGGGGGACCCAAGGTGCTCCCCAGACCCAAGAGGCACCAGTCGCTGAGCCAGGGGAGTGCAGGGGTGTGCCCAGTACACTCCCTGGTGGACCCGGAAGTGGACTGGAAGTGCTTCTGGTCACTTCTGGGTCTTCTGCTGAGTGTGCTAGGCTGCCCCCTACCCCCGTGCTCCTGTGAGATGCTCCATCTGTCCCACCATCTCAGTGTTCATGAGCCATCTGACACCTTGAGGTATGTAGAAAAAATGTTTAAAGCAGTGTCTATGTCTGAATCGCCAAATCTTTCTGAATCTCTCCGAATCAATTCGGAGAGTTGTGATACAATTCAGAGAGATTAAAGTGTGTCCTAATTTCATTCGCATTTGGAGATTTGGCCACCAAATCAGGCTGAATCTCCACCAAATCGAATCAGGGACTGAAGCTTTGCACAGCCCTACTAGCTATTCCTCTGTTCCATTAGTTTGATAATGGTAAGTGGCAATAAACTGCCTAATAAAGAAAACAAAAGCAGAAAGTGCCAAGAACAATATTACCAAACACTAGGAACAAGCAGCATGAAGTAGCATTATCCATGACATGTAGTATGCACCAGATGTTGCTGAGTAACAAACAGAACAGTGACATATGGATAAATTTCACTACACTCATTCAGAGAGTGATTTAAAAGTACTATGGCCAGTTTTTGCCTGGGGCAGAGAAGGTCCTCAATCAGTCCTTCAGTACAAATGAAGGTGGCTGGATTCACCAAAGACTGGCACTAGCTGTAATGAAACATGCCGTTAAATTAAACCTCCTTCCTGCCTAGAGAGGGAAGGAGTATCAGAATGACCATTTGGGACAGTCTGCCATGTTTCAGACATGCAGATATATAAGTTATGCATCTCATTTTCCAGAAAAAATCTCTATTGTGGTTGCCTTATCATCAAATCACTGTCCCCCAGGAGATGCATGTAGCTATGCAGCTAAGATCTTTGCCATCCAGATAAAAGCAATGCACTATGTCAATTTGTCAAACACATCAGATGCCATAGAGAGGTGAAATAGTTTCACAATTCCTGATTTTAGGAGGTGTTGAATTGAATAAGGGTTGCCAAGCTGGGTAATGTACACAAAAGAGATGGAACCCCCTTTCCATAGAATGGGGCAAGTCTGAATGCTAACATACTCTGGTATCATATGAATCAGTGACATCAAGAGGGTGATAAAGTGATAATGAAAGGATTTATTATAAAAAACCAAGAACAAACATAAGAAATAAATCACCATGCAGTGAGACACAGTTAGAATTACAAGAATAAATAAACAAAAGAAAATCTCAGAACAGTAACCTGTTCTTACCCTGGAGCCTAAATCAAAGGATGCAGCCACTAGACAATGTACAGGTTAAAATGCAGACCCTGCCTCTGACTCTTCAGAATTTTCTGCATCTTCATGTCAGATGCTTTGCTTTTTTTAGGCTAATGTACTCAGTCTCTCCTCTACCAGGAAAGACTAGACAAAGCCATGCTCTCTAGGCAGTCTTAAGTACTGTTGCCTATCTAACTATTGACTTACATCACCTCTTTGTGCACTTGCATGCACACATGGAGTCTGCTTCAACGTGCTGGAAATCCAGCGCATTGGAGCAGACTCAATTTATCAAATCTACTCAAGCACGTAAATTGATGTGCTGGCAGCCTTGTGCATTACGTGTATCAGCAGCACAGCAAGCATCAGAGCTGAGAAAATGACAGTGGTGCGCTTTGAACTAAAAAATGTTTAATGTGCATTAGTTCAAAGTGCACCACTGTCATTTTCTCAGTGCTGATGTATGCTGCACCACTGATACACCTGCTCCCAATGCAGCACTGGCCACTTTTAATTAGGGCAGCTCACTAATTAAAACCACCCAGGTCTGCATTGGGAATACATGTAAAAATGCCCAATGATTCAAGGGGGCTTACACTAGGCCAGTAACTTCCTGCCTCATTCTTCCAAGGAGCTTGTTTAGCACACTACAAACTTGCATCTTTCTCAGACATGTAGATTCACTAACCCAATATAACCTTTTGAGGCTTTGAGGTTCAGACTGGAATTAAACAAGTCTGTATCATTGCTCCAACACTCTTCTCAATATTCCTTGTCACAATACTATATCTGACCACCAACAAGCTTCCAGCTGGAGTGGAGCTAAACTACCAACTGGATGGTAAAGTGTTTAATCTCAGCTGACCTTGAGCCAAAGCCAAGACGGCCCCAACTTTAAGCACCGAGCTCCACTATACTGATGATGCATGTCTGTGCTCACTCAGAAGGAGACTTTCAGGCAACTGACAATGTCTTTACTGAGGCATACAAAAAAATGAGACTAATGCTTAACATTCAGAAGACTTAAGGTATCCATCAATAACCTCTTAACGATAGTCCTCCACTCCAGTAATTTAGATTCATGATGAGACTCTGGAGAACACTGAATATTTCCTGTACCACGGAAGCCATCTCTTACAGAATGCTGACATCAATGACATCAGATCTGAAACCAAGTCCATCGTTTATCAAGCAGCTGTGATCCCACTTTATTCTCTGGAACTGAGACATATACAGTGTACAGGAGACACCTCAAGTTGTTGGAGAATTACCATCAACACTGCCTGAGGAAGATCCTTCCAATCCAGTCAGAAGACAGATACACCAACATTAGTGTCCTCTCAGAAGCAAAAGCCACAAGCATCAAGACAATGATCATCCAACATCAACTTTGCTGGGCCAGCCACATCATCTAGATGCCTGCTTCAAGACTCTTGAAGCAAGTCTTATTCTCCCAGTTCAGTCAAGGTGTACATTCAAAAGGAAGGCAGAAGAAGCCCTCAAGGCCAACTTGAAAAAATGCAACATTGACATCAGCTCATAGAAGGCTATTGGACCAGGACCATCCCAAATGGAAGAACAGTCTGCTGTGAAGACCTCAGATCTTTGAAACCTTACAATGACAACAGGAGATGGAAAAGTGAGAGTGACAGAAACAGCATTTTACAGACTGAATTTAGAATCGAGAGCCACCCACCATGCACAGAAACACATGCCCAAGTCACAACAGAGTCTGCCAATCCCTGATCACCCTTGTCAGCCATCTTCAGACCCACAGATAAGACAATCATCTTTAACTGCAAGGGATTGCCAAAGAAGAAGAAGATACTATTTCTCTCTCCTGAGTGGCCAGTTGTCATACCTGCAGTCCTTCCTTTAAAATGTAAATTTTTCACTGTCCGGCCATATCCTGGCTTCCCTTGCCTTCAGAGCAGGTAGGCAAGTGTGACAAGTCAACAAACCCTTGTCAAATGCTAATTCTAAAATCCATTACCACTTCTAACTGTGAGCAGTGGAGGGCCACTCAAATTAGTCACTGCCTTATTAAAACAATCGTGCCTGTAATATAAAGATAGATCTACATTATATTTTTATCTATATATAATGTAATATATAGTATATCAAATACCATAACACACACAGATATGAGAACCATAAAACTGAACACAGCTTCAGACTAGCTACAATTAGGTCATTACACTTTTTCTAGTTTATGTGGTCAGAAACTGGTCTATAACCATAATGAAACAGAATTCATGGCACATAGACTGGTTTCAAAATGGCAGATCCTGATCTAAGACAGAGCTGTACTGATGTAGTATCAGACTTAATCTAGGTTACAATAGCCTATTGAACATTAGTGACAGGCCTGCTTGCGAGTCAAGGAAGGCTGCTATCCTTTGGTATCCCAGGGGGCTTTACATAGCCTCCAAACCCCTCCTTGCCTCTTAACCCTTGAGCAGCTGAGCACCTAGCCAGCCCCACCTCCACCCCTGAACTCTCTGCTTTCTGTATGTCAGCCTCAGGCAAGACAGAGGCAGGGAAGGGTGGGAATGGGGCTCATGAATTACTAGGCAGAGATGGTGCCAGCAGTGCACCCTGCATTTCCAGCTGGGTTGACAAGGCACAGAGTGTTCCTCTCCTGTCCCGTCCAAGCCCTGAGACACTACACTGCAGTGGCTCCAGGAAGGGCTTGCAGGATTTCCCCCCTGGGCCCAGCACCAAATACTTGGCTGAAGCTGCTTCTTTGCAGCTGCAAGGGCATGGTGGCCACCCCCTCCCTGGGAACCGGAGCTCCGTGTCTGCAGAGAAGCAGCTTCAGCCAGGAATTCTGCACTGGCTTCAGGGAGAAAATCCTGGAAGCCCTTTCCAGGGATGCTGCAGTACAGGGTTGAGAGTATTCCTCCCCTTTCCCATCCAAGCTCTGGGACCCTGCACTGCAGGAGTTCTGGTATGTTCCCTCCAGAACCAACACTAAATTCTCTCACTAAATGGGACAAGGGAAGGACACTATGCCCCATTAACCTGGCTGGGAATGCAAGGTGCACTGCTGGCACTGCCTCCCCCAGAAGCTTATGAGCCCCACTCCCTGTTGCCTGTGTCCTGCCTGGGGTGGACTTCTGCTCCCCTACCCCAGATAAAGCTTAGGGACCCCCTTGCCACTGAGAAGGTGAGACCATGCCTCCCTGCAGCCAGCCAGAGCTGTGCAGGGAGGCATGAGCCAGGTAGTCAACCAGGGATGGTCCCCACTTAGCTCAGCTGCCCTCAGCCACGTCTGGCAAGCTGTGAGGCATGTGAGAGTGCCACCAACCTTCTAGTCTTGGACAATGAGGGCATTTTCCCATCTCCTGCAACTGAAGAGTGAGTGTGAGTTTTCTGAATGTGAGTGAACGAGCAGGTTAGAGAAACCTGCATAGTTTGGATCTATTCCACCTCCAGCTTTTTGACTGTCTGTACTTCGAAGTAGAGCATAAACTCCTCAAGGGTAAACCTAATTTGGCAGAATATCCATGCATGCCTTACTGTGAACCTCTACAAGTAATTTTGCCTTGGGATTAATCCATGACAAGCACTCTCCTGTGTGCTTAGGTCTCCTTTGGAGCTTCTGGACCTGAGAGGCTGAGAAGCATGCAAGGATTGCTGCTTTCCAGCCCTCTGGTTGAAGATACTTCCACAAGCTACCATGGGGGTAAAAGCACGCACGTCATCAGTTTAATATAGTATATGGGCAATTTTGTGCACATGAAAAGCAACTGGAATGCTACAGATCTTCCTGCTTTAACTAAAACTTGCTGTTTCTTGCTTGCGTGTTCACCCTTAATTGCTATTCCTTTGGTTAGAACACTTACCTGGCAGGTGGAGACACCAGTGACTGTTTAACTGTTCATAGACTATGTCAAGAGGAAGAATGGAGAGTAGCCCTTTCCAGGTACCTCGTAAAATCATAGTAAACAGATGCTGTTGATAGGTGGGAGACCTGTGTTCAAATCTCTTCAAGTAGAAGATGGAATTGAACCTGGGTCTCCCACATCCTCAGTGGCCTAAACAGTGAACTACTAGGTAAAATGAGTCACTAGGTAATAGCACATCACTTTCAGTTGTGTGAATCTAGCCTTTTAGTTCCTTTTTCTTTCTCCCCAGATATCCAAAACAAAGTATGCTTCCAATTGTATGGAATATTTGGAGTTTAATTAAATTCCTGCCCTACATACACACAAATACAGTTCAGTAAAAACTAGAGAGGGGGAATGAAACTGTTTATCAAATTGATTCCCCCCATACATACAAGTCAGTTTGGCTCTAAACTGAAAAATCAATTTTCACAAAGCACTATTTTGCAACTCTCAGTAAAGATTTGTTCGGTTGTAAAAGCTCAATCACATCTGGGATGGGATTAGCTTCTTATAGAATTGAATCCATTGGACGCAATGGGGAAACTTGATACTAAAAGCCTGGTGGAGAGGCTCATTATTAAAATGAATACATACCACTACACTACATCAAAGGTAAGAGTACAGCAAGCAGCAGGGATGTGGCTAGTGAAAAGGGTGATTTCACATATGCATTTACTAAATTGGATATAAACAAACTCAAAAAGGAACAGTACAAAATGCTATATTAACCAAAAAGTCAAATATCAAATCAAGTCTGATGGCACCTTATGAGGGATTAATTTGACACAGTGAGATATCTAATCTTAAAATACAGGCTTTTAAAAAGCACATTTTAAAAGAACCAAAAATACTGAAAAATAACATTTTGCTAAGTTAGAAAATGGCATTAAATACCTTTAAAGTAGCAATCTGACAGGTTCTTTTTGTCCAATTTGCATTATCTTCAGCTTTGCTTATAAAACTCCTTTTTGAATCTAAAATCTCATCTAAAATATATTAACTTTTAAGCTGAGCCGTAGATAAATTTAAAATTTTAATATGTTACTAGCAAAGTGCCAGTGAAGAATGATGGGTAGGCAGCAGGGATGGAGCACCACTATGCTGCCACCGCTCCATGCTCAGCCGCACGCAACCATCCCCATCATGTCTGGCCCCATGCGCCCCCAAACACCTGACACATACACAGCCACATGCCACACACACCCACCCAACCACATACCACACACATACAATCAGCCACGTGCCACATGCCACACACTCACCCACCCAGGCAAACCCCCCACCCATCCAGCCACACACTGCACACCCACCCAGGCATATGCCACACCCACCCAGCCACACCCCATACCCAAGCACATGCCACACCCACACAGCCACACACCACACACACACAACCAGCCACCCACC
>NW_017728992.1:34161494-34166646 GCF_001723915.1 Gavialis gangeticus
AAGCACATGCCACACCCACACAGCCACACACCACACACACACAACCAGCCACCCACCCAGCCACATGCCACCCACAAACACACGCTGCACACACCCAGCCATACACACTGCCACAGACACATGCCAACCCCACACCAGCCCCATGTCACACATACATGTCTCGCTGCCCAGCCTGGCCTGGCCCAAACATACCCTCGGCCCTAAAGGAGTCACCAGGCTCCCCTGGCCCCGCAGACTAGCTGGGCCTAAGTACAGTCCACCCCACCCCCGCCAGGATCAGCCTCAGCCCCAGTCCCTACAGCGTACGCCACAGTGACCCCCCTCCCCTTCCCCTTCCTGGCCCCTGCACAGCACCCTGTGGCTGTGCTCGCCCAGTGCACCCCATACCCACAGCTGCTAGTTGAGCCCCACGGGGTGGGGGGGCACAGCTGCAGGGTGCCTTGTGGGGACCAGGCATGAAAGTCATGCCCTGCCCATGGCCATGTGCTGCAGCCAGTGGGCACAGACTGTGTGCTCCCCCCTGGCTCTCCATGCGCCCTGCATGCCCTGTGCCCCATGGCTGCAGCCAGCAGGCAATCCCTGGGTTCAGGGGGCATGTCCCGCACCATGGCCATGTGCTGCAGCTGGTGTGTGCTGCCTGCACATCCCGCACCTGCTCCCTGGGTAGCATCTTGTGGCTGTGCGCCAGGCCCCATCATGTGCTACACCCCCACAGGGCCACAAGCCACTCCCCTTGCCTCCCATCTCCCCTGCTCAACGGAGCACACCCTGGTCCCCACCACCTCCACCTCACCTGTGTGTCTGTCTTTCAATAAGGCTCCAGACAGCACATGTGCAGTTGACTCGGAGCATTACGGACAGACACACAGACAGAAATGCTACGGCTTTTATTATATTAGAATTTTCTCTTTTTATTTTTATTAAACATTAATTGTTATTGTCTGCATTCCTATGAAGTCAGAAGAGCTGCACCAGAGACTGGGTCCAGTTTTGTTACAGCGGAAGCCGTCATATTCCTTCCTGAATACCCTAAAATAGGATAAGACATAGGAAAGAGCCATAGCTTAAGGTAATTTCATGTTATGTTTCCCCTAGTAGAGGAGCCAGGAGAGTAATACATTAAAATCAGCTATGCCCACAGGCATAGTTAGCAGAGATACCTCTCGTCTATGCATTCAACTCCCAGGTTATGTGCAAGAAACAATCATTCTGTCCTTTGAAAAGGCTAGTAAAAAACATTAGAACATACACAACAAGCCCTGACATTCCTCCACAAAACTGATTCCTTTTCTGTTTTGCACAGGCTCTGAAATTAATGAAAGTATTTTGCTGTGAATACTGCAAAGGGAAATTTTTGCCATCAGTTAAGAACCCCATGAAAGATGCCTCAAGAATGTTAAGATCATGCTGCTTTTAACAGCGATACATTTAGGGTCCTTGAGATAAATAACCCTTGATTTCATTAAGTAGTCAACTTAAATGATTCTTGCTAACTTCTTACTGAAGTAAGGGGTTCAATGCCTATGAAAATCAGGCCACATCTTTCTCTATCTATACCATAACCTTAGTACCTGAAACCTGAAGCTGCTCAATTTTGGATACACAAAGGCTGCTGTTCCTTTCCATTTGAGAGTCTCAACTTTCCTTTCTTACTTTCTCATGACTTGAAATGTAGCACTGAAGCACAGTGTTTATCCAAAAGAGAATATAAAACTCCATATTAATAATAACCCACTGACAGAATATTATCTTTCATTTTGTGCCATTGATTAAGGCCATTTTTACATGTGCCCTGGGATCTGGTACAAGCGAGCCACACTAACTAAAACTACCCATGAATCACATGTATCATCACCGCTGTGCATCCCTGCACTGAGCAAATGGTGCTGGGGCACTTCGAAGTAAAGCTCATTGTAAGCAGGATGCCTGCATCAATCAAAGGGGCATGTTAGGACCTGCTTCCTGCACCTGAGCTCATTTTCTCCTGCCACGACTTGATGGGAGTAAAAAACAAAACAAAACAAAACAGTAAAGAGCTCTCAGATGGGAAGCTTCTGATTTAATAAAGGCTATAAATTGCCACACCCTGTCCTGCTGCCATCTCCAGTTGCTGACATGGGGTCAGGCTCCCACTAGCATAATACGAATGTAAAGTTGGGCAGCAGCCTCTCTATACTCAAGGAACATGAAGGGCAGCTCTTCTTGTGCTCCTACTCCTGCAAACGAACAGTCGCTTGCCATGTCAATACTACTTGCAGGCCCCTCTCCCCTCACTCCTACCTGGGATGAGCAGGGCTCTTCAATAAGACACAATCACTGGGACCTCCACATCTGCATCTGATCCCCACCTTACTTATTCACAGTCTCTCAGAATACTGCGGATAAGCATGCCAGCTTCCCTCAGTCACAGTCTTTTATTAACACGGAGTACCTGTCCTAGAGACTGCCATGCCAGCAACGCTTGCAACTCTCCGCAAGTTCCACCGTGTGCTGTCCATAAGAGAAAGCTTCCCTGCTTCCTCCCTTGTGCCTGTGCCTCTGTGTGGAAAAAACTGTTCTGTTGCTCTGGCCAGTTCCCAGCCACTGGTCCGGTTCCCCTTCCGGGGGAAGTCTCTAATCAGCCTCAGGTCTTATGATACAAAGTCTGTAGGTGACAATTAACACCTCCTGGCCAGCCTCTCTGTGAAATCTTAATTGACAATTAACAAGTCTAGGCTCAGCTCTCCAGCCAGTCTAGGCGTGCCTTATTGGCAATTCACACTTCTCTGGGTCAGCTCAGTAACAGGATCACTGGCTCCCTGTTACACTCATCAAACGTGTTTTATTTCAAAGCTCCCCACTGCCATTTTTTCAGTGCAGAGATGCATAGGGATGCTATTACACATGACGCAGAAGGCTGTCAGAGTACATCAATTGCTCGATTAATCAAGGCTGCTGGAGCAATTGACACACTCTGGCAGCCTTCCGCATCATGTGTAACCAGCATCCCTGTGTCTCTCCACAGGGATGCTGATTAATCAAGCCTGTGCGGATGCACTGGATTTTGAAGCAGGCTCCAAGCATGTCTATAGGAGCCCAAAGTGTCCTTAGCTTTGCTTGCCAGAACCGTATGGGGTTTCATCTGCACGATATGCAAGCACACTGCTCTGAAATAAAATGGTGCTACTTCTTATTTTATGTCAATGTAAAGACAACTGGTTTTGAGACCTCGCTGTCATTTACAGGTAATTGAAGCTGTTTCATATATATTGTCTCTACTGAGGATGTGTCAGACAATAAAAAGAATTTTCTGCATCTACTGGAGACATCTGGTACATTAGAAAATGGATGATTGGAAGGCAAGTCATAGGTAAGCATTTCCTTGGAAAAAAAAGTTCCCATGTTGTTATTTAATGCTTTTGTTTGACCACTGTAACTGGCAACTGTGATTTCAATCAAGAAATGCTGGAACAGAGTAAACTTTCAATCTGCAGGTAATCTACAATAACTCTGATAGTGCTGAATTGTGAAAGTTGGAACACACAGCTGCCACAGCTTATTCAATTTTTGTACTTTCTAGCAATAAAGAAAAAAACAAAATAAATGGAGAACAGCAACATTAGAAGATGCTACTCTGCTATATTTCTCTTTCAGTGAGGATATTGTCATTCTTTTAATGCACATTATTGACACTACTACACAATACTTATTTTGCTGAATAAGGGTCTTCATGGCTGTGAGACTGTGAAACAGATCCAACAAGCTTTTAACTTTATCATCCTTCTGCCTTCTACCAAGGAACATTCACTCAAATAACTATTTATTAGTGTCACACAAGCTGCTGTACTGTGTTCCTGACTCCAAGAAACTTTCAACCAATCCAACAGTCTCATAATATTACGCTTCACGTTCTATTCTGGCATTTTCAAAAATAACTCAGAAAAAGGGAATGGGCCAATTTAATTATACCATGTGGCTAGAGATCTAATTTTAACTGTTGTGGTCAGGTTTTTTCTCAAAGTATCACTTAAATAATTAGTTCACAAGCTGTTCTGTTCTTGTTTTGTTTTGTTTTTTTAATTTACTTAAATTTTTGGAGGGAGAGTGAAAGGAGAGAGGTCTGATTTGGGTTTCAAAATCTGAGCACCAAGCTTTTGTACTTTTAAATTTGTATTTTTGTATTTTATATTTTTGCTTTGTCTTTACTATTTCTGATTGACAATCTATTACCCTTCTCTTCTTTGAATTAATATTACTTCTCAACCTTCTCTTTAAATTAAGCCAATTCTCTCCTATCATCAGGCACACAGAATTCTTCATCTCCATGTTGAACATAGAGGGGAAAGGACGGGTGCTGGGAGGAATAAAATTCTGACCTGCCTTGGGGACATAAAGGACCTCAGCTCTTGCTCCCATAGGAAGGTCCAAAAGTAGGTGTGTGACTGCCACTGCACCCCCTCTGCGCACCTCCCATTGCCACATGCTGTTCTCACACTAGCTTTATCCAGATTTACAATTCTATGTGATACTAGAATTAATGCAGTTACAAGCTGTTAACAGTGACCACAATGGACATTTATTGGGGGGGTGGGTAAATTAGGGAATAATTTAATCGAATGAGATTAATTACTACCTTTATTTCTATTTGCTTTTTTTTTCATTTTAGCATTTTTAATTGAGTCTGGTTTGGGGAAATCATGGTGGCATCATAAAAGAAGCAGCCAACTAGGGGTCAAGGTTTCATATAAATGTTAAATGCACTACTAAAAATAAATAAATACGTTTTCTGTTTATTTTGCCCTTCAAGTGGATATCTGATCTTTGGCTGTAACCTCCAGAAATTCAGTGATAGGATGATTGCTGGAGTTCTGCTTTCTATCTGGTTGTCATTGTCTAGTCTCTT
Organism: Gavialis gangeticus; assembly: GCF_001723915.1. Taxonomy (NCBI): domain Eukaryota; kingdom Metazoa; phylum Chordata; order Crocodylia; family Gavialidae; genus Gavialis; species Gavialis gangeticus. The sequence continues at coordinate 34,166,377 of NW_017728992.1, forward strand.
TAGGTTTGGATTTTTTTTTTCAGGTTATGCACTGTTTTCTCAGCATGCATACTATAAAGAAGTGATATTTTAAGGAGATTTACAATAAAAGGCAGAATTCTCTGAAGACACTTCTGGCTCATGAGTCGTTTTCAACAACAGGAATATTTTCTAATTAGTTTCATAGTTAGTAGGGTCAGAAGGGACATGAGCAGATCATTAAGTCTGACCCTCTGCCATGGCAGGAAAGAGTAGTGGGGTCAAACGACCCCAGCAAGGTGATTGTCTAGC
>NW_017728992.1:34171646-34172290 GCF_001723915.1 Gavialis gangeticus
TGATAGGATGATTGCTGGAGTTCTGCTTTCTATCTGGTTGTCATTGTCTAGTCTCTTTAGGTTTGGATTTTTTTTCAGGTTATGCACTGTTTTCTCAGCATGCATACTATAAAGTAGTGATATTTTAAGGAGATTTACAATAAAAGGCAGAATTCTCTGAAGACACTTCTGGCTCATGAGTCGTTTTCAACAACAGGAATATTTTCTAATTAGTTTCATAGTTAGTAGGGTCGGAAGGGACATGAGCAGATCATTAAGTCTGACCCTCTGCCATGGCAGGAAAGAGTAGTGGGGTCAAACGACCCCAGCAAGGTGATTGTCTAGCTTTGTCTTAAAGACCTCCAGGGTAGGAGCCAGCACCACTTTGCTTGGAAGTTCGTTCCAGATCCTAGCCGCCCTGACAGTGAAGTAGCACCTCCTGATGTCTAATCTAAATTTACCCTCTGCCAGCTTGTGACCGTTATTTCTAGTCACTCCTGGTAGTGATCAGGGGAACAGGGACTTCCCCAATGCCTGCTGGTCCCCTCTGACTAGTTTGTAACAGGCCACTAGATCCCCCGTCAGCCTTCTCTTATGGAGCTGAACAGGTTCAGGTCCTGTAGCCTGTCCTCGTAGGGCCTGCCCTGCTGCCCCCTGATCATGCG
>NW_017728992.1:34172904-34174903 GCF_001723915.1 Gavialis gangeticus
TCGTCCAAGTCACTGATGAAGATGTTGAACAGTGCAGGCTTGAAACTAAATTAACAAAAGATGTTTTGTAGTGATAGGGATTTTAGAAACGTCAGTCCACAACTTTTTTTAAAGGAGTATATGATATAAAAACTAGTTAGCTTGGTTAGATTAAAATAACCAGAAGGTTATTGTACCATACTTTGGCAGGAAGTTATGAAACATTACCACAGAAATTCTTTTTTTGTCAATTATTGATTTATATGAAATATTTTAGATAGAAGTGATGCCAAAATCTTGTGTAATTTATATGAAGGTTCTCAGTAGGTCATTCCTCTTTAAACCAAACAAAAACATAGTAACAATGCAAAGGTAAAAGAGAAGCAACATTTTCTGAAATGTTTAAATGACTTGGAACCTAAGCTTCATTAAACATGGATGCCTAAAATTTTTCACTAACTTAAGATAATGAAAACAACCTAACAAAAATCTAAAAAAAAAAATTAAGCAAAATGTACATAGTAAACATTAGCAATATAAAACCAAAAAAATTCATATAAATGTGATAATCTAATCCCAAGAAGCATCCATTCATGATAATAAGGAATCCACTAACCTGGTAATGATCCTGGGAGTAGTCAACATATTAATATTTTGGCAAAAGTTACTAATTAGAAGAAGTAATAAAACCAGAATATGAAATAGAGGTAGAAAGTGCATTGGAATTTTGTTCTATTTTGTGATGTTCCTGGGCTTCCATAGCTTTCAGATTTTGAAAAGAAACACCACCTTGTCAATCATCGATAAATTGGGCGTGTCTGCACATGCATTAATGTACTTTAGTTAATGTGCATTAAATCTAGTAGTTCCATTGTGAGGTATTAGGAAAATGTGCATTAGCCTGTCTTAGTGTGCATTAACTAAAGAGCACTGGAGCTCCTACAGACATGTGGGAAGCTCCTCTGACACACTGGAAATTCAGCCCTTTGGAGCAGACTCAACTAAATGAGTCTGCTGGAGCACATAAATTGACAAACTCTGGTAGCCTTCTGTGTCATGTGTATCAGCATCCCTGTGCTTAAAAAATAATGGCTGGGCACTTTAAACTAAAACACATTTGATGAGCTTTTGTTCAAAGCACCCCACCACCATTTTTCAGCATGGGGATGCTAATACACATGACACACAGGTGCTTTTAACTAGCGTGGCTCACTAATTAAAGCACTCAGCACCACATCCCACAACACATGTAAAAATGTCTGCTGTTTTTAAATGTTGCCTTAATGCACATTAAAAAAGGCTAATGTGCATTAAGCTACACATGTAGACATGCCCATTAGTAACAAATAATCTACAATATCTTATAAAAACAGTAGAGAAGGAATGCTTTAATCAGTTGTGGAGGAAATAAAGTCTGTCTCTATCATGATGGTCACAAAAATAATATCTGTTAAATTATACTCTTTCATGTGTTGTGTTCATATGAATTAATTGAAATGAATTTACCAGAAAAAGCCATTCCTCTATCATGGTAACCATTATCACAAATAACAAATCATCAGCCTGTTTCTCTTGGAAAATTATCTGCAGGAAAGACAGTTTCCAGGATACTAAGAACCATATAGTACCTACAAACTTAAGAATATGTCACCCAACATACTACCTTGCCAGTAGCTAATGAATTATTGCTTGAAGTCTTAACTTGACATGTAAGTCTGGTACAATTGCTCCAATGCTGCTACATGAATGATTCACTACATTCACTAGGGTGACTGATGTACTGGCCCAACTCCCAAAGTCAATATGCAGAAAGTCACTTCCAAGAATTCAAGATTTTTATTTATGTCTTTAATTTTGTTGTTTCAAAAGAGAAACAGTATAGCAGGAAGCATAAAGGCCGCTCTTGGGGAAGACCTGCAAAGCTACTTGAAACCGCACGTCATGCAGACCCAAAGAACTGTAAAAAATCTGGCCCAAAACTATCCTCCCCCTCTATGTGACGCTGGTCAGGCCACAGCTG
>NW_017728992.1:34174914-34184368 GCF_001723915.1 Gavialis gangeticus
ATAGATTGGACATCCGCAAAAACTACTTCACAGTTAGGGCGGCTAGGAGCTGGAACCAACTTCCAAGGGAAGTGGTGCTGGCCCCTACCCTGGGGGTCTTTAAGAAGAGGCTGGATGCCTAGCTGGCTGGACTCATTTGAGTCCCGTTTTTTTGTTTTGGGGTTTTGTTGTTCTCCCGCCCTGGCGGGGGGTCGGGCTAGAAGATCTACTAGGTCCCTTCTGACCCTAAATCTATGAAACTATGAAACTATCAGTAAAAACAACTATCAAGAGTCTATAAAGTGACATGTGGGGTACATCTACTCGTACAAATAATGTGATGCAATAAACTCCAGAGCAGTTTGAGCTAGAGTAAATTGCTTTTGGGTACAATGTCTATATGTGCACCAAGGACAGTAGCAATTTGAGCTAGGACTGACTGGGTACAACATATACCTGTGGCTGGCATTTATACATGTATTTCAGCACAGTTAAATACTTCACAGTCAGGGACAGTATTATCTTACGGCAGAGTTAATTAGTTTCCTACACCCTAATACTGATGCATATGTAGACTGCAATTCTTTATCAAGGAGCTAATTAGTCTACTCCACAGTAAAGCACAAGTGTAGATGTACCCACGGTGAGCAAAAGGCCCTATTTCAGTTGATCCTACTACATCCTACTCTTTTTTGTTTGTTTGTTTCTGGTTTGGTTTGGTTTGTTTTTTTTACCAATTTACAGCTGAAGCCACTTATTCTGAATGTTATTAATGTAATATCACACTCAGGGGAATATTTGCTCCATATTTCCATACATTGGTTTTTAGAAGTATAATGATAACATTCTCTCATTCTTTTCCCCTTTTCTGCTGTTTCTTGGCCTTTTTGATAGCATGCTTTTAAGTCAGGGAGGATGGATTTGGAATCTAATGGCATTAGTATCATGTAGGTTACAATTGGGTTGAGAGTCTGCTGTCTTTAAAACCAGACTGAAAATCCACAGCAACTCCCCTTGCTAAAATAGAACAACATATTTTCATTAGCATAATTCAAAACATAATCTGATTAGCCTAAAGATCAATACAAGTAACTGCACTTTTTTCAATATATATTAAGGCATTTAAAAACAAACCATAAAGATACTTACAATGGGTTCAGATGTGTTAATATAAAATAATAACTATGATCATTTGATATATAACTGCTGCATTACCAAAGCACTACTAATGAATCTTCACAACATCATTGGTGAGGTAAATAGATTCTGTCAATTTAATTTTTTAATTTAATTTAATTTTTAAAAAATTAATATCACATATTCAGCAACTGTAAGTTCTTTTCTTGCTTCCAAACTTTTCTAGTTGTAACCTCATGAATGCATTACTAGAATAAACTATTAAAGAAGAATATAACAACTGTGCAATAGCGAGATAGTATGTTTGAGAATATAGAAGGAAATATCTGAAATATGGCCAGATATTGAATATTCTTACATATAAAATACCACTCACCTACTTGGACACTTGCATTGCTAAACATCAAAAGGCTGCTGACAGGTGAGAAGGGCAGCAGCTCTAGTATAATCATCAGGGAGACACAGAGGTCAGCATGCATCAATGACAGGAGCTAGTAGTAGCAGCAGCATGGCTTCTAATTAGGCAATGATTTACAGAAAACTCCCCCTTTTTATTACACTGACTACATCTGCATCCTCCCCTGGTGATGGGACAACAGACTTTGAATGAGTCCTCTTTTTCGTTTTTCAATTCATTTTCTAAAAGCAGAGGGAGTTTAGTCTAGGAGTTTTTCAGCTCCCACCGGAGGGTGGAGTGGGTGGTATATTGGAGCCTTCATGAGGTGGGGGAGGCTCCAATTCACCCACCAGCATGGGCTGGAGAGCCCCTAAAATTATCTCCCTTTGCCCTCTTTCCCCCCTCCCATTCTGAAAACAGCATGAGCAGGCAGGGAGGAGGGGCCATTGCTAGGAGAAACTGACTGCAGACTCCCAGCCAGCAGCTAGATTTCCCACCCCCTTGGAATCAACAGCAGACTTCGGTTTGTTCCAGGAGACTGTTGTAACTCAGAACACTTCCTGCAAAGTGTTCAGAGTTACAGCAGGGAGCTGAGCTTCTGTCTGCACCTTTATTCAGGCTGAGACATGGCAATTACCAGATAAACAGGAATAAGACAAGCATAAATTAAACAATAATCAATAGGCTGCTGGGGCCAATCACAAACACCTGACAAGAGAATTAAGAATTTCAAATATTTAAAGGAAAATTCAAAACAATTTGTGAACACTCTCATTAGCTCCATTATATTAATAATATTTAATGCCAATCATTTTCTAATAATTAACATTTGGTGAAAAAAATTATTTATGCCACAAACTTTGTTTCTGTGAATTCTTTCAGATTCCTTGACTTAAAAGATGTATTAATTTATAGTAGCAGATTAATTGGTTCTTCATCTGTTTGCACATGGAGGAAAATAGGATGTAACCAGTGAAGAAATTGGGCTTCTACAGATGTGCAGGGAGCTTGTTCCAATGTACTAGAAATCCAGCGCATTGGAGCAGACTCGATTAATCAAGTCTGCTGGAGCATGGGAATTGATACACTCTGGCATCGTTATATGTATTAGCATCCCCGTGCATCCCAGCATTGAAAAACTGGCAGCAGGGTGCTTTGAAATAAAATACATTCGATGAGTTTAAGTTCAAAGCACCCTGCAGCCATCTGTTCAGTGTGGGGATGTGCAGGGATGCTGATACACATGATGTGCAAGCATTTTTAATTAGTGCAGCTTGCTAATTAAGGCACCCAGTGCCACATCCCAGGAGACATGTAAAAATGCCCATTGCAGTGATGGCTACACGTAGTACAAGAGTCCTTACTCCTGTTACACCATGATACTCATCTTAATAGTAACTTGTGAACCAGCCCTTTCCCCATGTTGATTTTCTATACACCATGCCTATTTGAAACAAAATTACAACTATGGCAATTTTTCCTCAGAACACTATTTTATATTAGAAAATTATGTAACATACAATTTTGGCAACTGGGTATCTTTTAATTCATTTTAGCAGCTGGAATCAGAGTATGATAGCCAATCATCTTTTCACTGACCACATATTGGGAACTAGTAAAAAAAATAAATAAAAAAGCTCCCTTAACTCAGTTCTAACATAAAATAAATATAACACATTCTCCCTACAGGTTATATATAAATTTGAGAAACTATATACCTATTTGTATTATGTTTATCAGTAGTTGAATTTGCTACAGTCGCTTTTCTTTTTCTTTTGTTTTTAAGTTGTCACTTTAGACCACTGGGTTTTCAGAAGTACCTTTTAACATCACTGGTAAAGGGGAATATAGCCCAAGGGGTAACATACAGTAGTTAATGTTTACGTATATTGTGTATTCAAAGTAAAGTGAAATGGAATGATTCCAAATATGTAGCAATGCTGTCTGAAATAGGGGGAAAATATAACAGTAGCAGTATCACCATTAAGGATGTTTTATCCTCCAATGTAATGTCTGTGTTTCCTCAGTCATTTCATATCATTGAATGCTACTTGATAACCAATTCATCATCAAATATACATTTCTATTTCTAAAAAGTGAGGAAAGGTAGAATATAAATTTGGTAGAATATTAGTTCTTTAATACAAATTGACCTTAGTTTTTGCTAAAACTACCTAACTTAAACATTACTTTCCCTTCATGCTGTCATATTTTTTTATCTTTTCACATTTTTTATCATTAAAAGCATGCATCAAATTATTCAGTCATTCTTCCAAATAGAATTCTTAAATACTTTCTAAAATATACTGATCAGTAGCACAGTCTGGTGAATAAGTCACTGAACATGAAACTCAGAGGGTCTGTTTTCTATTCCTTACTCTGCAAATGATATGTTGTTTGAATTCAGACAAATAGCTTCACCTCTTTCATTTTCTGTTTCCACCTTCTATTCTTTACCTGTCTTTCCATCTTAGGTCATAAGGTCTTTAGGTCATGGAAGGTCTCTTTTGATATACTTGTTAAATTTCTACCACAATTAATCCAGAGGACCCAACAAGACTCAGAGTAAGGCCTGACTAGCAGAATGTAAATACCCAGTTTGCTCATAACACCAAGTTTAAACTATACATCCAACATCTATGTACTTGTGACAATGTCATAGATTGCTTAATTTTCTCAAATAGTGTGTTCCTGCTTTTGTTTCATTTAAAAACAGCACTTATAGCAGCCCAGTACCCCTTCACAAAAAATGGTGGCCATTGGTTCAATCCGCATTCAGAAAAAGTACCACTTAGGCTAGGAACATACTTTCATTTGTCCCTGAACCATCTATGCCTCTGTTTGTCCCAGAACAGAAATATCCTGGGATTGGCCCATACAAACATCACCCATCTAATCAGGGTTTACTGAGTGGCTAAATACACTGTCACTTTCCTGCCATTGATTCAATGATGCAATCCTAGGATAGCCATTCAGACATATTTTGTGATATCACAGGATAAACTGTTACTACTTCTTATCCCATGAACCTTTTTAGAACTTATGCCAGGAAAGAAAACATGGACATCTGAATGAAAGTAGACATGGACATCTGCTCTTTGCTCTGAGATAAAATGGTTTATGCTGGGTCGAGTGTGATGCCTGTTTGTACACTTACTGAAATAACTCCATTTTTTACAGCTTACTTGCATATATCCAGTCCAAATGCAGGCCAAACTCAATCTTTAGTGTGTCAGATTTGATGGCATTTCAGAACAAGGTGGGGTGATCCCATATGTAAAGTGAATTCTTCATTGTATTTGCTAGGTACAATTTATTATTTGAATTGCAATAATGCCTGATCCAACCACCTGGCTTGCTCAGAAAACTATTCTCTCTCAGACAAAAAATAAAAAGTCAGACATAAATAAGTATTAGTATAATGAAAGGCTGTCTCACACACTGGACATGGACTTCTCCAAGACAGTGTACATCATCTCTATCCCATACTGAGCAGCTGAGGAGAGTGTGAATTGCCTGGCCAGTTTCCTGATGGGCTAGGTGAAAATGGCGATTCTGAAAAGTTACAGAAAAGTGGTCACAGGGACCAGTTCTAAAAAGCATTACAACTCTTCCACTTCTTGGTCCAGGTGTGTGTCACATTTGAATTTGGACCTTGCATCAAAATTTGGATCAGTTTGTGTTATGCTGGGTCACTGAGGGGGCAGTCTGCAAGATGGAAGATAGATAGCTACTCCTCAGTGTGTAACCTCATGAAGGGTATTGTAAGGGAGAGGGATTCAATCTCTAGCGATAAGGTGTTTTTGTTGCTGACAGGTTTTTCTTGCCTGTCAGCCCTTCCACTGACAGTTTTTCAGCCTTTGGGAGGGCTACACATTTTTTACACTTCTATGGATTTTTTTTATATAATAAAAGTATAAAAAGCCAATAGAAAAAACTTTCTTCTCTCCCTCCCCTTTTCCCTCCTCCACCCCTCCTGTAAAGCCAATTTCATTTTCACTTGGTGTGTTCTTTCTTTAAACCAAAACCCACTGCTGTAAAGTATGTCCTTTCTTTTTCGTCCCTAATTAAGCTTCCTGTTTTTCTGAGGGTCTACATGAATCCTGACCTGCATTTCATAAGACCAAGCAGAATTCATGTTTTTTTGTATATAGATTCTTCAAATCAGCAAAAGACCACATGGTGAACCATAAATGAAGAGTTATTTAAAAAAGCCAGTTGCCACAAGATACAGGGAAGCCATCTGGACATAAGCAAAATTATTGGCTTAGTCTGTGCTATATGCACGTAGCTGAAGTCAATAATAATTTTGTATGTGTATTAAAGCTATGGAATAATATCTCTTGTGGGATACTCCAAAAACCCCTTTAACCTACCACAATGAAAACCTAGTTTTGTTTACAAGAAGTGAGATTACACATCATTAAATTTTGATTTTACCATTTTACATAATACAACTCAAATTCAAACATCTACAAACAGCAGGAGGTATGAAGTGAAAAGCATATTGTCAAGTAAGTAATTCTAAGCAAAAATTCAATGAACGTAAAAATACATGACACATGAAAAGAACATTGATCTATCAGTGAATGCAAAGTACAGAAAGATAAAAGCAAGAGTTGATCCAGCTTCTGAGTAAGGTTAGAAAAGCATTATGTTGCCTTATGAAGCAGCTAAAGATATCCAAAGTTAATTTTTAGCTCAAATAACAACAAATACAACAACAAAGCTTTCTTAAGATTACTAAGACTAAACCTTTAGAACTAAGTGTGTGTGTATGTGTATAAATGCAATATCCAGCATTACATACTTGGGGTTTCTCTTCACATTTGTTTTAATCCTATAAGATGTATATTTATATCTGTTTATTTAAACCTCACAATGACAATTATCAAATAATTATTTAGGGTTACATGATATATAATATTGTAACATTTTTGCCTAGCTAGCATGTCAATACCTTGTTGAAGATGCAATAGTAATATAAACTCATTTTAATGGAAAAATTATCCCCTAGCATATTGTACCAGAAGTAGAATCAAGCATTTATTAAGAGATTAGAATGATTATTGGGCAAAAACTCAAAGGACAATCTCCTTTTAAGCTTTTTCCAGGACAAAATATGATCACACATGGCATTAAGTAATTCCATATATAATTCATTCCTTCCAACTGTTCTGTGCATCAGTCATGATGGCAGAATGTTCACCTTGGAATTTTAAAAGGCATAAATCAGTTAAACTAACTGGCTGCCAAATACTTATCAAGGATCATTAAAAGGTTATGAAACAAACTACCAGATTTGCAGAATTAATTATGAAAGAAACTCACCCTTTTATTAAAATCTAGGCAGCAAACAATAAAATATCTGAATACATTAGAAATTACAGGTATGCTGTTTGACCAAAGCCACAAGTAATTCAATAAAACTGAGTATAAATTGAGGCACTCATACCTAAGGTTCTTTTGATCAGCCAAAATAAGTTCAGCTTTACAAGGCCTTCTGAAACTACTGAGAGTCCATTTCAGTAATACTTTGGTGGAGACTGCTAGATAATTAAAATATACTGAAACACAACTCTTCCTTCAGATACATAGCTAGTTTGAAGCCTCAGTTCAGTGAAGTGTTTAGGTATATGTATACATTCTTCCCAATTTAGCAAAATACTTGAGTGTCTACTTAGGGTTAAGCACATGTGTAAGTCTCATTGACTGAAATGAAACTTAAGCACTCCAGTGATATCCTAAATTGAGATCTATTGGCTTAGAATTGCACTGATGGAACAAAATGGCCCTCTTGTATTATCTAGCTCCACTTCAACAGATTACAGAGTTTCTGTGGCTGTAAGGAGAGTTTTTACTGTGCCTCAAACCTGTAGGTTTTGGGAAATCCATTGAACAAAAGAGAATATTGCAGTACTGACCAATCCAAAAGATCGTCCCTGAATGCCATGATTCTTACGAGCAACTGAGTACATAAATGGACACCCAGAAGGTGCCAACGGAAATAGTTTTAACTATGGGCGTCAAAATATGCAAAGGAGACAGCATTATAACTTTGGTAATTAAAACTATTTTCCTTCAGGAATTTTGAGGAGGAATGGAAAATCTAGCACAACTTGAAATCTCTCTTATGAGACCTACTGTCCCTTGATTAACATGGTAAAAACCCCACAAAACTCTCACAGAAGAGCTAAGAAGATACAGGTAGAAAACATGATGGAATTGGTAATCTTCTGTCTGCCTGCTAGTTTAGGCCTCCTGACTCACAAAACAGGAGCAAAGCTGTTGCAGACTTGTTTCCTTCTGAGATGGCAGAGAGGAAGGCTTTAAACATGTGATCCCAGGAACCACAAAGACAAATAGAGTATTTTTTGTCATCTGCTTTCTTGGTGGAAGCTACATTATTTAAATAATCTGATGTTCAACTGTCAGAAGGAATCCAATGAGTTTTTACACTGGAAATGTTATTCTTTTTTAAGACCATTGCCTTCTACCTCACTCACATAATTTGTATCATGACATAATTGAGTTAAACCAGGATTGAGCAAAATGATATTTAAAATATGCACTGGTATTCGAACAAACAATTTCTTATATTTACAGAGCTTCAATATTTTTGTCCTCTGCTTAATATATATTCCTGATTGGGGGGGGAGGTATTTGTTTTTTGTTTTTTTAGTCGAAAAGTAGGAAGCTGCAGATATCCATATAGGTAAATTCACAATTGAACTACTTGAAGGGATATACAAGTACAACTCCACTGAAGGAAAACAGACATCTCTTTTTTGGCAAATAGGTAGTTTAGACATTAGTCCATTGAAATGAAATTTTAATCTTTGTCTCAGTGATGTTCATTCATACCTCTGAAATGACATGGCACACACTGGAAAAAGAAATAATAATAGTAAAGATGCACATCTAATATGCACGTCCACTTCTTTGTTCAGCTGTGTGAAGACAACTTAGGTTATATGAGGAAAGGGCAGATCTCTTAACCCTGATGCCAAAACGAAGTAACCAAAATTATTGGTGTCACTCTTCCTGTTGTAACGTTTGTCTTTTCAATTTAAATAGCCATTTTATGGTGAGCCCAAAATACTATAATCTCTGGAGGACAAAATCATGGCAACAACTCTTTCAGACTATTTTTGTAGGTGTCTCAAAGGATGTTACTTCTATGTCTCATATGTAAGAACAGCACTCACAGCTGTTGGGAACGTGTGCTTTAGTGACCTTTACATCTTGTTTAGAATTTCTCTAGACATTCAGCCCCCGAAACATGTCAGTTATATATTGCGGCAGTTGTACAGCAAAATGAATTTTCCCCTTCTTCCTTCACTGCCACTGCCTAGGTGTATGGTGCTTACACTAGTCGGTAGTCACATAAGACATAAATAATTTTGACAGTCAGGAGAAGAACACACTAAATACATAAGTTCCATGCAGCAGCAATCAATCTTATCTAACTGACTAAGCCCAGGAACGTTGAAAGAAAAAAAAACATTTTTTTTCTTTTCATCATCTTCTGAAGCTTTATGACAGACACTTTGTGGTTCCCTCTTTATATTCAAGACCTAAACAGATCCTGAAACGTAAATAATATATTTCCTTAGCCTCCTGATATTTCAGTTAAAGGGAGGACATAGGATTGAAAGTGGAAAATCTGTGGACCAAGAGGTATATGCTTGACATAGTATAGGTAGGTGATTTATCTGAAACTTAGATTTTATGCATTGGGAGAAAAATAAATAAGTTACGTTTCTAAGAATATTGTGTCTTTGGAAAATAAATTCTAAAATGGTACTAAGCAAAACAGGCAAAAGATGAAAAATCACATTTTATAAAAGTAGCAGAAATATGCTTTCTAAGGTAATTATGCATACTAGTTACAAAAAACAATTAAAATATGTAAACAAAGCTCTATTTTAGAGTCTATTT
>NW_017728992.1:34189368-34192632 GCF_001723915.1 Gavialis gangeticus
TGAAAAATCACATTTTATAAAAGTAGCAGAAATATGCTTTCTAAGGTAATTATGCATACTAGTTACAAAAAACAATTAAAATATGTAAACAAAGCTCTATTTTAGAGTCTATTCCAATTATATAGTGGTATATGGAGGGACTGCTATTACTGATTAAGTTATTCAACATACCTTTAGAAAAAGTTGAGTTAGGAAGAAACATTTAGAGACTATTAAATGCTGGTCTCAAATCAAATAGAGGTGTTCTTGAATATAGATTCATAAAATAGTAAGATTAGAAGGCACCTCAGGAAGTCACCTGTACAAGCTCCTGCTCAAGGCAGGATCATCCCTCTCTGAACTATCAAAAAAGTGTTTGTATAAACTATTCTTAAAAATGCACTGAATCCCATCATAGAGCTACTGGCTGCACTGCCCAAAATCACCAGTAACACCCTATACACATGTGGTGCCCTACCAGAATTTTTTTTAGCCATTTTCAGTTTAATTTCACCTTTGTTCCCCTTCGTATAATTAGCTATCAACTTATTTTTACTGGCAAAACTTCCTACACTTTCCTTAGCTTCACTGGAGAATCCTGAACCCTCTGCCTAGGTCTGTCTGGTTCTTACTTTTACTGTTCATTCCTATCAAACTTTCTTCTCTCGGGCCAGAAAGTTCCATCTCTGTACCAATGCTCCACTTCTATAAGATCATTCAATTCTAAGTCTCTGCTCTTTCCTATTTACCAATGGCCTCTAGTTTATAATAACTATCTTTAATATTAATTAATACCTCTGAAATTATTATATCAAAATGTCTATATTTTAAAACCTACTTGTTCTTTAATTTTACTCATCCTAACTAAATTGTGTGCTTCTCCTCAGTTAAATTAAACGTAAATATTGCTCAAGAAAGAGTGAACACGTCTCCAAACATACCTTCATCTCTTGTCTCCTCAACTCAGACTTTTAATTGGATTCCATATTCTATAATACACTCCACAACACCTATATCCAATTGAACTCTTTTTCTTGTACATTCCCTTAGTTTGTAAATAGACTATTTTTATATACCAGCACTGTTTTTGAAGTACAGTAATGCCTCATCTTCATTTCTGCCTTGGCCATGACTTCATCTCCTCTTCTCTCTTCAAGTATTATGAACCCTCTCAAGCGTATGATTGCCAAACTCCATCCACTGCATTCAGGTTCATGATGTCTCCTCTCTCATATAAATGAAGAGATGCAACCAACTTTCTCTGGCTTAGCAATTTCTGTTTTTTCTCCATTTTATTCAGTATCCTGTTAAAAAACATTCTGCAAAGCCCTCCAAGGATGTACTCCTTTATATTCTAAAGACTTTTGTCTCTCTCTTGCTACTTCTGCTCAACTAGTGCAGGCCTCCTCTTTTTCCCTCAACATAAATTCACCACTTTTGATTGAACATCTTGTCCTTGGCAGCTCTTGACAAACAGTGCTACATTTATTTATCTCTGCTTGATTTTGTCTTCTTCTAAATTCAAATTTCAAATGACTTCAGTTTTACTTTGCCTATAACTAATCATTACAAATCATAAGTAACCCTCCTGAAAACCCCAACAAAATAAAAGAACCCCTACCCCTCCACCCCACCAAAAAAACTCCCCTTCTAGTACACAGAAGACAACTGAAGTTACTTTCTGCCTTGCATTCTTTAAAGCATTTTGGTTAAATTTTTCATTAATAATTTATAGACACACATTTGTTTTACTGCGCAATGCCATTTCATATGATTACACAAGAATAAAAATAGCTTAGCCAAAATATGAACTGAATTGCAATCTTTTACAAAAAAATTGTACTACCATATTTCCTAGAATACATATCAAGGGCTTGTTTCCTCATTAGCACAGGAGGAAAATCCCCTTTTACATTCACATACAAGGAAACCTGATTAAATGCATTGTCTATTGTTAAACTGCTCCCAAAAGCACTATATGCTCAGTAATGGAAATCAATTACGAAGCTGATTAAAGGCAAGTCTATAAGTAGTCATTCACTGAGCACAATTATAAAATGCATGGCCCATCTAAGGCAAACACACTGATAAGACCTTACCACAAAGATAAATTAGTGCAGCCCACATGAATACAATATATGGTAATATCTACTGTGAGCAGCCCCACTCCGCCCAGACTCTATTTCAAGTCATGGTAAGCCACATTTTTCCAAATATTTTGACTTCTTCTTCACTCCCACAGATGAGCAGCACCATTCTTTCCCATTTCCAATAATTCCTTGGCCTTAAATTTCTGGGAAATATCACTAAATGAGTCCCCAGACAGTTCACCCAGTATACCTTTGTTCCCCCCTCTCTGAGCCTAGTGCATATAATTAGTGTAGCTGCACCCTCCTTAAGATGAAGCTGGACAAGGTGCCTTGCATCTCATCTGCATAGACATTTTTGTAAGATAGCAGAAATCATGACCAGGAATGCCTGATTCTAATGATGAGTGGATGCCTAATTACTACATGGATCCTTTGTGGTGGGTTATTTGGAGTACACACACATACTGAGTAATGCTGAGCCATGGGGTCACCATGGCTTGAAATACTGTTGACTCTGCTAGGGCCCAGCCCAAATGAACTATATGGTAAACCATGAGATGTTTGGCTTGGGCCTAATATCATGCATTTGAAAAAAAATCATAGTTTGATATGTAAATAAGTACAAAAGTCCTTCTTAAAAGTGTTTCTGAAGTACCTGTGCTAAAACTTGCACCAGTTAAAAAATGGTAAAATGCGCCAATTCTGGATAAACTACATCTCTGTGTACTATATGCACATTACTACAGATACCAGGGGTATAGGTTATAGTCATATTGGTCTAAGGACACAGGTGAACAATTTTTTTCTAACTATTTGAGCTAGTCTAATAAAAGATATCAGATTTACCCGAAGAACCTTGTCTTACTACAGATATGGTATGTTTGTTTTAAGGTCAGTGTTTTCATATTTCTCCTCACTTCCATGTGCTCAGAGAGATCAGGCTTGCCAGTAAAATGTGGTGAGGGGAGGAGAAAGGGCTTGTAGGGGTAAGCAGGTGGGGGAAGGCAGATGTGAAAAGGACTTTCAGACCCCTCATTAATTTTTACTGTTGTAGGAGTGAATGAGGGGGAACAAATTCAAGATAAACCTCCAACAATTACCTGGAAGTGTAGCAGAAAGACCCCTTTGTATATTTCCCTTCTGGACATTGATATAACAGAAGCCCCTTATTGCCTGCAACACCCCCCCCCCCATA
>NW_017728992.1:34197632-34202443 GCF_001723915.1 Gavialis gangeticus
ACAAATTCAAGATAAACCTCCAACAATTACCTGGAAGTGTAGCAGAAAGACCCCTTTGTATATTTCCCTTCTGGACATTGATATAACAGAAGCCCCTTATTGCCTGCAACACCCACCCCCCCATATTGTGCATTTCTTTTCCTTCTCAGTATTGGCAGAGACCTAGCACACTCATTGCATGGGTGTGGCAAGGCTCAGAGCAAGCCAGAAACCTGAAGTGGCTTTCTGTAGAAGAAACCTAGAAACTACAGCTACATATCAATTAAGCTCAGTGTCACTAAAGAAAACAAAAGAACAAAAATATCCACTGCAAAGACTGTAAATATATCCTGCACTAACCTAACTCACTTACTGTCCCCAGTAGCCTTTGATCCTCACTTATATTCAGACTCATATTATAGTCAAATAAATATAGTATATTTATTTGTATTTCTTTTTTAGTTTTATAGCTCACCATATACAAAAGGTTCAGAGTGACACTTCACACACTGCCATTTATTGCTTTTGTACAGTACTTTAGATTTATTACTGACCAGGCAGAAACATGTAATTTACCACAGCAAATGTAATGACACATCCCCCAAATTAAGGCAACCCACACTGCGGTATAAAAAATAAATAAATTTGAAATATTCAGCAGTTACAATTTTTGGTTTCAAGAGAAGTTTCCATACCTGATCTTGGAAATACTGGCAAGATTAATTCTTTACACTGACCGTCTCTCCGTAAGTCTTTTTTAGCATAAGGTAGATACCCAAAATATTATAATGCTATAGCCACCTAGCCATTCACCTCTATTGGCTCATATATGACATATAAACATATAACTACTGTCAAGAACAATCTACTGTGGAAGAGTATTTAATATAAAACCTAAGAACTTCATGTTTAAGAATAAACAAGTTTGCTTTGGAAAACAATATTTCCAGCCAGGAAAATGGTCTATGCACTTTGTAATGAGCAAATTACTAGGAAGACCATTAGATTTCTTTTTTAGGGTACATGCAAACTTTACAGATGCTTACAGACGTGGGGGGGAAAAAACCACAGTGCTTTACTTTAAGTTCGGAGTGGCCCTGCACCAAGCACAGTACATGCCCAGAAGAGTCATTGTGTTAGTTTGACTCAGCTTGCCCACTTTTCTCTAAAGCTGATTGATTTGATAAAAGTGTCAAAAGCCCTGCTGAAGTGTGTAATCTATAGACATGCTGAGGAGCCAGGTCAAACTAAAACATTTCCTCTTCCAGTAAAATGCTGTTTTGTTTATTTCCCACATCTTCCAGCAGCCTACCTTTAGATCAACCTAACTAGGATTAGGTTGATCTAAATGCCAACCTGAGCAAATGTTTGGGGTGATTAAATCAGACAAAAATGGTGTGCTCAACCTAAATTAGTTCACCCAAGGAAGTGAACTAGCTTAGATTGGAACTGGATTAGCCTGATGCAGTGAATGTTTATACACATTTGGAGCAAAACCCCAAGGCTGAGAAAGCCCAGCTTGCTTGCCCCAACCACAAGGCTGTACTCTTCCTACTGTTCCCATTCCAACCAGGCTGTTTTTAGCCTCCTAACCCTCCTTCCCCCAGATTGGTAACCCCTCAATGTAACCCCTTGCCCCTCCCAAGGACTTGCCAGCTCCCCAATTTTGCCAACCCACTGCCCTTCCCCGCAAAGTTACTTCCACTGGGTGTGTCTACTTGCGCTATTACTCCACATAAATAAACTGAGGAGCTTATTGCTCCACAGTTTATTGCTCCCAGGCACACTGTTTGAATGTGTGCTGGGAGCAATTAACTTCAGAGCAATAAGCTCTGCACTTTACTCATGTGCAGTATGTGGAGCTGAGTTGGAGCAGCTCCAGCTAGCAGGGAGGCCCACAAGTCAGCCTGTCATCCTAGAGCTGCTCCCCCCCAGCTCAATATGTAACAAAAAGCCCCTTCTTGCCTGCACCCCCCACCTCATTTTGTGCATTTGTCTTTCCTTCTAAGTATTGGCAGAGAGCTAGCACACACATTGGATGGGTGTGGCAACGTTTGGAGCAAACCAGAAAGCTGAAGTGGCTTTCTGTAGGAGAAACCTACAAACTACATCTACATATCAATTGAGCTAAGTGTCACTAAAGAAAACAAAAGAACTAAAATATCCACTTTAAAGCAAAGCCTGTAAGAGACAAGCCAAGCCAAGGTACATTGAAAACATGACTGTAAATATATCCTAGTGAACACATTCCCCCTTTGATTAAAACCTATTTCCCAAAGCAAACTTCCCATAGCCATCAAAAGTTTATGCTAAATCAGTCTATAGCATTTAACCCAACTCACTTGTTGTCCCCAGTGTTTGATCCTCACTACCTCACAGGGCATTTTTATATTTTATCTGTCACATCTCTACTCTGCCACTCAGTATTTTATATTTTATAACTTTTAACTATTAACAAATGTGTTTTTCTTTAAAGTCAAGTCATACCTAGTATTACTAAAATGATTATTGTAAGAATGCATTGGAATTGATTCACGCAAAGAACCTTGTCTGCCTTGGAACTGTAATCACTGGAATTGTGTTGCTGTATTGGGCTGGTCCCCCTGAGTAATTGTGAGTATGTATGAATCAGTAGATAACTGAAAATAAAGCAAGAGCCTCTGGTTGTTCATATATTTCATAGACATTAGGGCTGGAAGGGACCTCAGAAGATCAAGTCCAGGCCCCTACCCCTGGGGCAGGAAGTCAGCTAGGGTCAAAGGATCCCAACAAGGTAAGTGCCCAAAAATTTCTTTAACAAGTCCAGAGTAGGTGCTTGCACCACCTCTGGAGGGAGTCTATTCCAGACCTTGGGGGCTCAGGCAGTAAAGAAGTTTTTCCTTATGTCCAGCCTAAAATAGTCCTGGAGGAGTTTATGGCTGTTGGACCTTGTCATCCCTTGGGCTGCTCTGGTGAACAGGCATTTCCCCAGACCCTGATGCACACTCCTTACATACTTATAGGCTGCCACCAGGTCAGCCCTGAGCCTGCCCTTTTCCAAGCTGAAGAGTTCCATGGCTCTCAGCCTCTCTTCATAAGGCCTGTTCTCTTGCCTGCTGATCATTTGCATGGCTTTCCTTTGGACTCTCTCAAGCTTCTCCACATCCTTCTTGAATTGTGGAGCCCAGAACTGGATGCAGTACTCCAGCTGAGGCCTCACCAAGGCTAAGCACAGCAGGAGGATGACATCCTGAGATTTGCTTGAGAAGCATCTATAGATGGAAGCCAGAGTTTTGTTTGCTTTACCAGCTGCAACATTGCATTGGTGACTCATGTTCATCTTGTGGTCATTCATGACCCCCAAGTCCCTTTCGGCCATGGTACTAATGAGCATAGCATTGCCAACCCTATAAATGTGATGTGGGGTTATTTTTTCCTGAGGTGGAGTACCTTGCATTTTTCTGTATTGAATGTCATCAGGCTTTTATCTGCCCACTTTCTAAGCCTATCAAGGTCAGCCTGGATCACCAGCCTATCCTCTGGTGTTGATGCTCTACCCCAAAGTTTGGTGTCAGTGGTGAACTTGGCCAGCCCACTTCTAACACCAGTGTCCATATCGTTAATAAATATGTTAAAGAGTACAGGTCTAAGGACAGAGCTTTGGGGGATACTACTAGTCATGGAGTGCCATGACAATTCACTTCCATCAACTACCACTCTCTGCGTCTGACCTCGGAGCCAATTCCCTAGCCATCGGACTGTGATGTAGCTGAGGCCACAGTTGGCCAATGTTTCTACGAGGAGATCATGGGACAACAGATCAAAGGCTTTTGAAAAGTCCAGATATATGATGTCAATCTCCTCACCTTTGTCCAGGTGATACGTCATAGAAGCAAATGAGATTGGTCAAGCAAGACCTTCCCACAACAAACCTGTGCTGGATGTCTCTCAATATGCTGCCATCAGGGAGCTTGTCTAGAATGTTCTCTTTAATAACTTTTTCCAAAACCATTCCAGGGATTGAGGTCAATCTGATTGGCCTATAATTCCCCAGATCTACTTTCCTCCCTTTCTTGAAGATAGGCACCACATAAGCTTCTTCCAATCTTTGGGTATGTCACCTGTGTAGTATTATTTTTTGCATATTAGTTATTATGCTTAAATGATAATAGTATTGACTTGATAAACCTCTATGATTTTATGAACAACTAAAACTCCATTTTATGCTTGCCTGACATGAGTAAATGAACTTCTTATGCCCCATGTAGGTGAGTGTCTGTGTGAGGGGGTGAATAGTAACTATTTGCTTGAAAACAGAATAAGATTTAATTGATTGTGTAAGGAACAAGACACCAATGTATAAGTTACCAGACAGTAAACTAATTAAGCTAATTAATGGGTGGCTAAAGAACTCATCTGTGATTAGGTGCAAAGAAGAAGGAATTTTGCATATCCTGCCATTAAAACTATACAATGCTTCAAGGTCAGGGACAACAATGTTTCAAGACAGAGATCAAGGACACAATGCTTCAGCGGAGATAACCAACTTTACTGGAATGATCTCAGTGGAGATAACCAACTTTACCGGAGTGATTTCAAGTTGAGATAACAAGAAGAAACAACCTCTAATTAAAGACTAAGCACAGAAAAACCCAAATGCTGAACAAAGACTTGAAACTCTATAAAAGTGAGATGTAGACAAGCCAAGATGGGGAATCCACTCTCTTCAACCTCACGGAGCACAGGCATGCATGTCTGTATACCCCTGTTCATATCCTCAATAAGCCTAGATCCGGCCATCCAGTGCTAATATTGAGTAACATCTGCTGATAACTATAACACCTTACTGGAGT
>NW_017728992.1:34207443-34207720 GCF_001723915.1 Gavialis gangeticus
ACACTGTACCATCCAAGTTAGGAACTTACCTGTGTGTATGTGTAGGTGGGTTGTATGCGTGTGAACTGGTGTGTCCAAGCTTATGTATCAGCTTCATGTAACTAATAAGTATGGCATTTTGCCTTATCTCCCTTTTTAAGGTCTCACTCTTAATTTGAGCTATTGGCAGGTTTAAGTAACACCTGAGCACCATGAGTTCTTGAATATCCTTTCCAGTGGCTGCTATGATGCCTGACAGCTCCTTAAGTACTCTGGGGTGCAAGCTGTCAGGACCAGG
>NW_017728992.1:34208063-34249531 GCF_001723915.1 Gavialis gangeticus
AAGGGAAGTGGTGCTGGCCCCTACCCTGGGGGTCTTTAAGAAGAGGCTGGATGCCTACCTGGCTGGACTCATTTGAGTCCCGTTTCTTGTTTTGGGGTTTTGTTGTTCTCCCGCCCTGGCGGGGGGTCGGGCTAGAAGATCTACTAGGTCCCTTCCGACCCTAAATCTATGAAACTATGAAACTATGAATAAGGTGTTTCTTTACAAGGTCTACACCAACGCTGAGTATAAATTCACCCTCACCATGGCCATCCCACATCATGTTAGGCAGGGCGGTCCCTTAGGGCTGGTGAAATACTGACACAAAGTACCCATTAAGCAGGTTGTTTTTTTCCTGGATGTTGGTTGTCATTTGTCCCATTTGGTTCAGCAGGAGTTCACTGTTACTCTTGCTTTTCTTCCAATTCCTCACATATCTGAAAAGGGACTTTTTATTGTCCTTGATACATGTAGCCATTTGGAGTTCGGTTGCAGCCTTGGTTTTCCTGGTTCACTCCCCACAGGTACTGACTAGTGTAGAATACTTCTCCTTGGTGGTTATTCCTGTCTTCCATACTTCATAAACCCCTCTTTTTAGATGTAGAAGTCCATGAGTTCCCTGTTGTGCCAAGGGGCTTGCTGTGCCCTTTTGCTACCTTTCCTCTGAGATGGGATGGATACCCCTTGTGTTTTCAGCATCACTCCCTTAAGGAGCAACCACTCATCTTAGAATCCCCTCCCACAACAGCAAGCCTCCCTTGACAACAAGCTTATCAAAGTCAGCTTTCCTAAAGTTGAGGATTTCTGCATTGCTGACTGACTTGCCAGCTTTGCGATGGATAGTAAAAGTAATCAGCTCACGGTTACTGTCTCTCAGCTTTCCTTCAACTCTTAGGTCGCTGACTAGATCATGCCCTTTGGCCAGTACCAGGTCCAGCAGCACTTTACCTCTTGTCGGTCCATAGATTTCTTGAGTCAGGTAGAGCTTGCCCACGCATGGAACAAAGCTTTGTGACCATTCAAATTTGGCCGAATGCTCTTCCCATGAGATGTCCAGGTACTTGAAGTCTCCCATGACAACCTGTTAATGGCCAATAGCCTAGCCAGAAGAAATCACCATTACAAAACTCTACTCTACAAGCAATTTTAGGCTAATCAAGCCAAGGAACTGATTCCTGGAACTGAGCACCCACCCTATTGACTGTTCCTGCAACCCTTAACAATACCATTGTTAGATTAATCAAAATCACAAACTGACTCCTGAAACTGCACATTACAGCAGGCAAAGACCACTGTGATTAACAGCTGCCATGCACTACTCAAGACCCACGTGGGACAGCAACCTCTGGATTAGGCAGCTGAAATGATGTGGGGGATCACACAAGTCTGCCAGAAAGGGATAAAAGGCAGTGAAGTGTGACCCTCAGTGACGCCCTCTCTTTCAGCACCCAACCTACCGAGACAGAAGAAAAGCAAGCGACCCCCTTCTGGAGAATACACCACTTTGGAGGAAGCTGACCATCAGCAGCAGATCCACAGTGCTTCAGATAGGTTGATATACTAACACCAGTGCTCTCACAATCACTATGGCAGCTACTACATACTATACTACATGGACTTGAATGAGTGAGTGCATGTGTGTGTGACCAGTACCCATCATAACCCTCCAGAATTTGCATTTATAATTTTATTAAAACTTCATATCCCATCTAATAAAATTGAATTTATAATGATCCTGTTAGTTGGTCCTTTGTAGCCAACAAATATGATGAGAAGGGGTTGGCTGGGGCACAAGGTGATTCGGCACAGGGCTAGGCAGTAGGTAGCCTTCGCATTGAAGGACCCTTGTACCCCAGCTAGCCCCTCCAGTTTATATATGTGCACTGCTGAGGAGTCTTGTAAATACAAGTACTGTCCTGCTGTGCAGTAAATTAGTTTACTCCAAACTAATAGGAACAAACGTTGAGATGTTTACCATATAGTTAATTAATCAGCTGCACAGTAAATGTCCCATGTAGACACGCCCACTGAGTTTCCAATGAAGCTCCTGGTATCAGCAAGTATCTGCATATGCCACTCCCAATGTAGAATCACAGTTTAAAGTAAGCTATGTGATTGTAGACATACCCTTAGAGACAAAATTAATACCAAGTCTCTGGAAATGACAGAAGACAATTAGACATGATCCATAGACATGGCTGGTGACTAGCTAAATGCTGACCATATGGTTCTGAAGAGAATATTTTAAAACCCTTCTCCCACAGCCAGATCTGAAGACCAAATAAATACACGTTGGCAAGTGACCATTAAATATATGCTTCGGTTTCGTAGTTCCATATGATGCATACAGAATGACTAGTAGTTCGGACTTTTATACAAAAAGTTATACATGCTATGGCCCAAAACTGGGCAATTTTAAAAACAAAAGCATGTCATAAACCTACGTTTGTTTAAACGTATCCACCCCTTCTAGCAGGATGAGATGCACTAGCACAGAGAGATGTTATTTTTAACATTTTATGTCAGCATCAGTGACTCTAGCTACCATTTTTATATTGTACATAAAATATATAAGAAAGCTTAGAAGATACACACACACACACATATATACATATAGGAAAAAAATCTAAGCACAGTATTTGTCAAGAGAACTTTGTGAAATAAAGTGAAAACTGTATCTGGAATGAAAACTATAAACTGAGAAATCATCACACACTTAAGCTGAAATGCCAAGATGCTGTATCATATTGCATTCAGTAGCAAGCTTCTGCACATTAACATTTGTTTATCCTTATCTTCCTGAAACATATTGTAAATAAACTGTTTTGCTCCAGGAACTAACTAAAACCACAGAAATCACAACAGCACCCATAAAATTCAGGTATCTCTAACCACAGAGTCCTTAACTGGCTGACTGATAGGTATTGTTTTTTTATATTCCCTTGGCAGTGCAGTATGCAGCTGTTGACTACTTATTAAAATACTGTGCTCCTGTATCTGGCATTTCTATAAATGTCACAGCGCTGTAAGGAATGGTTGCTTTGGGAATTTTTACACGTGCTCCAGGGGAGGAAAGAGGTGGGGGAGGAGCACTTTAATTAAACCGGCTCTCGGGAGCTGCTCTAATTAAAGTGCTTATGGCACCTCATGTTTTCAGTGTCCAGAGCTTTAAAATGGTGATAGGGGTGCTTTAACAAAAGCTTGTTTAATGAGTTTTAGTTAAAGTGACTGCACTGCCATTTTGAAGCATGGGAACACTGAATACATGAGACACTGAGGCTGCTAATTAAACTCGATTATTTGAGTCTTCTCTGACAGTGTCATTACAGTGTGTCAGAGCTGGCATCCTGCATGTCGACAGGCACCCTTTCTGCCCATATGCTACCAGAGTAGCATATTTTTAAAGAACTGTACTTTCAAATAATTGCACAGCTGAGGCACATACCCAATGCAAACAATATTGTGTACTTACATTCATAAGCACATATACTGCCATAAATTTGTTCAAAAATTAATTAATGGCAGGATAAACATGTTCAGTACAACTTCCTTTTCAACTATTAAAATTCAAAAAATGGTTCCACTGAAAATCTGTAAGAATTTACTGCTATGGATATTTTCTGATTAATCTGAAGAACATATAGAATAACTATTTTTTTATGAAAATCCTATTTTGTGATTAAAACACTAGACTGGGATAGGACATCTATATTTGCTTTCTAGCCCTTCAGTAGTTTTTTTGTGTGGCCTTGGGAAAGTCACTTAATTTTTTCATGCTTTCCACTTCCTGTCTGTAAAAAAGGATACAATCATAGAATCTTAGAAAGTTAGGGTTGGAAGGCACTTCAGGAGGTCATCTAGTCCAACCACCTGCTCAAAGCAGAACCATCCTCAACTAGATTATCCCAGATAAATTTTTGTCTAGGAGGGTTTTGAAAACCTCCAAGGATGGCATTTACACAAACTCTCTGGGTAATCTGTTCCAGGTTTTTACTACCCTCCTAGTGAGAAAATTCTTCCTACTATCTAACCTAAACTTCCCTTGCTGCAACTTGAGACCATTGTTTCTCTTTCTCTCATCTACCACCACTGAAAACAGTCTAGGTCCATTCTCTTTCAAACCCCCTTCAGGTAGTTGAAGGCTGCTATAAAGTCTCCTCTCCACCTCCTCTTTTCTAGACTAAATAAGCCCAGTTCTCTCAGTCTTTCCTCATAAGTCATGTGCCACAGACTCCTAACCATTTTTGTTGCCCTCCACAGGACTTTTTCCAATTTGTCTACATTCTTTCTGTAGTGGGGGCCCAAAACTGAACACAGTACTCCAGATGTAGCCTCACCAGTGCTGAATAGAGTGTATAGGAAGGAATCCTCATACCCACCTGGGACTCACTTACCAGCTCAGTCTCTGTACCCATACCCAGCCTTTAACTCCTAACCTTTGGAGTTCAGAACTCAGCATGCAAACCCATAAACCAGACAAGAGCCACACCTAGGTCTTCCCTGCCTAGACCAGGGCCACACTCACATACATATGTATGCACATGTAGTTCCTGATAAATCCATGAAATATTGTTAGGTGATCAAATATTATGGTTATGGGGGGATACATAAACCAAAAGAAAGGAAGGAAAGGAAATATACACATTTTCCAGTCTATAAGATGTTTCGTTTCTCCTTCCACCTCCCCACCCCGCTCTGAAAAAGCAACCTGAAACTAAGGCGCATTTTAAAAATTAAAGCAATATAATGGGCAATAATTGAAATAATTGTTATAAAAGTTGTCTCAATGTCTATTTCATGGGGTTTTTTTCCCACTCGTTATTTTATTCTTATAACACATGCATTTATACACTGGAAAACATGGTGCACATTATATCTAGAAATATTTTACCTAAAGCATGAACTCTTTTCTTTAGATAATTGATATTATTGGATTTAGCAGATGTGGTGGCCTGCCCTTTCCTCCCAACCCTCTTGACCACCTGCCTGCTATAGACTGAGAGTAATATTTTATTTCTAGCACAGTGGTTCTCAACTAGGGTGCTCCAGCATCCTGGGATTGTGTGACAGTTCTTGAAGGGTGCCAGCAGGAGAGAGGAGATAAATGAGATAAATGCAAACTCCAGTGTGGAGATAAGTGCAGATTCTTTCTTTCCAGCTGCTATTTCCTCCATCCCTGCAACTCACTGCAGTGCAGGCTCTTAGGGCCTTATTACATATTGTACTTTGAGCTACTCAAATGCTGATCAGTGTTAATGCTAGTTCAAGTTTGGAGCTGATACACCATAAGACTAAAAATCTTCTCTGACTGTCTCCCACCTGCACAGCTGTGAATTGCCACTAGAGGGCTGGAGAGCAGGGGCTGGACTAGGAGCTACAGGGCTAGTGAGCTAGGTTGCCACTATGTGGCTGGTGAGCCAGGACAGACTTCTATCCCTACTCTAGGTGGGACTATGTGAGAAATGAGTCGTGGGGTGTAGAAACATGAAGCTGGAAGGTGGACAATTAATGGGATGCAGGTGGGTAATGAAATGGGAAGTGGAAAGAAAATGGGAGTCAGAAAAGAGTTGTGAAATGAAATAAGTCAGCCACTAAAGGATAAAATACAAAGTAAAAATAAATAAAAGAAAAGAATAAAGAAGAAGTAAATTAAATAAGGTCTTATGTTTTAATAAATTAGGATTTGGGATTGGGGTGTGGGTGGTGCTTGCCATGCTTCCGAGGTGTCTGGGAAGTAAGAGCAGTGAAGGAAGGCACTTTTGGGGTATCTATAACCCAAGCCCCAGGAAAGAATCCCCAGTTCATGGAGGTCTAATCTATCTCCCTACCTTTCCCCTCCCTACCTCCTCCAGACCCCACTCCTGGACCTGGACCTGGACCTGGACCTGGACCTGGACCTGGACCTGGACCTGTCCATGCCCTGCTACCTGGCTAGGTGGCATACACTGTGCAGGCTATTTGCATAGGGTTGCAGCTATTGGTGTGTGAAGGTCACACCTGCAGAAATAGAAGGAGCAGTTGGCTTGGTGCCAGAACTACTTCTCAGGCAGTAAAGTTCAAGGGATGGAAGGTTTGCTTACATAAACTAGAAGGATGGGGAAGGGGATATTGGGATGCTGGATGACTGCAACTTGAGTGGCTCACTTGTGGAGAGTAGCCACACATTAATGGAACAGAAGCTGGGTAACACAGATGAAAGATAAACCTGTCCTGGAATGGTGTAACTTTAAGCTACCTAACGTATGCTTAAAACAAGTTTCAGGTGTTAACGTATGGATAATCCAGCGGTTAAGAACTCCAAGAGCCACCTAAAATTAATGCGTAACAAGGCTCTTACTGTCAGTTGCTCCTCTTCTTTCTGGGCCCTCCTCAACAACAGGTAAGCACTATACTAGATAAATCATTTTTTGAAATGGGGTGCCACTCAATTCACAAAACTTATGGAGGGATGTGTCAAGTCTAAAAACGTTGAGAACTGTTGATCTAAGAACTTTCCAGTATAAATTTAGGGGTGGGAGGGGGATGACATTAACTATTGTATATGGTGCCCTTCAAAATATTGTGCATGGACCAGATTCTGAATGTTTTTGTCTGCCTACAAGTCTCATTGAAGTCAGCTGGTGGTGGAGAAGGTAATACATTAATGACCCAGCCTTGACTTTATAAAATTATAAACTCAGGATACGCATATACACAATACATTACAGCCAACTAATTGAGTCTGAACCCACTGTTCAGAATAAAAATAAAACCATTTGTTGAGCTGTATTTCCAAACAGCTGACTGAGAAATACATGAGTTTCAAAGGCTGCCTGGGCCACTATCCTTTATTTCACTCAGAGGCCATATATTTTCCTTTAAACTTTCCAAAAACAAAAGGAACACTAGCATAGGCCCTCTTCTGCTTTGTGCTGCATGCTAGGGGATGATAACATGAGGTCTGCCTTGAGCTAGCTATATATTTAAGTATTCTATAGAGATCTGATGCAGCTGTAGAGTAAAATTATATTTCTATTTGGTAATTAGTACAGTCAATTTAGTAAGATTTCTCTTAAAAACAAAATTTATAATAATGTCTGTGGAAATGTCAAAGAAGAAAGAAAGTAGCTATTTTATACATGAGTCATTTTCTCATATTATAGCTACTAGTAAATGCATACATATTCCTACATTACTAAAACTGAGATTGTTTCAATAAGGCAAAGAGACTTATGAGAAGCACAGAATACCATCTCTGTTTTCACAACTATCATCTCACCACAAGATGGCACTAAAGGGCTAATAATCTTAATATTAAGAGGTTTTTGTTCTTGTTTTTTTTTTTTATAAGAGTAACACAAGAAACTTTGTTGGAAATTGCACCAGAAAAAGAAATCAACAACAATTCACTTTCCAATGGGTCGGTAAGTTATTAACATAATCCCAACTGCTTTGACAAGCTCCTGAAGGGCTGAGACCTAATTTGGATTGATTTAATATGCAGGGTTTTTTTTCTCCTAATATTTAAATTTCCTAAAATTGTACAGGAAGTGAAAATTATTTGCAATTAAATATGAGCTATTTTAAGACATGGGACAAGAACACACAGAGATATACAACAGTAAACAAAACAAATACACTGGCCTCTGAAGTAATCATATCCATGCTGAAAAAAGAAAATATTTAGCCCAAAACTTTCTAAACTATGCATTTTTGTTGATGATTGAATATAACTGAGTCTATGCCACTTTTTCTATATTAACATTTCAAGAGAGATTCAATAGCCATTTCATATTCAGTAAAGTGTTTACAAAGATGTGTGTTATAAAGTAGGAGTCAAAGGTGGAAATATATTCCTACCTTATAACATCTCTCAATAACACCTTCACATTTACATATTTCCTAATTTTCACAACAAAATATGATTAATCCAGAATGTTGTTAAAGGCAAGAATATAATTATAAGATTATGTCATATAAAATTGCACCAGGATTTTCTAGAGTTGCAAAGAAAGGTAAAATATTGTGCTATAATTACTCTGCCAGTTCTTTAATCATATTATTCTCTACATTACATTTGATTTATTTGATATATAACTGTTCAAAATAGAAGTATAGTCTACACACCTCAAATTTAAAAAAAAACAACTAATCTAAATCTTGGCATTCATCTAAAAATTCTTGAAGTGATTATATGTATATTCTTTAATAAGAAAAAGGATGATTGAAATATGAAATGCGATTTTAAATCAGCACAGTCTTTTGTTTCACTGGCAACATTTCTGATAGTACACTACTTAACTGCACTAAAAGGAGAAATTTCAACTATTGATCAATTTACCTTTTAAATTTTAAGGTACTAATGCTTTAGCTTTGAGGGGTTTCTGCTTGATGATAGAGCTATTTGAATCAATGGTACAACTCCTACGGCATTCAAATGATCTTCAACATAGGACTTTAATGCCTTTTTTAACCTTGCAATTATCACTACCATTATGACATTGTTTTCCATGTCAACTGTGAACACTAACTGATCCAGTTATAAGCTATTATATTTGAATGCTAATTAAAACAATATTTTGCAGAAGTAAATTATTTATAGAATATCTATAAATTAAAACCAACAGAAATGTATTCTTATGTATAATAGTTTAAAAAATCTTAACTAAAGCATTACAAATACACATTCATCTGTCTGTGGCACAAGTAATAATCAAATTGCAGTTGCAAGGAATGTTACATCTCCTGATTCATATTATGCACCTAGGATTTTTTGCACTGTGTTGCTGACACTGAAAAATTACCCAATTGCTGGTCATTGTAGACTTGTAGAATAAAGGTAATTTGTGTATGTTACCAATAACAGAACCGAACTGTACCATTTGTGGCTAACATCAGCTAACATGGTGACTTCTGAGACAGAAAGAATGACTGAAAAATGGTCCAGGAAATATATGAGATGCAAGAATGTCTGTGTGTGTGTGGTGATATCTTTTACTGAACCAACTGCATAGTTGGGGGAGATGTTAGACAAGTTGACAGGTACAAAGTACCAATCCTCTGGTCTGGAAAAGAAGCAGATACAGCTTGAGCTAAATAACAGATAGAGATTATTTCTACATTCCACAGGTAATAAAAACCTTTTCCCTCTTGAGTAGTCTTGCTCTTCCCCACAATTATTTTATGTATTCTACTGCACTTCTTTCATTCTGAAGCTATCCCTGATAACACCTTCTTTTTCCTACTTTACAACCTTCCTTTAAGGAGACTTGTTTGCATTTACATACAAAGTGATATGTGAGGCATTTTTCTATCTCTTATTTAGCTTATGCTGTGTCTGTTTCTCTCTGAGACCTGGAGACCTGAGGAAGAGCACTCATTACCTAAAACCATGTTTAAAAGCTTTCACAACTATACATTTGGTCCAATAAAAAGATATCACCAAAAAAATAAAATCTTCCCTCCCACATATTAGGGGACATGATTTGAATAGTGCTATTTAACTCACAAATCTAAGAAAAACAATATTTAAATCCCTAAGTGTAACAAATTGAAATATTAAAAAATAACTTGTATTTCAGAAAATAAGATCCTCTCTCTGTCAGCTATATGCTCAGAGGTGTCCAATGTAAGATAACTATAACAGTGATCCACATAATACACAATATAATTGTCTAATTTTTTCTGAACATTTATACTGCAGTATGATTCAATACCTCAAACTTCAAGATGATTATTTTTGTAGTGTGCTGTGCCTCAGTTCATCATACTTTTTTTCTAATTCCCATTATTCGGACCTCACTAAAACTCTGGATAAAAGACCACTATTACAATGTATGCACAAATAGCTCACATGCTTCACAAAACAGGTTCAGTTGGCTAACACAATAATGGAAAGAAAATCTTGAGCCTTCACTCTCATTAAATTTATATAAATTTAACCCCGACACTAGTTTTCATCACAAAATAACTTTCTGTCAATCATAAACAAAATTAAAATACCATTAGTGGAGAGCATCTCACAACACTAAATACAAAATGAAGTAATAATTTCCTACCAACTATTTGATTTCATCCAATTAGTAAGTCACTGAAATCATGATACAGTCTCATCTTTGCCAACCTAAGGTGGACAGGTTCTAAAAGTTAAAGTGTACACAATAAACAGATAAAGTACAGTGTCCATTAAAGTATTTACTTTTCCACTGGGAAACACATCTGCCTGTGTTTGTTAGTGTTAGGAGAGATGCAATTGTACTTTCCCTGCTTACCCAGACCTGAGGAAGAATGCAAGGCATTAGAAAACTTGTTCTACTTAATTCCACCATGCAGTTGGTCCCATAAAAGACATCACCAAAAAAAAAAAAGAAAAGGAAAGGTCCTACCTTCATTTGACATTCACACATGGAGGCTACCCTCCAGGAGAGGGTATGTGGTTCATAACACATTTCATCCTGTAAGTTCTTATTCATAAAGATTTAATAAAATGCTCTGGAGTGTGAAGTCAAGTGAGGAATAGCTTTTCTGACATGCCAGGGATGTCCATAACTTAATATTATAGTAATAACTAAATAGTTTCATGTCTTGAAAGCAATGTTGTTGCTGATCTTTTGTGTATTCAAGATACTTTATGAAGTTCAGGCTAAACCTGAATATTTAAAATAAAACAAATTGATGACTGAGTAGAATATAACCAAATAAATGTAGCCACTAAAAATGTGACCTAGAAGTCACCACTGTAGATACACTGATGATTATTTATGGTTTATGGCCCAATACTGGTAAGAGAATCATGACAGACCAGAGGTGCTCTACCTTTTAGCACTGCAGGCCACATGAGGGGAGGAGGGCCAGTCTGTAGGCCAAATCAGACCCTGCATGACAGCACAAGGCTCCAGGGACCTCACACTACCTCCTTCCATCCCTGTATGCAAGAATCAGGCTCCAGGAGCCCTATGATGTCCCCACCTAGGCCCATGTGCAGGGATCTTACTCCACACCACCCCCTGCCTGGCCCCATGCATAGCATTTGGGGCTTGGGCTTCATGCTGCTCCTACTCAACCCCAATGCAGGGATTGGGCTTTGGGAGCCTTGCGTACCCTTCTCCCCCTCAGCCTGGCATGCTGGAATTGGAGCCCCCAATGTTCTGCATGATAGATCAGGCACAAAGGACCACAGATGAAATGATGCCAGGGACTGGAACTTGCCTGTGGGCCAGGGGTTGAGCACCCCTGGGATAGACTACAGAGCCCATATGCTTCTTTTTTGCAGGATCTGGGACTTAATAATGCATACAACTTGTCATCTTTTTTATGGCTTAGTGATTACTTGTGCAAAATACTTTATAATTACACAAAGGGAAAATAAAAAACCACATAGTATTGAATTTAGAAGACTCATATACAGATAGGGTGAAAGAATAATGTGAAGAATGTAGGAAGATATGCTCCAATGTTTAAGACAAAGAGCTTATTTACTTATGTCATTAAAATATATCACAGGAATAAAAAAATATATATAGTAAGCTTTCCTAATGCCCTGCCATTTTTATTCTTAGTGCTATTGTTCTTTGTTTATTTTGAGTTCTGTAATCTCTCCTACCTTTGCATGTTTTGTATATCTCCTTTGTGTATTTCAGTTATTTCCTATAAAAATTACCATTAATTAAAAAAGGCAATTCAAGAGTGAAATCCTACTGTCTTAAATCATTCATTTACCTCACCAGTCAACGAATCACTCAAATATGTGCTTGCACTTAAATCAGCGTGACTTAAGTATGTTTAAGTGATTTGCTGAGAAGAGATGGCAGCTGAAACAGACCAATGGGCTCTATTTAACCAATAGTGTTCTTTTCAGAGAGTAAAATGGGAAAAGATGGACCTTGGTGATAAATTTCAGATCCTAACTCTTTCATGAATACCTATTACTTCCAAGTTCATTGTTGAAATGAAGGCCACTTCTATATAGAGATTAAAAACTCTGATTGCAGGAAGACAGTCATGAATTGATGTTTAAAGGAATTACATAGCATCCTTATTTTTAAATGAAAGCCCAGGTATTGGCATAAAAAAGAGTTAAAACATTCATTGTGAATATGTAGAGGAGAGAAAGTGATCACAGATGCATGTCCTAAGTGCAATATATGGCATGAGTTGCAGGAAGGGGCCAGCTGTCACAAAGTAATTTCTTAGAATGCACTTTAAAGCCAGTGGTGTTTTCAACAGATAATGACAAGCATGTTTGAGGTAGATACAGGTTTGCAAGGCCTGGGGTTATTTTAAGCCATGTGATCATAGATCATGCTTGTACAGATGTTTGCTAGTGATGGGAGCCACATTGGGAACCCAATCAAAATAAGCTGGGGTAGGGAGAGGGACAGATGGGATCAGGGGGCTGGTAGGTTGAGAGAGGTTGGTGAGCAGGGGGGCTGGTGGGTCTGTGGGGGCATTGGTGGGTCTGTGGTAGGGGTTGAATGTCCTGGGGTGAGGTGGAACAGAGGGTTAAAGATAGCCCAGTGAGGGAGGAGCGGGGAGAGGTTTTAGAAAAAGTGCAGCCCTAGTGCTGGGGCAAGTGGATGGGCTTTCCCAGCCCCGAGGATACGCTTAGATGTTAATTAAGCCAGGTTAACCCATTCCCAACCTAAATTAGTTCACCTCCTCAGATGAACCAAGTTACACTGGGTTGGTCATTTTTTGCCCAGTCTAACTGCCCCAGACATCTGTAACAACCTGCACTTAGATCAATCTACGCCTAGTTAGGTTTGTACATAGGTGCTCTGGAAATTTAAGTGACTGCATTCTCAATTCAGCATGCAGGAGGTAGAAGGAAAGGGAAAAAAGTCTGCAAAATCCTTCTTTTTACAGAGGAACAGTGGCTGTATACAATATTTATGAGCTCAGTTTACCAACCTTTGAGAAGGGTTTTCAATTATTTTCACTACAGACCCCAAAACTGCTTATGCTTTCTTGATATCGTGGTAGCCTCTGGTACCATGGAGGGTTCAGTCCTATATCAAATGAACTTACTACTAGTGCATATTCCTAGTGAGAATTCCACATTTGACCTATAGTTTGTATGGTTAACATGTACTACTTTTTATTTTTTAAAGACAGAAAGAGCAGTTTAAAAATATTTTATAAATTGTGATATGACTTATTTACCCATTATTTTATGCTCTTCTCTCAATGGCCAGAAATGCTGTGGTTAGGCTTCCTCCAACATATCTTGATATAGGGTGGACAATATTCCATTAACTTCTCCAATTTTAAAGATTTAAATGCATGGAGGGTTCAGATTTTGTGTAAATGAAATATGCAGTTTTTGCCCAAACTCAGATTTTTGCAACTGAGTTTTATTTAAATTCTTTAGATCTCATAGCTTGCAGGATCATCCTACTAATATATGCTGCCATTCCGTTACTGAATCTGACCTTTGTCATGAGCCAGAGCACAAAGAGGCACAAATTATCTACTGGAAAATTCAGGCAAAAAATTATATCTCTCCACTAGTAATGAGGAGTTCCAGAAGATGTGCATATTGTTTATGGGCCTACGTCCAATATTATTACCAGAATTTTTCAACAGAATGGTGAAAAACTGTACATCTCTGAACCAAATAAATTTACCCTGGGAGATTTTTATATGAAACCAAATATTGAAAAGTGCCAAAAATAAGTTTCAACTTGAGAAAAATGCAAGTGATTATATCTGAAAGAAAATAATCAAACATACTAATATTCAGTGGGAGGGAAAACTTTGGAAGCTGTCATACAGCAATAAAAATTGCATTTTGACATTCTGGAATACACGGATGCAGAGGCATCACTTGACAAAGCGGGGAAGTCAAGTCTAGTACCTACAGGGCTTAACCAAAATGCACAGAAATCACTATGAATCTTTCCAACTATTTCAGTAGGTTTTAATTAGACCTGGGTCTCTGGCCCAAACATATTTTAAAATAATCTGCATTGAAAGGGAGATAGACTGGGGAATTTGAAATGAAAGGGTGAGTGAGTTTTCCATTTCAAATTTCTCTGGTTCATAAAAAAAAGTATTTAAAAATGACCAGCAATTGGGGCTATTAACTAGGGAGTTCAGATTTGTGTAAAGAAATAAAACATTATGGATCTCAGTTGAAATTGACTTCTAACACCTGGTAAGTATGTCTTGCGATTGGTATATGTAAGTCCTCAGGAAAAAAAGGGTTTTCATACAAGACCACACAGATCATTCTAATAATTTTGAACAATTAAAAAAAATGCTACTAGTAATTAAAAAAAAATTGCCACGTCCTCTAGTACATTACATCTTGCCTAAAAACCACAGAGGTTGTGGTGAAGGTAAAGTTTAGAAATATTGTTTTCATTGCACTTGTAATATTTCCAATGCTAGATATAATTTTAGACTATCAGATATTTAATATCTTCTATTCAGGTTGCAACTCACTTTGTTCAGAATCATGCAACCTTTAAAGTTCACAAGATTTTTATCCTTGACTCTAGCAGTAGAAAGTCTGCACTTTCTACCTTACTAATTTCCTAAAGTGCTTGTGATGCCTTTTCCTCAACGTGATGGAGTTTTAAGACTTTGTGAGATATTGACAGTAAACTGGCACAGTTGCCTTCGTGGTGAAGCTGATAGGTCCTTGAGTATTTAATGATGATTATTTAGTAGCAGAATAAATAAAGCTGAAATGATTTCTTATAAGATTCAGTGGCTATATCTATAATTGGCCATTCTATATGAAACTTAAACTTTACGACCAACTCTGCGTTGAATATCTTCAATTAGTACTCCATTTCCACAGAATTCTTAACCGATAAAAA
Source organism: Gavialis gangeticus (assembly GCF_001723915.1). Classification (NCBI taxonomy): domain Eukaryota; kingdom Metazoa; phylum Chordata; order Crocodylia; family Gavialidae; genus Gavialis; species Gavialis gangeticus. The sequence continues at coordinate 34,222,847 of NW_017728992.1, forward strand.
AAATAAGAATTTGGCCCTGTGTTTCCCTTACCATGTATCGAAGACAGGATTTTACCATTCCAAATACTTGCGAACAAAACTTGAACATTTTTGCATACAGGATTCCTTTGATTTCAAAGGGAATAAAAACAAGTCTTATGTTTGTTCTGTCTTTAAGGAGTCAACCAGTTAGTTATAGCAACCAATGAAAGAATACATTATTCAAATGAATCAGAGTCTTAGACACAGGCACATGCTTTATTTTAGTTATGTTTAATATTATAATTGTGTCATAACTATTCAAATAATCAGCTCATTCTGTTAAATAAACATGGATTTCAGATAACTTGCTAATACTCAGCCTGACATGAGGCCATGATAACAACTCATTTCTACTTAATTTACATTATGTTAATTTTTGGGGGGGAGAACCCTCAGTGTTATTAAATGCTGTATTTCAACCTCTTTGCGCATAAGTGTGGTAAATTACATTGATACCTACCCTTTATTTCTTAAAAGCCTATGTGATAGAACATCTGCAGAGTTCAAAAGGATTGCATTCATTTAAAATGGCATGATTTTATCAGGCTAAATGAAGGTATGTCATGTTCTTTATGCTGTAATGCAAAGCACTGAGATGGGATAATGCAATAAATCCAATCTGTAATGTGGCAGATGATGAAATACCAGTGATAAAATCATAAGATTTACAAAAAGCATAATTACATATAATGTAATATAAAACTGCACATGGGGAAATATTTTAGACAAGGACTTCTGCAGTTGTCATAAAACACAGAAGAGAACAGCTTTGGCTTTTGAGCACCAGCAGAAATCACGTTATGTCTGGGTATTTCATTTCTATCTACATATTCTTTGAGTGGTTACATTTTTTAAACTATATACATATTAACATGGTTTAAAGTTGGTTTTTTACTTATGTTTAAGAAGTGCCATAAAAATAAGTTAAAACAAGAACACCATTGTGTGAAGAAATGAATTTTTTAAAATTGATGAACATTTGGGGACAATATTAAAAAAGACACCTGCCATGTTGCCTTAGAGTATATCTAGTTAACTTTCTAAGGTTTTTTATTCCCCTGATCCAGCCTGTTGGTACAAAAATAGCATTACCAACTGCCAACTAGCAGGCTTGAGTACTGTAGCATGTTCCAGATCAGAAGGCCTATGATAGTGGAAGCTAGGAAACATCTCACAGATACTTCTAGTGCTTATGCCTCTTGCACACACTCTTCCTCCTTATCAACAGAATGACACAGACATCTATTTCACGTACATTTATGGAGGCAAGAAGCAATAATGAGAGATTCCAAAGAGAGAAGGAATGGATTTCAAATGTGAAGGAGATAAAGAAAATATAGTATCCTATTTATTGTAACACAATCCCAGAAGATGCACAACTTCTTTTCTTCTTCAACCCCCTTTCCTTTTATAGCAAACCCAGTGTTGATGTTAGATCATCAAGGTGGATCTGCTGGTGGAAAAATGCATATAAAGTGCTGGCTGGTGTATAATCAGCAAATCATCTGCATATTAAGACTTAGATGGAGAAGATAATAAACAGAATTAATGAGCACAGTGGTCCTCTGATTAAGACAATATTCTGGCCTGCCACCAAACACAAAGCATGGTGAAAACCAGATCTTGAGTATATCTTATTTTCTTTTGGGCCAGTTGGACACAACAACTTAGCTCCTAAGGAAAGGGTTACTTTCTGTTGCTCTGCTGTTATGGCTTTAAGAAACAGAAGCAGAGCTGGTTGAGTTGGGTCAACCCTTCACTCACTGAGTGGAAGAAAGTCATGATGAAAAGGATTTAAAGGTGAGAAGACCACCAACCCAGGGAGAGAGAAAAAAGCAAACAAAAACAACAAGGCAACTATTACAGGGCTTCAAGCAAAATTTGGAAAACACCTGATCTAAGGTTAGTGTAGGAAGAAGGATATCCTAGAATTTTTCATCCAAAGTATGAAATCAGGGCTTTGTTTTGTTTTGCATATTTTTCAATTATATTAAACAATCTGTTTATGTGGAAATAATAGAGACAACTTAATTATCTTATGACAGGGTATCTTGCCTAGTCAAAGGGCAGTACTTCTTACTGGTAGATTTGAAGGTAGGAGGTGAACTGAATTTTTGCTTAAGATATTTTTTACACACAGTTGAAGAAGTCCTCACTGTACCACTAAGAGCCTTGATTTTTACTTTTTGTATACACAATCATACAAAATGCAATGAAGTTTAAAGATGCTTAATCAATTTTGCCACTGCATGAGTGTTCACAATACAAACAATAAAGTCATCTGTCATGCTGCCCACCTAAGCAGCCTGGGACTAAAAATGAACCATAGCTCCTTTGCTCTTGACTCACTTTCAATCTAGATGTTTATCCTTTATTACAAATGAAATGTTAATTAACATCTTTTTGCTTCTACTAGTTACCATTATTAATAATACAGAGTAAATTTATTTTATGTTGTGCAGCTACAGTGATAAAGCACCCCAAAATGTCTTTCATCTTCCTGTTTATTTCCAAGGCTTTGTATCTGTCTAATTTTTCTATCTCCTCTTCCACTTTTGACTTTCATGTCAAATCAGGGTGAGGAGATAGCATGTTATTCAGAAGTAAGAACACAGATATATGGCAAAGTGTAATGAGGAAACCTAAGCACTCATTACTTCAGTGGACAATAATGAATAAATTTTAAAAATGACCATTAAGTATAAAGTTAGTTCCCCCATTTTTGTTGTCAGTTCAGCAATATTTCAGTTTTAACTTGACCCTGTGCACTTATGCTGCAACCTAGTGGCATGATAAGGTATGAAATTAGAGAATAGCTTATATCACCTGCCACCTGGCTGCAAATCTATTTAATTGATGTATAAAATAAGTCATCTGCATAGAAATCACCTAGAGGAGAAACACTCCATCTCAGTCATTTGTTTCCTTAGAAAATCATGGAAAAATCAGGAAATCACTGTCTGACAATAAGGTAGGTATCATTTTCAAATTAACCTTTTGTATCATTTCATTGAGTTATGTAACAAGAAAGTTCAAACAATATATTTCTTGTTTCAGCTTAAGCTGAGTTTTGCATTCTGTCATGTTCCAAGATTTTTAAAATAATTATTATTTAATGGGTGGGAGTGACAGTAAGACACTAATTGTGCCTTGTTTAAAGCTAAGCTCATCTGTGGACCATAAGTAAAATCTAAATATTATATCTAGTAGAAATAGTTGTTATTTTCTTCAATTTGTATTTTAAAAGTGATATATATATGTGTATCATGTATATCATGTATGCATGTATCACTGCACATACACACACACCCCTCCACCCCAAAGCAAAATCCACAATACCACTCACCATTGCAGTAAGCAACCAATAAGCACCTACATATAAAATATAAATAACCACACAAATATATGTCTAAATACTTTTCTGTGCCAGGTGTACCTACAAAATCAGTATTACAAACCTAAGGTGACTAATGCAACCATTAAAAGCTATAGTCCCATACACCCACAATTAATCAGAGACAGTATTTCAAACAAAAAAATGAGTACAAAGTCTTAAGACTTATTTGATCACTACCCTTCTCTCAAACAGAATGTTGTACATATTTTTCAATGTTCAAACTCATTTTGACACACACATCCAGAGGAAATGATGCGAAGTGGGAATAAATTATAACAGAAACCTGCTGCACAAATGAGTTTTTCAGTTACATTATTATTTACCAGAGTGAGTTTGATTTTTGAGGAATTCCCAAGGCACATACAAGATTACCAGCTTATGATCCAAAAAGTATTTATCTCCCTGAGCAAGCTACATTGACTCTATGAACCTGCTTTTTCTAGACAGGAAAAAAAATTGCTTATCTTTTCCACTTCCTTCTCCTATTCTTTCATTCCAGACTTACTCTTTCATCTTTCTTTAAAATATCAAACACTTACAGTATATTCAAAGGATATATGATTAGCATAAAACTTTCAGTAATTTGAAATCCTCAAAAAATACTAGAACTAGATGAAAAACAGTCCTGGTAAGTGATATATTTCACAAGGGACTGAGGGGGTCAGAAATATTTCCCAAGCAAAAGCTAGCAATATGAACATGTAAATAAACAAATAATAATAATAAAAAATTGACACCATTAAAAAAAGACATTGTTCTTTGCAGTGCTGCATCTTCAGACAGCACATAAACAGAAAGAAAATAATGTAACTCCAAACATCTTAAAAGCATAGGAAGTGCAGTTTTGGATAATAGAGAGGCTTTTACTGGAATGAAAGATGAAGATTGTAGGAAACAGCTCCATTTGTGTGGAAGCAACAAAGATGATAGGTCAGTTTTAAAATGCTAGTAGCTGTTTGTCACTGATTGCACGTGCAGATGCATTCTCCTTGGCTAAAGAACTGCTAGGTTTTTCAGACTGCAAGTGTCTTGTACAGTATTAGCCTATTGCAAATTTCAAGTGCAGCTGACAGTGCCATCAACAATTACTTGTTGGGAATGTGGATTTGGACTTGAACTGTGCTGCATTAATTTAACACCACATAAAATATGGATTTTATTGCAGCAGTGACAATACAAGCTCACACAACTGCTGACTAACTATTTTCTTTCTTCTCTCTCTCCTTTTCTCTTTTTTAATCTTCTTTCTAAAATGGGAAATGTATTTTTAAGGGGAAAGTGTGCATCTTTTTCTTCCCTGCATTCACAGATAGCTATACATTTACATATGTATATGAAGTATTGCCTGTATTCATCCTCCTGTCCATCTCCAGAGACCTGTTTCCTGAAGAAGTATTTGCTTTAAGTGTGCGTAATTATACTGAAATGTTATTCAGAGGAAAAGCCAAACATGATAGTCTAACATTAAAGAAAGGTGTCACAGACTTACAAACAGGAGTGGAGTGAGTGTGGGCATGTATGTATATGCTGCATGCCACGCTCGTGACAGTTACATTGTGAAACATTAAGCTTTTTCAGTCCAAGTAGTAACCTCCCCCACCCCTCACTGAATTTACAATAACTGAATATTAATAGAGGCTGTGTTGCTTGTAACTAGCTTCTTATTGGGAAAAAAAAAAGGCTTTGCAAAAGGCATAGTTCTTCAGTCTGGCAAAGGTAGAAATGAAATTTACTTTGAGGAGAGAATACACACGTTCACCTCTTTCCCTTTATTAACCATATTTGCTAAAGCAAATCTTTGTCTCAAAGATTAAACATATAAAAGTTGCATACATTACAATAATTCTATGTGTTCATTAAAAGCATTGCTGTTAATACTCCCAGCAAATAAAACCACCTAAGGAAATGCAAAGAAGAAAGACTCCTACCTTTTATTCTGCTTCTGAGTACAAGAAGTAGTGTCCAATCCAAGCAAAACTGAAGTATTTGCTATGATCTTCTCCTTTTGTGTGTGTGTTTTCTGCTGTTATTTTCTAAGACTGATCCTACTTGGATCTAACTCAGATTTTTTCTCCCAGCATCACTTAACTCTGGACAGCAGGGAACCAAAGCTAAGGGGGGAGCTCTCTCTCTGACTTGCTTTCATTCAGAGCTCCTGATTAAAAAAAAAATACTCCCTCACAGGAAGAGAGGGAGAGAGAGAGAGAGAGAGAGAGAGGTTCTGCTGATAGAGCTGCAGCACTTACCATGGGAAGGTTAGAGACTGGGGAAGCTCAGGCTTTTCCAAGCACACAGCGATTTGCAAGTGAATGCAGTGGGAGGGTACAGTGAAAGGAGGGCTTTTTTTGTTAAAGCCTGTCCCCCCTCCCCTTTGTGATAGAATGGCTCTCTGTGTTTGAAGTCCAAGGTAATCAGCTAATCTCATTGGTCTGTGGGGATAATGAACAGTAAAGACCCGACTACTTCTTGTAATCATTTTTTTAATTAGATATATTTACTTTTCCCTGTATCAGTCCTGAGCCTGTAGCACGATTATGCCAAGCTACCCCTCCCCCCCACCAAAATAGGGTGCCAAGTTAAATTACAACCACAAAGAACTGAAATGCAACCAGAGAGGGTTATGATTGTTTTCACTGAACTGCCTTTTCCATTAGATTAAAAAAAAAAATCCTCCTTCATCAGTGTTATAGAGTATACAAAACAGAGCAAGTTCGCATCACATAGGGTCCTGATATATTTCCAGAGGTCATCCAGAATTATGGGGTAGAAATAATTACTTATTCCCCCAACCTTATTTTTCCCCTCAGGTTGACATTTGCCTGTCCTGTATTTTGTTATATCGTTATATCAATCAGTGCATTGTAGTTTCTCATTTTAAAGATGTAATCCTTTTCACAGAGTTAATCTGGACCAGTTGATGCTTCCTAATACAACAAATTGGACTCAGTACAATCCTCCTTGGATTATATTAAGACCAGTTCTTTCAGTGTGATATAGTAGAGGATTGTGTGCACATTTATTAGGAAAGCAATGGCAAATATCCACCCAAGATTAAGCCAATGGATGTCAGTATTGCTCCATCCAAACAGTGTCACAAAGGACCTTTTCTGGTTGTAAAAAAGAGCTGAAAAAAACAGAAATGGAGAAGTATTACATTTGGACTGTAGAAAAGAAATGTGTGAAAGTAAGGCAGATAATTCAAATAAGACTTCCTAACAGACCAAAGCTGTCTTCTCAGATGAAAGAACAGAAGTCCCATCACCTGGATCCGTGACCATAACTGGTCTGCAGAGCAGCTAGTAGTGGTCCATGCAGAGCAGGTACCTACATTGCACTAGCTCTCTTTCCTTTTCCCAGCTCTGTCGCTGCTTAGAAATATGTTACTTTTTGTACTGCTGCAGTTGCCAGAGAAATGTAACATGATCACCCAAAGGTGTGCTGATGATCTGTATAAGAAGAAGTGGTCATGAAGAAAGATCTGTTCATTCCATTAGACATAGATGCTGCTAGTGTGTGTATGTGTGTGTGTAAGAGAGGGAGAGAAGAGAGAAAGAGACTGAAACACAACGCTGTATGAGAGCTAAAGTAGAGTAGGCAAGATTTAACCCCCCTCTGTTATATTAACATCTGAACATATTAACTGACAAACAATGGAACAATGCAACAAAAGAAAATCTCTTTTTCCTAGGATATAGCAGGTTGCTCTGTGACTAAAATTTTCTGTCTCAACAGATTTTTAATTCTATCTAGAAAACACAAGTAAGCTAAATGAACTAGAATGTACTCAGTTACACATGCTTTGTCAGTAAAATACATTAATGCAATAATATTTATAAACAACAATTTTCTTTGTGTTTGCTTTTCTTCCTTCTTTCCTATAGCTGTATCAGTGTAACAAATAATGATAGCCATTCTTTCTTCTCTTCTTGGTTTTCTACAACTTCCTTCTCCATTACTCGTTTTTTCTCAGGAAAGAGAGAGAATTAAATTCAAGGTTCCTTACTCTATCCAACATGAGAAACTATAACGTGAAAACAGCTCTGCACATTTTCCACTGATCTGTTACATCAATGATATTAAGATGTCTGTGCCGATTTCCAATCATTTCCCTTTATTTGTGCGCAAGAGGAAATATAACATTCCCTTGTATTTGATGAAATCTCCCCTGGACGGAGTTGAATGTGGAGTTCAAAACACTTGCCTAGTCCAGCTGTACCAACTGTGCTTCTGTTTCCTAAAAGCAACATGTCTAGGCTTGGTCCCCATAGCAGCAAGCTGAACAACTTCTTAAAGTGACAGCTACATTGCCAAACCTACAGTACAGTACAACTCACAATGGAAGGGGTTAAAGAAGCTTTTAAAATGTATATTATTGTGAGAGAGCTCAGTAAATCTGGATAGCACTGTTCTGACAGTGATCCAAAAATATTACAAGTTGCACATTGCTGTAATTAATTGTACAAGTTGTACAAGTTGCTGGCAATTAACGTGTTATGTTTTTAACAGGCTGTCATAAAATCATAGAAAAGGGCTCTAAGGGACCTTGGGAGGTCGTCTAATCGAACAACACTTTCTCCCTTGCCCCCCCTACACTCAAGAAAGTATCATGCTATCTAAAGTATCCTATGAAGTGTTTATCTAACCTATTTTAAAGCTATACAAACCAGCCTTTCACGTAAGTACCAGACACACACTGCCCAAAAAATTTTAAGATAACCCTAGCTTGCCACAGGTAAATCAGGGGGATGAGGATACTGTCAATGTCTTGTCACTGTAAGGACGGGAAGTGGTTGTTAAAATATACAGGAGAGATTCAAAAAAAGAGTACCAGGCCTCCTCTTAAAGAGGAAGGCAAAAACCCCCACAGTCCATGCCCAAGAACTGTAGGGTAAAATTATTTTCTGATCACAAAGAACATTTTATCTTTATTATTGTTTTGCAATCATTATGAAACCATACATTAAATGACTGTGTGCATCTGTGTATACATTCTGCTTGGACAAAGCCTAAAGGTGCAAAGAGGACATGTTGACATCCTCATTCAGGAAAAAGAGAATTTTGTTCCTGTTAAATTGGATTAAGATTAACCAAAACACTAATGCAAGAATAATTGCGTCATACATATAGATTTTTTTCAGGAATAGCTTTAATATCTCTCCCCACCATAATATGAAACAAGTCCTAATAACTCTAACTTCCATTTCCCATAGAGTGATAACCATTAAGAACACATTTACCCTCAGTGACATCACAAAAAATATCTAAGCCGTTATTCATTCATATGAATCCAGATAAATGTTTAAGTTAGCTATTATACCACATCAGGTGGAGCATTATAGTGGGACTGGTAGTATAAGCTATAACAGGTCTCTCAACACTAATTCTGTAAAGGTTCTGTTTAAAATTGCTTGAAATTTTGCTGAACTATTTGGGATATTTTTTTTCCATGCTCAGTGTCCACCTTGCTGTTTAATAGCTTTCAGCAAACACACTCCAGCTATTTTCTAAGAAAGAGACTAGAGAATATACATTTTTGGTCACATTAAAAAAAAAAAACCTGGCAAACTTGAAATTTGACCAGTAGGCCTGCATTAGATTTCAGGTTTGTCTGCACAGAACATTTACTGAGGAGCTGAATAATTAGCTCCACAGTAAAATATCACCCAATTGTGCTCAACAGCAGCTGGCTGAGATGCAAGGGTGCTTCAGTATGGGGGCTGCCTGCTGGCTAGCCCTGCACTGAAGCACCCTTGTGCCCCAGCCAACCCCTCTGCAACACATGAAGCCCAGCTGGAGCAGCCCTGGGCTGGCAAACTTGCCCCTCAAGGTCCCCTGCCAGCCTAAGCTGTTCCCACTAGGCTCACTGTATTGTACACAAATAAACACCAGAGAAATATGCCCACAAGTTTTTTACTCCTGGGTGCATGGTCAAAGGCATGCCCAGAAGCAAAAAAAAGCTCCAGAGTAATAAGCTCTGGAACTTATTCACAAGGATTAATTGCATGTGTAGACATGCCTAATATGTTCTCTTGCTGTCCCCATCAGAATGCAGGCAAATCTGGCCAAGGTATAAAGCCATAAAAAAAAATGTATTCCTAAATGCTTAAAAATAATTCTCACAGTTTTGCATCTAAATTTCCACCCAAAAGGTGTGTCTGCATGAGCAGTGATGTGCATTTCCCCAGGGACAAATAGCTGTGGCATGTATTTCATAGATTTTGTAGACATTAGGGCTGGAAGGGACCTTTTTGTGCTGCTGCTTGTCTCAGGGGAACACCCATGCACGTGTGGTCTGGTATGCAGCAAATTGCCCCGGGTGGGGTAGGGGAGGATGGGGCCAGCACCTGGGCTGGCCCCAGCAGCCTTATCTGGAGTCCTGGGGGCCTCCTGGGGCTGCAGTGACAGTGATACGGGCATGTGGAGCATATACTGCCACCATATGTGCAACCCCACTTTTTTCTGCCACATTTTTTTGACATTGGTGTAAAAAAAAATCCACCATGCTGTATGTGCATGTGCAACCTGTGTGTTCTGTGGCACGGGAGGTGCATTTGTGGCACTGCAAACTGTAGGTGTGTGCTCATCTGGACAGGCCCAAAGACTCCATCTGCACTGAGCATATTCACAACCATGGTTGAGCAGGATTCTTCCTGCAGTTCCTTTGGGCCTAGTCTGCTGAGGGCCTTGGTGGGTCAGACACTTGAAATGAAAGCGTGGTACTCTCAGTAATCAACTTGATGAATCCAGGAACTTTAAAGGATGATGCCACCCAGTTTTAATGCTAAGGGGACAAGAATGGGCCTGTGGAAGTGGTGGGGTAATTGGTTTGGAAAACGTGACTGGATGGAGAAGGAAATTAGAACTGTGACTGTTAGGACAGGGGTGAGGAAGGAAATTGAGTATGAGGTGTGGGCTATTTAAACAAGCTAGGAAAATGACTGGATCAGAGATACAGAGGTGAGAGGCTGCCCAGAAAGGATAAGGAGGTAAAAAAGGAAATAGATATGGGCAGGGAATTGGAAAATGAGGAGGGAAGAAGACAATAGGGCTGGGATTTGTACTGGCTGGACAAAGACATGGACTTGAAAACCAGAGCAGAGGAAAAGAGGGACTGAAGATGGGAAATAAATACGATAAATCCTTCTGTTTACGGAGAATTGGCTTTGGCTGGAAAAAGAGACTTAGAGACAATGGTCAAGCAAGACTAGAGGATGGTACAAGTGAAGTCCAAGGGCGAGGGAAAGAAATTGGCTGAACAGCCTAGAAAAGTGGAACTAGGCCTAGAACAGGGGCATCAGTAATGTGACTTGTTGTTTATTTGGGGTTCTACCTCCAGTTTGATACTATTTACGTTAAAGAAAACACCCATGTTAAAGGCACTTCAATACATTTTCAAAATGAAGTTTCTAGAGTGAGGAAATACAGAATTCAGGTTAAGCCCACCTGTGTGTATGTATCATGACATGGCCTCTAATTGTGTATTCAAGCAATATTGGTTCTACAGCACACCTGCTCATACACCCTGCAGGATGCCTGTGGCAGGGCACTGTTTGTGCCTACCACTTTAAGGGCCTGGAAGGCCAGGCAACAACATCGCCTGGCCGCAGGGCTGCTGGTATCATCTAGAGGTAAGGGAGGAGCTTTAGGGGATGGTCAGGAGGATCCTGGTCCTGGGCATGACCTGAAACTGCACCCTGCTGGGAGTGGGTGGCTTGGTGGGGCTCTCAGTGGTGCAGGAGTCCCCATGAAATGCCAGGCCAGTTACCACCCCGGTGAAAGACGGATTGGGGTGCCTTAACCCCAGCTCCCACAACTTGGTAGGTTACACCCTTGTAGGGTCTGGAAGGCAGACCCCAGTGAGAGAGTGGGGCCATAGACTCAAACCTGTCTTGACATCCCTTGACTGGTCCATGTTGGGGCCAGGAGCAGAAGGGTCGAAGGACCAGAGGCCCACCACAAGGGATGCCCAGAGCTGAGGGGCTGGGGTTCTGACTGGCCTGGAGGTGGGCCAGGGCCAGTAGAGACAAAGGTCCTGAGGGGACAACACCCGTAAGGGGGAGCAGCTCGGGGAGCTATGTAGCTTGGAATGAAGGCGGAATAGGCCACCTGAATGGAGGGATCCAGGTGGGGTTCAAATAGCAGGATTCTGAGGCCCAGTGTGGGGCCAGTGATATTGACAACAGCTGGATGCCATCTGCAAGGCTTGGGCTGCATTGTAGGGGAGGAACGGAGCTGCAGATAGTGCCCCATGGCATCGGGGCAAGAAATGGGCAGCCTCTCAATTAACATTAATTCATTAATTAACATCAAGGCGTGGTGGGTGAGAAGGCAGGCGGTTAGCCCAGAAAATAGGTGGGCGAGCCACAGGAAAATCAGCCCCAAGAAGGCCCCCTGTTACAATGCCACATCCTGGTATGAATCAGGATTATGTAAGTGAAGGGCAGTTTCTATTGGGAGAGCAGAGAGTGTACATGGCCTCTTTGGTGTTGGGTATCGGAGAAAGCCACAGGAGGAACAATTCATTCCATTTTTAGAGCAGTGTTTAAATAGTGCCGAACAAAATGAGGCTTTGGACAACACATGAAACAATGAAGATAAAGCAAAATATTGAATTGCTGTTTATTAGGAGGCCTCTGTTTATCCTGTGTACTGAATCTGATCATGTAATTAAAGACAATATTATAGACAATATGCACAATGGTACCAAATCAAGTTTGTGTGTTCATTAATAAAAGCAAATGTGCTAAGACCAAAAAAAAAAAAATCCTGTTCTTGCCCAACAAGATTACACTCTTAAGTATGGAGTTAAGGTTGCCCAAGACTGACAATCCCTGCTTTAGACCACTGAGAAGAATCCAAAGGCCAGATGGAGTCCAGATATTCAGTGCTTTGATGATGGTAGCTTTTGCCAGAGAGCAATGGATAAAAAATTATGCTGACTGCCTAACGGCTCAGCATATGCATGTTTTTTGGTGATGTCTCTTAGCCCTTCTCCAACCAAGGAATACCCACAAGGCACTGGGGGCTAGGGTTGAGGCACCCTATACTCCCCTTACTCTGGAGGTCACAAACTGGTGGTATTTCATAGGAGCTACTCCACCATGAGTAGTCCCATCACATTCCCACCAAGCCATCCAGTTGGATGCAGTTTACGGTCTTACTCAGGACCTGTATAATATAAATAGTGTAAGTGTAAAACTAAAATGGGACATAGCTGCAATACAAAAATCCAACCGGCTAAAAAGCAAAAAAAACCCCAACCCAACAATTTCATCAGTAATAGTGGCCATGGCACTTGGGACTTCCTATTCTGACAACGTTACTCTGTACTTTTTAGCCTTCTATAGTCAGCCTCCAGCACTGACTTATGGTATAGGGCATTAAAATCCCTTTGATCCAAAACAGTTGATCTGCAGAAAATTCCAAGACATGAGGTCAAATCCTCTAATCCTTTGCATCCTGTCTTAATCCAACCCTGTGCATCTTTTTCCATCAGAAAGAACTGATACACTATTTTTATGAAAAGGCTGAAATATGCCTCAGAAATATGTTGTACCTGCTATTTTATTCACAGCAATTATTCTTGAATTCATACTACGAAGCCCATCATGACTTATTTACAAATCTCTCCTAGAGCCCTTGCTACCTGAATCTTCACCTCTTTCAGTACTATAACCATAAGCATACTTCAAAAGTTTATCTCCAGTTGCCTTGCAGATCCCCTTTGGTATTTTATAAATGAGATGTTGGTTTGATATATAGAAGACAATTGTCACAAACTCATCCATGGGAGACCCTGGGTTTCAACCCACTGTGCTGCCACTTGCACCAAGGAACAGATGGAGGTTGCTCTGGGTTAACTACTTAACCCAGAAACCTTCACTGCCCTTACACTGGACCCTGCCACTGGAACAAGGGATCCCCTGCCAGCCCAGCTGGCCACCCCATTGGGTTCTGGTTGAAATTATAGGCCCCCCTTTCCATGGAAAGGGTAGCTTAGAGTATCACTCATCCAGCAATCATTCTTTCCACAGCAATCAGTAAGGAGATAAAACAACACTAGGATTTATTACATAGGACAAAAGAATTATACTAGTAAAACAGAATATAGGTTTGGAGGCATAAAAGTGAAACAAGAAAAGGTTCTTACCTTCTCATTTGGCACATCTGGGGTCATTGATCTTCCAAAGCCTGAGTTTCAAATACACTGATCCTATTCTAACTAGACCCTAAAAAGCCTCCAAGGTCAGGCCCCGCCCCATTCAACAGCATTATTCTCATGAACATAAGTTATTAGAATTGTCCAGAAGTTTCTGGCCTACCTAAGTACCTGTCAAACCATGACTCTCAGATGCCTTTACTATAAAGTTGATTCTCCCCTTACAAAAATACAATGTTTTGAGACTCAATTCCTTCTGTCTATGTCTGGGTGGGAGGTGGAAGGAAAATTAACTTATCATGTTTAACTTATCAAGTTTGCATGTCTCAGTCCCCTGGCTGAACCAGACCCAAACTTGTAGAGATATACATAGATAGTATAACATAAACAATGCAGTGATAACAGCAACATAAATGGATACAGCATAACATTGGCTTTCCAATGAGACCACATGTGCCATATCAGTACAGTAAACTACAGAAAAAACATTGATGATATCCCACAACCCCCAAAAGCATAATTTGGTTTATGACAACCACACACAAACAAGTTTGAACTGCTGGGCAGGATACTGATAAAACATTTCCACTGTAAAACATGGATTTGTCAAAGATTTCTCCAGTGGTTAGAAAATAATGTTATTTATAGACAAGGTGACCGTAAGCCCGGGTTTGGCTGGGACAGTACTGTACCACATTTCATAGACCATCCTAGTGTGCAACCAGTCAATGAAAATTGAAACAAAAGTCCCAGAATCAGAAACCTAACATGATCCCTTCTTTCTCTACTGACTCTAATGCACATGAATATAAGCAGCAGAGCTGGTCTCTGCTTTAGGAAAAATGGCACCCAGGGTGAACGTGGTGCCCTTCCTCACCCTTGAAGCCAGTGGCACTGCTATAGGCAGAGGCAGACAGGTGGGCCATGGTGTACAGTTTGGTGAGTGGGCAGAGCACATGGTGCACCAGGCAGAAGAGCAGACAGATACCACTACTGCTGTGTAGGAGCAAGGCAGGTAGACTAGAGCACATGCCGCCCCACCTACATGTGCTTGACCCAGTTCCTCCTGAGAAGTGGCTGGAGTGGGAGGACAGACTAGGCTGGGCACCACTCCAGTCCACCTGCCTTGCTTCAACACAGCAAAAGTTGTGCCTGCTAGCCCACCAGGCCTCTTTGCCCTCACTTGAAATACAGTGTCCTAGATTTCCTTAAAAATAATATGGTCACCATATCTACAAAAGCCTACCAATATGCCATTATGGAGCATACATGATAACCTTCTGATCCTCTGTTTTAATAGTAATGATCAGGAGAAATGTAAAAAATACAACAAAAAATATGGTGGGAGGTGAATATATCTGTAAAAGAGGAGAAGGCCTTTGGAAACATGCCATCTTTGATACATTTACATTAAAAACACAGCATTTATCTTCATGGCACTTATGACTATTTGTATTAAAGAGGAATACATTCTAAGCTGCATGTTCTGTCCACCCCACTTAGACTCTTTTTTAGCTAAGGACAGAGGTTACACATAAACTGGTTTAAGTCATTAGAAACTGGTTTAAACTCATAATCGAAAAGGGCTAGGCTGGGCTGGGCTTGTCTGCTCCAGCAGAGAAGGGTTGGTGGGGGAGAGAGAGCGAGGGGCAGGGACTGCCCCCCCCTCCCCTGACAAACCCTGGCTGGGATCTGGGGCCAGGGAGAGGGTGTTAATCCCCCCCCCCTTCCCCTAGTTAAACAGCCCCTTCCCCCAGTGCAGTTCTACCCCAATAAACTCACTGAAAGTTACTGCAGGCTATGACTGTGGACTACAAGCCCCAAAATCACCTGGAAGCAGGAAGAGGAAGTGATGAGCAACCCTGCAGCATCCTGCTGCAGTGATGCTAGACCACAAATCCCTATGATCTTGGGGGCAGCAGGGATAGGAAGTGCCAGAGAGCTGTCCTCTAGTGCCACTCTGCCCCCCAGCTTCTGGTGTTAGCCACTACAGGAATGTGGCTGCATTTCCTGAATCAGAGGTAAATGTGTGTCCAGTTGTTTCTCAGTTTAATCTTTGCATCTTAGACTAACCTGCAAAGATTGAATTGATTTAGCCTCAGGCTTTTTCACTGTCTGTACTTAGCGCTGGTGTCTGTTGCTTATTTCCCCCTTCACACAATGTCTTTACTGTTTTCTTGTTAGCACTGGTTTTAACAATTTTACAGTTTACTTGAAGGTGCAAATGGCTAGTTAGCAAACTGAACAGAAGATTCTCAGTTTTGTCAGGAAGCATATTACTAATATGAGTGATAGCAAGTACCTTGCACTTCCCTTGCTCTTTCCATTTCTTCACTCACCTCCAATGACAGTTGCATTTGAAACAGGACAACGAATTCGTACAACCTGTTGTTTGATCCTCTTCTAACATAAATAAATTACTCCCATTTTAGATGTCAGTGGGATTTTTCACAGGTTGAATTTAATCAGAAGTGTGTTTTAGCTGGCATGGTTCTAAATTTTAGTGTAATGTACTAACAGTGCTGTGAATGTGTCTTTTCCGAAGGGATGACAAGTGGTGTATTGCCATCCCATTACCTTTAAATAAGCATGTACACGCATATGCAATTGAACAGAAACGAACAAATAAATGAGAAAGCTTTCTTCCTTTAATAAATTTAATCTGGGTTCATCTAGATACATTATTTATTTTTGCATTTGGCAAATGCAATGGCTTACATACTTTAAGGGACAGCTTTAGTCAGACTGCTCACACCTGAAAGAAGTTGCATTTTTTAAGCAAAAGAACTAAATATTTGTTTTCAGTCTATCTAAAATCAGGAATGATTTTGTAGAGTTCAGGAAAACACAGAGCAGATGGTAAAGCACTGTTCATTCCTCCTCTCTTGGCCCCCCACAAATTTTAAAATGGGCTTTTATACACACGCACACTTCTAATTTCTATCAGAAAGAAATAGAACTTATTTCTTTCTATTTCTGTTTCTTTCTAATATCTATCTATTTCTAATATATATAGGTATAGCTATATATTAACTATATCTATAGACCTAGATCTACATCTATCTATGCATATATATATATAAAAGAAAAAAAGAGAGAGAGAGATAAGCTACATTTTCAATATGTTTACAGGTTGTAACTCTACTGTAAGAGGACAGGAGAGGGGTCTAGCACACGCTGAATTCCTTATGCACACCAAACTCAGATCCAAGGTGTCCACATGTAGAAGAAGCCCTGTACATAAGGATCTTTTCCTTTCCAAACTGAACAAACTATAATTGGTGCTACTGCTGTAACACTATCCCATCTTATGCAGATTGTTGGAGGTGTGCAATTGTAGGTCTCTGACAAAAAGTGAGGCAGGGGTTGGGGGGAGGCATGGGGAGGAATCAAGGAAGGACCAGTACTTTCTTCTGCTCTGTACCTGGATTTCTGTATATAGAGTAACACGTATCAAAGCAATATGAACTCCCTGGGATTCTAGTGAAAAGAGCCATCTTATCTCAGAATGGCTCAAACAGGACCTAGGCTGCCAGAGAGAAAGGATCTGACCTGCAAACATGGCTCCTGGCTCTGAAAAAAAAAAGGAAAACAAGAGAAAGAAAGAAAGATCTTTCTGCACCGACCTTGAGGGACTAAGAGGAGATTTGCAACCAACATTTAGCAAAGATTTTTTTTTCCTCTTTTAGTTCTTTCTTATGAATTGTTCCAACAGAAGGAGGCACTCCTGGCCTGCATTTTTATTCAGTCCTTACTGAAAGGCTCCTATGCAAGTGAAATTTGTTAGAGTAGGTACTGAATAAAAACACCTCAGGATTTGTCCCATAACTAAAAAAAAACCCCAAACAGTATAGGCGCACACTTCAGATTTAATAATTGGACCTGGAGTGGAAGAAGATGAGAGAAACATACACCTGAGATGACACTCTAGACTATCACCCCTTTCCTCCCCTACCTCCCTTCACCCAAAATAAAGAAAAAAGAAAATCATTCAGAGTTTATATGGGCAAAGGTGTGCAACAACAGGATATAGCTGACCACTACTGTATTTTGTGTTGTATGAATGTCAAAAGATTTCCCATTTGTCAAAACTCAATGTAAAAGGACAGCCTAGTAGCTCAGAGTTCATGCTCCACATACTCTAGACCAACTAAGCATTGTGTACAATGGGTGATATACCAGGTCACATAGTTATTGTATATGTTGTATTTTTTAAGGTAGGTGCAGTCATGTGTGTATTAAATCTATAGTTCAGTGTTATGCAATGTGCAGTGGTAAACAAGTTCATTGTGAGTGCTTATGTGAATCTCACGTTACTTTCAACTTTAAAATGTGTATTTAGACACATAGTAAATCATATATTGCCAACATCCTTTCAACAAAGGTAATTATGTTCAGAATATTATAACTATTAAATGTAATTTTGAGGATCATACTTCAAGCAAGTGTAAATCAGGCAATCCAAAATCATGGTCCCCATGCAAACAGTAACAGCCACATTAAACACTCAAATGTTTCCAGGGTGCCACAGTAAAAGATTACATCCTTCCCTGGAACCCATATGGAGAATCTTCAAACAATTGCAACCCATGCTAGAAGACGACCAAATTTTTAAAGAAATCTTTCCAGAACCACCCATCCTAACCTTTAAACAAGCACTGAGCCTTGCCAACCTCATTACCAGAAGCAAGCTTTCTATGGCCCAAAACACACCAAATGGATCTAGACCATGCTGGGACAAAAAATATAAAACCTGTCAACACATCTCCACCACTCTGACAATAACTACACCCCACAACAGAACCATCACCATTCCTGGATCTTACAGTTGCACCCCCAGAACTGTAATATATCTTATCCAATGCACCAAATGCCCTGATGGTAAATATGTAGGTGAAGCCAAACAATAACTCTGTACCAGAATGAACACACACGAAAAATCTATCAAAGACAAAAATACCCGATTCTTGCCTATGGGTGCACACTTCTGACAAAAGACCATTCTCTTGCCCATCTCTCTGTTCTAATCCTCAAAGGGAATTTACAAAACACCTTTTGCAGACAAGCCCACAAACTCCATAAATCTCCTGGATACAAAAAATCGTGGACTAATATAGACATCAAATTTATGGCACATTATAACCTGTCTGCCATCTGATAACAACAGGTAACCTGTCTGCATTTTACCAGCTACATCTATCAGCATTTCTATATTCTTCCTCCCCACCCTCACCCCATCTTTCACCTGTTGTCTCCCATTCCATGATCCTCACTGCCATGCATTTGCATTTTCACAGACCTACATTTTGGATATTGGTTTCTGTTCTACCCAGGAGAGCACACAAACACCAACAGACTCTCCTTATACTTGAAAAAGGGGTGTTGTGCCCAAAACCTTGCAAAGAACATGTTTCCAACTATTTTGTTGATCTAATAAAAGCTATCACATTTACTCAAAGAACCTTGTCGGCCTATAGTAAAAGACTAATCATTTTTCAACCCTGCAAAACCTTTCGTGTGTAAGCAGTCTAAAATGTGGCTGCTGTAGGAATCATAGTTTTGAATTACTCCCTGAATTACTCCCTATACACAGAATCAAGTGTTGGCTCCTTTCTACCATTTAAGTTGTTGAATGTTCTGGCTTACATTTCAAGGCCTGTGCATCTACACAGCGGTCTGGCAGGGCAATATTGGATACTAAAGGCAACTAATAAGGTCCAGAACTGAGAAATTAAAGGCACTGCCTTTGAGCTAAATTTATACACTAAATGTTTGCCCACCAGTTGCACATTTAAGTGGGTGAGTCTGTAACAAAAACACAATACCTGATTACACAAATACTTGTTTTCATGTACATCTGCAAGAATCAAACACACGTGAGTCCTGCACATCTGTGTATGTTGTAATGTGTATTTTAAAGATTAGCTGTTAGGTCTGAATTCTACCTTCAAACGTCTGTTAAATTAAATGGCAATTACACTCTCACTATAGCACATCCTTGACCTTGCATGTTCTGAAATCAGTCAGAATTCAGAATTCAGTAGGCTTCTATGGTAGCTGGGTCTGGCCCTCTGTTCATGGTCCAAACAGTTACAGAGGAGACAGAGTAAGACTATTAGAAATATAATGTTTTTCTGCAATGTAAATGAAGATCCTAGATGAGAGAGAGTGGCACTTAGCAAATAGAAGTGATTGGGACTCCTGATAAAAGTTGCTTTCAATTAGATAGAAAATTATTGAGATTTTTATTCTCAGTTCTTTAAAAGCATTCATCTGGGAAAGAGAAAATAGCAGTAGTAACCAATTTCTTGTGTTTAATTAAATGTATGGCAAAAACAAATATATGTCCATTTAAATATACTACTGTAGAGAAAAAAAGTGGTTTTTATATTGATATGTGGAAAAACGAACAGTAAAACCAAGAAAAAATACACATACCCTTAAGTACAATGCAATAGGTGTTGCAGGCAACCATATTATAGGATCCCTTTCATGAACAGGTCAACTCCATTCTAAAACTTACACCTTTTTTTGCCCCTATTACTCCTATTGACTGAATGTTTCGGAGCTTCCCTCCTCTACTGGTTAGAAATCTTCTTCAGCCTAAATTTATTCACAGCTACTTTATACACATTTGTTCTTGTGCCAACATTGTCTGCTAATATAAATAGCTGTTCTCTCTCTATGGGCTTACCCCCTTCTCTCTGAAGTGTGTACAGAGAGCAGTCACATTGCCTTTTTAGCCTTTGTTTTATTAGTATGAACACACCATCCTCTTGTGAATATTCTCTCATAAGCAAAACTCTCCATTGCCCTGATCATCCTAGAAGCCCATCTCTTCACCTGCTCCTGCTTGAAATCAACTATATTGAAAACAGGTGATCAGAATTGTACAGAATTGTATAATGGTTTTAATACTTCCCTTTGTCTGCCAGAAATGCCTTGGCAGACAATCTCACATTGCATTGTATCCCATTTACCTTGATTTTTTTAATCATCCTTTCCTTCAAAATTTGTTCCAAATCCTTGCACACAATTGAGGACAGAAATTAATGAGTGTATGTCACTTTTCCCCTCCCTTTCTTTAATATAAGTAATGCTATTCTCTAGCTATGTGGCACCATTCTCAACTGATAGATTTATTTAAAAATCCTTATTATTAGACAGAAGTTTCCTGGATCAGTTCCTTCAGAATTTCAGGTTGGAAATTAGCCAGTTACCCTGATTTGAATACATCATTTTCTATACTCTCTCCCAAGTAGCCATCTTCTCTATCCCCTTATCCCAAGTTCAACATCATCATCACTGTTGAAAACTGAAGTAAAGTATTTAATTTAGTTCTTGGGTCATATTAGGACTATCTTTAATTTTGGACCCATTTTCATCTTCTGGATTTAGCTTTAATTTAATAGCATTTGCTATTAAAGAATTGTTTCTCTATTCTTCACAAACTGGGTGCAGTCCTTCCCTATAAGTTTTATTCATTCCTTGAGATACAAATTCTTGACAGGTTGTCCACCTTTAACCTCAAAAAATTTCAAACCTCTACATTCTGATCTCCAGATTATCAAAATTAATTTTATTTTTCATCTTAATGCTGTGCCCAGGCCATCTTTTATTGGAATTCCCATGCTGGTTTTGCTTTCTCCATTGCATTAAATCCACTTGTCTCACAAAGAGTTACACCTGTTATTGTTGTACCATAAGGCCCCCATGCCCAAACAATGGTAGTTTTCTTCAATAACTATTTTTCTATTTCAATAACAAACATCTCCCTATTTTTTTTATAGTAGGGGCCTCAAATGAGATCAAGTTATCATTGCATTAGGCAATGCACAATCATATTAATATTATTAAACTTTTATGATTTAAAAAAGGGACAATGAAAAATAAAACACATTAGCCCTTTTTAGACATATTATAGAATGGGGAGGGAGGTATTAGCTGCATTTACAGGTCACCCGGAATGATGAACTGTTAGTTTGACATTAAGAGGCTTCTTTAAGCAGCAGAATGTACTACTGCATTTTCAACTGAAAACTTCATGCCTCTGGGGCATAAAAGGAGAAGGAACTGGAGTAGAAAATTGAGCAGTTTCATGTTAACACTAAAGTTTACCTTAAGTAACTGATGCTCTGTTGTATTTTCCACATATACAGGGCAAAACATGCTTCCTAGTCTAGATGATTTACTATATATTAATGAAAACAATAAACAGCAAAACTAAGCATAACACCTCTACATAACAGAGAGAGTGCAAGAACAGCAAGCTAAGCATCTCACCAGTAGTTTGTTAGTCTATATCTGAGCTGAAAACACTGTGGCTGATGCTGCATACAGCTTTCCTTCAGTTTCATAGCTGCATGCATATCATCACAGTGAACCTCAGTCCATCCATCCATCTTACCCTTCCAAGAGTAAGTAACAAAATATGTGCATGCTTATGGTGGGGGGAAGGGGGAGAGACCCCTCCAAAGTGGTATTCATTTTCTACTATACATGACTTCTGAATGGTTCCCTCTCTTCAACACTCCATT
Organism: Gavialis gangeticus; assembly: GCF_001723915.1. Taxonomy (NCBI): domain Eukaryota; kingdom Metazoa; phylum Chordata; order Crocodylia; family Gavialidae; genus Gavialis; species Gavialis gangeticus. Next base: position 34,244,961 of record NW_017728992.1, read on the forward strand.
AGGTTTATTTTAAAGACATTTATGTATTTAGGAAAACTATATCAAATGTGTTAGCTTTCTATTTTGTTCTGAGGCCTAGTAACATAACTGAGGGGAGGGGGACACTAAAATAGTCACTGCCACAGCTGGAAGTTGGCTACCCCACCCCACCAGCAGTACAGCAGCCAGAACTGTCCTCTGCATCACACATCCCAGGGCACTGAGCATCCCTGCTATGCCTCTGCTGAGAGCCAGGCGATTTGTGATTAAAATGAGGTTTTCTTGGAGTCAGTTCTACAACTGTAGGCCAGCTGCCAAGAACTCTCAGCTCACACAAACCTCATCACTATAGTCAGTAGCTCCTTTGTTCCAGTGGAACAAAGTTGTTATAGGCAATGATGGTCACAAAGGAGGAAAAATATACAAAAAAATAGCTTGACATAGGCCTGTCTCATGTTATCTCCCACATGATTTCATGCAGCTGTTATATATTACAAGGTGAAAACATAGGTCAACATGGGACTTTAGAGATGAAATTAATTAAAATATGAAATACAGCATTGCAGTAGTGTCTTATTATTCTTCAAGCAAAGATCATCAACCAAAGCTACAAGCTCAGTCTCCATATTATATCCAAGTGAAAAGCAGGCTGGCCAGGGTCCAGGCATCTGATTGAATTCAGATGCACCAGAGACTGTCAGATGGCCATGTACTCAAAGATATTCTTCCAAAAGGGGAAGTTGAAGTTGAAAAAAAATGGATCATAACATCAAAAGACAGATTCTTCAGTAGAGTTGGACAATCTGAAACTTAAGGGATAAGTACAGACAATCAAAAAGCCCAAGGCTGAATCAGTTCAGTCTTTGCAGGTTAGTCTAAGATGCAGAGATTGAACCAGCAAGCAAGCGAACAGACATTCACTTTTAACTCAGGAAATGCAGGCGTATGCCTTCAGTGGCTCAAGCCATAAGCTGGGGGGCACTAGAGCACACCTCCCAGCTTGCCAGTTCCAAGGCTTTTCTTCCCTTCCTACTTGAGCAGAGACAGCATAGCAAGCCCCAGTTCAGACCTAACTGGATGGTCTAAGGGGGGCAGCGCCTGCCAGGTGAGGAATGGGTGGGTAGGGAAAAAGGTAATGGCAATGAAGTCATAAAAGCTTGAGCAAGAATATGCCTTTCTCTGAAGCGAGCATGTATAGAACAGAAGGAAACAACCTTGTGGAGTCCTGCTGACTGTGATCGTGGACTGTAAATCCCAGAGGCACCTGAAGGCAGGAGGAGGAAGTGATCAACAACCCGGCAGAGGCTGTTTTGTGGGTCTGGACTGCAATCCCAGGGACCTCAGGGGAAGCAGGAAGAGTAAGTAAACATGCAGCATATGTTGGGATGCTGAGGGACTCTGATTTAACTTGAACCAGGAAGTGGTCTGGTACAGAAGTTTTATAAACCAGTTTGACCCAGATCAGTTAAGTCTGATACTACATTCAACCAGGTTTATCTTAAATCAGTTTCAGCCATTTTGAAACTGGTTTATATGCACTGAGATTCTGTTCTGTTATAGGTTTAAACCAGTTTCTGAAGACTTAAATCAGTTTGTGTGTAACTTCTGTCCCTAGCCAAGACCTTCCAGTACTCTGCCCTCCCAGAGAAAGGCACTGACAGCTCCTTCCAGGAATGGCCCCAGTCACCCTAGCTCACTTACATCCCCCTGACCACAACTTCTGTGACAGTAGGTGACAGCAATTGATTGACTGAAACTGATCCATATAAAATGGACAAGACTGCTTCCCCAACTCCAAACTGACTCTGCAATAAAAGTGGCAGTACATAAGCCATGCCAAATATGGGCATTTTTGTCCTGTAAAGTAGGTGGCAAGCTCACCACAGAGTAGAAGGTTCAGCTTTACAGTGGAGGCAACCCACCCACAAGGCTATTCATTACTCTCAGAAGTTTCACCAGACAACACTTTTCAGATACAATGACAGTAGAGAAATGCTTCTTTGATGTTTCCACTTCCACATCATACTGTTTTAAGAAGGATCCATTCTGTAACCAGTCAGCTCTGGCACAGATGCAGAGCCACCAGTTCTCTGTCTGCCATAGGATGGTATGTTTCTTGGTTACAAGTCTCTACTTTCTTTTATACTCAATTTAAGAAGTTGTTCATAATTACTATACCTGGGCCGGTAAACAGTAGCAGGATTCATTAAAACCTCAACTTTAAGACCACACTAAGTTCAATACAATATATACATTATTTCTGACTGCTTATTTACAGAAATTATGTAAAGAAATTATGTAAAGAAAGGTGGCTGAGCTGATGAAAGCAGCTCCACCTAGTGAGAAGGCTGAGACCCTTTTCTTCAGCAATATACAATAGAGGAGTAAAACAAATAAAACCATGGGAAGTCTATTATATGTATATTCTCTTCCAAAGAAGTGGCCCAATATGGCCCAGAAGTGCTGGGAGTTAGTGGCCCAATATATCCCATATATTTAAAACAAAACCTACATTTTAGAATTAAAGATGCTACCATACAGATAGATATACAGGTAGTGAGATTTTCTCAATCTTCCCCTTTTCTGAGATTAATAAAGCGCTCTTTCCAGCTTAGAACAGTACCTATTGGTGGTATAAAACTACAAGCAGTGTCTACTACTAAACTCCTTTTTCTTCTCATGTCTCTACATAACATTTGACCATTTTGTTACACGTACTTGTGCTCATTTGCTATACTTTGCAAGGTCTTTCATGTGCCTTCAAGCAGTGGGTATTGCAGCAGGCCTTGAATAGTCTGAGACTCTGTGTCACAGTTATAGTTGTTTGAGTCAATGGTATAGTTCCACTTCATTAGTTCCTTGGAGTATCTGACTCCAGTACATAGGTGGCTGAGACATCACCACCTTTGCCATGATTCATCAGCCCCTAGTGGTAAGGACTCAGCTGCTGGAATGTACCTTGTTTTACTGTCAGGTGTTTTCTTTACCCTCTTGTTCCATATGTCCATTCATGTCTCCTTGAGTGTGGTATCAAGAGGCTGGGTGCCAGTGAGAAAGCTCCTGTGTGACTTCAGATGTCTACATGCTGCAGGATGGTCATGCAGCAGGTGTCTCACATCTTCAGTTTGTTTCAATCAGTTACTACATTGTGGTTCATTCAACTGAAATCTACAGTCATAATGGATAAGTGGTACCGAATACCAGCTTCTGATAGAACACGTTCTTGCAGGAAGAATAAGCCTCAAATTCCTACTTGTGGTAGTAATTCGTTCTTCAAAGAAATAAGAGGAAATTGATCTTTCCATTCATCGAAATTTAAAATATTGGGCTAATGAGAACAAACAAACAAAAAACAATTTGACTTATCTCCAATAACTCAAAGCCTGTCCTGTCCTCTTTGGGTGCATCCACACATGCAAGCACATGCACTTGCAGCAGCTAAAATAGAAGTGGTGCAAATTTGAGCTGGGGCTTTTTGCCTCAGCGCACATGCCTGGGTATGCACTTTTCTGTGGGGCAAATTGTGCCACTTGGGGCAAAATAACTCTCCTTGGCACCTCCCAGATCTGCAGCCACGGGGAGCTAGAGCCCATGGCCAGCACCTGTGCTATCCCCAGCAGTATAACAAGCTTCCCTGTCAAGTAGCTCAGGGCTACTCACTCCTAGGAGATTCTGGGGTCCAGCCAGTTGGTACCTGGGGACTCTACCCCTTGTGCCAGCTGGACTGCTGAAGCAGCCCTGAGAGTTCCCTGCACCCTCTACTGATTGCAGCAGTCTGACAGTGGAGGCTGCTGCCTGGCTGTGACCTGTTGTGCTGTGACCCTCTGGGCCAGCTGCCAATAGGCTGTGGCTGCAGGGTTGGCCTTTGTGCAGTACTACTGCCATGAGTGACCCTGCCTAGCCATCTGGGCATCTATCATCCAGAAGATGTTCCCAGTGTGGTGGCCTGCTTTGAACTGTCAAAGCTGTGCTCCTGGCACCAACTGGTCAGGAAGTCAGCCACAGCCAACTGTGTCCAAGGTGCCAGCTCCGAGCAGGCAGGGTCCTGCCACTGGCCTTCATAGCAGGAATTCTAGTGTTTCCTATTAGAAAACAGAAAAACCTCTGATAAAAAAATTCCCAAGTCACTCTGTTAAATACCCCAAATTCCATGTTCCTCCACAATTAAAACAAAAGACCACTATATATATAAAGAGTGAGAGACAGTAATCAGTTAGGCAATATTTTATTGATATATCTATAGTGTTAAAGCAATGTGGGAACCTACCAGTATCTCTATCATCATAATAAATGAATTCTAAATACCTATATGGTGTGCTGCCCCCCCCAGGGGCCACAGCCCCCTCCCCCACAGGGGCCAAATGGCCCCACATAGTGGCTACCACCACCCCTGCAGGGCCCATGTGCCCCACCCCTGCTTGCTCCCCCAGTCCCTCTGTTTGCTGCCCTACCTGGCCCCATCCCCCACCAGCTCCTGCAGTCCCCCAATGACTGCCCCACCCAGGCCCACCTCCCCTGCTCCACCAGACCCCCCAATGCCTGCTCCACCTAGCTCCATTATCCACTTGCACCCCGAGCCCCTCATGGCTACC
>NW_017728992.1:34250047-34253540 GCF_001723915.1 Gavialis gangeticus
CCCCCCCCCCCAGCCTCTGGCGCTTAAAAAAAAGCCTTCGTGAGTTGGGAGGCAGAAAGGGGATGGGGCCTGCCTGGAAAGGGATTGGGAGCATGTGGGGGGTGGGGCCAGGTGGAGCAGCCATCAGGGGGTCTGAGGGATAGGGCCAGGTGAGGCAGGAATTGGGGGCTTGAGAGGCAGGTGGGGGAACAAGCTGGGCCTGGAAGGGATCAGGATCAGGCAGGAGTGGAGCCAGATGGGGCCAGATGGGGCAGGTATCCGGGGGGCTGGGGGAGTGGGCGGGGCTGGCAGGGGTCCCCCCCATGATCCCTTCTTCCAGCCCCCCAACTCCCTACTTAGCTGGGTCCAGCTCCCTGAGGCTGGCACGCTGCCTGCCCTGCATAGGCATCTCTATGGAGGACGAAGGCATCTCCATGGAGCACCAGAGCATCTCTATGGAGGACCCAGCCTCTGGTTTCCTCCGAACACAGTCCAGGACCATGCCCTGCCCTGCTTTTTTCCCCTCTATTTTTTTTGATCCCTGGATATCCAGGGGTCTAACTTTGCCTCCATGCTGCAAACTTGCAGTTGGGGAAAATCTTTTCCCATTCCTGCATGTGCCTCTTGCAGCATCTTAAAGGGGTTTCAGATGCTGCAAGAGGCATGTGCGGGCTCATCTGGATGCGTCCCTTAGGTGTATTTGCATTACCTGAAAAGAATAAGGGCCAAAATTCAAATAGACTTCCCCTGTTTTATTTATTTTATATACTATTGTATATTACTCTGTTTTATGTACTTTTTGTATTATCATATATTATTTGTTTTAATTTTGTTTAAGCTGGTAGCATGTGCTATCTTATTGTATGATTTTCCCAATGTCCCGTACTCTTTAACATCTTTATCAATGACCTGGATGAGGGAGCGGGAAGCACAGTGATTAAGTTTGTTGATGTCACCAAAGCTGTGGGAAAATGCTGGAACAGCTGAGGGCAGGGCAAGTATCCAGGATGACTATGACAGCCTCTTCCTATGGACAGAATGCAATCAGATGAAGTTCAATAGGGATAAGTGCGGGGTCCTTCATCTGGGTAGGTAAAAAATTCACCATAACTTTACAATAAAGGGTATAGCCACCACCCACATATCTAAACCAGTGGGTGGTGCCCACTGGCTAGCACTGCATCTGAAAGGGACCTGGGGGTGACAATCAATCAAAGGATGAATATGAGTCAGCAGTGTGATGAAGCCACCAACAGGGGAAATAGAACTCTGCCCTGCATTAGCCAATGTGTTGCCAGTAGATCCTGAGAGGTGTTCCTCCCTCTCTGTTCACCATTGGTAAGGCCACAGCTGGAGTACTGTGTCCAGTTCTGGGCACCACATTTCAAAAAGGGTACAGATAAGCTCTAAAGGGTACAGAGAAGGGCCATCTGTATGATTGGGTCCCGGAAGATAGGCCCTAGGAGAAGAGACTCTGGGAACTAGGTTTGTTCAGTTTGAGTAAGAGAAGATTGAGAGGTGACTTGATAGCTGCCTACAAGTATGTCACAGGTGAACATCAAGTTCTAGGGGAGCAGCTCTTCAGAAAGGCACGCTTCAGGAGAATGAGGTCCAATGGGCACAAGCTACTTGAGGAAAAATTTAGGCTAGACATAAGGAAAAACTTATTTTCCATAAGGGTAACTAGAATCTGGAACACACTCCTGGTAGAGGTTGTGCAGTCGCAATCCTTGGAGGTGTTCAAGAGGAGATGGATAAGCACCTCGTGGAGTTTATTTGAACCCAGTTACCTTCTGCCTATGGCAGGGGACCATACTTGATGATCTTACAGGTCTCTTCCAGTTCTTCTATAACCATATGATTCTATAACTATACAGTATTTAACTGTACTTTTATACTATACATAATTTTATTGTCAGTTTTTTCTGTTTTTTTGAAAAAGCTGTAAATAAATTACTACTACTACACTATGAAAAAAGTAAATAAGACTTGGGATGCAAATTAAGACAGAGGTGTCTTTTGATAATATCCTCTCTGTATTTATTTTTCTTAATACCTGAAGATATGAAATTTCTGTTTGGTAGTATTCAGAATCATCCAATATTAACACCATCATTTTGGGGCTGCAGTTTATTTCCCCCCACAAGTTACCCTTTTGGATAAATACAGTCCTTATACAAGTACTGCACTACGAGTAATACATACCACTTAATGGTGATTCTCAGGGCCTTGTTACATGTCAATTTTAGATGGCTTCTGGAGCTCTTAACTCCTGGATTGCCCACATATTTGTCAATGGTGAGTGCTATATGGCTTGTGCTCTTTCCGAGTTGACATCTTTTTTTCTGCTACAACAGGTAAGGAGTTACCATCACCCTTACCCTTCCCTGTTGATACAAAAACTCACCTGCCATGACTTGTTTGGTAAGTATGCTGGTTCTTATTTATTACAGGGTTATGTACACTTTCCCCAATGAGAGGAAGTTCACCATGACACAGGGCAGAAGATTATTACTGACTTGAAAAATACCCTATGGAAAAATTGGGGCTCCACCATCCCCTGCATTCCAGCCTCATGCCACATGACACACAGGATTGATTTCCAAGTATTCATGTAAAAATGAAACAGTCCAAAAAGCACTAAGCAAACAAATTAAAGTCCAGTCTGGACCAAAATATAAGCAAACAAAATAAAGTCCTGTTTTAACTGTTGCCTATTGCTTTTCTTATGTTTAAACTTATATTGCTATTTTTTTTCCAGCATCCCAATCATCACCACTGGGCTGCCACTCCTTCTGGTTACCCTCTGGTGTGTCTCTTACCTAACTGTGGTGTGTCTGTTACCCAACCACTAGCTTAAACTGTAGCCCACAGGATCCCTCCTTCATCCCTGTGCTCCCTGGGACTCTTCCACAGCCTACTTCCCAGCTGTTCTTCTCCCTCCTCCTCTCCAGCATTTGTCCGCTCCCTCTTCTCCCTCCTGGGCTCTGGCATTTGTTGTTTTATCCTGGCCATGCCCCCTGGGCATTCCCTCCCTCACCACTCTTCCTGGTCTCTCTCTTCAGCTCAGGGCTGCTGGCTTTACTCCCCAGCTAAGGTCTCTCCTCACATTGCTCCTCAGCTCAAGGTATGCTCTCAGCTGAGTTCTTCGGCTTGGGGCTGCTCTCAGCCAAGCTCTGCTGGCTCCTCTGGAGTTTGCATTTACTCCAAGACAGCCCCCTCCTCTCTCCTGTCTCCCAGCATTTCCAGGCAAGCTGGGAGGAGGCTGGTTTCCCTGCAGGGAAAACAATTTCCTGCTGTATCTCTCTTTCCCAATATTAAACATATTAAACAAGTCTTAAACACTCTTTAGGCTACTTAAAGTTATGCCACTCAGGCCTAGGTTTATTTTTGATCCATGTTATTCAGCTTGTGTTGCACTAATGTGTAACCACTCTAAGCTAAACATTAGTGTGAACACCCCACACACCCCCTTCCTTCATAGTTTTATAGTTTCATAGTTTCTAGGGTCAGA
>NW_017728992.1:34253835-34259894 GCF_001723915.1 Gavialis gangeticus
AGTTTGTAACAGGCCACTAGATCCCCCCTCAGCCTTCTCTTTTGGAGGCTGAACAGGTTCAGGTCCCGTAGCCTCTCCTCATAGGGCCTGCCTTGCTGGCCTGGATCAGGCCTACTGCTCCTTTTATCGAGTTGCCACCCTCCATCCCCACCACCCACCAGCTGTGATTGGCCCACCACCCCCCCTGACCAGGCCTACTGTCCCTGCCCCCCAGCACCCCAGATCCCAGTTCACTCCCCATCATGTCCTCCTGCTTACTTTCAGCTGCCAGAACTGTCCTGGGGAAAGCAGGCAGGGAAGGGAAACCCCACTGCCCAGCTCCCACTGCTGTCTTTCGCACTCTCTGGGTTGGGTTCAGCTCAGAAAAGAGCAACAGCCCGGTGTCAGCAGTGGCAGTGATGGGGGCAAGCAGGTGGGATCCCTTTCCCTGCCTGCCCCTCAATGGGAACTGTGCCAGCAGCTGAAAATAAACTTTGGGGGATGAGGGGAGCCCCAGGGACAGGAGGGGGCAAGGAGAAGCAGGGAGAGCCCTAAAGGGCTGGGCAGAAGCCACTAGCCCGGATCAGCCTGCTCCCCCCTCCGCCCCACACCTCAGGATTGGGCCCACCATCCCCCACTTTCCATAGTACCCCAGATCTCCACTTATCCCAGTCCCTGGTCCTGACTTATCTGGGAGCAGGCACAGAAGGGGAACCTGCTTGTCTGGCCACTGCTGCTGCTCTTTAGTCTGGGCAGGCAGCCAAATCTAAGCTGTGGGGTATGGGTGAGCCACAAGGGCTGCAGGGGGCAGGGTGGAGCCCTGGGGGCAGGGGGATCAGGAGGAGCCCCAGGGCTGGGCAGGGAAAAAGCCCAGAATGGAAGAGGAAGGAGATGATTCTTATCTTTCAGTCTTCTAGACCTCTGCTGGCTTGAACATGCAACCACTGCAAACTGGAGCTAACAATAACACTGATTAACATTTGGGCAGCTCAAAAGTGCCACATGTAACAAGGCCCTCACTTCAGTCACTGGTCCTCTACTACTGTTTCTAGTCTTCCAAAAATGTCATAGTGTAGCATGGAATTAATTTTGCATACGGCTTCTCAAAGGCTATAGTATGTTATCTGTAGGTTAGTAGCTTTAGGGCCGGGAGGGGAGTCGGGGGGGGGAATTAAACAAGGAAGATCCAAAACAGCCAAAAGCCTTTTATAGCTCATCTGTAAACTGGACAGCAGCCAAAGGGCTTGAGTTCATTCCCTTGTTAGGTCATTTACTGTGCTGCTTTCTCATCCCCAAGAAAGCAAGTATTTGAGAGATCTGAGTACTGACATTTTCTAATTATGCTACAGTATAGCGTTACATGAAGTTATGAGTTATAATGAAGGCCTACGGGAGACTATTAGCACAGTTTTTAGAAGGTAGCAAATATTTTTTTTAATATTTATTTTAGTCACAAGCCCCATATGCAGAAGTAGCAATTAAAAAAGATGTAAATGAAAGAGGAACATCCTGTAAAACAAAATATCATTGTGCTATGATGGGCAGAAAGCATAGTTCAATGCTCAGTTTCTTTCCCTTTAAATTAGAATAGTATCTATCTAAAACAGTGGTTCCCAACCTCAGGTCATGACCCAAATGAGGGTCACGGAGGCAATGCCAGCAGTGCTGCTCGCAAAGGAAGTGCTGCATGCTGGGAGATCCCCGACCCCTGCCTCTGGACCGCTGCCACACTCTGCTCCCAGCAGTGGGTGGTGGCAAAAAAAGCTTGGGATCTAAAAGCAGACATATTTTTCCCCATTCCTCTCCCCCCAACTGTAAATCAAGAATTGTCCTGATTAAAAATAGAAACCATACTTTCAGGATGACAGAAATTTGTTAAATGTATCATTTCTAGTAATTTAAATTGCATAGTAAAGACCAAAGTAAATATATCACAAACTGGCATAAATTTTTCATTGTCCAAATATTTATTTATGTTAACATACAGACTGAACAGTGAAAATCATGCCTCCCCTCCCCGCCAAAAAGAAAAAAAGAGAATGCAGAGAAAATCACCCATAGCATCAATATCATTTTCTATCAGCTTTTTGCAGCCAGCTTCTTATAGTAAATAATTTCTGCTACAGAAATACAAATCCAAACATCCCATATATCCCCATCAAGTACAAGATCTCAAAGATTTTACTGGTTGTGAGTTCTAATAGTAAGACCATAGGACAAGATGTATAGAAGCTCACCTTCCCAGTTCCATCTCTGAAACAGACTGTGAGTATTTGGGAAAATCATTTCCCCTCTGCCTGAGTTTTTATTTTTTTGTTTTTGTTTTTTGCTTTGTTTTTTTGCATCAGTCAAATAAGGAAAGAATTATAGAATGACCACATTTATTTCTCTACTCACGGTCTATTTAGGCAAAACATATAGTTTCTTTGCATTTTTTATGAATAATTTCTTACTGCATTGATTTTGAATCAATAAACTTTTCCATTGTCAGTATTTAAAGGCAAACAATAGTAGCAATTTTTTCTTAACAAATTTAGATCACGTGGTATCATATTAACATTCCCTCAATCTGGGAGTGATTTTTCCAATTAACTATACACATTTATGCATTTGTAATTTGATTTCTCTCAATATGCATATTTCCATTTTGTATACCTTTTCAAAAAGCTTGCTAACTGTAGTGTTCATCAAAAGTGAATGTGACAGGGGATATGTAACAAATTTGAATCAGACACCATACTTAAATACTAGTAATAACTTAATTTATGTTTCTTCATTTTATTGTGGTATTCACCAGCTTCACTAATGGTATTCAGCTTTTTCACCAGTGCATTGTATAGATTAGCTAGTTCGTGTTTGTATAGGGTCTAGACACTTCTTGCTATATAAATGCTATCTAAGCATTATTAACAGCATACTCTGGGTTTACAGTTAACTTTTTGATATTTAACAGACATTAACAGATGGGTATTGAAACTGAAAAACATTACTGAAATTATGTTTTGGGGTTTGTTTTTATTTGTGGTGAATGTGAAGAATAATTTATTTTGAAAATTGTGATACCATTTCAAATACAAAATTTTATTTCCAGGAATGGTTCTAGGACAATCCTCAAGCCAGCATACAGCCTATCAAGAAACATGACTTTTTTTTAGGTGGACCAGGGTGTGTGGGTCAGGGGGCAGGGAGCAAGCCCTGTGCCAACAGGGAGCAGCAATAAGACTTCCACCAGTTCAACAACTACGTGCATAGCAAATGTTGGTCAAACAAAATGTATGAGGCAGAGTTTGTGGTCACTGCAGATGTAGGCCTTGACCAGTCTGCTGTAGAATCGGAAATGCAGAAAATAATACAGTGGTAGTTTGTGTTGCCTTCCTGAGTGACATGTTATTCAAAATATACCATTCCCTCTGGGTCATGCTGGCTGAAAGTCAGTGTATCCACAGAAAATAAGAATTTCCTTCAGCTCCTACAAAATCCAGTTGTGTTATTTCATAGCAACATGCTGTGTTATAAAAGCATTTCTAGGTTTATGTCCCTGCTTCATGCACTCAGATTTTGTAAACAGGAGGAAGGGGAACTTGCCTGAAATATCCAGAAAAATCAAAAGCAATATTTTTAAATTACCTGTTCAACCTCAAAAATAGGATTGTGTTTTCTACATTTTGAGAATCAATATCCTGAACTTTCTGCTTTGAATTGTAAAATATCCATTTAAGACACCAAGAAAGATCATATCTAAACCTGTTGGAGATGCAAAAACACAAAAGATATTGTAATGGGGTAATCCCTAGAAGCTGATCTGTACCATATGACATATGTGTTATATACTTTATAAAAAGGGACTGAGAAAATATAGAACAAGTAACAGAGTATACTGGAGTTCTTGCTTATATTATATATAGCTATTCCTAAAATAATTTCTGCCTATTTGTGTTACAACAAAATATACCTTTTTTATTTGAAAAGTGACAATGTTTGATGAAATTGGGGATGAGTGAATTTCAACAGAATGTAAAATGCTTAACATATTAATATCTACAAATATATTTGAATGATTTTTTACAATGTAGTGATCTAATCCTTATTTGTATACTCTTTGAAGTTTTCATTTAGCTGTGCCTTAAAGATAGAAGGAAGGCTTGAAACTTCCCTGTCTTTTATAAGAACTTCACAAAATAAGCCACAAACTAAACTGAAAAGGTTATTTCTTTATCCACCTACCCAGTGGCCTAACTAGAGGGCAATGGTCTAGGCACTGACTTGGGCAAGGACTGCTCCTGGAAGCTGTGTGATTGCAAGCATGCTGGCAGCATGGCAGCAAACGGAAGTCATCACTTCCCCAGTGCCCCAGGTACCCAGCCACATTGCTACACTACTTCACTTAACTTTAATATAAACAGACCTATTCAATGTATTAGTTCACCTTTAAAGACCCAACATCAAACTTCCACTTCATAACATTTATTGTGTTTGTATTCACCTAGAATGAGGAGGAGAGAAATCAGATGGAGACTGCATTACAGTAGACAGCTTTGTTAAAATATGAGAAAGGCTGACAGTGATAAGTTGACCAAATTTAGTGAATATCTTCATCTATATTATATACTGAATTTTAAGCGAAACTTTTCTAATCTGAACAATTGTCACAAATCACACTAGTGCCTCACAGGCAATGAATACGTAAATCAGTAACTAAGCACACAAAAAACACACACTTTGGCATTATTGGGCGTGTGTAGATGAAACAGGTGTCCTGAATTGAAACGGTGGGTTTTAAAAAACAATGCTCCAATTTAGGGCTGATTAAACCCCTGCATCATGCACACACCCTGCTGACTTATCTCCATCTCCAGAGGGGAGGGGAGGGCAAGCAGTCGGCAAGCAGGCCTGTCTCTGGGCTGCTCAAAGGAGTTTTAATTTGCTGCACCCCAATTCATTTAAGGCACATTATGCCGCTGAATTTCCTACAGTGGCTGGAAGTAATGTGCAATACGCTGCTGAGGCGCCCAAACACCGACACCACTAAAGTGGTGCAAAAGCATTTAGGCCGCTTTAAAGTGTCATGCACACACGCCTCTCATTTCATCTACACACGGCCATTGTAGGCAAGTGACCCAGACTTCTTCATCCAATGACTCACTGTCTCTAAACTTTATTATTGCCAGTACTTTATGAAAATCACATTTTCCAAGACAGGGCATGACACCAGATAATGAAAAGAAACTTACAACATTATTTGGATTAAACACACAATTATGGCACTGTATAATGACAGTTCTTGAATTACAAGTTGCAGATGCCCAAGTTACTAGTTAGCTAACCAGGATTCTTGAAGGCACCTACAATAAGTCATATACAGACTGGGTGTGCCTCAAAGCCTCCTCTTCCATCTCATTTATTACCATAGTTTCTCTGTCACTGTGATCTATACACATTGTCAATCCAGGCCTCTGTTGCTGCTATCTGGTATCATATAAACCAGTACAGCCAGTTCCATGGTTGAACTGTCAGCAGCTAAATCGTCACCCCCACCAGAGACAACCAGGGTGAGGAAAGTGTATAGATACCCAGCAGGACTAAAAACAAGGCCTGTCAAAGGGCAGATGAGTTCCCTGTGAGCCAATAGCCATCCATACCTGGAGGGGAGATGGGCACCGCCAGGTCATTCTGCCCAAAGAATCACCAATGATGCAAACCAGCTCAACTAAAGGAGGGCTGTTACATCATCTAGGGCTCCCCAGTGGTTGCAGTGGCCTCAGGGCTGACTTGATTTGACTTGTGATCTACAGAAAACTAATGCCATTTCTTTTCTCATTTAATATTTTGGTTACACATTAGTAATTTTAATGAATGAGATGCATGCAGGAGCCCCAACACTATCACTGATTGTTTTCTTTGTGTAAACGGCTGCAATAACTGTTGTGGGTAGGATGCCATGTTGTTACATGCATGCTTTCTCTGTTTCGTAAGTGGAAAAATAAACGTGTATGTGAGCAAGACCAAGCATGCACACACCTTCAATAAACAGAAGGACTAATACTTTTTGTTTCTATTGTAGTTATTGCTCTTTGTCCTTA
>NW_017728992.1:34264894-34273952 GCF_001723915.1 Gavialis gangeticus
ACTTTTTGTTTCTATTGTAGTTATTGCTCTTTGTCCTTTCCTGAACTGTCATTGAATAAGAAAAAGGGGGAAAAAATCAAGAGGGTTTGGGTCAGGGTCCTTGACTGTGTAGCTACAATTAGTTTTTCATTCTAAAACTGAGTGAAAGCAAACTGTGTATTGATTGGGAGCAGAGGATAAGGACATGCTGTACTATATACACTTTCATCCTTGAGATGAGACAGCTCACAGCTTTGCTGTGCAATTGCCTGAATATATTGTTTCCAGTGGAAAGGAGACATTAATAGAGAATCTCCTATATGGAGATAAGATCAACTTTCTAAACATGCCACATTATTGTCTTAAATCAAGGATTGCATGGATAGTTGACATATACAAACAATTCCTATTTTTCTTTCACAGTTTAATGAACTCTTGTTTTCAATAAATCTGAAGTGGTCAGAGGAGAGCCACTTTTTCTACCAAATATTAACACAGGTTTTTATATTGAACAGAAAAGTGATTTGGAAAGAATAGAAATGCATATTTTATATAGAATCATAAAAATAGGCCTCCAATGGACCTCAAGAGGCCATGCACTCCAACCTCCTTCTCAGGGCAAGATCATGCTGCGTAAAATATCCAGGCAGATATTTGCCTAAAAACTGACAATCAGGAGATTCTACAATTACTCTACCTAATCTGTTTCTGTATTTAATCACACCTTAATTTAGAAATTCTTCCTAAAATCTAACCTAAATCTCCCTTCTTGTAATTTAAGGCCACTACATCTTGTCCTCTTCCCTGTGGACAAAAAGAACAACTGATTGCCACATTTTCCAAAACCCTCTTCATTCCCTTCTTCTCTGCTCCAGACTAAACAATCCCAGCTGTTTTCAACTTCTCATCATATGTCATGTTTTATGCACCTATAATATTTTTTGTTGCTTTTCTTCTGACTCTTCAATTAGTCCATGTCTTTTGTAAAGTATGTTGCCTAAAAGTGGACATCAGGTTCCAGGCAAGACTTCACAGGTGCGAAAAAGGGCCGAGGAATCACTTTCTGTGACCTGCTTGATATTCCTCTTAAAACAGCCAACTGTGAAACAAGTTTTTCTTTTAAAAGAGTGTTATCCTACTTATGTCAGATTCTGTTTCCAATTTAACAGTCATTTTGAATAATACTTCTGTCCTTTAAAATGCCTGCAAACTCATCCAACTTCGTGTCATTTGCAAATTTGCTAAGTGCATATTCGATTCCATCTTCCAAGTTAGAAATGAAGATAGAAACAGAACCAGTGCCAGAACAGATGCTTGGGGATCCCCACTTGATAATGCCTTATAATTTGACATGAAGCTATAAAGAACTATTCTTTAGGCAAAATGGTCCAATCCAGGAAGCACCGGGCTCATAGTAGTTTCAATTAAACTGGGGATTGGCAAACTACACCCCAGACTGTGAAGAGGTTGGATTTGGTACAGGAAGGTCCAGTCTGGCCCAGAGTGAACTAGCATGGGTATCAAGTGGCAAGCAGCTGTGTTGAGCCACCCATCCCCTCCTCAGCACCCTCCTCCACAAGCCTTTGTGTTGCTCTCTGCTGCCTGCACTTATTCTCTCTACATGGGAGCCATATATCTACAAAGAGGGTAAACATGGGAAGTTTGAGCTCTCTTGAGGGGCAAACAAAGACTTGCAAAAACTTAATCTGGAGGAACAAAATACTGTCCCTAAACATTATCTAATCTGGCCCTAGACTTTAGTTTTGTATCTGACAAAAAGAGAAACAATATGGTGAAATTCAGTATTCATGGAATGATCAAACAATCATTTCACCTCACACTTCATTGGCAGCTTACAAAAGGAAAAAAAGAAGCAGAAAATTTAGAAATTAAGATTTAAAAAGTAATGCTATGCTGGTATATTGTATATGCTATGCATTTGGTGGTACATTATTTTTGAAAAATTATATTTAATAACCTATTCAGATACAGAAAATGCTATCTGCAAAGGGACATATTCTTCTCTAAGTAATTTCAATGGAGCTGCATAAGAGAGGAATCTATATGTGGTGAATATGATAGTTAATATAATCAAAACAAATAAGACCACAGGAAATGAAAAGTTAATTCTATCCATATGACACGTACCTTTAAATCTTGTGCTATTCGGGACTTTCATACATATGCAAAATTCTGTTTCCATAGCACAGTGAAAGAAATTAGGTTCAGGAGGGACAGAAACTATCCTCCAAAAAGATAAGGGAAAATGGAGCTGAATGGGGGCCATTACTTGAGCCTGAGGGTTTAAATGTATACTAGTCTATATTGATAGGAATGATAGCTAACCAACTGTCTAAACTCATGCCCCAAGTTACCACTATACTACTATACATAGCGAGCACAGTATCTCATAAATTCAAGCCTGCAATTATTGTAAGTCACATCCTTGGTTATGATTAAACTGTGCAAAATGCAAATCGGAGATTCCTGTGCAAAGACAGCTTAATATTCACCTCTACAGTGTCCTGATCTTAGTTCCATTCTCTGCCTGGCCATTCTCTTATACCGCATGGAATATTCTAATGGCTACTACAATAACAGCAGGAAGTCTTGAAACAGTTAATAATAAACAATGCACAGAAATATCCCAGCTGTGCTTCTGTTTTACCATTACTTCAATTAAAAGGCAGTGTGGCATTTAAGAACTCTACCACAGCTCTAAGGAGTTGCAGATGTCATTGCACTCATGGTTTAAGCCTAATATGTCAACAACACAACATACAGGAGGCACATTACACTAAGGGGGTTTATATATAAACAGACCATATTTACTCAAACATAAGATGACTCTGAAATTAAGATGACCCCCCACTAATTAGATCCTAAACATGGAATATTTATAAATTTCCTATACTTTTCTATGTATGGAATCTAATTATTGGAGGGTCAGATTTAATTCATCCCACTTATTGCTGCAGGGAGAGGAGCTTGCTTCCTGCTTATGCCTGCCCCACCAAAGCCTAACCTCCCTTTCCCACTCTGCCTTTGCTCCTCCTCTGGCTCTTCCCCCAGCCTCTTTTCCCCACTACACTCTCCCCTCTAGCCTCATAGATTCATAGATTCATACATGCTAGGGTCAGAAGGGATCTCAACAGATCATCGAGTCCGACCCCCTGCCTGGGCAGGAAAGTGTGCTGGGGTCACATGACCCCAGCTAGATGCCTATCCAGCCTTCTCTTAAAGGCCCCCAAGGCAGGGAAGAGCACCACCTCCCTTGGAAGCCCATTCCAAATTTAGGCCACCCCCAAGATGAAGAAGTTTTTCCTGATGTCTAACCTAAATCTGCTCTCTGTCAGTTTCTGACCATTGTTCCTTGTTACCCCAAGAGGTGCCCTGGTGAACAGAGCATCTCCAATTCCTTGCTGTGCACCTGTAATGAATTTGAAGGTGGCCACAACATCACCTCTCAGCCTTCTCTTGCAGAGGCTGACGAGGTCCAGGTCCATTAGTCTCTATTCTTAGGGCTTGGCCTGTAAACCCTTAACCATATGAGTGGCTCTCCTTGGACCCTCTCAAGGTTATCCTCCATTGATCCCTCCTCCTCCTCTGTTCCTCTCTCCTGCCCCCACCCTTTACTTTTTGTCCATGCGGCAGGCTCTGCCCTCATTCTAGCCTGGGGCACTGAGCATAGTACCCATAACAGACATGGATGCTGCATTACGCTGCTACGGGACTGGGTTGGGGCCTTGCTCAGTGCCCCCAAGCTTCAGCATGCATGAAACCTGGCGTTGAGCAAATGTAAGGAGAAGAGGGACAGGGCAGGTGGGGTAGCAGAGGCTGCACAAGATGGTAAGATATGTTGGGGTGCAGAGGTATTGGCCAGGTCCATAGCAGCTTCCTACACAGCCCTCTGCCCCCCAACCCTCATACACAATTCTAAGGTGAGGGGATTTTTTTCCCTGTGTGAAATGGGGTAAACCCCCCCATCTTAGAATCAGGTAGATATGGTATTTAACAGAAACTAACATGACTGTAAAATAAATATAAGGTAATCATTTTAAATTTCAACTATAAATTCATATTAAATGACTTTTCATAACTAGGTTTATTGACAATATAAAAAAGATACTGCTAAATTAAGATTGCCCAACACTAATTATAATCCTGATTTAGAGTGTGTGCAAAAGTTCAAAACAACAAGTTGAAGTTCAAATGGTTGATGGCTTACCCTCCTTTGAGTATTGCAGGCTGTCTTCAATGCTAAAAGCACCCAATCCCAAAGCACACATCTCAGCATGTTTTGTAGACTCTTCTGTTTTCCTGGCCACAGATGACAGAGGCCCAAGGAGCACATCAAGGCCTACTGGCTAATGCCTCAAGGGACGCATCCCCTCGCCCCCCCAATACTCTCTCCATCCCTCAGCTGTCAGGCTGTCAGGGGAAGCCTGGAGTGGGTGGCAGTCAAGGGGTTCTTGTGGGGAGGAAAGAGGTGATGGAGTTTCCAAGAACACAGGAAGGGTGGATATGTGGGAATGGGGGTGGGGAAGAGTCTCCAGAAATAGAGGGAGTAGGATTGGGGAGGTATGGGTCATGTCCACGTGAGTTGGGTGGGGGGGGTGATAACTGGGACAGGATCCCTACAGTTTGGGGGGCAAGAGGAATCAGTTGCCAGACCCTACCTCCCCATGCCCCCAAACTGCAGAGGTCACACACAACTAGGAACTGTCACCACCCCTACATGTTGTTCCATGTAGATTCTGTGGGTTGGGCAGGAGGAGATACGGGGAATTGGGTAGGGGGATCAGTGGTCTCTGGGGACCACAGGGGCAGGTTTGGGCCATGTCCAAGGTTGGGAGGCAAGGATTAAGGGAGCTGAGAGATAGCAGGACTAGAGTCCAGGTAGGGACAGGCAGGTTAAGGGGAGACAAGGATAGTGGGGGTAGAGGCAAGCCAGGGTCTGGGATGGGGTGGTAAAAGGGGCTCAGGGTCAACAACGTCAGGGATGGACCAGGGTCTAAGTGGGGGTGGGCCAGGGGGTAAACTTGGGGTAGGGATGGGGGCAAGTTCAGCCCTAGCACTTCATGGGATTCAACATCTCCACAGCCTCTGAACTTTGGAGAGGGACTAGACTGTCCAGTCCCTGAGCTGTCAAGGGGAGGGCTGTCATTCAGGGTGCAGCAGTGGAGCATGGCCTGAGTCAGAGTATTTCCTTGGAGGGGAAGAAACAGAGTAGGGAACTCTGGGATACTGTGGTTGTGTGTAATTGCAGTTGTATGAAAGCATTCAAGTTGTATGAAAGTGTTCACTCAGATGCTTGAACTGCAATTGATTGGCACTTCAGCCTTGTCTGATACAGTGGAGATTTCCACCACACTCGCCATTTTCTAATGGTTGAAATTATGTGAATGCTTGCATATAGTGCGTTTCATTTGGTGGAACTGTGATGTCAGTGGTAGAAATGTAATGTTTTACACACCCATAGAGACAGACATTTGAAAGGTAGCTAAGTTTGACTTAAAAAATCCTTTAAGTCTCTAAATAAGGAAAACTCCAAATAAGGAAACAGCATAATAAGAGTATGTCTTTAACGCTAAAATCAGCATACTTCTAATTTATGCTGTAAAGAAAATTCTTCTCTCTGACTTCAGCAACAAATAATCCAATCAGTTACATGTGAAAAATAATCATAGCTTACAGTTCTGTATTATCAGCACCAGGAAAATAACCAATGACTATGCAGCATATCCATGTTTAGCCATTTTCTCCACAAATTAAAGAAAACAATTCTTTATTGAGTCTTCAAAAGCAGCTTCCAAGGGGCTACCTCTGTTGTTCCATGAATTCTCAGTTGACTGCAGGCAAGTTGCAGGACCACAGTCACCTGAACCAATTTTATTAAATCAGTTTTGCTAATCAAACCTTGTTAAAATACAATGTGTATTTTGCCATGTTTAAGACACAGTGCATTTTCCAAGCCTCCTGAATGTTGTGAGCTGGTTTTTCAGGATATACAGAAAATGATCCACAGAGCAAGTGACTTTGAATACCTCAGGAGAAAAGGCTGAATATTCCCTCTTCTCCTAACACTTGGGGTTAAAATTCAACCAGTTTCAATGAATAGCTTAGGGAAAGGGGCTAATGTGCCACACTGTCAAGGCCCATTGAGAGATGAACAACTCTGCTAAAAGATTGTTTGCAAGTCAAGTGATCTTGAAAATTTCTCTCAGTCTACTCTACTTCAGTGAAGAGAGGCTTTAATGGCACTAGAACAACTGAGATGAGGCATGGAGGTGGCACCTATAATCGTTTCTTAATTTAGTTGAACAATTTCAGGGAATACTTGTTCCAAAAAGAACTATGGAGAGAATTAATCTTCTGTGGAAAAAGAAAAAAAAGAATGTTGCATTTAACTGGGATCAATTCTTAGGCATCAAAAGCAAGAAATCAATGGTTTAGCTGTTCATGTGAAAAGGTATACTGGTTTCTACTTTAAAAGTCTAATTTTTAACAAAAAAAAAATGCTTGTAGAAATGTCATGTGATACAGAAAAAAAGAGCAACTCACCAAAATAAACTAGAAATACTGAATGGGCATGTAGATTCAGACATAATATATGGCCTTTCTCCTACCTACAGCCATTACAAATGGCTAACTATCCTCTCTGATGCCACTGCCCATATTTATGTAATAGTCTGTTGAATGGTCTTCATCTTTGATATTATCAGGCAACAAGCTTAAAAAGAAACAACCATGCAATTTACAAATAGAGCACAATGAAAAAAATAAAATGAAGAACATGGGAATATTCTAAGAATAAATCTAAGGCATTCTAGAAGCAAACAGCATCATGTAGAAGACAGATGGCTTTTAAAGAATCTAAAGATAAGTTTGGGAGGAAGAAACACTCCCTTTGAGCAACACTGCTGAGAAAGGGCAGAAATAAATGTTGGAAACTATGAATCCAGAACACAGACAAAAAAAGGCTCAAGTGATTTCTTGTGCAAGCTAAAATTGCTCAGCTTCTTCTAACAATATCCATCCAGTGATATCGTAATTCCATTAAAGGAAAAATTCCTAAGAATTAAATGGAAGCAATATTGGACTTCAAAGACATCTGCAGGAGAGGTCACCAACCCACCAGAAAGGTCCGATCTAGCACAAGGAGATCCATTCTGACATGTGGTACTGGTATCATACAGTTCCACCATGCTGCCCATCCCCTCTTATGGGCTCCCCTCCACTATGAAGCCTGATGTTCTGTAACATCTGAGCTTACTCTTGCTGCAGAGGAAATCTGGTAGTAGCTGCTCAAACTGGTGCAGACTTCTAGACTGCAGCAATAGCCAGAACACAGGTACAGTGGGTCTGTGGGAATGGGGGATTGTGGCGGGGGGCAGAGTCTCTGGGAACAGAGGGAGTAGGGTTGGGGAGGGATGGGGCTAGGCCATGTCCATGTGAGATAAGTGGAGGGGCTGATAACTGGGGTAAGATCCCCCAGTTTGGGAGCAAGAGTAGGCAGGATTGATTTACCAGACCTTTTCTCCTTCAGCCCCAAAACTGCAAAGTTCACACACAACTGGTATCTTCCACCACTCTCATGCCCCACATTTTGTTCCAGGTAGAGTCTGCAGCAATAGCCAGGTCAGAAGCTCCAGCCCACACTAGCAAAAGGCTGCCAACCCCTAATCTACAGCAGTAACTGTACCAACAACATTTAACATACACACATAGCTGGTAGTAAGACATTCACATTCGTATACATTTCTTGTAAGCTTCTCTTACAGCCAAACCTTAGTCTGACTGAAAGCAACAGCAGCCTCAGTTTTACTTGAGTCCCAAATGGCAGATGTAGAGGTGGCAGGAAGACATGCCTGGCTAGTGGAGGCAGCAAGGCTTATGGGGGTCAAATTCTACACATGGGAAATTGTAATAAATTTATGATTTTCCTGTATAAAATCTAATTACTGGGGGGAAATCTTAAACTCAATGTTACTTTGGATTCAGGTAAATATTAGCATTTACCTGAATGCTTATATGGTGATTACCAAATAGATGCTATTTTGTAGTCACCATATAGAACAATTCCTATTTTCAAGGAGTTTAAATAAACTTTAAACATTTATTGGTTAATTTAAGAATAGTTCTCAGATACTCTGGATATCTGCTTATAATCATTTGGACAGGCCACTAGTTCTTATATCTCAAGCTGCCTGGAAGGACTGCTGACAGTATTCAACTTGTTCTTCAAGCCATTAATGGACTCTGGGGTGTTCAAATTCACTTGGGAAACAAGTCATTACAAAATCTAGAGAAAATGTAAAAGATGTCAACATATTTTGATCCCAGTGAAGTTGTTTGTGTGCTTATCAACATAGAACCATTTCCATCTTCTGACAGGAAGGAAAAATAGTTACATTGCTACTGACTTTTTCTATATAATGAGGAGTATCTGGTCATCTCTACCGCTTAACAAATAAACCATGCTTTAAAAAATGAAACAGAACAAGTAACCATAAATAAGAATGAGAGTCTGTTACCAACATAATTTAAGTTAATCAATTTTGCAAAGTGAGGAACTGGGGTTGGCAAAGAGCTTTGCTCCTTCTTTCTATAACATCTCTCTTATCCCAACCAGCTGCCTACCATGTTGTCTCTTTTTTTCATTTAAGTCTATATACTTCCTGCCTGCCTACTTAACTAGGTCCCACCTAATCCTATGCCTTGATCCTTCCCTAAATTCCTGCCTGCATCTTTGCCTAGCCTACACCTATGCCTTCCCCTGCCCAGTTCTGACTTGCACCTTGCCTATCCGGAACTTGTATCTTGTTCCTACCCAGATCCCTGTCTAACACCTGCCTTTCTCTGCTCCTGCTATCTTGTCTGTCTGTTTCCATTCTGGATTGTTTGGTTCCTGCCCTACCTATTAGGGCTGTGCAAAGCTTTGACATAATATTTGATTCAACATATATTCAACATATTCAACCTTGAAAAGTGAAAGTCGAGTCAAACAGCAGCTGGTCGAATAGCTGTCGAATTGAATACCAGAAGTCGAATATTAACAACGCGAGTCGAACATTAA
>NW_017728992.1:34274390-34274730 GCF_001723915.1 Gavialis gangeticus
GGCAGGAAGGAGCACTGGGGGTGGGAGGGGTCATAAGACCCCAGCCAGGTGCCTATCCAGTCTCCTCTTGAAGATTTCCAGGGAAGGTGAGAGCATACCTCTCTGGGAAGCCTATTCCAGGCTCTGGCCACCCTTACAGTGAAGTAGTTCTTCCTAATATCTAACCTAAACCTATCCTCCCATAAAAGGCAGCAGTTTTTCAGCTCCCCTGCTTTCTGCCTTGGGGTCAGTTTCTGAATTGCTGGTGTTTTCCAGCACCTCTGCATCAGACCATAACGGCTGGAAGCCCTGCTCTTCAACAGATTCCCTGCTTGCAACGCTGGCAACAGGGATTTCTGAG
>NW_017728992.1:34276951-34277192 GCF_001723915.1 Gavialis gangeticus
GTCACAGGAGGTTTTCTTTCAAGAATTTGAGGTGCTGTTTCTCTGAACCCCCTGAATCTATCTTGTTGAAACTTGGCACACTTTGTAGGATCGTCAGGAGCTACCATTTCTGGAAGTTTCATCAAGATCAGACAAGAAATGCCAAAGTTATAGCCTGCTTCAACCTTCCCCATTATAGCCTATGGGGAAGTCGAAGCAGCTCGAATATTCAACTGAGCTTCGACCTCGAGTCGAAATGGAC
>NW_017728992.1:34277723-34290350 GCF_001723915.1 Gavialis gangeticus
AGACAAGAAATGCCAAAGTTATAGCCTGCTTCAACCTTCCCCATTATAGCCTATGGGGAAGTCGAAGCAGCTCGAATATTCAACTGAGCTTCGACCTCGAGTCGAAATGGACAGCAAATCGAAGCAGGACCCAGTTTAATATTCAACATGGCTGTTGAATCAAATATTACCTGCTCTGCAAAGCCCTACTACTTATTCCTATCCCTGGATTGAACCTCCCAGTATGACCGTCCACTTGCCTCCATCACAAATCTGTAGTGACAGTTGGCTTTGTACCTCAGACCCAACTGATACTCAGCTTCATTTCAGTGCTCTCCTATTCTAGGCAGACAAGGTTCTTTGGCTGAATCTCATATCTTTTATTAGACCAACTCAAATAGTTGGAAAACAATTATTAAGCTTTCGGGTTCAAAAACACTTTGTCAGGCTAAGGAAGTTTCAGCAGTTGGTGTGTGCTCTTCCTGGATGGAATGAAAAGTAAAGAAGCCAGAGGCTGGTTTGATATGTGGAGTTCATAGGCTCATCTCTGAGAAATGTTTTGTAAGTTTCTTTTGAGGATCTGGACTGAGAGGTTGATGAAAGAGTGGTTTTCTTGTGAGAAATGTGCCCCCACAGGTAACTGGGTATTCCTGTCTTTGAAAGAGCTACCCAGATACCACGTGAAGAACTGCTGCAGTATAGAAGAAAAAAACCCACAAATCGCACATGGCTGGGTATGACATATCACCCCTCCCTCAAACCTGTACGGAAAATGCTCAAACAATTGCAACCCATACTAAAAAGAGACCCTTCTCTTAAAAAGATTTTCCCAGAGCCACCCATCCTAGCCTTCAAACAAGCACCGAACCTTGCTAACCTCATCACCAGAAGCAAACTTCCTCAAGCCCCGAACACACCAAAAGGATTCAGACCATGCCATGACAAGAAATGCAAAACCTTCCAACACATCTCCATCACCCCCACAATTACTACACCCCACAACAGCCATCAGCATTCCTGGATCTTACAGCTGCACCTCCAGAAATGTAATATATCTCATCCAATGCACCAAATGCCCTGACGGAAAATATGTAGGAGAGACCAAACAACAACTGTACACCAGAATGAATGGACACTGGATATCTATCAAAGACAGGAATACCCAGTTACCTGTGGGGGAACATTTCACACGAGAAAACCACTCTTTCTCCAACCCTCAGGCCTGATCCTCAAAGGAACTTACAAAACACTTCCCAGGATGAGCCTATGAACTCCACTTCATCAACCTCCTGGATACTAAAAATCATGGACTAAATATAGACATTAGATTTATGACACATTATAACCTGCCTGACATCTGACTCCCTAGGTATCTCTCCACTTTTCATTCCCCTTCTCTCTCTTCCCCCCCACCCCCCACCTGTCTCACCCATTGACTCCTCAATCTACATTTTCAATGACTACCTGTCTTGTATGCAGACCAGATCAGCCTCTTGCTTCTTTACTTTTCATTCCATCCAGGAAGAGCACACACCAACTGCTGAAACTTCCTTAGCCTGATGAAGGGTTTTTGAACCTGAAAGCTTGCTTAATAATTATTTTCCAACTATTGAAGTTGGTCTAATAAAAGATATCAGATTCATCCAAAGAACCTTGTCTGCCTATGCCCTTAGACCAACATGGGTACAACCTACACCCCTCCTATTCTAGCACACCTCCTTGGATCAACTTTCCAGGCCCAGTCCACTTTAACATTGGCTCACCTGGGAAGAATGGCAGAGTAGAAGGTGCATGGAGTCAACACAACAAATTATTCTCTCAGTGCATCAGCATCCTACATCTGTGTATCTTTCATTTCGCCTCTACTGCCATTTCTGGAATGACATGTTCCAGCCCTTCCTCATCACAGACATCTTTCTTATTCTCCTACTTTCACATTGGTCATATGACATCTTCCAGAAATGCTCATAACTTTCCACACATTTATTCTCTCTTTTCTCAGCTCTGCTATCTTCCTAGCTAAACAACTCTACTCCAATTCAAAAAACTTGAAGCCCTGCAAAAAATGGAATTTTTATTACCTTTGTCTCACTTTTTATTACCTTTGTCTCATTTCTCAAACCCTCCTCTCACCTTCTCACTCCACACAGGATCTTGCTAAACATTTCTAAGAAATGCACCAGTGTATCAGGGCTGCTCAGTGCCACAAGGCATGAGTGGGGACAACTACAGCTAGACTTGCATCTTGGTGAGCAAAGCGGGCAGAGGGTGCTCTGATTTTCTATGTTAAAAAACCAAAATCAAATGCCAAAATATGTACGCATTTAGAATTTATTCTATTATAAGGACTGGGGCTTCTAAACTGCTTCAAATTGTAAATATATAAATAAAACATTGTGTTCAACTGATACCTATATATATAGTGAAGTTTCCTTTTAATCTCAAAAAATCACTGGGGGAAGAGGGGGGTGGGGTTAAATCAGAGAATTTGGGATTTTTAAACAGAGAAAACCAGGATACCTGCTGGTCTACTCCACAGTAACATACATATGTAGATTCACTCATATTGTCGAGTGTGTGCATGTAGCTTAAGCAGAATTAAGGTATGCACATTAGATTTAGAAGCTTAAAACCTTAATCTACAAGTCATTTTACATAGGATGTCAGATACTGATATTCAGCCAGTATGCAATAGAAGAAAGAGTTATTAAATGGTTTGGACAGGTGATCAGAAATCAATAACTGCTGAGTTCTAGTGATGTCTATAACTTAGAGTAGTCCTTATGTACAGTCAGACAAACCAGTTAACCTGCATATGACTTGTCTGAAAGGCATAGATTGTTGAACATACCTTATGATAGTGTTATAACAACAGCTGAGGATTTATTTTTATATAGCTTTTTATTCTCTTACTATTACTAACATATATTTATTACTGAATTATATTGGGTAACCAGAATATCATAGTAACATTATATATGTATGGAGGAAGACTAGGAGGAGGAATTAACTTGCAGCAAGGGCATTTTCTATTTTTCCTTTTTTAAACACAAAACCTAATTTGAAAGAATAAGATACCTTGCATTTCATATCTGTGTGATCTGCCCAGCTCAGCTGAAACTGCTGTTCAATATTCTAACAAACCAATTTCATCTCCCAGCACAAATATACCTTTTTTAGAAACTGGAAGGCTTTCCCCTCCCACCGCATACACATAGTTGTCTTGAATGATTGCTTAAGCATTGCACAGCTAGATAAAAAATGTAGGGTCACCACACCAGTTTTATTGTCGCTGAAGTGTTGAGTCATCTACAAATGTTGAGGAAGATAAAACGTCCTATGCTAGCAAAAAATTACCTATTTCTGCAATGTTTTTGCCAAGATCTACAAGTGGTTGGACAGTATTTAACCAAGTTTCTGAATATGAGCAAGCCTCTCAAATGTGTAAAGGTTTGCAGAATTTATTTTATCTCTAATAAAACCTGAAAATGTGTTTACCTTTCACACAAACATTTTAATTATGTTGGATTTGCATTTTATAGTTTGTAACAAAACCACTAAAAAGACGAATTCTGAGTACATGCTTGATATGGGACAGCTCTGGTAGAAAAAATTTTTGCTGACACTCATTACTACCAATTTTTAATTTTTAACTTTCATAAGAGTTATGCAGAACATTTGGGGCATTTTTCCCCTCTGAAAAGCATGAATTAGTGACATTTTTGTTCCGCAGAAGGTATTTAGAATGGCAAGAATGACTAAAAGCCCATTCTAGCAAGTTCCTAAACACCCCATGCCTGGCAGGCCAATCAGATATTTAATTTTTCTGGAAAGTGGCAAATGATGATCAATGTCATGCTGATAACTCAGTAGCATCATAGGAATAGAAGTTGTAAAAGAGAAAAGCATATATTAATATAGGAGACAAAAAAAATAAAGAAAACTATAACCTGTAAAAACAGTTGCAAGTGAAAGAAGTTAAGGGGAAAAAGAAAGGCATCAAATGGGACTTACACACAGAGAAGAATAAGTGTACAGTTTTGGTTTGCTAAGTGTTGTATATCAAATAATAGAAAGTCAGCTTTCTAAAATGTTGACCTCTAACCATTAAAAAAAAGTTTCAACAACTGAAGGCTTTTGTTTTTTTGTTTTCTAAATTCTCTTCATAATGTATTACTTGTCATCTAGAGAGCAGAAACTAGCCAGATTTTTTTAATACTTGTATCTGAATTTTGATGCCTTAATGCTTAAAGCCTTATAGAACGTTTTACCAATGGATAAAGGTATAGAAAACATAAGCATAAAATATGGAACTAATTGTTGCTTCTTCATCATTACCTAAAACATAAATGTATAAGAAAATAATCCACAAGAACAAAAATGTAGCAAATCAAGGGCATAAGATGATCCTGTAGCTGGTATTGAAAACAAAGGGTGCATCCCCACGAGCATGCACATGTGTTTTGTGATACTGCCGACCTGTCTTCAGCACTGCAAATTGCACACATTGTACGTGCCAGTGTTCACCATACTAATTTGCAGTGTAGTGGCATTTTTAGACACCAGGGTCTCCCATGCCAGAAAAAAGTGAGGAAGTGCATGTGGCAACAGTGTGCACCACACAAAACTAGAGCCTGACCAGCCAGAGCGACATTCTGACTGCCAGCCAGGCTCTGCATGCCTGGATCACCACCACTGCAGCCCTGGAAGGTCCCCATGACTGCAGGTAAGGCTACTGGGACCAGTCCAGGTGCTGGCCTCAGCCTCCCCTACCTAACCATATTTCAGAGTGCGCATGCAGGGGAGTGCCAGGGGACAACTAGCAGCAATACAAATGTGCCATTGCTAGCTATCCCCAAGGAACACAAATTCTCACTCATGGGGACATGCCCAAAAGGTCTAAAAGAAATGTATATGTGTATGTGTATAATGTATATGTGTCTATAAATAAACAGTGAAGAAAAGTACTCAGAGCAGATTCTCAGGAATATGATCTAATTGGCCAGCTTAGTTGATTGCAACTGTCCCTTCAAACATTAATATCTATTAATCTTTTATTCCATGCCTTTGCTGTTTCCAGATATGGATGCCATTTTGATTTTTTTTCACCATCAGAGGAAGTAGAGCATTGACAATGTGTAGAGGGTGCACATGGGTACACATGCACCCCCTGAGATTTGCGGTGCACCCCCAGACAGAAGTGCCACAGATGCTGGCATTTATCCTCTCCCCCTCACCTTCACTACTGACACCGCTGCCAGCACCTGTGGGCAGTCGCTGACCCCACTGTTGACACCACCGTGGCCACCTGCAGGTAGTCACTGTGCCTCCCCAGCCTCTGGGAGCATGTTCATGAAGTAGAGACTGCTTTATAAGGTCTCAAAAAAGGCATCATTTATTTTGCCAGTTTGATAATATTAACAGAATATGAGGTTCAAACTGAGTCATACTTTGCAATAGCTCGAAAATAAAGGTCTTAGGTTGACTGTGGTATTTTATGTCAACTGCCTAGGCAACTCTCAGAGCATCAGCTCATATGCTGTAATATTGTTAATCACTGAATTATATGGAATGAATTAGGAGTGAGACAGATTTGCTGAACATCTAAATAAAATAACAAAGCAAAATAAAAACCAATATAGTTATTGAAACAATTTATTCATGACAGCACTATTCACAGTATTTAAAAAATATATGGGACAAGTTTTACTTCTATTTACACCAGTATAACTTATACTGAAGTCAGTAGAAATTGGCAGATTTTCTTTTGTTGACAAGATCTTACTTTCAATGCATTTTGAGTTTAAGCAAGAATAATGACAGTAGCCAGTGGAATAAAATAGCCACAAACCAATTGTTTCTTACTGCCACACCCAAACAGATTTTCCAATGACAAGCAAGGAGGAGAAGTCATATTATGACTTTCCCCTTACACAGAAAACATCCATCATTAAAAACACTACTGAAGCCCTATAAGTAGTTGCAACCATGGAAACATTTATGCCTATAACACATCAGCAGCTGCCAATATTTCAGTCAATGGTAATCTCTTGCAGCATCATACAATCAGTGCTATCTCTTGCAATACTGCTTAGTGAATGTAGTGACAAATAATATATATACAAATATTTTATATACAAACACACACACACACATATACATACATGCATTATAATTGTCATATATATTATTGTCACTAAGCAGTGTGTGCTTATATATGTATTATAAATAGGCAATGCACCTGATAATGTTCAAAATTATCACCTTAATCTAATGTTATTGTGAAATAAAAATATAGATTATGTTCAAATATAGCTCATCACAATGTTTCCTTTCTAATTTATGAACACAAAGATATGTGTATATATAAGAAGTTAGAGTTAAATGTCTGTGACCCCTTAACTAGAAATCACAACAGTAATATGGCAATAAACTGGGGTAGGGAGGGGTAGAGGATTTTGCGTATGAAATCCCCCTCACCCCAGTTTCCTTTTCTTCCCATCATACATTTCATTCTATGTTAATAAATGTTGTGTGGATTCCTATGCAGGACAAGGAGAGAGCACATACAGTGTGTCTACATACCATTATCTTTGTATCTTGAGATAATTGTTGTGTTTTTATATTTTATATTTTAATCTCTCTGCCAATGTTGTTACTCTTCTTATCAGTATAGAGATCACTAAGTGGTAGCAGACAGATTGTAATTAGATTTTTAAATCTGAAAAAGGGGTAATAAAATGCTCAGCTGGTAAAAATTTCACAGGCCTTTATATGTAGAGGACAAGGAGATCCAGCTCTATCAGGAAGGCTAGAGACAGACATTGCACATAAACCGGTTTAAGTGATCAGAAACTGGCTTAAACCTGTAACAGAACATAAGTTAATTGCACATAAACCAGTATCAAAATAGCTGAAACTGGTTTAAGATAAACCTGGTTGAATGTAGTATCATATTTAACTGATTTGAGTCAAACTGATTTATACAATGTCTGTTCCAGACCCCTTCCTGGTTTAAATTAAACCAGAGTCCTCCAGCATCCCAGATGCTTTGCAGCCTTGGGCTGGGCTGTCTGCTCCAGAGAACAGGTTGGACCCACCCCTCCACTCCCTAGTCAAAGCTCCAGGGGAGACTGCAGGTACAGCAGGTTCTGCCTGGCTCCCCCCTGCCCCCACCACCTTGCTGCTTGCTGCTCAAGCAAGGATCCACCTCTCCCTCCCTTCCCTCTCCCACAACATGGACCACAGCCCTATGGACCCTAGGCATGTGGTATGCTAGCTAATGCTGAGGGGTGTCTGTGTGTGTCTCCAATTTCATTGGGTCAGGAGGACAGAACAGTATCCACTTAGATTTTTTGGAGTTAATCAATCGGTCAGCTGGTAATGTCCCTCTACTTTTTCCTTGGAAAAAGCTGTTTAAGAAGAGCTTGAACAAATGAGAGAGGCTTTTGTTTTGCTGATGAGCTGGTAAACACTCTGTTATCAGCCCCCTGCTGGTTTTATCCCCCTGCTGGTTTGCAGCCCTGTCAGGTTTGCAGACAGTATGAAGAAGCAGGGAGAGGGAGATTGAAAAGCTCAGTATCATCAACAGATGCATGCACTGCACCTCTCCGCCACCTTTGCCTCAGAGTACTACCTGGGGGCTGGGTTCTGGCAACACTCCTGCCTTGAGCAGTGAGCATGGAAAAACCTGGGATGGTGCAGGCCAGGGTGGGGGTTTACACCCCTCCCTAATCAGAGTGTCCTGCCAGGACCGGACCAAACCCTCCATCATCTCAACACTATCAAAGGGAAGGGAGGGCTGCTGTAGTGCCCTCTGGCTTCTATCCTGAGCCACTCCAGGCATGTGCCTGCATTTCCTCAGTCCAGAGGGAATGTCTGTATCCTTGTAAACCGGTTTAACCTAGGTGGGTTAGACTAACCTGCAAAGATTGAATCGATTCAAGCTCAGGCTTTTTGAATGTCTGTCCTTAGTCAAAAAGGCTCTTTCCTCATAGTATAGTATAGTTACTGTTACCATTTACTGGGAAAAAACAAACAAACAAGAAAAGAAAAGAACACCCCACACACTATCTCTGAGACTAACACAAAACCTTGGAAGCTTTGGTTTGAATACTAATTCCATTTTCTGTGTCTTTTGAATTTCTTCAAGTTTCACAACTATTGCAAGCTCCTCTCAGTTCTGGAAGCTATAACTGGCAGCAAGGGGACAGATATGCCCTGCATAAAACACTCTTCCCTTCAGAATCCATTCTCTGCCACTGTGAGATACAAAGATACTGGACTATTGGATACTGGATACATGTGTAGCAATGCCCCCCCCATTTTTCTTTTTTTTCTTTTTTTTTAAATACTTTCCCTCCCATTCCCCTAACCATTTCTGACTTTCTCACTGCCCTCTCTATCCCTTATAAGTGATTACAAGTAGTACTAGGTAAGCTAAGCTAAGTTCTTGTATGACATTATTTTAAGAACCCCCTTTTTATATTATAAATAGTGTTCTGCTACGTTTGTATTGATTTTTACTGTTTTATATAGTATTATATTGTATTCATATCATTTTTGTATTGATTTCTATTGTTTCATATTAATACTGCATGATTTAGGCCTGTGTCTGTAAAGTAATGTCAAGCTTCCATCTTGTGTCCTCTGCCCTATGCAATATGTTGCAACTATGATTCATACCTACCCCTCCTATGTAAATTGGTTTTCCTTGAATGTCTGAAACTAAAGAGCTAATGGATGAGTAAAACACAATGATAGCAGGACCCCCTACTAAATCACCCCACCGTCAAAACCAATACCTGGACCAATGACCCAGCCATTGGAACCACCCTCCACATTCAAGAAACAAGAGATCAGGCAACCCACCATAGTGCCAAGGTTGCACATGCTCAGTATGAATATCTGGAACCCTCTGGAACAGAACTGACATTGCCTGGACAGGCCCCCCACATAGGAGATCAAAGGTAGTCTGCCCCATAAAAAGGGGTAGTGAAGACTGATTCCTTGGGAAGCCATTTTCACCTGGACCAGACCTGCTCCTCGTCATGCTGCCTATCAACCCAGAGGCCCTGTTGGTGACTGCTGCTGGACAATACCTGCTGGAGAAAGACCCCGACAGCCATCGAGGACACCCTCCCAGCCTGGATACATAGCTATCACCCCCATCCTCTCTTCAACCAAGGACTTGGAATCTGTTTCTCTTCCCCTACCTGGACTCCAACACTTCCCCTGAGTCTCTTCCTCCTGCTACCATCGTGTGATTGTGTGTGGGAGTACTTGTGTGAGTGTGTGTGGGAACCAAGCTGTACAGTACAGTGTTCATTTAATAAAACTGTTATTTGGAACCCTGAGTTGGGTTTTGCTTTACTACGGTTCTGGTCGTGCTCCGATCTCTGCTCCTCGCCCCTCTAACTTCTGTCTCATTTCTCCCTCTCCTGCTTCTGGATCACCACCACCTCCAATACCTGTCCCATGCTCCTGTGGCTCCAGCCATCCTGAGCTCCGCTCTGCCTGCAAACCCTTGTTTCTTTCCTATTGCCTCATCCCCACTGCCTTTTCCCCTAGTCTGTGTCACTGCTATTGCCTCATCCCCACTGCCTTTTTCCCTGTTCTCTGTTGCTTACTCTTCAGTTACCAAGCTCCCCAAGCATAGGTACCACAAGCACTAACACACACACACTGTCACCTGAGTCAATGTTTAACCTGTGTGTATATGTATATGTATGTGTGTATTGTGTATGATTCCATGTCATTATCATTAGGGTGTGTATGTGCTTGAATTGGTGATATGAGTGCCTGTGCAATTATACACCATGCCCTCCTGTCTAACAGCGCGATATTCAGATCCTGAGTTGGCCTGACCCCACAGGGCAACACATAGACCTGTGTTCAGACCCAGTTTGATATTTCCTCTGTTTTTTACTTTTTTTCCTCCTTAGTTTATCTAAATTTCTTAGTTTATCCTAATACCCAAAAGCAACTTGTGGAATCTGTAGACAATCCCATGAATAAGAACAAAAATGGATTTTTCAATACAGTCAGATGAGAATTTTTCTTTTATTTTCACATAGTATCATGACATGATTATCCAAAATTAAAATAGAGTTTCTTAAATCAGAAGTGTTGGGAGATCTAAGCTCTACTGCTATTAATTTTCTCTACTGGGGCCTTCTTGTAAATGAGACATTGCCATCCACACAGCATTCTCCTAGTGAAAGGGGGAGGAGAGGACAAAGAAGAGAAACAGGTTTGCAGCCATGAATTGAGATACACATGGAAATCAAAAGTGCAACCAAAGCATAAGCTTCTTAGGTTTTAACAATTCAGAGCAGAAGGTCAGAACAAAAACTACTGACAATTAAAATGCAAGGGGAATCCACAAATGTAATCAAATTAGAAAGACAGGAATTAATTGAGTTCTAGCAATAAGAATCCAGCAATTTTAATGATAAGCCAGGCAAGATTTTGTTCAATCAAATACCACAGTGACATTGGTAATATTGATCCTATTGCCAGACTACCTAATTGAACCCCAGTTTTAAAGGAGAACAGTGAAAGAATCAAATTGGATGAAGTGTGAAGAGATGGAATTATCTGCACATAATGGGAATCAGTATATGTCAGGTTCTGATAATTGTCAGATACTGTATTCATGACATTTTCGTTTTACCGCGTTCCCTAATTTCTGCTTTCCAAGGGTCCTGGCAAGTTTTGTTTCCATTACAAAATGTTTAATGTGCTTCTCCTGTCTTTAGATAGCTGCCATTATAGAAACAGGAATTCACTTTTTCATGTTAAGTTCCAGTTTCTCCAAATATCTTTTCTCATTAATTGTTCTCTTCTACACATTTTGCAGTGTTTCACCCCACTTCTTTTTTAGTCTGTAGGACCTTCCTTCTAACCATCCAGTCAGCTTCCTATCTTTTCATGCAGCCTCTCAAATCTTGTTATATTGTCAGCAATGCCATTTTACCTTGCATTTTCTACAGCTTTAAAAATCTTTGACACTTCAGACCATTCTTTCCTCTTGGCTCACCTGCAGATACTTACAATTCCTTCTTATGGTTCAGCTCCCTCTTCTGCTTAAATTGCTCTCTCTGTCTGGCAATACTTCCATTTTAGCAGCCCACAGAGTTCAATTCTCATCTCTCTGCTGTCTTTTCCCAGAATGTCAGTACTTGAAGTTAAAAGCAGTGAGAGACTACTTTTTGCCATTCCTTATTTAGCCACCACTTTTATACCAATGATTCTCCAGTTTAAGTAGCTTCCGACACTTTCAGTGATTCATTCCTCTCATCACCCTCTGACCCCTTGGTCTAAAATTAATCTGAAAATACTTCTGTTAAAATATTTCAAGAAACAGAAGTGCTTCTCTTGAACAATAAATACATACCATACAATGCTATTTGTCCCCCCTCTCTTTCTTCTCTTTTTTTGAAAATCTGCCTATAATCATGTTGGCAACATTGCTTCAACCTCACCTCTAGTACAGCTCTAAGCTCAGTTTTCCTTTCTTCTCAATGTGCTACATATCTCCATTTATTTGGGAATACATATAAAATCAATCTTGCTGGGTTTTATTTCCCTCCCTCTGCTCATATACCACTGGATTCCTTTTCACTGGTACAAGAGCCATTGCTTTTACTGTTCATGCTGTCGAAATGGATTTCGTGTTTCTCATTGCCTTGAAGCCACATGTGGAAAAGTCCCTTTTATCCTTCACTTATGTCCCTTCATTTATCTCTTCCTTTGCAGTTGTTCAATTAGAGATCTACAACAGCATAAAATAATGAAGAGTTTAGGGTTAGAATTTGTGTGAAAGGTGCTGGATAGAGTGTAGTTTAATAGTATTCCTCAGCACTGCAAAGTGTTACCTGAAAACAGGAAAACTCTGTGTTTTACAAGTCTGTTCAATACTCTCAAACAGGTTAGGCAGAATCCCCATTACAACAAGTCTTTCATCACAGATGAGTCTTTTAAAAGACATAAATAACCAAAATCTTACTTGCTCACTTCACACATGAAAGCCTTACATTACCTGTGAAAAAATAGAGCACAAGCCTCTAAGGGTACAATAAAAAGAAAAGAGGGAAACTAAAAATGGAAGCTCTAAATACGGTCATAAAAAGGGGAAAAAAAAGGATAAAATAAAAAAGATCAATAAAAGGAAAAAATAGACAAAGGACAAACAAGAAATTTCAATTTCAATTTGTCTTGTATGGCTTTATTTTTCATACTCTCAAGTCTGAATATAAAAATAGGCCTGATCCTGCTCTTATTGACCCTGGTATAAATCAGGAACAATCAACTGACAACATGTTTAAGTTATAGTAAAAAAAGGAAAGTATTTTTTTCTAAAAGTATTTCATCATATACATTTTTTTCAACAAAGTCCCCAAAAGGTTCTAAAGTAGTGATGGCCTATCTTTTCAGGAATTACATAAATTAATTCCCATGCCTTTCCCAAGTGCTGCTCTGATTCTTGTCCATCAGACCATAGCTGATAGAGTTTGGGTCCTGGAACTGCCACCACCACAGTTTTATATGGCAAGAGAGGATTCATACCTGAAGGATCAGGGAACAGTTAATCTGGCTCCTCCTGGTGGTTCCCTTTCCTCTTCCAGAAGTGTCTTGCTCCATCCT